>NC_139981.1:2099270-2831770 GCF_963993115.1 Abramis brama | reverse complement strand
GGTCTATATCAGAGAATGTCTAATAAGGCGAGAAGTTTCACTCTCAGTACACTTCCGGCTTCTGAACTGGTTGCAGTTCCACTCTGATCCCATATGAGGGCGCTCACAGGACGAGTGCAGAATGAATGGAGGTCTATGGCGCTATACACATCAAAATCCACTTTTCTCAGGATATAATTTTTTGTCTAGTAATTTGAATGTTGTATTCGAAAGGAGATGCAAAGAAATTACACATTGCGGGGTGTTAGATTTTTTAGAGTCACTTATTTGCTTTAAAGAGTCTTTTAAAGTGTCAATGACGTCATACACATCGTACGACCAGAGATACTGCTTTACGGCAATCCTTCAGTCACTCTGGTGCGTTCGCGCTCTGCACTTTCTTTTCACTCGAGGCATCGACAACACAGCTGACACAGGTAAACACACGTGCTAGAAGAGTTTTTGTTTTGTTTGTTTCTGGTCCCGCTTCGGATGCCACGATGCCATCAAGCGGTATCTCTGGTCGTAATCAGTCCTTCACTGACCAATCAGCGTTCATTAGCAGAATGCTAGCATGTTATGGGCAACAACAACTCAACTTGTAAGAAATCGAAAGGACATAAGTACTCGTTCATTCAACTTTCGACCTATAACCCATGTTGAACTTGCAAAACCTAGAATCAAATCTGAGATTCCTCAAGGGCAATCGGATGAAAGAGACACATTTAGCCGTCTAGCCCCATAGACTCCCATTCATTTTGCACTCATGGGCGATCGCCCCCAGTGGATCTCTGGTGGAACTACAACCAAAATTCGGTACAATAGGACTTAATAGGGAGTGGGCAGGCTCTCCGTAGACGGGCTCTGGTCTATATGCAGTTACACATCTCCAGTATCATAACACGCGCATCTGTGAATCTCCACACACACCCCACAAATAACATACAATCCACTGAGCAACAACTGTGTGCATGTGTGTGTGTCTGCCGTTCCTCTGCTGTGTTGTAATGTTGCTTTCAGGACTTCAGATGCTTTTATTCGACATGGCCTCCACATTCATACACACTTTGACACGTGGCTTTAATCCAATGACTCCCAAACATCTCTCAAACTTCTTCTTGGGTGATTGTTTCCCATTTAAAAGCGAATCATTGTGTGAACCATTTTAATAATAATGCTAAATGAGTTCAAGTTTTAATTTAGTGCCAGAAAAAGATCAATTTGAGCTGAAACCATAAAGACAAGGAAACGCAGCTTTAATCTATTCAACACTGAGACTAATTCGACCATTGCAAAAACAAGTGAACATGATTTAACATATTAATCTAACTTTCCTTAACAAGCTCGAGTCAGACAGAGAGAATTAGACTCAACGATGATGTCATAACGTATGATCTAATTCCAAGGCTAGATGATTGGATCATACATTTTCCTCTAATTTGGGGGTAATTAAATGAACAGTACTTCTTTTCTGAACACTGTAATTCAAAAGGGACCGCTGTGACCGACCCCCAATCTTCCTCTGCTATAGCCACAGTCTTTTCCTGACAAGTCGCGTTTAATTTTCTTTCATTTCTTTAAGGAAGTAAATAAGGTTTTAAATCTAGTTTTGTAGTACAATATACACACAATTTTGGGTCGCTACTCGATATCCAATATGTTGTTCTTGAGCAAAACTACTGATCTAAATTTTACAAATTGTATTAGTCTTAGTCCGCTGTTGTATACTAGTTCAAAAAATGTACAAAAATATTTCATGCACTTTTAAATGTGCTGCAGGAATGATATTGAACACGACGCGTCAGCTGTGTGCGGTTGGACATGGGATTTAAACATCTGACTTGAGCAACTGGCGCTCTGAATCGAGCAGGATAACACATGCTTAGCGTTCTCCAGTTGTCTGGGGTTCACGTTTGTCACCGTCTGTCTCAAGGCTTCACCCTTACAGCACACACACACACACACACACACACACACACACACACACACACACACACACACACACACACACACACACACACACACACACACACACACACACACACACACACACGTGTCCATTACTGTATAAAGAGAGAAACATTCGCTTTCACATTTGCTGCAAACCCGCAGAGCACCTTAGTAACTGAATAGCAGTGGCCTGGAAAGTATCAGCATCACCACAATGGCTTATTTTATTTTATTTTATTTTATTTTATTTTATTTTATTTTATTTTATTTTATTTTATTTTATTATTATTATTTTTTTTTTTTTTTTATTTTTATTTTTTTTTTATAAATGTAATTTAATTTAATTTAATTTATTTGTTTAATTTTAATTTAATTTAATGGCCTCCTTACGTAAGCCACAAACACAACATAAGCACACCGGTTTGATTTTATTTATTCATTTTTATTTGTATTTATTTTTATTTTTAATGGCCTCCTTAAAATCACACCTGTGTGATTTTATTTTACTTTACTTTACTTTACTTTGCTTTATGTTTTAATAGCCTCCTTATGTAAGCCACAAACACAACATAAGCACACTGGTGTGTTTTCTATGGTTAAAGGGGTGGTTGAATCTGATTTCACTTTTCTAACTTTAGTTAGTGTGTAATGTTGCTGTTTGAGCATAAACAACATCTGCAAAGTTATGACTCAAATTTCAAAGCAAAGGGAGATATTTTATTTATTTATTTTATTTTATTACACGACATTCCTCCTGGGTTAGTGACATCATGAACCCTAAAATTTACATAAACCCCGCCCCCAGAACACGATTTAACGATTATCAAGACGATCAATTATAGAAGATCAAGATAACTACACATAAGCTACATAAATTCACCAACTAGCCATTCAGAAATGTTTTCTATATGGGACATCAAAGACTTATTTTACATCTTTCGAAAAGCGCATTATACCACCCCTTTAAACATGAGCTCATCTGTTATCTTTTTATTGCCCTAGTTGATGTTTTGGAGGTTCAGACGATGCCTGGAAGAGAATAACAGGGATTTCAGAGACCTGAGAAAGGCCGAACACACATGCCGTTTGTATAAATGTATTTATACAGCTCTTTTCACAATACACATAGTTTCAAAGCAGCTTTACAGATAATAATGATTTTTATAATATCTTCATAGTCACATTTAGCAGATTAGAGCTGGACAATAATATAGTATATATTTTGCGACAGAAGCTTGATGTCAGAAAAATTCAATTAATTCAAATGTAAAAACAAGCATAAACCCCAGCATAAACTTAATATCTTTAGTCATTTTGCTTCTCATGTAAATGTATCTTGATTTTAGAATGTTTGGATATTTGTGAAATCTGGAAATCAAAGACAAAAATCAGAGGAAGAAAATCAGGTAACACTTTATTTTAAGGTGACGTAGTTACACGTTACTACATGTACTTACTATAGTAATAACAGTAAATTATGCATAATTACAAGTAACTAACCCTGAACCAAACCCCACCCGTAACTCTATAGTTAGTACATGTAGTCAATTCATATTACTCAGTACTTATTTGAGTAATTACAATGTAACTACGTCACCTTAAAGCTGCAGTCCGTCACTTTTTTGGGTTAAAAATTATGCAAAATAAATTGAGCAAGTACATAACCAGCCAGTGTTCAAAGCTCTCTGCTTGCCTTCGCTCGGTTCAAAACGGTAAGCTTGTAATAATGATTTTAACTCCAGTGGTACTGGTTGATTTCTGTGGGAAATTCGAGCATGTCTTTGTGTCATTACGTCACATCTGTCCACATAAAGAAGAGTCTCGGCTAGTCGGCGATGAGTGTGAAGATGTTGGAGATTTATAGCCTTTTCTCACAGAACTTGATATAATTAAACTTAGCAATTTGATGGCGGATCCAGAAAGGTTCAAACGACAATCACCAGCGACAACTAGAGATTCACCCGTCGTAAAACGCAAAAGACTTCAGACTTTGTAGAGGCTACAGAAAAAAAGAGACTGCAACCGGCCCGTGCGAAAACAAGGATAAAACAATTTTAGAACTAATTTTGTCGTGATATGATAAGCGATCGTTAGATTTAATCGGAGTGATTTACTGCAATGCTTTTTTCCCCTTAGTTGGTCAGAACAAAAGTGGATGTTACTTACATGTTCAGACGACATTTTCCAGTGAAAATTCTTATGTTGGTCATTGTGGAAGAAATTTAATATGTTCTATATGTTTGCTTTTTCTGATATTCATAGAATCTTTGAAATATGATGAATGTAGTGTCGACTGTATGACCTTATAATGACTGTATGACTGCTGACCTCTCCTTGCAAGGGAATAAATAATTATTAAAGACATTTGATACCTGTTTGTCTCTTATTCAGTATTAGAAAATTGTTTGCCACCACATCACACTTCCCAAAAGTAGAATCTGTGATTGCGAACGCCAGGATCCACACCGACTGACAGCCGCACGTTCTCCTCTAAACATCGGATTCATCCGCGCTGTGCCGTGCCGAGGCACAACCCACGTAAAGTTGATAATTCCGCGAATAACTGCAATTGCAGATTTCGAACAGAGATGACGACAAAGAGGAAAAACTACAGACTGCAGCTTTAAAATAAAGTTTAACCGAGTTTTTTTTTTTTTTTTAAGTGTTATGTTGTGTTATCAAACACCTTTGTGCTATATAAACACAAGGACACAGACTAATAGGAATGTTGAGGATGCTTTTCGCCAAAATGGCTCAGTACCAATTTGCGTAAGGCAAGAATTCACTCATTACAGCAGAAAGTGTGTGATGCGTCTGGCTCTCTGATTAGAGCTAACGGGCCGTAAACATTTCCTGCAATTAAAACCTCATACCTGTTGGGTGAGAAACCCTCCGACAGCTGTGTCCGTGTGTTTAACCAAACCTCTTGGTGTTTCTAAACCTCCAGCCCTCAGATATATCATAATGCATAATGAAGGCTGAAGTCACCTGACCGACCGGCCGTGGCCATGACATCATGGGTCAAAGGTTAAACCCTCTATCAAAGTGATTGAAGGAGGTAAAAAGTCCAGCGTTACATTATCACCCCAGAACGTGACTGCATGTTGAATGACCTCATGCCGGTCCTTTTCCTCTTGCCTGATTGCCACCCGAGGCGCACTTTATATTGAGATTAATGCAGTCTGAGAGCTTTTTAATGCATTGCTCGGTGGTTGCATCTCTATGATGTAGTCAGGGTTATTATAGTTAACTAAAACTAAAGCCATAAAAAAATAAATTTGTTACATGCAATGAAATAAAGTATTTAAAAAACTTCTAAAAACACAAGAAAAGCACTAAAATGAAAATTAACACGGAATAAATATCAAGTCAAGTCACATTTATTTTTTAGTGCTTCAATGCAGATTGTTTCAAAGCAGCTTTACAATAATAAACAAAACAAAAAAGAAAATAATTAATGTTGTAAAGTTATGAAATTAAAACGATTTCAGCTCTAAAAAGACAATAGTGTCATTATTCGGCTCAATTTAGTTCAATGTTGATTTAGTTTAGTTCAATAACTGTCAATGTTGCAAAGTTCATTAGTTATGAATTGAACCCAGTGTTGATTCAGTTTAGTTCAATAATAGTGCAAAGTTAATAAAGTTATGAAACAAGCTTCACTCAGCGATGAAGCATCTCTACAGAAAACAATAGTGTCGTTATTTAGACCGAGTCAGTTCAGTGTTGATTCAGTCTGTCAGTGTTGCAAAGTTCATCAATTATGAAACAAGCTTCATGGGAGAGTTTGCCCAAACATGAAAATTCTGTCATCATTTACTCCATTTGTTCCAAACCTGTATGAGTTTCTTTCTTCTGTTGAACACAAAAGAAGATATTTTGAAGAATTTAGAAGACCATATTCTTCTAAATATATTCTTTTGTGTTCAGCAGAAGAAAGAAACCCATACAGGTTTGGAACAAATGGAGTAAATGATGACAGAATTTTCATTTTAGGGTGAACTATCCCTTTCATTCAGCTATAAAGCAGATCTACAGAAGACAATTAATACAATCAATAATAGTTTCTCAGTGATACTAAGATAACACTTCATAAGGCTACTGACAACCGTTTACTTGCAGGTGTGAGTGTTGAAATGTCCTGTTCACACAGCGACTCACAGTAGCGTCTCGAATGCTGTCTGAATGAACATGCGACGGGTGAAAAGAAAAGACAACAGTGACCAACGTAATATCAAAGATGTCCATAAAACGGAGAAGTATTATCACCTTTGATCGAGCCCCGAGTTTATCTGTCAAACCTTCATTAACCGGCTGTTATATCTGGGTGGAGAGCGGAGCATTTGAGTCACGAGTTGAACACAAAACTGACGTGAGCTCTTTTGGAAAACAGTGACTGGATCTGAAACCTTCAGAGGACACACAGCTCATGTCTCTGTCCAGGGCTCACCAGCCACTGTGACTAGCGACTTTCCAAAGTCCACTCAGCATTTTCACTGGCCACAATTTTGACAACCATGGGGAACAAACTGCCATATAGATATTTATTAATATTGTCTCATAATTTGGCAGCAGGTTTATTAGGCTTCTGTCACTTTAAGACCTGATCCATTATATTGTTACCAAGCATGCCACACAAGCCCTGAAAAGTGAAGCCAAAACGTCTCGATCGCCCCCCGGTGACTGGTCCTAGTATAGGTCATAAGCCCCGCCTCCCTGTGTTATTCAACGGGACTTGAGACCAACTAAACAATTTAATTACACTTCAAATATCTTTTTTCTGAAGGTGGTTTCTGTCATTTACTGTAGTTTTTATCACGCTGATGTAAATTCAAGTGTTTGTTTTTAAAATAAGTTGGTTTTTAGTTAGTTACGTGATGCTATAAAAACGGTGTAGCATCATGATTGACAGCTGTGATTGACAGGTTCTCTGAGCGAAGTAGTCACTGAAGCACCAACAGACTTTTTTTCGGGATCTTCGGAGGACTGAGGAGATTGGTGCTTTAAATGTAATATCTAAATTTCTATAATTCATTATTTCACACCGAGAGTGAGGGCGGGGCCTTGATTTCGCGGCTTTACTCCCTGCTCACTTCTGCGCAGGTCTGGTCCCGAGATCGCTACTGCGCAGACTCAAGCCCCACGATGTCAGCGCCATATCAGGACACTTCAGTTCTCACCAATGGAAGAGAGCGAAGGGGCGTCGTCCATATTTTTTTACAGTCTATGACTGTTACACATGCGTTCACTTAAAACATAACTGACTGTGTTTAGGCAAGGCAAGGCAAGTTTATTTATATAGCACATTTCATACACAATGGCAATTCAAAGTGCTTTACATAGAAGAAATTAAAATAATAAAAAGTAATTAAAACAGTTTAGAAAAATAAAATAAAATACAGTAGCTACAGTACAAACAGTCGGACGAACAGTGGCACAGTGCTCATTCAGTAAATGCATAGCTAAACAGATGTGAATACTTTACATGAATACTCGCCAAGATCGGCATTTTGACATTATTTTTTGTGTATTTGACTGTTTAAGCGTAATAAGCAGTAAAAAAGAGTCAATTTAGTTCTGAGAGGGAGCTTTATGTGCGCAAACTTTGAGTGTGAGCACAAAACCTGCAGGAATGAGTAAAATTATGCTCAATCCCACAGCGAAATTCAAGCCCTGTAACACCAACAATATTCATCCAGAGCAAATTAAACGAGTGAGTGAGGAGAGGCGGGTTTGTGTCAATCACTGTCGGAGAGATGAGAGAGAGAGAAAGAGCTGCTGGTATCATGTATCTATTTTGCGGAAAATGAGTATTGGAAGCTTTTCAGATATTTCAGGATCGATATGCATAGAAAAAGCTATATTTTTGACAACACTACATTGCACTTTGTTTATTACTTTAGACGCCTTTTTTACTACAATTGAAAAATGTATGTATTATATATAAATTTCAACGCGGGTGTGAATGTCGTGCCCTGTCTCTCACTGTAACCCGAGTCACACATGAAAACCAGCGACACACAGTAGACATGTTTGTGCGACTAGTAGTCCAGTCCGGTTCTGTTCACAGAGAATGCGGTTGTCACTCCTGTAAATTACTGAACTGTGTGTGTGAATGTAACCGTTTTAAGGACTCAAATACTGGACTGAACCGTATTCTGGCTGTAGGATCTTCTCACTCATTTTCATTTGCCAAGTCTGATAGCTCAGAATAGCCGTGGCACACCTATCCTCACCGATGACCCGGTGGGCTTATGGGTCAGAATGTCAGCAACCGACTTCCGATTGAGACGAATATGATTCTGATGTTCAGTAAGTAACACAAAAGCACTGTTCTTGCGACACAGAGATCTATTGACTGTACTTGCAGAGGCTTGAGCGCTGCATTATTTCAGTTCTGCTGTCTGGCTTCTTCCCCTCTGGTGCCGATGATTGTAAATGGACACATTGTTCTTGTTTTAAATTTGGATCTGAGAGAACGATCTTGAGAAAAGTCTACGCGTCTGACCACAAATCAAAAGGAGAGCATTTCGTCATTTGGCAATTCTGATACTCACAGATGTTTCATTTCAGTCGGTTAAGATGGTTATCAGCAAGACGGTGCATTTGAAATATTTTCCTATTTTGTTTTTATTTACTTATTTATTTGTTTATTAATTTAGTATTTTATTTATTTATTTATTTTTATTTCATTTTATGTGATCTATTTATTTATTTATTTATTTATATATATTTATATAGTTTAATTTGTCTGTTCTTTACTTTTTTGTGCGAATCAAAGGAAAAATTTGGACAGCATGTTTGGTGTGCAAATGGTACAAATATAAGCTGGGCTTTTGAGGACCATTTTTAGTAATTATGCGTTCAGAAAAATACTTTGTAAGATCGTAAACCCTTTAAGTATGCAATTTAAGTAACTATCTTTCTCAGCAACATTGTCTTCAAAACAGTTGGTCCGTGATTACAGTAGATGATCTGAAAGAGTAAACCGACCATAGAAGAAGACAGTTTGCTTTAATATCCAATGTAATGCCATGCATGCAAGTTGTGCACGGCAAGTAAATCAAGTTTGCGTAGCTAGAACTGTTTGCAATCATGTACTTGATTATATTGGCCTTAAATGTTCTTAATGTTCTCCTTAAATGTTCTTTAACATGCTGCAGTTCTTCTGGAAGGACTTTTTTGCTGATAGCACAAGGGAGAAAGAGGACAGAAATCTGTGCAAGAAACCATTTCAAGTCAAGGAGATTATTGATATTGTCTCTGTTTTCCCTCTCAGTGATGTACAAGCTTGCATAACAGGTTAAAGCAGCTAAACCTGCAAGCTTGTCCAGATCTTATCAGCAGCATTGTTACTGCCACTCTCATGACTCAAAATACAGATCTACAGCCAAATGACGAGTACGACTGGAGACTCAGAGCAAGCCAGATATAGAGTTGGTGTATTTACAGTATTTGCAGTGGACCTCTGATGTTCGTCCAGCTCAGGGCTTCATGCTTCCGCTTGGCATCGACACACAGGCTGATCTCCTCTGCTTGAGCTCATAGTAGAGTCGTGAGGGAGACTATATCTGTCCTGACCGGAAGGAGAGGGAGGAGCGTTTGGGAAACTGACCCTAGCAACGTGCTAAAAAACTCTCAGAACATGTTAGCAATCGTATAGCATTGCCCTGGCAAGTACCAGTATCACTGTGGTGGCAACGTCAAAATGAAATTATTTTTGCAATTATGTTTGGTGTTTTTTTTTTTTTTTTTTGCCCTGGCAAGTTTCAACATTACCATCATGGTGACAATGTAAAAATATTAAAATAATTTTTGCAATTATGTTTGGAGGTTTATTTATTTATTTTATCACTGTCATGGTGGCAACATAAAAATATGATTATTTTTGTAATTATGTTTGGTGGTTAAATATTTTATTGTATTATTTTATTGCATTGCGTTGCATTTATTTCATTTAATTTTTATATATTTATTTATTTATTTATTTATTTTAGTCCTGGCAAGTACCAGCATCTCCATCATGGTGGCAATGTAACAAAATAATTATTTTTACTTTTATGTTTGGTGGTTAATTAAATATTTATTTATTTTTTTGTTTTAAAGCAACATTGGGTCTATATAAATGTGCTACATAGACCTAATGTGCCAGAAAAACAAGTGAAAATCTTTAGAAATTTGTGTCTGAACTTCTGTTTTTGCAGTAGCTCTTTGTCATCGCTGTTGAAGAGTATTTAGCTGGTGAAATGGATTTACTTACTGTAGAGTTATAGATTAAATATAAATGAAATGTATAATTATTATTAGTATGGTGGTGCGTATATAACACACTTCTGCACGTGTCCAGTTCAGTGGCTCTGCAGCTCTTGACTAATAATCTGTTGTTTTTGTGGTGAATCTGTCTCTTTTGGCTGGCGTTTGTCTGCATTGATAAGACGAGCTGTTCAGTGAAACATGACCAAGGCCACACGGCTCCAGGTGTATGAAGACGTCAGCCATCAGGCATGCACTCCTCTCAGATTGTGCGTGTATGTAACTCGGTACATATCTCTGGCACATTTCTGAGCATATTAAATCAATGATAAAGAGATGAAGTCATAGCTGTTGGGTGCCAGAGGGCCAGTTCTGGCGGTTAATGTTCCTTAAAAGCGGAGACAGAGCATTGAACAGTTTAGCGTGTTGTGTTTCGCCTTTAAATATGCATGCTCGGGGCCTAGAACAAATGAATGTGCATTATTTACTTTTGCGGGGACAGAATAAAGCAATTCAGAGATTCCAGTGAAGGTCAAGTGTCTGGGCGTCCCGTCGGCTGTCATGACGAAAACACGAGAGGTTTAGCTCACCACTTAGGAATTCAAGACAAACAAGATACTCGCACCGCAAATTTATGACTTCACCATTACTTTGCTAGCGTTTTCATCTCGGTTTACTCTCGCCTTTGTTTTCACAAACTTCTCTTTGACTTTAGTCATCCACCAGCTTGACAAGTCAAACAAGCTGTCCTTTCTGTGATGTTGTGTTAGCACTTGCTGTGATTTTTCTTCATATTTAACAATGAAATGAGTGGGTGAACTGGACCATAGCTGGGTGTCGATGTTGCTGTATTAGTGTAGGAGAACAGCCAAAACCAAACACATTTAGTTCCTTTAGCACACACACACTTTTGCTTTGTAAAGTAATTGTACAGTACTTCAGCAAGACAAATAAATGTGGCACTGTGCGTTGAATAGTATATTCAACACTTCTGTGTGAGTGTTATTTGCTCAGAGGTTGCTCTTTCAGCGCCATAGGACTTTATTGAATTTTCGGTTGTGCTTCAACTCAGTCAAAAACAAGATTGGTGGAAAAAACAGGATTTAACAAGTTGGCTGATATGGTGTTTAAAAATTCAGAATCAAATAGATTCTGTATAGTGGGTGATGGATGAACCATAACTCATGTTGGGAAAAGGCAAGGGATTTAGGGCCTATATTCAGGTTTAAGAAGTTTTGAGCCATCCACACTTTGAGATCATGTAGACATGAAGTGATGGAAGGGGGAGAAGGAACAATATTGGGCTGAAAGATTTGTGTGTCATCAGCATAACTATTAAAATTAAAATCTGACGAAGAGGAAGCATTATTAGAAATAGAAGTGGATAAAAACGGATCCTTGAGGAACACCACGGGAAACAGTGACAGAGCGAGATTTGTGTTTATTAATGCTAATAAATTGTTGCCTGTCCAAGCGATATGAATTTGTTAAAGGGATGGTATAATGCCCTTTTCACAGGATGTAAAATAAGTCTCTGATGTGTGACGGTAAGTAAGTGTGTATGTGACGTTTTAGCTCAAAATACCCCACAGATATTTTATATAGCATGTTAAAGTTGTCACTTATTGAGGGTGAGCAAAAATGAACTGTTTTGTGTCTGTTCCTTTAAATGCAAATGAGCTGCTGCTCCCGGCACAGGGGGCGGAGCTTCAAGAGCTTGCACTCACACAGACATGCACTGAACATTTCACAAACTTTCAGCCTTTTATGTTCAAACCGAAGTCCGACAATAATGGAGAGACTCAAGAAGAAGTGACAACATGTAGAAGCAACAGGACATTTCTGAATGGTTAGTTTATGAATTTATGTAGTTTATGTGTAGTATCTTCCAGTCATTGATTAGCATATTCTGTCATGATAATCTATAAATCGTGTTCCGGGGGCGGGGTTTATGTAAATTTTAGGGTTGGTGATGTCACTAACCCGGGAGGAATGTGGTGTAGTCTCTACCAGCCGTTTGTTGTAGTCCTTAAAAAGCGATTTCTTTAAAAGCAAATATCTCCCTTTGCTTTGAACTTTGAGCGTCGTAACTTTGCAGATGTTGTTTATGCTCAAACAGCAACATTACACAGAAAAGTGAGATCATAATCAACCACCCTTTTAATTGCTTGCAAATTGCTTATCTTGAACAGTTTGAGACATTGTTCAGATCTCTATTTTATTAAAAATTGCATTTATTTTCGTGTGCATTAAATTCATATTTAGACGTCCGACTTTTGATTGCAGACTATCTTGAACACAGTTTGATCAATTTCTTCTGAAACTTGTCTTTTAGATAGAAAATCTGAAAATCAATAGCAAAAGTCTTTATTTCCTCTTACTGAATCTCTATAATAGGAGAAAAACTTGAGATGAAAAAGAGATGTCATTACCGTTGCTCACAAGGTTATTTGAACAAACCCCCAAAATCTGCGCATTAAACTTTGGCTCATAACCTGTACAGACATGAATGAGGCCTTAAATCACACAGCTTTGTTGAGGATAAGCGTGCTGTTATTTGTCTAAGCCCGGGCAAACAGCAAGGTTTCTTCAGAAAATGTAAGGATGTAGTTTGTGATGTTTCTTTCGTGAGGGGAATCTTTGAAGTCATTCAGTATAAATGAGCAGCAGTTGACCCGCGTGTTTTTCCCAGTGATCAAATGCATCAAAAGGTTTTTGTTTCTCTGCGGTCGTATCGTCTGAATGTCTCGAGCTTCTCCATTTATTTAGAGCATCCGAGTAAGAGATCATACTGATGTGATACTTGCATTCTGTCAAGTAAATGAGCCCATTGTCTCCATGCAGAGCTGCAATTTTCTCTAATGAGGGTCTTGATAAACGCTGCGTGTGTGGCACGGATGTGGACAGACGTATTCATCATGCGTGGCACATGTGTTTGTGCTCGTTTGTGTAAATAAAAGACACTCCGTTGATTTATACTAACAAATACTAACATCAACCCACTATTGCAGCTTTACTGTGCCTACTAAAACTAGTTTCCGCTCTGAAAGTTTTTCTTCCATGGTTTGTCAATGCATGATCATGAGAATTAATATTAATTATTAATAACATTGAAAATAAAAATATTTCCAAAAAGTGGGGGAAAATGACTGTGTGACTGTAAAGCATATTTTATCGGAATGTAATGATTTAAATTAAATTAGGCAACATTTTTATTCAGAAGTTGCATTAATGGACATTTTTTAAAAAGGGATAGTATTATTTTTTATCAAATTAAAATAACTGTTATAGTTATTATTATTGATATTCTTATTTTTTTTATGTTTTGTTTGTTGTAATGCCATTGTTGTTAAATGACTGTGTACAATTCATTGAAGTGTTATGATTATTTTACGTTTTATTACTTTTAAGCTTGTCATGAATATAGCCTTTGATGCTGATGACGTGAAATAAAATAAAATAAATAAATAAATTACTTTGAAGAAAAGTAAGTGTGAGATGCTATTGTTATTATTTATTATTAATGATATTTTATTTGTATATTTATTATTGATATTATATATATTATTATTTTAATATATATATATATATATTTTGTAGAGAAAATTATCTATTTAGCCTATTTTATTAATACTTTCTGAATTTATTTTCATGCCAATTTAATCCCCCAAATTCTAATAATTTATTATTGTTTGAGTAATTTTAAGTTGTATTTTATTTATATATATATTTTTTTTGTAATTTCCATTATTCTCACTGTCAGCATATGTTAAATAAATACTAAAATGTTACATAATGTATACATTTTTTTCACATTACAGTAATGATATTGTAATCGGGATTTCGGGGATAAATGCAATTGAGAAATGCGTGCAAAAAAAAAAAAATGCAAGTTCGTTTACTGAAATCATAAAGCCTTGTATCCCCTAAACCAAAGCCTGATGATGAGGGAGAGCAATCAAAGAGCAGAGAAAAGAACATCCAACCACACATTTTGATGAGAGCAGTCACGGCATGACATCATCGCTCATCTCAGAGGAGACTGTTGCGTTTATTGACTGCAGTAAAGCTCATGTAAGCCCACCTTCTGCCAGCCAGGCCTGGTGTTTGAGCTGCATGTCTTTTATCATCAACTTGGGAGGGCATGATATCATCTAGCCCAGCGTCAGCTCCCCGCCATGATGAGCAAGGTATTTATTCAAACAAGAACCATCCGCGCATCTCGCTTATTTCATATGCTAGAGACGACACTCTTACGGTCCAGGGTTCTGATGCATTGCCTCTTCATTTCTTTATACATAGGCTATATTTTCCTTTCAGTTTTTAACTACTAAGATTAAACCTAGTTTTAAGACTAAGACCTGTGGCCATTTGCATAAACTGATTAGGCTTGTCTTACAAGTAAAAGTCAGTTATATAGAAATATGTAGATCTGTCTAATTTGATTTGGAAAAGTTAGACTAATTACTGATTGGTAAAACAACTAACTGTTATAGTTTGAAGAAACAAACGAGTTCTTAACATAGTGGATAAGTTTATGCAACCGAACAGAGTAAATTAAACCTAACTAGATTTGGCATAAATTTGAAAAACTTAAAGTGCAAAACTCACAGCGGCAATGCTGGAGTACTTTAAGTGGTTACTAGGGTGTTTCTAAGGTGTGCACTGAAAAAAAGTTTGAGCAGGATTTTTTCCGAAAGACTATTTCTAGTTCTTTCTTGTAAAATGTACTCACTTGTAAAACATCGGAAATCATTTTATTGCATTGCTATGATGTTATAAATGGTTGCCAGGGTGTTGCTAGGGTGTTTTGGGTGGTTGCTGCTAGGTTACTGACCCAAGTCTAAAAAGTCCTACACCCTCAAGTCTTTTTTTGTTGTTTTGTCTGTATTGTTTAGGTCCATCTTTCAGTGTACAGTATAAGTCTGTGCTAATGAATCCCAACTTCTGCAGACTCTCTGCTTATTATTTAGCCTTTTATATAAATTTAAACTGCAATAAAACATGTGAGCAAATATATGGTCAACAACCTTATGTATTTCAATGACCTCATTCCACAGTCCCTTGAACCAATAACTTATTGGTATACGCGTAGGCAGATAAATATGTTTTGATGTGTTGCAAGTATGTTTTTAACTATCTCGCCTAAGAACTGTGATAATAGGACAGCGGAGTCTTTTGAGGTGCGGCATCATGTGAAATAAAGATCCAGCGTTTTCAAAGCTCCACCCATTTCCCTCCTCATGTATAGAGTTTATCTCTGATGTTCAAGCTGCAACACATTAAAGGCTCTCTGTGGATGACTTCATAGTGAAACCAGAGGCTTTTACAGCAGTCATTAACCATGTCATAACCAGGACCGACGCAACCATATGGCTTGCTGCCGACTGATGGATCTGCTAAATGAGACGCCTAATCCTGAAATATATGGGTGAAATGCTGAACTATTTATGTTAAAACATCCTTTTTAAGTATTTAATTAAGCTTGAAATAACCTGGATGAACTTTTGATTGTCCCAAGCTCAGGAGAAGAGAGAGTTCTGGAGTTCTCGCATATGTTTCATAGAAGCATCAACTTTGTCTCGGTTGTTTCTCTGAAAATGCTAAGAGAAATGTAAATTAAATTGTTGAAACATTAAGAGTAGAGATGCACCGATTCATAATGATATCTGCCGATACTGATAGTTTGATTTTCTTTTAAAAAATCTCATATAATGCTGTAAACTATACAGGGAACCCTCTCATTTGGTACAATACTTTAATATTAGAGATTAACATTAATAATAGAACTATTTTATTTTCAGATATACTAATTAACAATTATATAGTCTTTTTCATAAACACTTGAATGAACGAGGATGAACCTCATTGGTTCTTGCTGAAGCTCAAACGTGATGCGTAACACGAGAATGAACCTCATTGGCTCTTGCTGAAGCTCAAACGTGATGTGTAACATGAGAATGAACCTCATTGGCTCTTGCTGAAGCTCAAACGTGATGCGTAACACGAGAATGAACCTCATTGGTTCTTGCTGAAGCTCAAACGTGATGCGTAACACGAGAATGAACCTCATTGGTTCTTGAAGCTCAAACGTGATGTGTAACATGAGAATGAACCTCATTGGCTCTTGCTGAAGCTCAAACATGATGTGTAACACGAGAATGAACCTCATTGGCTCTTGCTGAAGCTCAAACATGATGCGTAACATGAGAATGAACCTCATTGGCTCTTGCTGAAGCTCAAACATGATGTGTAACACGAGAATGAACCTCATTGGCTCTTGCTGAAGCTCAAACGTGATGTGTAACACGAGAATGAACCTCATTGGCTCTTGCTGAAGCTCAAACATGATGCGTAACATGAGAATGAACCTCATTGGCTCTTGCTGAAGCTCAAACATGCTGTGTAGCACGAGAATGAACCTCATTGGCTCTTGCTGAAGCTCAAACATGATGTGTAACACGAGAATGAACCTCATTGGCTCTTGCTGAAGCTCAAACGTGCTGCGTAACACGAGAATGAACCTCATTGGTTCTTGCGGAAGCTCAAAGATGATGCGTTACACGAGAATGAACCTCATTGGCTCTTGCTGAAGCTCAAACATGATGCGTAACATAAGAGTGAACCTCATTGGCTCTTGCTGAAGCTCAAAAAATAACCTTGTTTAATTCATATGTATTAGTTTTACGATCTCTTTATGAACTTTATGAAGTGTCAAAGTGGTAGTTGCGTAGCCTGTAAATGGAGGGACAGAAATCTCTCAGATTTCATCAAAAAGATCTTCATTTGTGCTCTGAAGATGAATGAAAGTCTTACGGGTTTGGAACGACATGAGGGTGAATAATTAATGACAGAATTAAAAATTTTTCGTTGAAATATACCTTTAAACACTTCAAACAAGTATTTTAAAACAACTTTCCTCTTATACAGGCTTTCACCCCGTCCATCACGTTTGTCGTTTTCTCTGCTGTTGTAAATGTGACTTAGTCAGCTCCACACATGCCCTTATATCACTGTTGTCAAGGGGTGAAAGGTCATCATTTGTTCAGAACACATGTCGTTCCTCTGCTTAAATTAGCTTGTGCTCTTTCATTGCTCAGGAAACCTGTTGAAACAACTGTTGGAGGCCCAGAACAAAGACGTGAGGAGGACGTCTGAAGCGCTTCATTTGAGAGCAGACAGCGACGCGAGCGCAACACCAGCACTGATCTTCACAAGGTCCATCAGAAGCCATAAACACCACCTCAGAATAGTTTTTTATTCAATTGAATTGGCATCTTTGGAATGTGAAGCTGCATTGCTTTTCTCAGTCGCTATTTTCCTTAGGAAAGCATGCCGATCTGCTATTTCTAAATATTTACAGTAAGGTAAGGGCTTCTGTTTGCATTGCATTCTGGGTCGCCCAGGGGTCTCCTGCCGTCTCGCTCTTATCTCCATTCTCCTCTGTTCTCAGTCAGAGAGGAAGTTTTGACAGCCAGACTTTACAACCTCCCGCCTGCGCTTTGCACATGCTCTGACAGAAGTCCAGTGACTTCATCCCTCATTCACGAAAGCTTCCCCTCCTCCTCTCTCTCTCTCTCTCTCTCTCTCTCTCTCTCTCTCTCTCTCAGTCCGGCAGCATGCCAGCCGTTTTCCTCTTGCTGCGCTCTCTGGTTGTCAGTGTGTTCAGTAGCAGATTAGCAGGCTCTGTCGCGCAGCTCCTCCGGCGAAGCCTCACGGCGGCTGCTGGCCGACTCGGGACCGTCCTGCGATACATCTGGGACCGGATCAGTTCCCAGGAGTCCAAGGAGGCCATCCTGGGCTGCGTCTTGTGCATTCTCAACATGCACAAGAAGGTGGACAACTAGATTTTTTTTTTTTTTTGTGCATTTCTTGGACTTTTTTTCAATTTAGACACTAAATTACGTTTTTTTTCATACTGAACTTAACCATGTCGGAGAGCATTGTGAGGAAGGTCCAGCCTTTCACCATCGGGACCAAACTCTCGGCACCGGCCGTGCCGAAGTGCTCGGACTTGGTTCCAGATGGTTACCTGCCAAATCGCACGTTCTCTGAAAACTGCAAACTGAGGCACCTGAACGAACAGGTGTCTCTCTATCTGGGCCGTGATAAACGCTGCGGATCGATCCCGGAGAAGCATCCAGGTGAAGACGAACACCTGAACAGAAACACAAGCCCCCCGAACACCGCGTCCAGATCCATCCGCAAGATCACCATCTCCAGCCGGATGGAGGCGTCGAAGGACAGACTGACTCCAGGGATGGAGCTGAAGAAAACAAGAGCCAAATCTGAGAATATTAATAACAACAATAACAACAACACAACCTCCAACACGCCGCTGCCTAAAATAGTGGGTGTCAGCTGTGAGAATACACCCAACTCGCATCTGAAGGTAAGAAACGCTTTGTTTTATATTCCTGTATTCAATTTATCTGTAAAAATGTGTCTTAAAGAGGAACTTACTGTAGCTTTCAGAAAGGTCATGCAGTTAGAATGAGTGAAAATGAAAATACGCAGATGAAATTTGCTTTAAACAAATGAAAAAGTATTCAAGTTTACTTATCAAATGATAATTAGCTAAATGATAATATACATAAGGCTGAAGTAAAAGGATTATTTATGTGATGAAGATATTAAACAAAAATGCTTAAAACGTTTACAAAATTCTATTTACGGCAAGATAATGTTACATAATGTGTACGAAAAAGCAAAACCATTGATATCCAGAAAACAATGCTTTTTTTTTCATTCATTTTATCAATTTTAAATAAGTGCTTTATATATGTAATGAATGAATGTATGAATTCATATTATTAGGATGAATTTAATATTAAGACAAATTTGCTTAGAACTTTTACAAAAATCTATTTAGGGCAATATAATATTACATCAATATTAATATTATACAATTATATCTGGGAAAAAGGTACGTTTTTTTTTTAAAGGGTGAAATACATTCTAATTTTATCATTATGAATGATGGAATTAGCATACATTTTATCTATAAAGCACATAATATTCAATATAAATAAGTGCTTTATATATATAATAAATGAATGAGTGTTTAAATATATAAATATCATGATGATTTAATATTAAGACAAAAATGCACCAACAACAAAATCTGTTTTTTTTTTTTAGTGCAATATAATATTACATAATGTGTAAGTAAAAAAAACATTTGATTTTCAGAAAAACTACAATGTTTTTATTTAGGTTGCTCATTTCATCATTATTAATGATGAAATGTTGATTTGTTTAATTTATGAAGCATGTGATCACTTTATAATCAAGTGCTTTATAAATATAAATTAATGAATGAATGTATGAATAAAAAACTTTTTTATATATATTTTAACTGGTTATTAATAGGGTTGATATTAAGACAAAGGAGGCACAATCAACAAATCTGTTATAATATAGTTCATTAAATAGATGTGTGATTCTGAATATTTAAAGATGAACTAATCCGCTGAAATCTCCTGGTGTTGAGGAATCTTGTTTTCGGAATCTTGTCATTGTTTAGCCAAAGCTTCCGTAATCAAAACATAAGGAGATGTCATGGAAACGGTACACAAACACACCACTGAACCAGATTATGTCATCACTCTTTCAGCTTTAATATTAGTCGATGCAAGTCCTCATGAACTGATAGGCACGTCTTCCGCGAGCTGGAAAGCGCAGGAGACGAGTGTGTGTTGTGTGCTCAGGATCTGTGTGGTTCAGATGATGTGTTTATTATGTAACGCTGCTCGAGTTCAGATGATGTCAGAGCTTCGGCTCAAAGGCTCCTTTCTATTGCCTTCCACTGTCAGGATCCAGCGTGTGTTCGGCCCGGCTTTGTTTAATGTCAGTGGGTCAGCAGGAGACACCGTTCACAAACACTTCTCTATGTTTAGACTATAGAACATAAAGATATACTGTGGGCTCTAAAAGTCTGATCACACTAGTAAAGAATGATCCTTTTTTTCTTCTCATGTTTCTTTCATTTCAAAATGTATCAGTTTCAGTTTGAGTGAAAAGTTTTGAAATGTTTAGAAATTTTAAGGATTTCTTAGTATTTGGTTTGTTCTTATATTAATACAATGCACTACAATACAATACAATACATAATATAATATAATTAGTGCTATCAAAATATAATAATATAATATAACATAACATAACATAACATAACATAACATAACATAACATAATATAATATAATTAGTGCTGTCAAATCGATTAATCGCATCCAACATAAAAGTTTGTAATAATAATATGTACACACACAAACGTTTATGTTGGATGCGATTAATCGATTTGACAGCACTAATTATATTATATTATATTATATTATATTATATTATATTATATTATATTATGTTATGTTATGTTATGTTATGTTATGTTATGTTATGTTATGTTATGTTATATTATATTATATTATATTATATTATATTATATTATTTGTATAATATTTACAAACTTTTATGTTAGATGCAATTAATCTATTTGACAACACTAAATATAATATATAATAATATAACAATATAATACATTATTTAAAAAAGACAATAAACATATAATAATAACATAATAATAATAAATGTTTAAATTATATAGCACCTTTACATAGGCTCAAGTTTGCTTTAAAATAAATAAATTGTATATTATTATTGCATGTTAGTGTATTTTAAAACCTACAAATAACCGGGTTTGGTCATGAAAATCAAAACTACAATATTGTCTATATTTCAGATAATAGTTCTGGATCACCAGCTCATTGTGTGTGTCTTTGTTTAGGTGTTGCTGTGTAAAGACGGTGAAAAGCAGTGCAGTGCTGACCGAGAGAAGTTCACCTCTTCTCCACAGGTAAACCTTATGATTTACCAGATTCATAACACTATTCTGAAATGACTGACATCATATAGAGGCCAGTTGCATAAACATGAGACTTGAGTACTAGTATGACCAACATTTTATTTCAATTAGTTTTAGTTTACTATAATAACCCTTTTTGCTGCTATTTCTGTTTTCATGTAACAGTGACTTCACTCATTTGTGAATTATGCTTATTGCATTTAGGAATTTATAAATTAAACTTTTTTTTCCCCGCAAAACTTGTGGCTCTTAAAGAAGCAAATATCTTCACTGAACAACATTTATGTTATTGTTAAAAATCTATTTCTCGAAGGAGAAAATGAATAATTTGTGGCAACACTTTATGGTTACACTTTATTTTAAGGTGTCATTGTTACACTGTAATTATATATAAAGTACTGAGTAATATTAATTAACTACATGTACTTACTATTGGGTTAGGGTAGGATTAGGATTTGGTTGAGGGTTAGTTGCATGTAATTATGCATAATTTACTGTTATTACTATGGTAAGTACATGTTACATGTAACAAGGACACTAAAATAGTGTTACCAACTTTATTTTACAGTGTCCTTGTTACACGTTACAAGTCGTTTCGGTTACACTTTTTTAAGGTGTCATTGTTACAGTGTAATTATATATTTAAGTACTGAGTAATAATAATTAACAATATACTATAGAGTTAGAGTAGGATTAGGATTAGTTGAGGGTTACTTGCATGTAATTATGCATAATTTACTCTTATTACTATGGTAAGTACATGTAACAAGGACACTGTAAAATACCGTAGTTTCTTACGCTAAATTATGCATAATTACATGTAATTAACTCTAAACCAAACCCCAATCCTAATCCTAACACTAGTAAGTACATGTTAATTAATATTACTCACTACTTAAATGTATAATTACACTGTAACAAGAACACCTTAAAAATAACAGACTTTTAAATAATAAGCCAATGGGATTGTAACTATATCAGGTCTCTATTGCTGTATCGGTTTGCAGATTTCTAGTATTTCTTGTTCCTCTTCCGCTGTAAAAGTGTCTCGAACGCACGACTGACCCCTGACCTCTCTGTGCTGCAGAATTAGATTCTGTCGGTGAATTCCCTCTGGAGTGGTTTGTGTTCAGCCGTAGCCAGATGTATATAAGATAATGGGCTCTTGGAATTTAGGAAGTGATGTCAGTGGCGCAGCCGGCCAAGCCTAAACGACTTATTATTTTAAGTGTTCAGTTGGGTTTTGCAGAGGAAAAAGCTGCGGTGAAACTTTTACAGGCGTTTTGGGTTAATGTGAGCCGAGGGCCTGAAAGCGCGAGTGGGCTTTGATGAGACGTGGATGTGGTCTCGGACACCTGTCTCGTTTCAGAGGCTCGATGCCTGCGGAGTAAATGTTTACTTGCAGCATTAAGGGGAATCAGCACTCACAGCAAACCGGCGGCCTGTGGGCCGAGGCTTGAGTCATCCTGCCATCGGGAATCTTTCCTCACTGCGACGTGTGGAAAACATGAGGTCATTCAGGATGAGATGACACTCGGAATCACTGGACATGGACGGGACACGCCGAGCGATGGACACCGCTTAGATTCACACTGCAAAGAACGTCCATAAAACAACTTGAGAAGCAACATTGCTGAAGATATTCTGACTTGTTTCATGTGTTTAATTAAATGTATTTTTGGCATGTATTTTTAAATTCTATATGTGGAGTGTATAATATTTTCTTTATACATATTAGTTTATTTGCTTAAAACAAACAAATTGTGCTTATTGGTGCTTATACGACTATTTTTTTTAAAAACATTTAAAAATATTGCTTAAAACAAGAATAAACAATATTATATAATGTAATATAAAATAACATAACATAATATAATATATGCTTTTAATATATATATATATATATAAGAATGACTTTACATGTAGTTAAAAAATAATATATATAAAATATAATATAAAAGTGCAACCCTCACTTTTTATTTGCTTGAAACAAGAAACATATTTTTTAAAGCATTAATTACAATATATTGCTTAAAACAAGAATAAAAAATATAAATTCATATATACTTTTAATAGAAATAATATACAATATAGTATACTTTTATAGTTTTAAAATATATACATATTTATCTTTAATAATTATAAGCATGACTTTTTTACTATATATATAAATAAATAATATACATATATTATATATTCATACATATATATATATATATATATATAATATATATTAGATATATACATATAATTATTGTAATAAGAATAATCAAATATAAATGTATCTTGCATAAAGGATATTTAATAATGAAAAACAAGACAAAGATACTGATAAAGATGATTTTTTTGCAGTATAATGTTTTTGGAAACAAACATATGCTCTCATCTTTTATTTCTGATGGTGATGATATAATAAAGTAATGTGCCGCCCTTTCCCAGCATCGCCACAGATGTTTCCTGACTTGTTCGGGCACTTTAAATTTGTCCTCGCCACCATTATTCACCGGTTGTGCTGACGGTGTCTTCTGGTTATATAAGAGTGTTTGCACTGGCTCTCTGTGTTGTAAACCGTGTCATTATCTGTTCACAGCAAACGTTCACAGCTCCAGTCAGTCAAGAGACTGTGATTAGACATCATTTGATTGGATGGGCAATATCATAGAGCAAATTACCAATAGCATCACTATTACTGTTGCACATGTGTTAGTGATAACCATAGTGGATCATTTCCCACGTTTAACCATGAGCTGCTCTTCCTCACTCGTAGTCATCAATGACATAATCACTGTGGGAATTTACTTTGTGGTTTTGTGTCCCAGTGATCTGAAATAACCTTGTTACTTGTTTTTCAGCCCTTTCATTCTCACTCTCAATATAAACTCACAATGACGTCACACAAACATCTCAGGCTGACCGGCACAGAATGTTCAGATGTGTTGGCTCGTGTATATTACCACTTTTTCCCATGAATAAGTGACATTTGCTTATTTTTTTCCCCACACAGACCCATATACTCAAAAGCCAAACAAGAAGGGAGGCGGTGGACAGTCCATCCTCTGAGCTTTTGGTTTCAAACGTCTCATCGGTGCAGAATGACCACAGCTTTACCCAACAAAACGCTCTTTTTAACAAGGAGATCACTCAGGTACGATCGCTCGACTCTGACTATCATCTGGACGCTTTTGAAAGTCAGACGAATAATTCTCACAAAAGTTAAACAATTCACTAGTGGCGTTTTCTGTGTTATTCATTTTCATTTGCATTTTATGTACATGGCAGATGATTTTTATTGCTTTTATTGCCTTCAAGTCATGATTTTTTTTAAATAATTAATACATTTTATGCATTCCTGGGAATCAAACCCCTGTTTCTGAGCTGCTAACGCAGTTTAAGCTTTAAGAATGCTATTTCACACCAAACGTCAAACATATTGTAATAAAATTAAAGACTATTAAGTTTATCATTGTAACTATTTATTTTAACAATAAAAAAATACAGCAATAATTATTTTATTCAAATCAGCCTAAATTAGTTTTTTTTTAAGCAGTGCAAATTATGCAAGCATAATATAGACATAAAATACAATTTAAATGATATTTGTATATATGTATAAAGTATATTTTTATAATAAATATAAATACAATTTAAATAACATCTGTACTTTTTGTAGCATTATAAAAATGATAATGTCACAATGCAAAAAAATTGCATGGATGGATAGACAGATAGACGAATGGATAGATAGATAGATAGATAGATAGATAGATAGATAGATAGATAGATAGATAGATAGATAGATAGATAGATAGATAGATAGATAGATAGATAGATAGATAGATAGATGGATGGATAGACGGATGGATGGATGGATGGATGGATAGATAGACAGATAGACAAATAGATAGATAGATAGATAGATAGATAGATAGATGGATGGATGGATGGATGGATGGATGGATGGATGGATGGATGGATGGATGGATGGATGGATGGATGGATGGATGGACGGACGGACGGACGGACGGATGGATAGACCTGTTTTTGGTCATTTTTTTAGTTTTTTCCCTCTAAACTGATGTCAAAAGTAGTGAATTGTTTGAGTGGTTGCATCACTAAAGTGGAAAATCAATCGCAGTTCACAGACAAAAGAATAAACGCATGCAGATAAAGATGTAAACGGAGCGTTCTGGCCCTCTGACCCTGTTCTAGCCCTTCTGTGCTTCTCTTTCTGTGGAGTTGGGGAGTGGGAGGGAACAGAACAGCCACAAGAGGAGCAATTATTTTGGGATGAGATCATTGTTTGGCCGCGTCTGTTCACGCCTCTGGTCTTCTGAGGCTCGAGTGCTCTCGTTCTCCCATCGCCACACACTCGCTCTGACATACAGGGCATTTGTGCATCAGGACACAGCTGCTGCTCTCATGTGACCTGTGTTTCTGATGACAGATGAGCGTAACACGTCCTTAATGTTAATAGGCTAAAGATTTGTTTAGGAAATGGCCTTTGGATGTATATTTATTCTTACGTTCGTGTTGGGCAAACCCTCCATCTCTTTATGGGCTTCAGTTAACTGATTGACTGCGTGTAGCATTATAGCGTCGAGGATGTGGAAACGGGCCTCTGTTTAAGAAATCCCAAATGAAGGTAAATTAAAGGGGTGAAAGTCAACACATCCTCCAGCGCTCTTTAAGATTGCCCCGTAAAACCCTTTATAATGTAGAAAGCATAGTATTGTGTATTCTGTAGGGATCCACTTACAAAAGTGGGTTAATTCTAAATTTATATACCAATTAAATGAAACTAGATTTAGATTCAAATTAAGTATGGCGTCTACTCTGAAAGAAAGAAATTAACACTTTTATTCAGCAAGGATGCATTAAGTTAATCAAAAATGACAATAAATACATGGATAATGTTACACATAAATGCTGTTCTTTTGCAATGTTTCTATCAATGAACAATTTTGACTAAAAAATGAATACGCACAGCTGTTTACAACATTGATAATTATCAGAAATGTTTCTTTAGCATCAAATCATCATATTAGAATGATTTCTGAAGGATCATGTGACACTGAAGACTGGAGTAATGATGCTGAAAATACAGTTTTGATCACAGTAATAAATTACATTTTAAAATATATTCAAATAGAAAACAATTATTTTAAATGCTAATAATATTTCACATTATTGCTGATTTTACTGAATTTTTTAACAAATAAATGCAGCCTTGGTGAGGAGAAGACTTTTTTTTCCTCAAAAACATTAAAAAATCTTACTCTAGTAGTGTAAGTCTGTGGGATTATTTTGACCCGTTTCATCGTCCAGCAAGTGAAAATCGTGCACCCGATTGTTTAGGAAGCAAACAGCTCAAGTATGAGGAAGATTTTTCAATTTATATCAAACATTTCCTAACTAAATGTGACCCTGGATCACAAAACCAGTCACAAGTCGCACGGGTATATCTGTGGCAATAGCCAACAATACATTGTATGGGTCAAAATTATAGATTTTTCTTTTATGCCAAAAATCATTAGGATATTAAGTAAAGATCATGTTCCGTGAAGATATTTTGTAAATTTCCTACCGTAAATATATAAAACATGTATTTTTGTGAGTGAATGCAGCACAATCGCCAACATAAATGAACAACTTTAAAGGAGATTTTCTCAATGTTTTGATTTTTTTGCACCCTCAGATTCCAGATTTTCTAATAGTTGTATCTCGGCCAAATATTGTCCTATCCTAACAAACCATACATCAATGGAAAGCTTATTTATTCAGCTTATTCGTGATGTATAAATCTCAATTTAAAAAAATGGACCCATGTGACTGGTTTTGTGGTCCAGGGTCACAAATAACCTCTTGTTAGATATCAACGTCACTCTTTTTGCTAATTCACTCAAAGAAGGAAGTTGAAAAGCCCGTATGAAGTCAGGCACGCTGATGACATCTATAGCAGTATATCATTTCACCAAAACATGCGGTATGATTTACAGAATGTTATTTTTTGAAAAACAGACTATTGTTCTAAAGGGAAGCGGAAGAAACAAAGGCTTTGGCCTCCTGTATGAAGTCATCGAAACGAGGCGATAGAGCTGTTTACACAGGCCTCCAATATAGAAATACCTTTGAGCCTGTGGGAAGCCATTAAAAATAATGGCTGATCTTTTATTAGAAGTGACATCATATTATTTTTTTATCTGCACTGTGAGATCTTGCCAAGCATTGTGGTGTTTTTTTCCCCTTTAGTCCACATGTGATGTGAATCTCCGTGTTTTTGATGCAAGAAAGATTCTGCTTTATACTCTTAAGACCACAAATTTCTGAAAAATGTGAAAAACAAAATTGACGTGTCCTCGGCAATCAATCACATCTGTCGGTGCGGGACGAATTTATGAGGCGAAGATTACTGTTTAATATGTGCACTAGTAATAGTGAAGGTTTCTTTAGCCATTATCCCAAGCCGTCTCCTTATATTTAGCCTGATTTGTTGGTTTTATTGGCTTTGGAGATCACAACGCAAACCGCAGCGTTTAGTCTTGTAGAAATGACAAGTTCATTTAACAATCCTTTCGTTGGCGGTGATGTGGGTGGGCTTTTTGAGGACCGCCAGTGGTCATACATTGTGTTCATACCAAATAAACATGTCCAGGACCTATCTGGGCTCGGCCACCTGTTTTCTATTCGCGCAGTGCAAACATGGCCAGAAATGGTGCTTTCAAAAGCCTTATGCAACAATCTGTGCGCTCCAGCCAAAAGAAACCTTTGCTGCTCATAACGGGACATCTGAGAAACAGCGAGCAATCTCCCGATGATGTTTCTGAAGTGTTTCTGTAAGCCGAGACACAAGTAATCGCTGTTTTCTTCAGAAACAAGAACTTGTCTTTCCTCGGCGTGAAATAATAGCGAGTGACTGTGACTTCACACATGTGCTTTAAAGAACCCTTTAAAATCTATTTGCTTAATATTGTGTTTCCACAGTGCACTCAGAAAGCTAAGCGAGCGTAAAATGGGCCTTAAGTGTCTCAACATGTGTTCATGTTTCAAGCATTAACAATAAAGTACAAAGCAAAAACAGAAAGGATGAAACTAACATGTGATCCAGGCTTAATAGTTCAGAAATTGGTCATTTTGCGTGGAATTGCCATTTGTTTTGGCCAGGTTTCTCCAAGTTTGGGGTTGGTACGATTTTTTAAAAATGTTTTTGAAAGAAATTTGCTAACCAAGGCTGCATTTATTTGATCAGAAATACAGTAAAAATAGTAATATTGTGAAATATCTTCTATTTGATTATATTTTAAAATGTAATTTATTCCAGTGATCAAAGCTGAATTTTCAGCATCATTACTCCAGTCTTCAGTGTCACATGATCCTTCAGAAATCATTCTAATATGATGATTTGCTGCTCAAGAGACATTTATGACTATTATCAATGTTGAAATGTTGAAATCAATGTCCCAATCAGGCAGCATCCATTTAATAATTTTAATAAATATAATCTTTTACACTTTGGGCCCTATTTTAATGATCTGAAACGCAAGTATCAAACGCGTAACGCAAGTAACTTTGTGGGCGGATCTCGGGCGCTGTTGCTATTATACCGGCGGGATAAATGACTCTTGCGCCCGACGCAAATCTAAAATGAGTTGGTCTGAAGTAGCTTCATTACTCACAGGTGTGGTTTGGGCGTAACATGAAATAAACCAATTAGAGCGTCATCTCACATTCCCTTTAAGAGCAGGCGCGCTTGTTCCATGGCGGATTGCTATTATAATGGCGGAATGTCTTGCCACTATTGGTCAAACAGGTTTGATCCGTCATTACTACAATTAGCTTGAATAATTTGCGTAAATGTGTAATCTAGATTTATGCCTATTTTTTCACATCTTCATGGACACCACAATGATTTCCCTCGTGTGGAATATTTTTCCTTGTAATTATGTATGGTTTGCAAAAATGGGAACTGCTGCGTCTGTGTAGATGAGAGAATCAAAGTGTATGCGCGTTGTGCACACGCTACATTATGGCCAAGCATGCGCCCTAAAAATAGCATCTGAATAACGCGCCACTGACTTTAGACTAGGTTTCTCCTGGTCTGTGGTGGAATTGTTTTCTGAAACTGCAAAATAGCACCAGGGAACGTCTGCGCCGGAACACGCCTCCTCTTTTCACTGAAGCGCCCCGGGAGTGCCCCAGGAGTCTGTGGAGGGAAAAGTCCGCTGTGCGCGGGTGCAAAAATAGGAATGATACATGCGTCAGTGTACAAAGTAAATTGCGCTGGGTGCAAGATAGGGCCCTCTATGTTATTATTGCATACAGTTTAATGTACAACAACACTGAGGTGCAAATGGTATCTGCCACTATTTTTAAGTATAAAGAGCATCTAGCTACTATTCACACTTATTGCAAAGTAAATGCTGCTATTTTCAATTAGTGTATCGCTAAGAAAACATGCTATTTTTATTTGGTGTAAATAGAATCTAGTTGCTATTTTCACTTAGTGCAAATAGCCGTTGCCTTATTTGAAATAGAACACTTTTTGTAACATTCTAAATGTCTTAACTGTCACTTTTGTGTTCCAAAGTAGTCACTCATGAGGTTCCATTTCAATTAGTTGTTAGTGTTTAAAGGAAGCGTTGTGTGTTTGTGTCCCGCAGGCTGAGGCGTGGATCAGAGCGAAGCTACGAGACATGCGGGACGGCGGGAACGTACAAAAATGTCCTCTGACAGACTGGGAGGAGGTTTGCCAAACTCTCCAGAGAGATTTGAAGGACTTTGAGAACACAGTCATACAACTCAACCAGGTGAGGACACACTGTCTTCATTAGGACAGTAAGATTGATGAATCATCGTTCTAAAACACGTCAGGTTTCAACAGGTTCCTCAGCCAAAATCAACAAAAAGAAGTTCTACCTTTTGCAAATAAACGGCAAAACATTTACAAATTGTTATGGTAACAATCTTTTAATGTTGACCCGTCAAAGCAATTTTTAACAGCTCAACTGTTACATGACCTGTAGAACCTCAAAAAGCTTTTTGTGAGACATCCAAAATGACAAAAAATAATAATAAAAAGCACAGCTAATTTTGTCCTCTTTTCCTACATTTTGAAATAGTACATTGCAAAGAATTAACCTCTCCTGACACAAATCCCAGGAGGGGTTGCAAAACTGGAACTCTTGTTAGTCTAAGAGAAGGGGAACGAGGACTTGGGTGGATTTCAAGTCCTCTGATATGATTAAGCTGTTGTTTTAGCGGACTGTAAATCATCAGAATGTTCTTTTGTAGCTTGTGTAATGCTGCTGAATGTTTGCGCAGATGGGAGAGCAATTAATGTGCAAGCTTAACCCGACGTCTGACCTGGTGAAGAAACAGCTGGGTCAGATCCGCGACCAATGGAACGCGCTCAAACAGACGGCAGCCAATCAAATCAAGGCGATGGGCGGAGCTAAGACTCTCCAGGAATTTTACAAGAAGGTGGACCGTCTGGAGGCATGGATCAAAGAGAAGGTTAAATACACCACTAAAACATAGTTACACTAATTAACAAAGCCTTTGAATGGGATTGGTTTTGGATTTTGTCCTGAATCAGTAATCTCAGGGGTTTATATAGAGAACATGGAGGTGATTCTGTGTTAGGATAAACATATCACAGTCACGTTTCAATTCACAACCAAAAGAGACAAATATGAATTTATATTTTGCATTAAAAAAAAAATGAAGCCTGTTTCTTGGCCCATTTAGATATTTTCTTTTGCGCTGTGATATTATTTTCATGACACATTTTCTACAAAATTCTTATTTATTGTACATACTTTTAATACATATGGATTCTTTACTTTTGAGCTTTTTTAATTCCTTGTAATTTTTAAAATGATGCTCATTAATGTAGTAGAGTAAAAGCGTACTGGAATAAAATTAGCCTTATTGTAAGGCAGATCACATGATGTACAAATAATTTTAATTTTATTTTTCAAATTACAGTAAATTTGTTTGTTTGTAATGAGAATTTTCTTTTGGTAAAATATAATTTTTGAAATATGTTCTTGTTCTTGACAGGTTTTGTGAGATTTACCTGCTAACTGTTAATGAGTAAATGTGTAAAATGAATGAGATTTGGGTTAAATTTAATTCTACATTTAGCATTTATTTTAATATTCAATATTATTCTAAGTTTCAGTGCTGATCTTGTAAAGTAATGATAAAAATACACTTAAGAAACGAAGTACTTAAGTTATAGTAACCTTACAGAGAGGTACTATCAATGTGAAAAAACGTCACTGTGAAATTTACTTTAGTGAGCTAGAATTTTTACAATGTTTCATATTTTAGTAGCCTATTTATCATGCTATATATTTATTTATGAAATGTATGGTTTGCAACACAACATAGAGCCATATACATTTTTTTTTCATATTTTATTTAAAGCTTTTCACATTTTTACAGAACAACCCCCCGCCCCACCCCATGCCAGCAAATAAGTAACAAGTAAAATAAATAAATAAAAAAGACAAAAAAACAAAAAACAATAATGATAAATGCCTATATATACATATGTATAAGTGCATATACACACAGAAACATACAATATCCATACATACATATATACATATACACATTGCAAACCTCTACATACACATACATTAAAAGTAAAATACTTAAAAGAAAATGCCAATACCAATGTTTACCCAATTATGAAAAAAAGTTAATTATTGCACCCTGCAAGATGCTATATAATCTACAGTACCACACCTATTAGAATATATGTCCAGTATGTTAAATTCCATGATCCCCTTCCAGAAATTCCATAAAGGACTTCCAAATCTGTAAGAATTTCTTCGGTTTACCAGCAATTTCATATCTGATCTTTTCCATATGTAGTACATTGCTAAACTTTGCAAGCCACATCTCAAATTTAGGTACAAACTCTTTGTTCCACGTCAACAAAATTGCCTTCTTCGCTATTGTCATCCCATATTGTATCGACTGGATTTGATTAAGGTTATAGGTCTCTAAAGAAGGGGCCCAGCCTAATATCGCAACAAGGGGATCATGAGGAAAATCAGTTTTAAGTACCTTTTGAGTAAAAACAAAAGACCTCAGACCAGAATTTACATATTTTTGGGCAGGCCATATACATTTTAAAATACATTGAAATATGTGTTCCTTGTGTGATTTTGGTCCTATTTTTACTGTTTTTCTTCACTCGTTAATCGTCTGCCTGCTTTGCATCTGCGTCCAAGAATCCGAGGTGTTACTTAACAAGTCTGTTTTACATCTCACCATGGTAGCCAGGCTCATTTAGAGCAACAGTAGCCGTATTCAAAGCAAACAATCACTGGGCTACAACAATTCAGGGCTGTAAAGCTTTTATATGTGTCAGCAGGAGCAGGAACAATCGCTGGCCAACATCCTTGGGGAAAACACTGACAAAATGCAGCTCACCAGGAAGATACTGGATTTGAAACAGGTGGGTGATTCCAGACAACAACCGCAGAAATTGCTGCTAAATTCTCAGCAGGCATCAATTATCGGTTCTGGAAAACAATTGGCTTTTTTGAGATAACATGTATGTTCGTAAGTGCTTCCGTTTATGCACATATAGGCCACTATTCATTGCTCTTCTTATTATTTACTCACAGATTCACTAGCATCCTTCAGGCCAATTGAAACAGCCATTTGTACTTCTAAGGATTGGGAATATTAGACCATTGCCAAAAATGGGATTCAAGCACCTGGTTCAAATGTGGCTGGGTTAAATCTAAGATTATTAGAGCTCAGGAAATCTTGTATGCTTAACTTTCTTTCAGGATGAGCAGCTCTATCATAATCTTCATGAGGAGATCAATCATATGGCCATCAGACTGGAAAAACAGGGAAAGACTGAAGGAAAGACCATCTCAACCCGCAGAAAACACATCAACAAAATGTTAGTGCACATAATAATAATAATAATACATGAAAACATGATTACAGACATTTAGAGTCATTTATTACTTGTACAAACTTTTTAAAATGAATTATTGTAATATATGATTAATTTAATATATATATATATATATATATATATATGTATGTATATATATGTATATATATATATAAAGGGCCTGAAACTGACATTTTGCCACCTAAAAGATGTACCAGCCATAAATATATATATTTTTTACCAGTCATGAAACATAGATGAATCCTTATTAAAGTTACAAAAGTTATTCAGTCAAGAGCAATGAGTGATTGTTCTTTGTCTTTTGTTGTTTGATTAACATTAATGACACAGACGGCTGCAGGAATATTAGGCTGCTGTCACTTTAAGAGCTAATGCACGAATCCAGTATACTGATACTGTACACACACGTTTATTTTTTTAAAACTGATAATGTTCAGTTAAGACATAACTGACTACGTTTACAAAGATACAAGGGCGTTTTGACTATTTTGTTTGAATACTGTATGTCTGTTCAAGCGCAAGAAGACGTAAAAGAGAGCTTGATTCAGTTTTTTCACACGCTCTCTGAGACTCGGGTTTCTGGCCGAGTAACGAATTATGTTCCCTTTTGTATTTAAATTGGCATGGCCTAAACTTTCGTGACGATGCAACACGTCAACTGTCCAGAGTGTCGTTCACGCTTGTTCATGTTCTCACCATTTTTTTTTTTTTTACTTGGCGAATCTCAATTTTAGGCCCTGTATATGTATGCATGTTTGTATATATATAATTTTTTTCCTCATTATTATTTGTCGACTATCTAGATGGCTAAAGGCCCAGTCGCACTTGAAAGAATATCATGAGAATCTTCAGCTTGCCCTCGAAGTCTCATCCTTCTACCAGCAGGCCGATAATGTTGTCTGTTCCATCAATAACATGGTAATCATTTTCCTTCATAGCTCCATCTCTTTCAGTTCAAACCCCACAGGAAGGCCAGTGTTCTGCGAGTCCTTTGATATGAATACACACCCCACTGCTGCACTGAATGTTGAGGTGCTGATGTAATCCAATAATGTTATTTATGGTTTTGCTCCTTTTTTATCTTTTCATCCAGAGAAAAAGCCTCTCTCCAAGCAATGGAGTGGAAAACGGCCGAGACGGGGAAATTCGGGACATTGCCAGTCAAATCATGGTGTGCGATCCAAAATTCACATCCCGTTATAGCTACAGGATAGCTATGTGCCCTAAATGCGTTAGTTCACCGTCCAACTGTCTGTCAAACAGCATCTTGACGCCCGTGTCTGTTTTGCTGTGTCTTTCTGTGTGGTTTCAGATGCTGGATGTGACTGTTTCCCAGTTATCCAACCTTCACCCGGCGCTGGCGGCCCGGGTCACACAGAAGCAGAGCGAGTTAAAAGACTGCTGGGCCGTCCTCCAGAAGACTCTCAGGTAACTCAAACCACCATAGTTATAAACCACACAAACCCTATGATGTCCTCTCGGGGACACAAGCCATTTCCCTCCTTAATGGGCAAACTGTAGGCTTTCCACAGAGCCGTAGGCGCTTTCCACAATCCTGTTTTTGTTGCATTTGTATTCCCCTCCACCAGCCGTGTGGTGCACAGCCAGGGAAAACGTTTCCAAATGATAATTAGATGCATATAAAAATGCGTGCTTATTTTCATAATGTCAGCTATTACCAATCGGAATCCGCCCCTCCCGGTTAACGCAATGTTTTAAAATACTAAACGCCAAAACAAGCTGTTTAATATCAAATTTTGTTGGATATTAATATGTTTGTTTGTTTGTTGCAGTTTTGCAACTGAATCCAAGTTTGAGCTTGTTTTGCATTTTATTGCTCCATCATCTAAAGCGTTCATATTGATTTGATTGTCGTTTGAGGTCTACAAGTCTGCAGTTCCAGTTAGTCATAATAAATAATGCGCTTACTGCGGAAAGATTGCCATCTCCTCCTCATGCCTTCGCTTGAGGATGAAGTATGTTTATCCCTGTAATTAGAGGAATTTATTCCTTATATTAAATTCATGAGTTTATTTGGGCAATGCAGATGTTTAATCAAGATGAATTCATGGCAAAACTTACTAAAGGTAAAATAATACACAAACAGCTCGTTCTGTTCGGTGAACGTAGTAAAAGTTTACAGGAACATTGGCTGAACAATGTTTAAAAGGAACATTTCTGAGGGAAATTAACAAAGACTTATTTATAAAAAATAAAAAAATATTTATATTATATTATATTATATTATACATTGATTAACCCTTAAATGCATGAATGTTTCGCCAATCATTATTACATAATTGTATTTTATATATTAAACAAAACAATTATATATAAATATATTTATTTGTTTATAATTGTTTCTATTATATATTTTTAGTAAATAATAATGCTGTTCCATACTATTCATTCCTAATTAGTGGCGTTTTGCAAAGCCAAACACCATTCACAAGGAAGAACTAGTGTATATAATATAATATAATATAATATAATATAATATAATGTAATGTAATGTAATGTAATGTAATGTAATGTAATGTAATGTAATGTAATGTAATATAATTTGTGTATATATGTATGTATACATGTGTGTGTTATCCTCCAAAAGTTTAGCATTTCATACTTTAAATCCCTTGAAACTGGTTATTCCCATGTGTGTATTTATTTTAAGATATGATGTAGTGTTTAGTCATCCGTCTTAGTGGCTTCGTTTTGAAAACATTTTGGAAGTTACAAATACCAGATGCGTAATCGGCTATCATCAGTCGCTCACAGTCTCTATATTAAATCTCCATAGAGTAAATGAGAATCCACCGTCGACATAATTAGAGTCAGGGATGAAGCTTCTGTGTTCTTGGCTCGGGTCTCCAGTGCTGTTGGCTGGTTGGTTTGATGGCTGAGTGTTTGTGTTTGTAGGAACGAAAAGGCAGCTCAACAACCCTCTTTATCCAGGGACAGCAGTGACCCTGAAACCTCCGGCCCGGAGACGCCCGGCAGCGTGGGAACAGACACACACAGAATTATGGGAAAGGAGGTTAAAGAGGAACAAAATCGTCTGAAGGGGTTTACGGTATGCAGTTATAATTGTACAATTATATTCACTTACTTTCTAATGTTGCCTATTACTCTTTGCTTCCTTTTTTTTTTTTTTTTTTTGTGCTCTTGACGAGCGGAAATACGTAAATGACAAAGGAATTTTCACAAGCGTTTTCACATAGTGTCTCCCAAAACGTGAAGCATCAAGCTATAGACGTTACAGGATCGCAGAGATTCATTGATTTCATTTAGGATGAGTTAGAACGTTTGTGGAAGTGACTATATCACATGAACAATGTTGTTTATATGTATTTGTTCAGTCTAATTAGCACTGCTAATTAAAACGATTTCTTGTTTTACGTTTTTTTTTTTTACGTGGCTGACTGTAACAGTGTTGAAGCGAAACAAGCAAACAAAACTGCGGGATGAATAAAACAAACTTCTTAAAGTTGTAATATGGATACTAAGCCCCTTTATTATACACATTAAATATTCTGTGCAAATTAAATGCTAAATGATTAAATTATAAAATTGCACTTTTCACATGGAAGTTAAAGCGGTTGATGCTGTTTGTTTTGAGACCTGTTTTTAGCAGGGTTATTTTAATATTATTTATATACTATTATAGTATTTATTAATATTTTGAACTGCTGTTTTTTATATGTTTAGTTTTCAGGTTAAGTTTTAGTAATTTTGTTATGTGCTTTTATAATTTTTATTAGTTTTAGATTTAAAAAAAGATAAATGTATTTCACTTTAACTTGCACTTATTTTAGTTAAAGCTGCAGTCCGTCACTTTTTTGGGTTAAAAATTATGCAAAATAAATTGAGCAAGTACATAACCAGCCAGTGTTCAAAGCTCTCTGCTTGCCTTCGCTCGGTTCAAAACGGTAAGCTTGTAATAATGATTTTAACTCCAGTGGTACTGGTGGATTTCCGTGGGAAATTCGAGCATGTCTTTGTGTCATTACGTCACATCTGTCCACATAAAGAAGAGTCTCGGCTAGTCGGCGATGAGTGTGAGGATGTTGGAGATTTATAGCCTTTTCTCACAGAACTTGATATAATTAAACTTATCAGTTTGATGGCGGATCCAGAAAGGTTCAAACGACAATCACCAGCGACAACTGAACATTCACCCGTTGTAAAACGCAAAAGACTTCAGACTTCAGAGAAAAAAAGAGACTGTAACCGGCCTGTGCGAAAACAAGGATAATATCAGAAGGGCATTAAATGTCAACATTGTTAACATTAACAAAGTAAACAAAAAACAAAGTATAATTTGCACGGTTTGACGTGATATGATAAGCGATCGTTAGATTTAATCAGCGTGATTTACTGCAATGCTTTTTTTTTTCTCAGTTGGTCCGAACAAAAGTGGATGTTACTTGTTCAGATTGACATTTTCCGGTGAAAATTCTTATGTTGGTCATTCTTCCAAAAAGTAGAATCTGTGAATGACAGTGTCCACACCGGCGGCGAATGACAGCCGCACGTTCTCCTCTAAACACTGGATTCATCCGCGCTGTGCCGTGCCGAGGCACAACCCATGTAAAGTTGATAATTCCGCGAATAACTGCAATTGCAGATTTTGAACAGAGATGGCGACAGAGAGGAAAAACTACAGACTGCAGCTTTAACTGTAGGGCAACCTTTGTTAGTTTATCATATAATATTTATATTTTATGTTACTTCAGCTTTATTTCAATGAAAACCTTTTTAACAACACACATTTTTAGTCCTGACGTGAGTCGTGCGAAAGATCCTCGAGTGTTTTTACTGCTTGACGCTGAAAGGGTGATCAGCACTTTTCCATAATTACATAACAGCCGCTAAACATGAGTGAGCATTAACTCCTCTATGGCATAGTTTCGATTGTAAATGACCTCTGACACGTCGAGTTTGGCTCCTCTTTCAGACACACAAATACACTTAAATGCATTCATTTAAGAAGCAAAATGTGAGGCTCCTCTTTTCCTGCTTGTCGGTTTGGATGGGATGCAAATGAGTCAGTTTCTGTCATTTATTTTATGACATCCTCTCTATCTAACAAAGCCCCGTTGTCTGTGAGACACCACATTCAGGAAAAGCCTTTCAAGGTGTTATTGACACTGGCACGACGCATCTAGACGTTTCCATGAAGGATGACGCGCTTCGATTGTGCAGCGAGGGCAAAAAAAGGCCGCCAGGACAAACGCCATTCTCTCTCAAAACTCACAAATCTAAAAGTTTTCATATCCGCTGACATTATGGCTGAAATAACATCTTTTGGACGTAAATAGAGGAAAACACTCATTGCATTAATAAAATAGCAACTTCTTATATCACAGGCCATTAGCGCTGAAGAAGAGCTTCAGTGTGTGTGCAGGATGATTATCTTGGATGCTTTTCCTTCCTTTCTTATTTTTCGGGTCAGTACGATTTAAAAAAAGAAAGAAATTAATACTTTTATTCAGCAAGGATGCATTAAATTGATGAAAAGTGACAGTAAAGACATTTATACTGTTACAAAAGATAAAATAAACACTATTCTTCAGAACTTTCTATTCACAGAATCCTGAAAAAAAAAAATAGAATATAGAAATATATTAAAAATATAATGTTTCTTAAGCAGTAAATCAGCATATTAGAATAATATCTGAAGGATCATGTGATGAAATACACATACATTACATGTGATATATGTGTATACATAACTCTTTTGAAGAATACCATATTACTACCATGGTAAAACTGTGCTATTTTATATGCATTTAACAATAAAAAATTAAGCTATATGAAATATATAAAAAGTAAACGCACTGTGGTTGTACCATGGTACAGTTATGGTATCAAATGATAATACTGTAGTACTTTAAAATTTACCATGGTACTGAAATGTCCAAATGCAGATCTTCTTTTTCCCACTATTTCATGTATGTACTTAAACTGATACTGCCAAAAATGAAGAGTCATTTCCAGTAAAACATGACCTGTTTCGTCCAGTTGCACCATATTGTCTCTAGCTTTGTTTTTTGACTAGTTTAAATGGTTAGATCCCAACATAAGCATTGCATCAGGTGGTTGTCTGGCTCTGGTTTCATTGGTGATGTTCTGGGCTTAAGCAGGTTTGAAACACACAATGGCCGCTTGTGTCAGTTGCAGAGGTTACCTGGGTGTATCGTGTATGGGAGCCGCGCTCATTACTCTTTATGGAGACTTTTACTGGAAGACGCAAATCCCCAAAACTAGCGAGATGCCAGATGGCACCACCGGTCCGAATGCTTCTAACCGAACCGTTCTCAAAAACACACAAATGCTTGAGTAATACACTGCAAGTGTCCCGTTGTGCACGCTTAACATTCTCAGTAAGATTCTCTTCAAACTGTTGTTTTGTCAGGACTGCAGATGACGTGAAAGTATCTGTAGAAAGAGACAGTTTGTGCTACTGTAATCGAGCCTTAGAAAACGATTCAGCTGCTGAAACCAGCTTAAACCAGCCTAATATGGTTTAATGACTGGTCTTTGCTGCTTTAACCCTATAAAGCTGACTGGATCATATTTGATACGTGAATTTCTAAAGCCTCTGAATGATCAACGTGATCAAATCTTTGCTGAAAAACCTGTCGCACACAATCTACTACATGCTGTCGTCTGATTGATTAGTTTAGACTCTTTTAGCAAGTAAAAGCCTTTTAGTATAACTAAAAGCCTTCACGTGTCTTTTTGCTGTGAAATCTTGATTTTTATAAAGTAAATGTAAGAATAACTTGGTCATATTTCAAGATGAACACTTACTGGACGGAAGCAACTTAGCTTTAATTGATTAAAATCATGTTTAAATGTGAGTTTCAAATATGATTATCAGGCTTTTGAGGAAGGTTTATTTGTCCATCGCTCAATCATCTTTGTATTGCATTGATATGTTTCAAAACTATCATCTTACTAAGACATATAATTGTCAGATAAAGAGTGACGACTGATATTTATATGTTTTATGTAAGTATCTGCTATAATGTAATAAAATCTTACTGATTTACATTACAAGCATCAGAATTTCATCTTACTTTTTGTCCATATAAATATCAGCATCTGCACCAAATTGCATATTTTTGCTCAGTTTGGGCCTCTGAATAAAACTGAGGTGTTTGTCCCCTACATATACTTACTATATAATACTGTATGAACCATAAAAGCCTGATGCATCAAATGTGATTCTCAACAAAAAACACATATGCAAACTTTTCAGGGTTTTACAGGGTTAAACTACATGACCAAAACTAACATTGGTTAGTTTAAGCTTTGTTTTTTCCAGTTCTAGCATGTCTAAATGAATATTTTTACACATTATGAGGCACAGCATCTCTCCGCTGGTGAGCATGCATAACCAAGCTTGTTGTTTAGTGACGTGAGGTAAATATGATGAAGAGGCCTGTATTTCTGACTAATGTCTCCCAGATGCTACGAGAGCAATTGGCTGACATCACTCCTCAACTTTACACTGAAACGGAGGTCTTGAAAGATAGAGAGAGAGAGCTGATGAAATACGAGCAAAAACACAAGCTCTAATTGGTATCAGCGCTGGGAACGGGCAGAGAAAGCCATTCAAGAGCTGTCTGTGACGTAATGCACAATTCCTTACGTTTCGTCGTGGAGAAAAGATGCTGGAGTTTAGACAAAAGCCTGGATTGATCTGAAGTGAGGAGACATCTGTAATGGTTATACAGTATGTAATTACACCACGCTTTACTCAGACGCTTCACGCTCGCCAATAGCATGATAACGTGCCGTTGTGTGATTAAACTCGAGGCTTCCACTCTTTGAGTGGCGTGTTTATAAATGCTATTAAGCCTTGTAAATTTGCTGCGCTCTCCAAATGGCACTTTCTCAGGCGACTGTTTCCTTCTTTCTCTCAGTCTCAGGCATCATGCGTTTCTCTCTCCCAAACTCTGACTCATTCATCCTGAGCTCATAATCAGAGAAAGCACGGCTCGGATTCATACGCTGCCATGAAGCAAAAACGGGCCTATGGGGTGCCGTGCATTAAAACTCATTTAATCTGGGTGAAAGCGCTGCTTTAAAAAACTTTAAATAGCATAGCATCTTTTTTAGAAAATAGTTGTCTTCTGTTTGCATTAGAAATTCCTACTGGATTGAATCTGGGGCTTTGGATTTCCATCCAACTTACTTTCTTGCACAACACAAAATGAGACATCAATCTCCAAAAATAACCAAAAAAAAGCACCATGAAAATAGTCCACACAACTCATGCTCTGTCTTATACTAAGTCATATTAAGCCATTAAAATGTAAATCATTGAAACAGGTTGAAATCATTATACACTGAAAGTTTTGATCTCATTTGCATTCAAATAAGCCACTTAAAGGCGCATCACACCAGGTTTTATGTCAGTTAAGCCAAATGTCATTGGTTTTTGCATATATAATCTAATTGTTAAGTGCCAAATTGGAATATGTGGACATGAGTAAGTTTTGAAAGTTTATGCTACTTTATGGTGCTTTTTGTCATCTGTCCCCATTCACTTTCATTGTTAAGAAGAACAAGATCAAGATTCAGTCTCATTTTGTGTTTCATGAATGAAAGAAATAGTAAAACTAGTTTGCAATGAAATGACAGAATTTATATTTTTAGGTAAACTTTTGCTTTAACTAGTGTTCAGAAGTAGATCTATCTATCTATCTATCTATCTATACTACACTACAAAACTAAAACTATTTATGAAACTTCAAGTTTTTAAAACTACTTCAAACTTTCTGGCTATAGGCTTTCTCAAGCCAACTTAAACTTTATCTACAAACTTTTTCATCCGGTTACACTTTAAAATAACTGTTTTCTATTTGAATATATTGCAAAATGTCACTTTCGGCATCATGTGATGTTATGATTATTAGAGTATCGTGCTGTTCATTGTTAATGTAATGTGCATGAAGAAGCATTGGTGACCTTCTCCTGAAGACATGATGGCGAGTGAGAGAATAATTATTTCCCCGTCTTGGCTTCCTCCTGTTTAACAGCTGCTTACTGTAACTTTCCAGAAAAAAAAAGTATTCCCTCTCTTTCTGGGATTACATCCACACTGTCCGCACCTCCAACCGCACGCTGATATTATAGCTCAGGTTATCCCGCCAACCACGCAGTTCAGTGCCGCCTCTATCATGGCGGACCACCGTGTGTTTCACACAACCACACAAGGATCCGCTGTAGCCATTTAAACACATCAGTGTGTGTTAGATGAACATGCACCTTGTGTTTTCCTTCACAGGGAGTTTGGGTTCTTGCCACGGTCGCATTTGGCTTGCTTAGTTGGGTTTAAAAAGACTCGCTGCTTTATCTAATTCGTTTCACAATTGACAAATTTTGCAACATCATCACTGAACTGACTTGAGCTGAATAATGACACTATTGTCTTCTGTAGAGCTGAATTGAACTAGTTTCATAATTGATGAACTTTGCACAGTTATTGAACTATTGTCTTGCTTTACAGCAGAATTTGAAATTAGAATTTTGGAATTCGTCTCATATTTAAAGTTTGCATCATTGATTCTGTTATTTGTTGCTGCTTTAAAACAGTCTGTATTGCCACCGGTGGGACGTTTGCCATTATATATTTAAAACAATAATATCTTCGTAAAAACTTTGTATCTTTGTAAAAAGTAATATTGTCAAAGTATCACTTGAAAGCTTACAAACTCTAGATTTCATGTTTTGTGAAACTAATTTTCAAACTAAATCACAGAGGAGCAGTAAGATATTCATTTGCATCAAGAATATTTTCATACTAATAAGACCTTTATTTTGAAATAGCGATGAACATGTAGCCTGGAAATCCAGACCTAAATTTGAAAGACTAATGGTCTGGCATCGACTAATGAAAATCGACCAGCTCGAGGGGCGGCACCAAGCATGCATTTGAAAATCTCACTGCACGCAATTGGATAACACTATGACCAATCACAACAAGTTATCGCTTAGCTACCAGCGGAGCTAACTGGTGGATTAGACTCTTGCCGTATCCGGTCGGCAAAACAGCAAAAACGCCCTTCTTGCAAAGGAACCAATCGAGCGCCGTCTTCTGTTCCTCTTTTAGAGAAAAAGTCTAAATCTTTCATTGTAGCGGCCAAAGCCATTTCAAACAACTGATGTTCATCCAGAGCCATCTTGCAATGTTTACTAATAACTTCACCGTCACAGCGCTGTCGTCATCTCGCCTCTGGCCCGCCTCTATCAGATAACCCGATGTGATTGGTGCAGCTCGGATACAAGGGCATATTTAATGAGCATCATTACTCGACGCCAGAGTAAACTCGCTGAGCAAATTCAACTTGTGCTCTCGCGAGAACTCTGGATTACCAGGGTAATGAACATGACAAATCATGAAAGATTGGTACCTCAGTTTGTTTTCATGCCAAGAGTTAAAAAGATAACATCCTTTAATTTTTTTTGAGAAAATGTTTAAAAAATGTATAAAGAAAAAAATGATAGATTCTCCATTTGTGATGCGGTGGCGAGCTATAATGCACATACGTGTTCTTTACGTGTTTGTTAGAGGTTGAATTCAAATCATATTCTGCTAAACTTCCCATACTACTTCTGAACAGGATGTTTACTTTAAATTGTATGAAAATTATGGAAATATAAGGTTTGGATCACTCAAACCATATATGGAAATGGAGGCGCCCTTATATGGGCAGTAATGGAGTCTGGTTGTCACCTAGTGGAAGCGTTTGGTACTGCGCCCAAAAAAAATCTTACTGAAAGCTCATTTTTTGAGATATCAACCTAAAATTTGGAACACATCTTGTTTAGATTTTTAATTTAGATTTTCTTGCAATTTTAGAGTAAAATATTTTTACATTTCACATTTACATAAACTTAAACTTCTAGGCTATAACTCTTTTGTTTTTCTATTTCACTACACAACAGTACAATACTTCTACAATTTTACTTCAACTTCTTTAAACAAGTCCAACCATAGGTCTATATTCACAAAAAAAGCATTCTTGAATTACTGCCATTTATGTTTAAATAGTGCATTTTCATGTCTACGCGAAACAAACCATGTGACAGGTAAGGTTTAAAGCACTATATAAATCAAGCTGACTTGACTTCACAGGGTGGGAGAGACGAGGAGCGCTTCGGGAAGCCTTCAGACGGCATGGAGATCCCAGCACGGGCCTGTGCCAGCGATATCATGCTCAGACTCCAGACAGCCACTGAAAGGTGACATTTAGCACAGCCTTTTTCTCTTCGGAACATTTTTGCACTCATGCAAATTAGAGAAGCATGTTAAATAGAGGTCCTGTGTTTGACTCTACAGCGGGAACGCGTCGAGGCCCGAGTCCATCGGCCACCCACCGCTCCACACGCAACTCCAGAAGTTCACCGTTTCTGCAGACAAGGTGCCCATTTATTACTGAACCATTACACAATCCTTACACAATCGTTTATGCTTCGAAAACACCAACTGTGTCCAATCGGACAGAACAGGGAAGCTCTTCCAGCCGACATCAGCAAACCTGCTTTTACTGCGGTTTAACTGAGAGTTTGGATTCCTCCTAAATAAACTCATGAAAGGTTGATGGATGGAGTTTTTGCTAATTGGTTGAGGATTGTGTGTTTGTTTGACACCGGTGTCGGTCTCCGCGAGTGTATGTGACTTCCAGGAATTGTTCTGGCTTGAAGACCCAGTCAGCGGGTTCTGAACCCAGTCTGGCACAAGTAGCCAGCGGTTCAGAGGTCAGCCAGGTCTAAATATGGAGTTCTTCTCTCTTTCTGTTGGAAATATGTCTTCCCATTTTTCCATGCAATGTGACACCTCGGTCCTGTTCCAACAGCTAGTGAGCTGCCTATACCTAGAATACAGCATAGTAGGTGTGCTCCTGGCCTCATGGTGGATGAATCAAGCATCCATATTAATGAACTAATAATATTAATTATAAATCAGACTGTTAAATAATATGAATGTTTTATATATTATTAAAAAAAATATTATACTGATAAATGTAATAAAATCAATACAATAATCACATTTAATGTTTATTAATAATGATTAATAATGATAAAAGTTACTATTATTAAAATACCTAATTTAATATTATTATTTTTATTCATATCAATTAATATATATTTATTCATATTCATATATATATATATATATATATATATATATATATATATATATATATATATATAGCATTTATTTTAAAGTAACAATATTATAACATTTCTATTATACTGATAAATAAATAAATTAGAAATGTCACTTAGAAATAAGACTTAATTAAATAAATAATTTTATTCATAAATATTAATTATATTAGAATTATATTTATAGAAATTAAATTCATATTAATGTGTGTATATATATATATATATATATATATATACATAATACATATACACACACATTAATATGAATTTAATATAGCCTATATATATATATATATATATATATATATATATATATATATATATATTAAAAGAATATTATCACATTTTTTTATTAGCAATTGTAATAATTAAGCCATTAATCATAATGAAAATAAATGAAAAAAATCAATTAAAAATGTATAATTAATTTTAAAGAAAATTAAAATATTTAATTTTTATTAAAGTTAAAATTATACTTAGTTTAATATTATTATTGTTATTTTAAATGATTATTAATTAGAACAAATTTAGTTTAGAAGATTTTTAATTAGAATTAGTTATCAGAATGTTAAAGTACATTTAAAAATAGTTGTTCTAGTGGTAAATATAGGTTATTAAACACATATTTGTGTGTGATGTGCCTTATGATTATTAGAGTATTGTGTTGTTAGCTTAGCAATATGCTAATGTCAAACTATTGGAATCAATGAATCATTAAAGTTGCGTCTTCTGTTCACTTTATGTGAGGAAGACTGTATATAGGGAGTAGGCAGTGTTGTGTGTTCATGTTCTCTCTGTGTTTCCCACAGACTCTCTCCTGGCTCAAAGACAGCGTTGCGATGGCCACTCAAATGTGCAGTTTGGACGGACCGAACGGTTTCGACGCAGCCAAGAGACGTCAGGCTTCACTGGAACAAGAGATCCTGTCCAACAGAGCCAGAATAGAGCTGGTCAAGAAGGTGAGCGCAGCTGGCAGAGTGTATGTGTGTGTGTGTGTGTGTGTGTGTCAGCGCTGATCATGGGCTGTTGGCCAATAGTGAAAATAATAGCTTTTATCGGCCAACACCGATTATCGGTATCGGTATCTACTTTTTCATAGGGCTAAATTGACTATAGCATGAGGAGATGAGGGAGCACTCACACAAAATGCTCAGTTGTGTTATTAGTAAGAGTGTTTGTTTCCATCCAGGAGGGTCACAGTCTGGTGCGGGCTCAGCATCCGGGCAGCGTCAAGATCCAGGAGTTTCTGAGTCAGCTGGAGGTCCTGTGGGACGAGCTGAAGAGAAGACATGAGAGGAACGGACTGGTCCTGAAGGTCTCAGAGGAACTCAACTACAGGGTACACACATCTAGTGTTTCTTTCAGTGTTTGGACTGACAGGCCTTCTGTTTTTGAATGAAAGCAGTATGCACTATGTATTCTGAGCACAATATGACATTTATTTTGCTTAGCATGCAAGAAATGCCCAGATAAACTACTACATTTGCCGAAATGCACAGTATACAAGTAGAGCGCATGGTGTGGAGTACTGTATCCCATAATGCAATGCATGCAACAACATTGAGAATCCATTTCCAGTGTGATGAAGGAAATATGATCAATCATGATTACTCTTTCCTTTTTTTTTTTAATGCACTGTCAAAAGTTACAATGTTCACAAAACTGAAATATAAAAGCAAAAACACAGTATAAATGTACAAGATGAATTAACGACGCAACATAAGGTCATGTGACAAAAATGTAACACTACTGTTTGAAATATTGATCATTGCATTTTGCAAACTCTTTCTAAAAATAGTATATTTAATATGTTTTATATTCGGTTCTGCATAAAGAAAATTAAGCCTATTTTTAATGCCATCAAGATTTTTAAAAACATTTAATCTTTCTCTCTCTATATACAGTACGTGTATTTATTTATTTATTTAAATTATATATTTATATATAAACTTATAAACTTGAATTGTATTGCTATTATTGTCACAGTTAATATTGTAATATTTACTTTATTACAGTTATGATAATGTAATGGGAATTACAAAAAACTCAAAAATAAAATGTCTAGATGCATTTACAGTAATACGACTTTTTGTGGGGAAAAATGTGCTTAATTGTCTTAAAAATAATGTCACAATGTAAAAGTTGTTTAAATATAATACAAATAACATACAATGTCAGGCAAATATGTATACATGCAAAAGTGTACTGAAAAAGAAAGGGGCAAAAATTTAATAAAATTAAAAATTTAATAAAATTAAATAAAAAATAAAAAACACTAGGACATATTTGTATGATTTTAATCTTTTGGACTCATTATTTCATTGGAGTGCCATAAGATAATATATTCTACACACACAAACACAAATAAATTGTTAATAAAGAAAGTAACAAAGGGTCAAAAAATAAAGTAAATAATAATAAAATAATAACATAATTAAATTAAAAACACTAGGACTATTTCATTGGACTGTCAAAAGATTAGATATCTTACACAAAAAATGGTTAAAACAGAAGTATAAAAGGGGTAAAAAAATAAATAAATTATAAAATAACAAAATAAATCAAAATTATATTAAAAACACAAGGACATATTTGTATCCTTTGGACTCATTATTTCATCTGACTCTCAAAAGATATTCTACACACATACACACACACACACACACACACACACAAATATATATATATATATATATATTTAAAATGCAAAATAACCATATTTTGGCAAATGAATGCAGTATATATATCCCTACATTGTGCAGGATAAAATCAGAGCAACCTGTGTGGAATATTGTATCCCACAAAGCAATACAGCAAATTTAAAATTATAAGACGTAAGTGTGCTCTGCCTCATGAGTGCATCTGTGCATTGCAACGAATATTTACAGTATTTAAAAAAAAAACATAGCAGCTTTGTGTAAATTGTAATGTGAACTCATGCATTTTCTGTAAAGCTGCTTTGAGATGATGTGCATTGTGAAAAGCGCTTTACAAATAAATGTGAATTGAATGAATTGTTGGTTGTGTTTGCCAGGTGGTGCGGATGCTGCAGGCGTTGGCCAGTCTGGAGGCCTGGTTAGAGGCGGTGGAGTTGTCCATCACACAGGCGTCTCTGGCTGGAGACCCCGAGTCTGTGAGCGTGGCAGAGCAGGAGAGCTGTCAGCTGGAGCAGGAGCTGGAGGCTCGAGGACTGGAGCTACAGAACCTCAGACTGGAAGTAGATCATCTGAGCAAACAGAGACATCTCCACACTCAGCTGCTTCCAGCTCGACTGAAGGACGTGGAGGAGAAGTATGTGCTGTCAGTTCAGGACGCACAGATGCTGCGCATAATGATGTCCATTCTGTCCATTTTATCATGAAATTCATTTAACATTTAACTATTAACTGTTGAGTTGGAATGTGATATGCAACTGCAATCGCTGATTTCTTGTACTGGGCAAATGTCTATTGTCCATTTATTATGTACTTACTGTTTGTTCTTTACTGTTATTGTTAAGTGTCCTTGAGCTTGGGAAAGGCACTATATAAATTAAAAATATTATTATTATTATTATTATTAGTTCAAGTCTTTTTTTTCACTTTCATACAAGTTATATATCGAAAAACATGCATGAACATCAGTATTTCTTTCAGGTTCAGCCGTGTGCAGATGGCCCTGACCCAGCAGAGCTCAGAGCTGAAGGACACGCGGATGCTCACCGAGTTCCTGGAGAAGGTGGAGCTTGAGGAAAGTCACTACAGCACCGTGGGACAGGTTCGAGATTTACCCACTTACACTTGTGCAATTAGCAGATGCTTTTTTCCAATGCGATTGAAAGGTGTACATTTGATCAGTTCATGCATATCCTGGGAATCGAACCCATGACCTTGTCGTTGAATATAAATGTTGTAAAAATATATCAGCCACCATATCGGTATCGGCCGATAAATGTTAATTTTTAATGTTATTGTTATCGGCCCAATAAAAAAAAAATTTGGCCGATATATTAAAGCCGATAAATAATGGATTATTTCCTCCAGCTGAGACACTTCAGATGTTCGCCATGATGGATTTGAATAGCATGAAATATGATTGGAATGGCTTAAAAAAAGGAAAATACAGTTCAGTTCAACATGTGCAGCGCAAGTGTCACATAGGCTACGTAAAATTATAAGTTATACTACATATAATTATCATTATAATTGTAATTAGGCTCTTAAAAATTATATAAAAACTTGGATTTAGATCAATCAGCCAATATATCGGTTATCGACTTTCAAATATAAAGAGTTATCGGTATCGGCCAAAATGTTCCTATCTGTGCATAAATAATAATAATATTATAAATATAAGTGTATGATTAGAATGGCATGGTCGACCAATCAGAATCGAGTATTCCAGAGAGCCGCATAATAACGCGAGACTCATGTTAGTCTATTCTTTTGGTTTGATTTCCCAGCTGTTCTTAGTCTTATTCTTTATTGCTGTGTTTTCCTGCAGCCGCTGTGCAGTGAACTGGACTCTGGACCGTCTCTTCTGGGTTTACAGGGGAACGAACATGATGACGAGCCCCTGATGGAAGCCATCGGAAACCCTGTGAAGGAACTCAGAGAAGCTGTGGAGATGCTCAACGATACGGCTCGAGAGCGGGGCCGTTCGCAGTCACATGACCAGAGCATCCAGGAACTGCTCACCAGGGTGTGTAGAATCGGAAATTAATTATATCAGATCAACTTTTTAATGTTTGCGTTAAGGCAGACCTGGCAAGGAAGCATCTTGAGTAAGCATAAGCGTTTGTTATTCCCGGTACTCATTTCCTCCTCGTTTCCCAGCATGCCATGGTGTGTGTGCGCGTGGAGCAGTGTGTGCAGCGCTGTGCTGAACTGGCCATAGATGTGCTAGAGATGGAGAGTGAGATGGCTGTGAGGTGTGAGCCGGATCGATGCGGTCTGGATGTCCTGCAGGAGTACCAGGACCAGCTGGAGGTACGGCGACTCTGAACATTGCTAATAGACTTACAGAGAAAAATGTTTAGAGTGAATCTCACAAAACCTGTCAAGAACATGCCTTTTCATAGGGCTTTTCATGCCATGATAGTTTAGCACATTTTCGCCCTCATATTCTTTTTTGCTGTAAAAAAAAAAAAAAAAAAAAAAAAAAAACTGATTCTGCCATAATTTATCATTTTTACTTAATGCAAAATAATACTATTAAGTTTAATCCAAATTGTATTTTTTTTAATTTAAAGTCCCCTGGAGTCAATTATTTTATCCCTTAAAATTCATCTTTAATCACCAAAATAACATATTTAAGTGTTTTTTCCTTAAAAAAAAGTTCTTCATGCCTTAAAGTAGCTTGAATGTAACTCGACACCCTTGCCTCATTTAGTATATGTGGTTCTATGAATATGCAAATGAGCCCCGCCTCCACTCACTCACTCAGCTCAGAGATCCACTGGTTGACGATCACACGTTGATCTGATTGGTTACAAGGTAGTTTGTGACGTCAGAAACACCAGCGATTTCAAAGCGTGTTTTTGAGACTGTCTTTGGTTCACTGCAGTTTTAAGGAGAAAATACTCAGCAATGGTGTTGACTTATGAATTTACACATGGTTTGTCTTAAAGCATATTAACAATATTAAAAACGTGATTTTCACCACAGGGGGACTTTAATGAAAAAATACTTTTATACAGCAATTTTCTATTTTTTATTACTTAATTGTCATGAAAATAATCACAATAATCACAAATATCTTTTACATTTATTATTGTTATTATTATCACAATGGAAATTAGTTTAAATTATTTTAGAATGTGAGACAAACGAGACTATGGGTGACTATGAAAATTGCATAGAGTTGTAGGAAAATAGTTAATAATAGAGTTTAGTGTCATCATACACAAATATTTGTTCGACCAGTCAAAATCGAGTATTCTCTGACATCTGCATAATAATGTCAGACTTATGGTAGTCTAGTCTTGTTGTTTGATTTCAACTAATTATTATAATATTATTATAAAATGAATATGTATACAATTATAAAATAAAAATATTGATAATAAAAATATTCACAACTAATAACATAAAAAAATATTATTATTATTGGTTGGTTATATGAATTATATTAACATTACATTTAGCTACTGCTAAATGATCAAATGTACATTTATTATTATTATTACATCACAATGGAAAAAAATGGTCTTAAAAATAGAGCTGTTTTATTCATGCATATTTTTGTGGTGAAATATGACCTGAATATGTCTTCATGAGATTCGCCTTTTTGTGGGGCTGTTTATTTTTCCAAAAAAGCAACCAAGTGTTTTTGCAAAACCATATCACATCCAAAGCACTTACTAGCGAACGCGCTCTTGAGAACAGGAAGCATCTTGTTTGCCAGGACTCGGTGACCTCGCAGGGTGTTGATCTGATGGAAATGGCTTTCTCTCTTTTGTTTTAGCACATTGTTTCTAGAATCTAGTTTCCTGTTGTGGTTGAAGTTTGACATGCACTGAGGCTCAGCCAGACCCTTGTTTCGTTCAATAGATGTTAATAAAGTCAGTGAGCCCACACATGACTTAATTATCCACACAGGACTCCATTGTGTGAGAGTTTTTTGGCATTTATGATGTGTATTTGTACGTGTCGGTGGATTTATTTGTGACCGCAGCATTGTGCATTGTGGGGTGCTTTTCAATGCAACCTCAATAGCGTGCATAGCACAAACACACACATCTGTCTGGAAACCCCAAAGCGCAAGAAATGACCTAATGGCTCATACTAAAATAGTTTGACGCTCATGCATAAGGCATCTGACAATCTCTGTTTTGCAGGCGCAGATCTGAAACACTGAACGGCTTGATTCTGATTAAGCCTTTAACACTGTTAATTACATTCAGAAACACTGTCAGGGATGCCAGCATTGCATATGTAAAGCATATGGTTCCTTTTAGGGTTTATACTGCCAAAATAGCACAGGTTGAATACCATTCTGAACTCACACACGGGTATCTTTTCTGTCTCCAGGCTGAATACGGGATCTTAAAGGAGGAGGTCGAGGCCATGAAGAGTCTGGCGAGCCGTTTGTCAGATGTTTGTCCAGAAAGGATGAACGCTGTAGGATCTGAGATTCAGACCAGTCTGCATTCCTGGGAAGAGCTCGGCAAGAGTGTGTCTGAAAACAAGGAGAGACTCCTGCAGTTTGGGCACCTGCGCCATTTCTTCAGGAACTACCTGGCTATGATGTAAGGAAACGATGAAACTATTAAATAAGGCCTTCTTTTATCTCACATTCTGTTAAAACTAAAGATTTACCTCACAGGAACATGTCCAGGTCATAACTCACCCCAGAATCACCATCCATCAAGACCATCAAGCTGTCTGTGTAAATGCATCTAAATGCCACTTCAGATGAAACTTCTGAAAAATAAAATAAAATGCTGTGGCCACATTGTAGTCTTAAGTTTATATGTAATAAATTCTATGTTGAATCCAAATATTTCTTTATAAAGCTACTTTTTGTAATGTCTATTCAATGCTTTTCTCATCTAACACAATAATGGCTTTAAATGATCTTTAGGCTGTAGTTAATTTGTGATGAATTAATCAGCACATCATGTAATTAATTAGATTTAAAAATATGGCTTGACAGCCCTAGTGTTTAATATGTATGCATAATTTTAGTATTTAAAAAAAATAATAATAAAAAATCCCCCAAAAAATGCAACACATAATTTTTTATTTTTTTGTTTTGATTTTGGGGTGAAATGTGGCCTGGACATGTTTTTGAGTGATTCGCCAGGAATGTTCTCTAAGTTTATATGCAGAGCTTGTTTTATTAAAATGTTTTATTTATTAATGGGAAATGCCTGTTCACATTGTGTTCTCTTCATCTCTTCAAGGTCTGGTAAGCATCATCTTGAGCTGTGTGTATTGGCCTGAAGCTCTTGTGTTCATCCCACTGCTGTTCATCTTCTCTCCCACAGCTCTTGGACAGAAGACACCCGCTCCTGCATTTTCTCAGAAAGCGCTCTGCGTCAGAGCCGAGAGAACCAGGAGCCTCTGGTCGAGGTCCTGGATCGGCAGATAGAACAGAAGTTTGAGGAGTTTGATCAGCTCACCGTGGCTGGAGAAAAACTCTTTGGCGATGAGCATCACCTTAACAAAATGGTATGAGTATGATTTGTATAAATAAAAGAGATATCACAAATAAAGTTTCTTTAAAGAGGTTGTATTATACCGTTTTTTAGGCTCTACTAGAATAGGATTTCATGCTTAAATGATCAAAAAACACATTATTTTCCCCATATTCTCCATTGTTGCGGCTCCTCTCTTCCCAGTCTGTCAGTAACGCTCTGTTTACTTCCTGTCTCTATGAAGCCCCTCCTTCTGAAAAGCACACTGTGCTCTGATTGGTCGGCTGGATCAGTGTGTTGTGATTGGTCGAGCGCTTCGAGTGTGTTTGGGAAATGTCCCGCCCCTTACCATAACCACCAGTTTCAACACACTACTGACTAACTCAACCAGGCCCCGCCCCTTTATTTTGCGTATGAATTATTTAAATGAGGAATATTGTGATGAGTTCGTTCCCTGAAGAAACTCAAGACTACAATGGAGGCGTTTCAGGGAGTTCAGAAACACTGACACTGATATAGAGAAGAACTGCTGGAGGAAACCTTTATCATGCTCAAACAACAACATCACACACTAAAGAAAGATGAACGTGTAAAAAAAAGCATAAATCCTCTTTAATATCGATTTCAGTTGCTTTGCCCAATTTATAGCTCTACTCTTACTGTTTGACAACTAATTTACCTCATGTCTCCTATGAGAGTACAACCAATAAAAGCTTCCTCTAGGATGACAGAAACAAGAATGATCGAATGTTTTTTCCATTGCTCTTTGTCTTGTGATCAGATCAGAGAGCGGATGGAGGAGCTGAGGAGCATGCTGGGATGGATCCTGGTCCACTGGAGGGCTCAGAAGGATCAGCTGTTGAGCAGACAAAAGGTTGAAGAGCCTCAGACAGATGCCATTTACTCTGAAGCCACGGTCTGCACCTCGCAAACACAGGTAGATCCCATTAATGATGGTGCTTAATCACAACCAAGAACACACTTCTTTGGTGATATTGTTGATTTTGTGGTCTAAAAATAAAATGACAGCGCTGCCGACGTAGCTCTTGCTTTCGCTCTGGTTGATGTGTGTGTGCGCTCTTCCGAGAGAAGTGCCCATATAAGGAATTCTGCCCTTTTATGACGTCATACAGGGCCATACTCAAAAACTTTCACGAATCCTGAAGGAGTGTTTTTGGCACAGAAATACTCTGTCAAAACTCATTTTTTAAAACTTTGGCCATGCATGAGAATCCAATAAGTCAGAATGCATGAAATAGCATTAGACATTCCCTTAACTGGTCCCAAAATAAGATTTGTTTTATTATTTATTTATTTATTTATTTTGTTTGTGAAATGTGATCTGGCAAATCCTTGACAGTCAGTTTTCATTAGATGGACCCAAAAATGCAGTCTCCTCATTAAGCATGTGAATTCTGCCTTCTTTCAGGTGGAAACCTCAACCGAAGTCCCCCAGAACAGAATAGAAAGCCTCACAAGTCTCATTGGTGACATGGAGGATAGTTTGCAGCACAATTATGGATATGAGGTGATGAAGAGTGTCAGTCCTAAAGGAAGCGATGACAGCAGTCATTTAGAGAGTCCGGATTCCCCGTACCTGGTTCTGGAGGAACCCAGTCCCACTGCTGTAGGAGGAACCGTCAACCTCATCCTCAGCTTCAGTAACTCTGGAGACACACAGATCCAGGTACAGGCACCTGGCAGGGAAAGTGGCGTGCCGGTGCCCGAGCCTGTGCACAGGGTGAGAATAATGCAAACACCACAAACATACAATCACTCCACTGTCGATGACGCAATGCTCTAGTTTGTGTTCTCTATTAAGGTCCTTGCACACTGAGTCTGAAATTATTGCATGTTAAAAAATTCGTTGTATCAATCACGTTTACACACTGCCTCCGAAACTTTGCATTTTTCGCATCTGTAGCAATCATTTTGAAAGGTGTTTTGACAATTCAGAGTCAAAGAATGACGAATACGAAAATTTTGGACTCAGTGTGCAAGGACCTTTACTCTCTTTCCTTTCCTCATCGACATCCTTCTCTGTTTGATTTTCTTGTACGTTCTCCTTCAGCCTGCTGAGTCTCACTCTTCTGCCTGTAAAAGCTTTTGGAAGCGCTGCCAGGGGCTTTTTGGTAGTTTAAAGCAAAAGAAAAAGATTTATCGACACAGTGCAGAAGAGGTAAATACAGTTGGTCGGTGGCCCTGCATGAGAAAACAAAAACATGGTTTGTTTATGTGCATGAGGACTGAAGTGTGATGGACTGACTAACACCATGATCTTCAGAAGAGAAATCATCTCATCGTATCATTTAAAAAAAAGAAGCATTGCAGTACATCTCAAAATCATAGTATAATAGTATGCTATTCTGAAAAAGAGCCACTGGCCTGATCAATTGTTTGTTTGGTGGTTGGAAACGCAACAAAGCCAAAGAGACTTTGGAAGACGAGTCGCTGTGGTTAAGGGGAGATTGTAAACAGGTATAGGCAGGTAATGAAAAAATTACTGAGGAAATTGCCACTTCCACTGCCAGTAGATAGGAAGCATTAGAAACCAAGGCAAGAAACTCTTCCAAGACACACATAAAGCCTCATTTCAGACATTCGGGTTGTTTACAAAACTGTCTTTGGGAAAGTTTTGAAAGTAATTGCAACAAAAATAAAAGTGTGTGTTTCTTGGAACGGTTACAGGGACTTCAAAATATAGTAGCATATAGTAGCCTTACATGGATTTGCAGTATCCTAATTTTATTATGGCACTAGGGTCTGTGAAGTGTAGACTTCAGTCAGTAGGAGAAGTTATTTTGGAAATTTTGTCCATTGCTGCATGTTTATAGCTCTCAGATTTTTTTTGGAAAACATCATGAGGATAAGGGCTTGTGTGAAGTTGTCTAGCTGCTGTCATGGCATCTAATTTTAGATGCATTTTTATATCTATCAGCAGGATTCATTTATTTGGTGTCCTCTGAGCTTTTCAGCACATGTAGAGCTGCTTGATGACACTGTGAGACTCAGTACATATGTTTCAATGATCATTGTATTATTATATGCTGCTGACACCACAGAGATCAGAGTGTATAATCACAGAGAGTCAGAAATTATCAATTGAAACATGCATGCACTGAGTCTCTTACAGTGTCGTCCATAAGACATCTGTAAATTAAAAGTGCAGTAAGCGATTTCTGAGAAACGGTGTTGAGAGTGGATCGGATCGATCACCAAAACACACTTGTAGCCAATCAGCAGCAAGGGGCGTGTCCACTCATTAGGGGGGAGGTGCCTGTGTTGCATATGGTGCTTCTCATTACTCAAATTGATGCTTCCTCGTTTCCTCGCTCCTCCGTCCTCCAGCCCGTGACCTGGGAATCGATCGAACTCAGCCATCAGCTAATACATAAGAAAAGGAAACAAGGAAAGGGAGCAAGGATGCACAAATAAGAAATGAGAAGCACCCATAGAGCCCTATTTTAACGATCTAAGCACATGGTCTAAAGCGCAGGGCGCAAGTTGACTTAGGGCGTGTCCGAATCCACTTTTGCTAGTTTAATGACGGGAAAAATGGTCAGCACGCCAGGCGCATGGTCTAAAAGGGTTGTCCCTATTCTCTTAATGAGTAATGGGTGTGTTTTTTGGATTTACATGAGTTAAACCAATCAGAGTCTCATCTCCCATTCCCTTTAAATGCCAGTTGCGCTCGCGCCATGGCTGATTCGCTATTTACATGACGGAATTTGATAGTGGAAAGACCGAACGCGTTTCCAGAGCGCAAACGGATCTGCTCGTGCGCGAGGTTAAAGTGTGCAAGCAGACAATCTACGGGACAAGCCAGATTCACGTAACAATACACGAGGATTATTAATAATAATAATGGATTCCACCATATCTTTAAGTACACAATAATAATCTTTTACATTGTAATCCTTTTATTTTAAATATTTGGCATGTTTGTACGCGCGTTGTGGATTGGCCTATAGGCGCACATTACTAACGCGCTCTTTAAATAACAAAAAAATATATATATTGCGCCATTGACTTTAGACCAGGTTTCAGTTGGTCAATGGCGCAGTCTATTTCAGTTCCTCAAAATAGCAACGCGCCAACAATGCACCAGAACACACCTCGTTCTCAGACCAGCATGCCCATGGGTGCACAAATGAGCGCAAATGCATTTGCTATTTAAACAACGTGGCACAGGACGTGAAAATGATAACTGCGTCGGACTGAAAATAGCAAAAAACACTTGCGTCGCGCTTGTCGCTGAATTGCGCCGGGTGTAAGATAGGGCCCTATATGTGTGTTTGTGAATTTGGGGGCGGAGCTATCAAGGTGGGGCGTGTTTGTTTTGGTGATTTCAAATATCAACAGCATTTCTCAGAAATCACTTACTGCACCTTTAAGACCAGACATATACTCTAAAATGAGTGTTTCAAGTTTTCTGAACTTATACAGTAACTTGAGGAACAGAGCAAAAGTTTAGTCTTTAATCTCTTTAAACTGTTGCTCCATCATGACAAAAGAGTCTGAAACCAACAGAGGCCAGGGGCTTTTATTAGATCTAAAGATATGCTGCAAATCGGTTGTTTTAATCAGATATGCATGTACGGAGAGAGACGGAGGAAGCAGATGATAAGAGAGGTGATAAGATGCATGAAATGGAGTTTTTCACTCTTACATAAGCTATCTTTAAGCCTGATGACAGCAGCGCTGTGCTGAGATGTGACCTCACCCTTCGCTTCTCATGATCGCTGAGTTTTGAAATGGCTCCCAGCAGGAGTGGGGGGTGCTGGAGAAATTTGTTGTGAACTTTCTAGAAGGCCCTCCTGACTGGCCTGTGTGATTTATGGTCTGGGGCTGCCAGAGAAGCACAAGATTAGTCACGGGGTGAAAGGTCAAGCCATTACAGCTGTGTATGACGACATGTTTAACAGCATATGATTCTTATTAAAACCCAAAGTAAAAAAAACCTAAGTGTGCTTGTGTAGTCATGCTAGTGTTCTTTTGTGTGTGTTCATGTTGTTCTCTTGTAAATCTAATGGAGTGTGTGCTTATGTGAGCCAGACACTCATAGAAGTGCTGTGTATTCAGATACTAAAACACTTATTTACACAAATGATTATTCAAATTATCATTTTTGTGCATCAGTGTTTAAATTATGAATTGCATTGGCCATAAAAGGTTTTTGGACGCTTAAGCCACACTTAAATATGAATGTCATTGCATAAGATGATAAAATATCAAACCAAGTTACATTTATTATAAAGATAACACAAGGTCCAAAATGAAAACACGTTGTGGTTGTGAAACATGAGTGAATGTAGTTAATGTGATAAGCTGCACCTGTATGAATTGGATGATAACCGATTTCATACATGCATGAAAAAGACCTAGAGACCAGCAACAGTTTGTATATGCCACTTCATAACTTTTATGTAATGCAACGACATTCATGCATTTTTTTATATGTGACCTAACTGTCCTAACTGATTTTTGGACCATTGCACATCAGATAATTAGCATGATGTATTTTTTTAAAGGGTGAACTTTGTATTGAAGCGTGACACTTATGCATGCTAAACACTTCATGCATGGGAGAAAAAAGTGATAAAATAACACTCTAAAGCAATCTTTTCCTTTCGTTTTAGGTAAGTACTTACTTGCATGTTATGGAAAACAACATGGCAGTAGCCCCAGTGTATGAGAGTATGACGCTACCCAGAGACAAAGCCCGGTGGCCCTCATCCTCCTCTCCCAGAACATCCCTGTATGCTTTCTCCTCCCCTTGCACCTCTCCGCACCCCTCGACCTCCACAGAAGACACCCTTCAACAGGCCAACAACAACCCCTCTGTTCACCTTTTGCCAAAGAACGGCAACATCTCAATCTTCAGCAGCCTGAAGAGAAAGAGCAAGAAGGGGAAGAAGGAGAAAGATGACCGTGGACACACCATTAAGAAAATCATGGGAGAAGAGGTGTCAGAAGAGGCTGGTTTGCCACCTGTACATGAACCAGTCATATATGATACGCACACTTGGCCCCTGAAGGAAAGGAAGAAGCGGAAAAATGCAAGAAAACCAAACAGCGATGAGACTCAGGTCTTGGACTACATGAAGAACCCTTTGGTGAAAGACATAGATGCAGAATGTTCTGGAGAGGTTGGATCTTCAGTTCATCAGACCTTAGAGGTTGCCACCCACGGACATGTGAAGAACCACTGCAGATTTCTGTCCTTGGGCTCGGTGTTGAGCTTCGACCTGCCCAAGGATATGAGCCTTATCCCTAGCATTCAAGATGTCATTACAATTGGCCCTCCCGAGCAAAAGAAGACAGACTCTCAACACCAGGACTCTCAGGTTGATCGTCCAACACCTCTGAGCACCTTTAAAACAGCCCGCTCACCTCCAACGCAAAAAGAAGAGTCCAAACTAACTTCTCCAGGTGAAGTAATCCTTAAGATTGATTGTAAAGACTCCAAAAAGATTGACACTATTTCATTTACTGAAGATGAATTTCCTCCTCCACCTTCTCCAGTCATTGAACACATCTCATTTGAGGAGAATCACCCCTCATTACTCCAACAGAAACACCTGTCTGGGATAAGTACAATGCCCAAAGAAGAGGTGGATAGTTGGGACACAATGGGAACTAAACTTGACAACAAAGAAAACCACTATGTTAGTCCTCCAGAAGATGCAAGCCAAGGGATTCCCAGTCACAGCTCAACTACAGCAGAGATTCATGTATGTCCTAGCATCCATACCTTGGTTCACAATCTTAATGGACACGTCTTCAATAGGCCAACAAAGACCTCAAGCACTCAACAGTTGAGTCCAAGCCATGCATCTCAGGTGGTGTTGAACTTCAGAGCCAATGGAAGAGAGGACTCAGTGGACTCTGGTCACTCCAGCTCTGGAAGTTTCAAGTTGTGTTCAGAGGGTTTGTATGTAGACTCCTCAGAGTGTCCAGTTCCCAAGAGGACCATTGGGAAAGTACCATCCCTGGATGTAGGAGTCTCCAACAGGAACTTAGAGTTCTCCAAAGACAAAAGCCTCACTTTATCAATTGATGTTGAGGATCCAGTTCATCCTGACCACCAACAGTTTGAGCTGGAAGAGGAGGAGCTGGAGGACATCTGGAACCACACCAACAGCTACCGACAGAGTCTAAACTCTGATATCATGTATAACGGCTACCAGGCTTTGACAGCAACCTCTTCTCCAGACCAGCACAGGGAACCCTCGACCAAAGAACAAGCAGGACTCTTCAGAAAGTTGATCACAGCCTCCGCACCCAACCTTCTTGTGGCGGAGTTTCGACTGCCACCATCTATCCAGTCTATGGTGGGTTGTGGGAAGCGGCAGAACTCAGTGGAAGAGTGGAAAATTCTGGATAAAGGGGACAGAAGGTCTTGGGCTGCATTCACTCAACGGGAACAGGTTTACAAACAGGTGGCCATTAATGAAACCGCTTCAGATCCGGTGAAACTACCTGAAATAGAGGACCAGCAAAAGTATATCTACCATTATAGAGAGGAGGAGGAGGAGGAAGAGGAGGAGGAGGAGGAGGAGGAGAAGGAAACAGGGTTTATGAAGGTGAGGTCTACAAGTTGGCAATTAATCCTGTCAAACCCTGTCGTTTAGGAAGTTAGAGGTGTCCAGTCCTGCTTCTGGAGGGCCAATGTCCTGCAGAGGTTAGCTCCAACCCCAATTAAATGCATCTGAACAGAGGAAATCAAGGTTTACTTGGAACCTCAGGGCAAGTGTTGGAGCTAAACTCTGCTGGATGTTGACCCTCCAAAATTGGACACCTCTGGGTTAAGTAGTTGAGCTGTTGACTTGTGCTGCCTTCACAACATGTCAGAATGATTTTTATGAGATGAGTATTGTAATCAACAGCGGGAGGCTTAGGGCTTTCTATAAGGCCAGAAAATACTACTTAATTTGGCTGGTTTATGAGGTGACAGGTTACATTTCCCATCATTCAATGTAATAAATAACATACATAATAAAATGCTCTTCATTTTGTTGCTTTTGCAATAAAAGGCTAAAGTAGGATCTTCCCAGGAGGATTGAGTTTTTTTTTTTTTTTGTGGCCAGCACATTTCATATCATTATCCCCATTGTTGTTGTAGTTATTATTAGTGCCGTTTAATCTGTTTTTGTCACAGTACTTAATGCATTGATATGTGTCCTCCTCTCTCCACAGGACCAGTCCATGAGCCTCCTGTCTGTTCATATGGGATTGGATGGCACCAATGACTCTGATATCCAGGTACACAGAAGTTAAATTGCAGACCATACCAGAAGATTACATGTTATTTACTTAGAAGCTTTAAAGTTCATTGGAATATTGAGAAATAAAAGATATTACTGTATCTATTCATTGTGAAATAATGGTTGTTAATTCTGAATTTTGACTGATCTTTTTCAGAGTGCAAGAGAAGAACTGGAACTGCCGTCAATGGAAGGCACACTGGAGAGGAAACACAAACTACAACTTGGTGGAAAGAAGGTAAATATCACAATTACAGATATTTTCTTCACACAGAGCAAGACAAATGAGCATTTTGTGTCACAGGCCTCATGCTTTTACCTGTGGTTTAGGTTATTTTGGTGCATTTTTGGTTGGTCTTTATGTAACCAATAAACTAAATGTGCTATTTCAGGCACCATGCAGGGCATGGAACTCCTATCATGCTGTGCTGTACAAACAAACAATATGTTTCTATCAGGACAGGAAAGATGCACTCAAGGTAAGCTTGAAGACTTCATGATCTGGCTTTGCAAAACTTTTTGTTACTTTATTGCAAACAGATATCATTAGTTATATTTAGGGATGCACCATATATCGGCCACCATATCGGTATCGGCCGATATATGTCATTTTTAATGTAATCGTTATCGGCCCAATAAGAAAATTAGGCTGATATATACTAAAGCCGATTAATAATGGATTATTTCCTTCAGCTGAGACACTTCAGATGCACACTGTTCACATGATGGTTTTTAATTGCTTGAAATATGAAAGGAAAGGAAAATATAGTTAAGTGCAACATGTGCTGTCATATGGCTACATAACATAATGAGATTATTATAATTGTGTGCTTGGGAAATGTATTTTAATGGTGAGACTTTTGTTTTTGTAATCAGGCTCTCAAAAATTATATAAAAATCTGGATTTAGATTTATCAGCCAATATATCTGTTATTGGCTTTCAATTATAAAGAAGTATCGGTTATCGGTATCAGCCAAAATGTTCATATCGGTGCATCCCTAGTTAAACTGCAAGGTTGAATTGTGATTTGAATTACATTCAATGGCAGCTGTAAAGCAGCTTAGGATATGAGTTCACCAAAACGAGTCTATATTTGTACCCTATAGAGCTGTGTGACGAGTCTTCCTCTGAACCTAATTGGAGCAGTGTGTGAACCGTCACCGGAGTACACCAAAAAACCCAACTGCTTTTGCTTGAGGTAAATGATGGACAACTAAAGTCCATCAACTTATTTTATATAGACAACTTATTTGTTTTAGTTACAGATGGGAAGTAGTTTGAATCGCTTCACTTGTTTTACCATTTTCTCTCAGATTGCGCGATGGATCTGAGTATCTCCTCAGTGCCTCCTCACGATTTATGATGAAGAAATGGATCCTTAGAATCCAAGCACACACTGGTATTATACCATTTATCATCTGTCTGTCTTTTAATAGTCTGTTTTTATAGTCATATTCAAATGAGATCCTCTCTCTCTCTCTACAGGATCCAGTGATTCTGTAGTGAATAGATCGAAGTGTCATGGGTCTTCAGCTTCAGCGACGCTCTCTAGACATTCTCCTCCTATCTCAGACTGTCAGTATGGAGATAAATGTCGCTGCTCCGTGAGAAATTATGTCACCACCACGGTTTTAGCACAGAGTCAGCCTGCCTCAGGCCGAACCAAAGAGATCATAGTGCACACCAGTGACGCTCTGCAGATCCACCAAACACATCAGGATCTGTTGCTCCCCTCATTCACAGATGCAGGTCATTCTGGTGAGAAACTGTGTGAAGACTAGAGGAATGGCTGCTAAAAACTCAGCATCCATCTCTCTATCTCTCTGTCCATCCATCCATCCATCCATCCATCCATCCATCCATCTCTATCTATCTATCTATCGATCGATCGATCGATCGATCGATCGATCGATCTATCTATCTATCTATCTATCTATCTATCTATCTATCTATCTATCTATCTATCTATCTATCTATCTATCTATCTATCTATCTATCTATCCATCCATCCATCCATCCATCCATCCATCCATCCATCCATCCATCCATCCATCCATCCATCCATCCATCCATCCATCCATCCATCCATCCATCCATCTATCCATACATACATAAATCTATCCATCTATCCATCTATATATCTATCTATCTATACATATATATATATATAATATGTATATATAGCCATTTAAGTTGACTAGAAATGCTGCTGTTCATTACCATTATATTATAAATTATTTTATTTTTGTTTATAAATTAAGTTTATAGTTGTATTTCATAAACCCTTGTTGTTATTGTTCCAGAAAAGTGGCTCCAAGTGTATTATAAAATGTATCATTTATAATAAATGTGTATAAATTTGCCTATTTGGTCCATAAATAGCTTCAAAGTAGTTAGTTAAAAAAAAAATCATTTTCTTAATCAGTATTTTGCCTTGTTGTAGAATACATTTTTTAAATAAATATCTAATTAAATATATAATTTATCTTAAGTATGCTAGTATAATGTATTTAAAAGCATACATGAGATAAATTTAGCTTTTAGTTTGACAGTAGCTTCCTCAACACTGGCCACTAATGCAAGTAATAAATAAATAATGTGCAAGACAAATGTTTTGGACATCCAAAAGAGGGCAGTAGAGGTCTCTGTTGAACATGAGCAGAGCTTCACGCAGACATTATGAGGCATGGTCACATCTGTTTGCTGTCAGCGCATTTCTATTTCTGGAGAAGCACTTCTATTCAGCGCTCTGGATTTTGTCATTTCCAACTTGGTCACATTATTTCTCACCTCAAGTACTTTGTTACTCAATTACACTGTCTGCGCTTGTCCTGTAGAGGTTGAATGATTCATGTTCTGTTTTTTCTGTCTGTAGAGGATGAGTTTGAGTCTCATGGCGAGTCTCTGAGACAGAAGTTGTCCTCTATGTCCACCATTCAGGGCTGGACCAGTGAAAAGAGACGCTCACACTCCTTTACCTCAGGTACAGCCACTGCACTCACAACATCTGCCATGCAAACAGGTCATTCTTATGAAACAGTGCTATATAATGGTGTACAGTTGTGTCCAAAAGTGATGTCCGGCCTAGGAAAATTTACATCTTCACCCTTTATTCAAATATTATCAAAAATGTGTTAAATAAGCATATTGCATAGTTGTGCTTGGAGTCAATTGTTTTATTTTTGATAATGACGCAATGAAACATGCTAATTGTGCTGACATCATTTTTGGCTAGGCTGTCATATAAATTATGAACGCATGCAAAAACGAGAGAGAACCAATGAAATATTAATAACTAAATATGTTGTAGTCAATGCGAGCTTTCTGTTTATCTATGCTTTTTTTTTTTTTTTTTGCATAGTAAAATAAAACCTGTAGCTGTAATTTGCCTTTTTTTGCCAAATAATTTTGTCAGATAAATACCTTAATCAAGTATAGTCTTTTGTACTTCCTTCATATTTAAAATATTTAAAAATATAAAATATTTCACTTATATTTTGATGGTTTAATTGAACTTGTAGGGTCATTAAAAACAAAACTACTGTATATTCACATTAATGCATATGACAGTTGCTTTTATCCAAACGACATGCATTGCATTCAAGGTATACATTTAATCAGTTCATGCATTCCTAGGAGCAGAAACCATGACCTACTCTTGGCTACAGGAAAGCTATACAATGACTGCAACATAATCAGTTATTAATGTTTATTTTGTTGGCTCTCTCTTGTTTTTGCATTTGTTCATAATTTCTTTGTATGACAGCCTGACCAAAAATGATGTCCCACAAAATTTGGCACGTTTCATTGTGTTATCATCACAAATAAAACAACTGACTTTTTACTCATATTTGAATAAAGCGTGAAGATGTCAATTTATCTAGGCTTGACATCATGCATTGTAGTTTATGTATATATGAACTTTAAACACAGATATCTCTGTCCACAGCCACGTATCAGAGGATAAAGCCTGTAGCGCCCCCTTCAGGCAAAGGCCAGGACAGCAGCTCCAGCTACTCGGTGACTTTATTCATCGGAGATCGAGAGATGCCGTCGGTCAGTAGAAGCACAGCGATGGCCGAGGAGTCCCTCTCCGATCTGCCCATGAGGAGCTACATGAGCCTCCCGCGGCCACCGAACAAATCCGTCTTCAGGAAGTTCTTTGGGAAAAAGGAGTGACTGACACTTTCTATGACAAAGACCCTGACTGACATGTGCAGGACACAAGTTAAACGCTTCTGAAAAACTTTTTTTCTTACAATTTATTTATGGATTTGATGGCGAGAATCATTTTTTGTCATTTTTAAATGAGATCTTGTATGGTTGTTTAATATTCATTCCTTCAACCGTTTTGATATCAGGTTTGTTTAGCCTAAAATGAAATGTACTCACCCTCATGTTGTTCAAAACCAATATGACCCCTTCTTTCATGGAACATTATATTTACATTTATGCATTTAGCAGATGATTTTATCCAAAGAGGAACAAAAGCAATTTGTCACAGAGCCAATGATATTCATAATATACAATGCCAGGTTTATTAGATTCAAACAAGCTAGAAAAGAGGAGAAAATGCAGAGAAGACAACCCTGGAATAACAGTTCATCATTTCTGATGACAAAAAGCACCACATAAGTATCATGACTGTAGTGCATATGACTTGTCCACTATATTTCAATTGCTCTCAAGTCATAAAACAGCTTTGTGTGAGAAACAGACTTGTGTGAGAATCTTCCCATGGTGCTTTTTTTGTCATTTTTGGAGCTCGACTGACCCCTTTCGTTATGTAAAAGGGGTACCCAGTCCTTCTGGAGGGCCACGATCCTGCAGAATTTAGCTTCAACCTGTGTGGATATTTTTAGTAATCCCAAATGCCTTCATTACCTGGGTCAGGTGTGTTTAATTAAGGTTGGAGCAAAACTCTGCAGGAAAGTGGCCCTCTGGAAGAAGAGAGTGAGATATTTGAGTTTGCAACATCCAAAGGGTGAGTTGAGTTTCATTTCTGGATGAATTATTTTTTTCTCATGCTAAAAGTCCCTTGTTTGCCATTGTTGTTTTAAATGTGCATTAATGAGTGAAGTTTGCTGTGGATACGGTGACAGCTGCCATAATGAATCTACTGATACGAGACTTTTGATATGTAATGTGTTCAGTGTTTCCACCATATTCCAGTTGAGGTGGTCTGATGTGTTTTCAGTTCATGTATGTTCTTTTGGCCTGGATTGCAATAATCTGTCCAGTCATTGTTTATTTTTTATTAGGTTTTGGCACATATTATTTGTCTGCTTGTCATGTTTTTCTGTGTTGGTTTGAGTTCTGTGTGGTCTTGCAGGGTTAGTTCACCCAAAAATGAAAATTCTGTCATTCATTTATTCATTTTTTTGGCAAACTATCCCTTTAACACGTGTGTTTCCAAACTAAACATTTGATTCACTTATTCTAGTGTTGCTTTCGGTATTAAACTAATGCATTGTGTCATGTGCATTTTAGAAGGAGGTTTTTATGGGAAGAAGTATTGTTACGGTCAACTGTATCATATGATTCTTATTGTTTTGATATTGGTGGCCTGGGGGTTTATGACCAATTGTACACAAATTGAAACATGTAATGCATTATTTTAGACTTTTCACAGTGGAACACATTTTAGGACTATGCTAATATGTTCAGTTTGTAAAAAAAAAAGAAAAAAAGAAGAATGTAGCTGAATTGTGCCTTAAAAAGAAAATAAGGTCATTACAGCAGTTTAAATGAGTTTTGCATAATGGGATTTTGTGGTTAAAGATTTGGCAAAACAGAAACTGCACTGGTGATCATTTTATTGAGTGATATACATACATAAACCACCATAAACCATGCAATTATGAGTGTTTAAAACTAATGAATTAGAAAAAAAAATTAAAAAGTAAATATTGTTAAAGTATAGCTCAGTTTTGTCTCTATAGCTTGCCATCAAATTGCTTTTATATCCTATCTAATTTCATTAATGTGTTTTATAGACGGACAGTCACCAAGCGGCGTAAACAAACAGCCTATTACAGTTCCTCCTGAACCAAAACATCCAGCTTCTGCTTCGCTCACGCCATGTCATAACTGTAATTACGAGATGGCAACCTGTGACGTTCCCGGATTACACCGGAAGCCAGACACGTTAAATTTACAAATTCACTCTTATGTGAAAAATAAGGGGGATAGACTTTATTCAGAGCAGCGCCATGACAGATGTGAAGTGAAAGCGAGGCTGTGAGGGATAGACTTACCGTGTTTTCAATGGCATCCGCTGTAAAAAAGTTGTTCAAAGCTTTTGAGTTTTTTGTGTACTGAAACTTCTTGGAAATATATGTTTGCAGTATTTCATCAGCAGAACAATCCAAAAACACATTAAATAAAAGTACAGCCCACTGAAGACTGATGTATGTCTATCCCTCACAGCCTCGCTTTCATTCCCGTTAAAAAATCAAAGATGGCGCTGATGTGAATGAGGTCTTTTGCTAGCTGCTACTTTAACTGGTTTTAAAGGGGTCCTATTATGCCCTTTACAAAGTTTTGGGGTGTACTAGAATATGTTTTAATGATTGATTGTTTAAAAAAAAGAAAGATTTTTTTTCACATATTTTACATTATTACAGATCCTCTCTACCCATGAAGCCCCTTCTTCCGAAATACGAAATGTGCTGTGATTGGTTAGCTGGCCTAGTGTGTTGTGATTGGCAGTGCTTAGGGCGTGTTTGGGAAATGTCCCGCCCTCCCATAACTGTGAGTTCTTCTCTAGTGTAAATAATGATGGCATAAATTTCAAACCAGTTGGAGCTCGATTCAGACCCTGACAGTGTTAATGAACAAGAGGATTGTGCTGACCAGATTTCGGACTTTGCAAGCATGGATTTCGCAGGACTTTTCAGAGTGGTATGTTTTTAGGAATTTTAGATACGATGTTATCCACCATTTAATTGTGATATTTGTTGGAAAACTAAGGTAATACAAACAATAATCGATCACAAAACCATGGTTAATTCGGTGGACGGTCTTACAAAAGCGAGAGCTTAAAGAAACAGAAAACAAGCTGTTCTCCATAAAATGTGCAGCGCACAGATAAACATTTGGGTTTTAATGTTCAGGGACAGTGTTTAAAATAAATTTTAACCACTCTAAGTTCCTCAGCCTTAGGAAGGTCAAACAAACGAGTTTTGGCAGCTTAACCAGGCCTCATCCCCCCCCTTTTTTTGCGTATTCCATAGGCGGGGATTATTTAAATGAGTAACATTGTGACTTCATAAGATCTGGAAAAATCACATTGTCCAAAAGACCTTGCAGATCTTTTTTATGTTTAAACAGCAACATTACACACTAACTAAAGTTGAAAAGGTGGAAACGCATAATAATAGGATTCCTTTAAAGGTTTTATCACAGTGAATATCTCCGTATACTAACTAACATTCAGACAGGAGAAATGATATATAGCCTAACCGTATATGAATATAACAGAGGAGTATTTTTCGATGGTTTATCTGACTGACAATATTTGAAAGCATCTTTATATATTTGTAAAATGAGCAAAATGTGTTCTTATAGGCAGAGAAAAGCGGACACCGCCTTCATCTGGGATAAATCAATGGCAGCAGCTTCTCATAGTGAAGAAATGATCTGTTTGTTTGATGCCTGTTTAACGATCCACCGGGCATACAATCACCTCCAATTCAACACACCCTCGTCCTTCCCTCTCCTAAGGGGATTTCAAAAGCGCTTATATGCCAACTACAAACAAACAGTAAGAAATCCTCCACAATAATCATTAAAACTGAGCGGAGGAGATCTGAGCCTTCCGGCTCAAACCCAAACCCTCAGAGGTCGATACTGGGATACTGGGCTCGTGAGTTTGCATATGAAAAGCTGTTGTGGCTGGAAGCTGGATGCCCCACCAATCCCTTTAAGCTTTCAAAGAGTCTCAGCATACATAATTGGTGAGTATTTCACGTTGAAATGATAATAAGAGACGGTACAGTCGCCACTCGAAATGAAGCGCGAAAGGATGCTAAACAAAAGAGGATCCGTGGTAAATCCGAGCTGACAGAGGGGGGGTGAAAGTGCTCAAACAATGGCTTTCACCACACGGTCAATGTCGGATTAGAATGCATTAAGTACTCGAAATGTGCCAAGTGCAAAGGGACGGGCAGATTTTTTAATGGACCGTGTAGCATCGTTCAACAGCGGCTCCCATCATGCAATACGATATCCAGTCAGGTATGAAAAAAAAGAAACGGTCAGACATGTAGGCTAGCTATTGCTTCTGATACAGTAAAACGAAAAGGCAAATGCTTAAATATTGGTCACACAAAGCATTAAAAAGAATTAGGTCATTTTAAAAAGTTGTTTTGGCTTCCACCTTGCATTTATTATAGTGATGTTTGCCACAGAAAGCCAAGCACTATTCTCACAACGTTTTTTAATTTTATATTTAAAAATTGTTTTAAATGTATGTTTATAACACTGTAGCCTACGTTGTATTACCGGTATATAACATTTGCACCAAATTACAAAAATACTAGTTAACGCTGTTTTAATGGAGATTTTAATACATTGGCTATGATGAGTGACGATAAAATTGACATCTTTCTCTTTTCCAATTTCCTTTATTAATAAAAATTTTTTTCCTATTTTGAAAGTTATGAAAACTCCATTGTGTAGTTTTTCTTTAGCTATTTGAGCAAATGGGAACACGAAAAATATATTTAATGAAGTCTCTCACTCGCCACTAAGTTTACCAAACTATGAAGATTTCCCTTCCGAGAAACGCGGAAATGTGAAAAGCGTTAATTAGTTATTGACCTCTTTATTGAATAATTGTTCATAATTAATAAAAAAAAAAAAAAAAAAAAAAAAAAAAAAAAAAATATATATATATATATATATATATATATATATATATATATATTGTGAATAGTGTAATTTCAGAGATATTTGGCACGTCTAATTTAAAAAGAATTCAAAGTTGAAAAAGTTCATCGAGAAGATTTTGTTTACTGACCAAAAGAGAGAAGCACATGATCATCCCATTAATTCAGTGGTAAGAAATTAATATAATGTTATCCTAACTATCACATAGGCCTAATTGTTATTCACTTTTTAAAGTCTGTGAATAAAATTTATATGGTAAAAAATCCATATTGATATTGTGCTGAAGTCTTTGTTATTCGGCGCTTAACATAAAATCTGTTACTGTGGTAAAGTGATACAAGTGACAAATTCGTATTAAAGGAACGTTATGGGAAGGTTAGTGGAATGCTCTGCAAACCTAAAAAAAAAAATATTTCCGTAACGAAAACTTTCCTGGCTGACTAAAAACAAACGTTATGAATACATGTTTTGACAAGTTAGTAACGCTAAAATCACTCAGAACACCTTAGCAATGCCCTTGTAACCACCTGGAATACTCTAGCAACACCCTAGCAACATGCTAAAACCACTCAGAAAACCTGCAAACAAGTCTCTTCTCCTCACTATAGTTGCATTTATTTGACCAAAATGGTAAAAACAGCAATATGTTACTTTTACAATAGCTGCTTTCTATTGTAATATATTTAAAAATTTAATTTATTCCTGTGAATGGCTGTATGCCTGACACCAGTGAGACGGGACATTAATTAAACCCACTTCTCTGTCAGTGACTCATTATTTCAATGAGTCAGTCGTTTATCCTGAGTGAAGTTTAGCATTGCTGCTATTTTCCTGTCCGTCCACATCACATCTCCCCCAGTTTTATCCCTGAGGATCATAATGAATCAATGAAGAATGAAAAACTCTCTAGTTTCCAGGACTTTTCACAAAAGACATTCATTAAAAACATCATGCAGGAAAGAAAATCACAAATGAGATCTCTTCAAGATCAGAAAATAGAGAGCATTTCTGTTTGATACGATGCATTAGCTCTCTACTCTTACTGTGTTGATTTTTATTTCTCAGAGAAACATCTGAAGCAAAGATTGATATTTAAATGTCATATAGTGGGGTCCAAAAGTCTGGGACCACAGTCACTTCTTGATGGTCCTGGTGTCACTTTTACTCCATGATGTTGATAAATGACTAATGAGCAGAGCCGGTTTAAAAAGGCCATTGATTGGTGTCACGAGTCAATTACACTGATGAAAGCCAACAATCAAGGTCTTTCTCTGCCGGTCATCAGAAGGACTGAATCAGAGAATATCGGGTCAATGGCGGGGCAGAGGGGCATGTGTCGCTTTCACTGCCCCATGTCACAGAGGTCGTGACCCGCTCCTGTAGCCTGTCCCGCTGTCAACACTTGATCACTTCACAGGTCAAACTCTCTTGACTGAAGAAATCAATGTGCACTAACAGGCTTCTCACATTCTCAATAGTCTATATCAGGGATGGGCAACTTCAGTCCTGGAGGGCCACTGTCCTGCAGAGTTTAGCTCCAACCCTGGCAAATACTCTTTTCTAGTAATCCTGAAAACATTGATTAGCTTGTTCAGGTGTGTTTAATTAGGGTTGGAGCTAAACTCTGCAGGACAGTGGCCCTCCAGGACTGAAGTTGCCCATCCCTGGTCTATATCGTTGTCTGAACCAAAGAAACACTTAATTTTTTATCAAAAAAAGTATCAATATGCTCACCAAAAAAACATTAACCCTTACGCCGTGTTGAAACCCTGAAACACCTTAAGTGTTCCCGATCAAAAATGACCGACCTTTTAAAAATTGCTTGTAAATCACTTGCGATATTATCACCAATTATTGGATTCGATATTTTTGTAAATTTTTCTTCCAATTAGGGCAGGTTTTGTATTTAACTTTTGAAATTGATTGATCATAGGCCTCATTGATCTGAGGATAAAGTTGTAATAATAAAAAAAGTTGTAAAAAGCCTGTAATACTCTAACACTAAATAGTGTGTGTGTGTGTGTGTGCGCATATGTGAACATGAACTTGATGAACATGCTCCTGAATACTAAATATTTCTCTTATTATTGATCTCCCCTATTCATTTTCAATAGATGGTCATTTTGTTTCAAAAAGAAATACTGTCCTAATTGAAAGAAAACAAGTTGCCAAAAAAATTGTTTCAAAAAAATAAATGCAGCTTAGGTGAGCAAAAGAGACTTCTTTCAAAACAATAAAAAAAAAGAATTATTCCAAACTTTTGACCAGTACTGTACACCACTGAACCGGGGCGTGTTTCACAAAAGCATTGTTTGCCAACTATTCCGTCGTTATCAGCATAGTCTGTGTTTCCCGAAAGCATCGCTCCAACGAACATTCGCAAACAGCTTCGCAAACTTGTGTGTTTGGAGCGACGGCTCTCAACCTGTGGTTAGAAGCAGAGTTTCTAGTTTGCATGACATGTGGACTCAATAAATCCTTATCTTGAGCAAAATAAGCAAGCCGACATTCAGTACAATCTATATCTTTTATTGTTATCTTTTTTAAGTGTCATTTACATCTTAATTTGTTAAGAGATTTAAAGTGGCGTTTTTGAAGAGTGCGAATGTGCGAACGTGCTCGAGCCTATGACTGAATCTGGAAATAAAGCAGAATAACTGAGAAAAATAAGAATTAGTCCTCAGATGCCATGTCATTTATAACGAAAAATATAGCACTAATTCTATCTCAAACAGATTAATTAAATTTTTTTATTACTTGTATTACAATACGGTTTGTGGAAATGGTCGTGAACTTTTGGTATGCATCATACTTTGGTAGTTAAGCAGCGAGTTATTTCACCTCTGTTTGATTATCACATTCATAAGCTTTTGTATTTAAATGGTACTGTAATATACTTCAAAATATACAGTAGTATTTCATGGTATATTTCTAGTGGTGTTTGCAAAGCGTCTTGGTGGTGAGTTAAATCTAGTAAAGGAAGACTTTCAACAGATTCCTCTTGTAACTTTAGCATGTTCTTTTCTCCGAGCGCGAGCTGAAGGGTTTGACCCGGTGTCATGGGAAACTCTCTGTCTAAATGTGTCCCCGAGGGCCGCTTCTGACCATCTCTCTTGTTATTGTCACCACTGGCCAGAACCCTCAGAGGTCACGACCTCTCTCAGTATTCACCGACTCATGTGAGGAGGCTGGAATCCTATATCCCGTCTCAGGGAACTGAGGATGTGTTTGTCAAATGGAGAAGAATGCTGAGAAACAAGAGCTCTTCACTGCATTACATCATAAAGAAATTGTACTGCCAGTTTAGTCTTGATGTGTGGCATTTGTCTCAATTCTGTTGATTACCAAAGATATTTATTTCACATTCATGCATTTGGCAGATACTTTTAATCTAAGTGGACATTTGACCTGTTATGAATTTCTAGGGATTTAAACCCATGATTTTGGCGTTGCAAGCATCATGCTCTATTTGAGCTAACTTTTATCACCAGTTTGTATGACTGTTGTTAGATTTTAATTCAGATTTGAAATATTTGTTTGCAATATGAACTGATGGTAATATCTATGGACTTTTAAGGTGACCCGCTAACTTAGCAAGTTCTTTTTATTGTCTGCATTTTATTCTATTTAAACATCTAAATATTAGTGAAAAGAATAAAAAAATAAAAAATGTAGACATCAGTTATGCTCATCTTTGCTCGCTCCTTTGAAGGCATCTTAAGTAAAAAGGCTTTATATTTAAAGGGGTGGTTGAATATGATTTCACTTTTCTAACTTTAGTTAGTGTGTAATGTTGCTGTTTGAGCATAAACAACATCTGCAAAGTTACAACACTCAAAGTTCAAAGCAAAGGGAGATATTTGCTTTTAAAGAAATCGCTTTTTAAGGACTACAACAAACGGCTGGTAGAGACTACACGACATTCCTCCCGGGTTAGTGACATCACCAACCCTAGAATTTACATAAACCCCACCCCCGGGACACGATTTATAGATTATCAAGACAGAATATGCTAATCAATGACTAGAAGATAACTACACATACATAAATTCATCAACTATCCATTCAGAAATGTCCTGTTGCTTCTACATGTTGTCACTTCTTCTAGAGTCTCTCCATCATTGTCTGAATCTGATTTCAACAAGTCTGTGTGAGTGCAAGCTGTTGTAGCTCCGCCCCCTGTGCCGGGAGCTGCAGCTCATTTGCATTTAAAGGGACACACAAAAACGGTGCGTTTTTGCTCACCCTCAAAAATGGACAATTTTAACATGCTATATAAAAATATCTGTGGGGTATTTTGAGCTAAAACTTCACATACACACTCTGGGGACATCAGAGACTTATTTTACACCTTGTGAAAGGGGCATTATACCACCCCTTTAAGAACTTACAAAAGACCTGAACCAGAAGTGATGCAACCTGTTTTTCAGAATATGGAAGTTTGTTGCGCATAACATCCTATTCCTGTTATAAACTGAGGGAAGCATGCAGTTAATTTAACCTGCAGTCTAGCTTTATTGCATCAAACTTGCTTGTTGAATAGACGTGCGAGTGTTTTGCTCATGAACAGGTGTCTGGTATCGAGTGTTTGTAGTCGTGTTCTGGTCTCCAGTGATCTGTGCTTTTATATCTCTCTTTACTGTGGTCTTCTTCATGGCTTTGATCTGTGTGTCCTCAGAGGTGAAACTCTACACGCGTCGAGTGTTTTGATCACGGCTCGCAGCGCTTTTACACTGAACTTCTGCTCTTGTGTTCGGCCCTGTACTTTTGTTCTGCTCAGGTTAAAGGTTATGCAAACAAATTATTAAATGTAGAATATTAATATCTGATATAGACACAGACACAGACACACACACACACACACACACACACATATATATATATATATATATATATGATCAGTTTAGTCTGTATTTGAGTTGTCAATCAATTAACTGAATTAATTATCATTTATTAACTAATTGCAAATAATTCAATATGCAGACGTATGGTTAAATGTGCTCTGAATTTTGGCCCAGACCCGCTGGTTGTGATAAGAATACTATAGTGAGGAGAATGGGTGGATGGATAAACTCGACGAACAGAGGGAAGAGGTCTGCTGTATATACACCTCTTATCGTTAATGAGTTGATTAACTGAATGTGCTCCTCTTGTGTTAATCAGCTTAATTATCTGAACATGCTCCTCCTGAACTTTGTTAATAAAACATCATATAAATGAATCAGATGAGCACGTTTGCCAGTATTTGAGCTGTGAATCCTTTACAAAAATGAACTGAATTCATTTGAATTTGATTTAATTGCAAATAATTCAACACATAAACAAAGGATAAAATAGATAAATCTGATATAAATAAATCTGATGAGCAGTTTTGACTATTTCAGCTGTCAATCAATAAATAAAAAAAACTGAATTAATTATTTTATCAATTGCAAATAATTCAATACGCAAACAAGGTTTAAATGTGTAAATCTAATATAAATATAAATCTAATAAGGAGTTTTGACTGCATTTCACCTGTTAATCAATTAGAAATTAATTATAATTTGATTAACTGCAAATCATTCAATACGCAAACAAAGGGTTAAATGTGTAAATCTGATATAATTATAAATCTGATAAGCAGTTTTGACTGTTTCTGCTGTCAATCAATTAAAATACCAAACCAAATAATAATAAAATAAACATACATATGCATACATAAATTAATTAAATAAATAAAAATAACTGAATTTATTTGTTAAACTATTTGCAAATATTTCAATATTGCAATCAATATTCTTTGAAAAACTCAAATACATTCAAATACATTACATTATTAATTATTAAAATGACAAAAAAGGCTTTGGACGTAATTTTATTGTTGTTGAATATAATAATTTTATTTGAATTATCATTAACTTTTAACTTATCAAACACATTTCAAGACCCCTGAATTCTGTTCCATCATTTTGAACAAAATATTGTGCTGACTTTAATTTCCAAAGTCTATCTTTTATGCATTTACCAATTCATTATCTCAGACTAATATATGCTGCCGTCTCCCTCTTTATTCTCCAAACGCTGCTTTGTTCAGAGTGCATCTCTCATTTGTTGTATTCTGAGCCAGTGGTTAATTGGCAGCACGCCTGTCTGTTGAGATTCATCTCAATGTGTGAGGAAGCTTGTTGTACACTGTAATATATTAAAAGGGTGCTCACAAAAGCTCCCTCGCTCTTTTCTGTAGTCCCGAGACAGTGTAACCCCCCTGGGCTTCAGTCAGGGAGGGCTCGGGCATTTAGCGTCTGCCCTCTATGAATGCATGTCAGCGATATGGAAATGAAAGCCGATTCGAAGGCGTCCAAACATGCTTATTCAGTAAGGCTTTGTGTTGATGGCTCTGTCAATGAGGGAAGAAATACACACACACACACACACACTTCTCACCATCTGTATGTGTTGGCACCGGATGGAGGGGCTCTTATGGGCAGACGCTCGTGGTTATGACCAAGTCTGTTCTGCAAGCTAAGATAAAGCAGACTTCTAGAAATTGCTTCTGTCCATTTTTGCTGAGGCTTAACTCATCTTAAGTGCGCACAAGGGAACGGCTCTGAAAGCAATTTTAGAGGAAAATGAATGAAAAACAGGATGCAAAATCGTTGGGCGTAATGATGCTCGGGTGTTAAAAGTGAATGAGTCAACATTTATGATGAATCTTTAGTAGGCTAATATTACTTCAAATATAATGCAATTACTTTTCTAAGCAATCAAACTTACCCATCAGACCATTAAACAGATGAGAAAACGTGGCCAATTTTGAAAGAAGCGACAGATTCTAGAGACCAGAATGTCATAGAAGCCTGAGGGTGGAATTATTTTACCATTTAATTATTTCTAATTGGCAATTGTATAAGTGCAACACAATACAATGCAAACCTAGAATACACAGGCAACTGCATAGCAACACCCTGGAAACCATCTAAAACATAGGTTTCACATAGCAACACACTAACAGCTTCTCAGAATGCCTTAGCAACTGCATTGCAACATCCTAGCAATGCAACCACCCAGAATACCCTAGCAACTGCATAGCAACACCTTGGAAACCACCCAAAACATTATAGTAATTGCATAGCAACACACTAACAGCCCCTCAGAATGCCTTAGCAATGGCATATCAACATCCTAGCAATGCAACCACCCAGAATACCCTTGCGACTGCATAGCAACACCATGGAAACCACCCAAAAGATCCTAGTAATCACATGTCAACATTCTAACAGCCCCTCACAATTCCCTAGTAACTGCATATCAATATGCTAGCAATGCAACCACCCAGAATACCCTAGCAACTGCATAGCAACACCATGGAAACCACCCAAAAGATCCTAGTAATCACGTCAACATTCTAACAGCCCCTCACAATTCCCTAGCAATTGCATAGAAACATGCAAACACACAAAATACCCTTGCAACTGCATATCAATATGCTAGCATCTACTTAACAATTGCATAGCATTTGCAACGACCTAGCAACCAGTACAAACACCCTAGCAATTGCATGCTAACTCACTAACAGCTTCTCAGAATGCCGTAGCAACTGCATAGCAACATCCTAGCTATGTAACCACCCAGAATAGTGACTGCATAGCAACACCCTGGAAACCACACAAAACATTATAGTAATTGCATAGCCATATACTAACAGCTCCTTAGAATGCTTTAGTAATTGCATAGCAACAACCTAGCAATGCAACCACCCATAATACCCTAGTGACTGCATAGCAACACTCTGGAAACCATCAAAAAAAAAAAAAAAATCCTACCAACCACATGGGTACATGCTAACAGTCAATTGCATAGAAACATGCAAACACACAGAATACCCTGGCAACTGCATATCAATATGCTAAAATCTACTTAACAATTGCATAGCTATGACCTAGCAACCACCCTAGTAACATGACACCCTACCATCATATAACACCATATTGTGGTGGTGAGTTTTGCACAGGCAAAACATTCAAAACATATATGTCTACTTAACTGCAAACAAATGCAATTACCCTTTCATGTGAAACATTCATGGTTACATTTATTTCCCAAGGCACATGTTATTCACTGGTTGCTTATGCAAGAAAACAGATAGAGATAAAGGTTGGAGAACAGATGCATATGGGGTCAGTGGTCTCTGGCAGAGATGCCCGTCGCAGTGGGTGAGGAACGGGACGGGCGTCAGCACGGTTATGTAATCCATCTGTGCTGCCACTGCAGGCGATTGGCACTGACTTTAGGAGAATAGCGACGGGTGACCCTCGCCAGTCCCCTGACAGCCACAACTCTACCCACAATCCCCTTCTCAATCTGTCTGGCACCTCTGCAGCCCTTCACCTTCAAATGACCTGGGCTGTGTTTAACTTTAAAGCAACACTAAGGAACCTTTCCTCTTCGGTCGCCCTACAGGTTGGAAGCGGAATTGTCCATTACCGCTGTCGTAAATAATTTCGCCGCCCGCAGCCTACTGTCGCACACACACTCGCTGTTTATCCAGCACCGGCTTTGGAATGAACGATGTCCACTGACAAGATAGAGTATGTTGCATGATTTCATGAAAGTATGATGTATTGCGACATCAGAAACGAAGGAAAACTAAATAATTACTATTGTAACGCTTGACGTAAACCAAGTCAAATTTGTAGTTTTCTTATGTCTCATTCGAACTACAGAAACGCGACCCGGTTTGGCAAACTTGCATAGTGTGGTTATAGCAGATATAGGGCTGCAAAGCGAATCCAGAAGTGCCTTTCACCCTATTACGACTTGATGAACCACTGACACGATTTTGGAAACATTATTTTAAGGTAAAAAATGTTCCTAAGTGTTGCTTTAAGATATACACTCGTGAACTTCCATAAGAACTTCCCCGCCACCATTTTGGAGGGCGTTCAACTTCAAGTGGGAGAGGGAAGTTTATTTGGACAGACCCTCAATATGTACACTTCAGGCAGATCCATAGACCACAATGCACTGTGATTGTGACATCACAGAAGGTTGCGCTTAATTTACCTCCATCTTTAATTTACCTACACAACTTTAAGAGTGACATTTAGCCGCATTTAATACCTTGCAGCATCTCTTCTCTTTTCTGATGACGAGGGCGGGGCAACCTGTCACTCACACGAGATCCACCAATAGCAAAGCACAACCATCCAACCAATTCCCCACAGACAAAATCAGGCCCCGCCCTACATTTCTTCTTGTTCGAGAAGCCATATACGTCACAATAGGGAAGAAAAGACTATCGCAACTGTGTTTCTATCGCAAGTGATGTTTCAACACATTTTATGGGGCCGTGCACTGAAGACACATTCTTGAGTTACTTGCGACAGAACATGCAAGTAAAATAGGCTGTGAATGTCATTTCGCATTGAATTTTAAACACTTTTTGAGACTTTTTATACACACTAAAACATGGACTTCACCAGATGATTCATCAGTCAGAGACCTGTGTCTCTGAAAACTGGCACAGAAAGGTCTGTGACGCACATCTCTCCTGGCAGTGGCCTTTCTCCTTCCTTTGCATTTGGACAAACTGTTATCTAACTGACCCTTGGCCCGTTCATCTCTAGACCTCAGTCCTGCAAAAACCCAACATTTTATTCATACAAGACAAAAGCACAGCTGAGTTGTGTTTGTGAAAGAGGTCTGACCACAGCATATGTAAGAGAAAATCTTACATTAGATAGATACATTTTTTTTATTTGATTGATCTCACATATTAACACTATAGGTTTAACATGAGCACACAACTTTCTCGAGCACTTTTTCTTGCTAAATTCCTTATTTTTATTTCAAATGCAGTGCTTAAAAAAGCTTAAAGTGAGATCAAAAATGATAAATTGGGGGGAAAGCAGTTGAGTTTGGCTTAATAGAATTGCATTGGCCATCTGTGATCATTATTTTTTGCATGCTCTAACAATATTACATGCATTAATGTCAATATACCTACAAGAAAAATGTTAACAGTTGTGATTAGATTAATAGCATTGCATTGGCCATCTGTGATCATGCTGAACGACTCTTATTTTTTCCATTTTTTAATTATACTCTTTAATTATTTAATTATACAGAATTGCTTGGCAAAAGCATTGCTTGGCAAAAGCATATATTGACCAGGGATTGTCAAGTGGCCCCCAAAAAAACCCCTACCATAACAGTAGTTCATGTGACTACATTCCAAGTCTTCTAAAGTCATATTAAAGCTTTGGGTGAAGAAAAGCCAAATTTATGGTGTTATTCCATCGATATTTATGTTGTTATCCTTTCAAGAGTTGTAGCTCTCAAATGTCATTTGTACAGGGGAAGGTTTTAGTGAATAACAACAAATTTAAGTGTTTTCCTATTCTAAAATAGAATCATAAAATTAAAATTTTTCCTTCTGTGTTCTAAAGAAGACATGCATTTTTTTTAAGGCATATTAAGGCACGCTTTTCCATATTTGAGGATAAATTAAACATCTGGAAGCGTGACAGTGTTGTCAACTCAAATATGAATTTATTTTCCTGTTTAATGGGAAATGTAGGTACAGGAAGTACACGTCTCTGAGAGAGGAAAGGTCGGCGCCTCAGTGGCCTCTTTATGGATCTGAAGATGTCGAAGAGCATTTAAGGCTTGACGAGAGTTCATAGGAGCATCATCTTGTCTCCGTGAGTCTCACACTCCCTTCCTCCAGTGCGCTTGCTCCGAATCAATAATGCAGAGGTCGATCCATTATGAGACGTGTTAATACATATAATGCATGCATGTATTTAACACACTGCACTATATTTAAAGAATGGAGCGCTTGAATGAAATGAAAATGTATTATTATCAGTAGTTTATCAGTTCCTCCTCTTTTACTTCACACACTCTTGTACAGCAGACACAATTTCATCAAAGATCGTGTCTCTGTTTTCCTTTGTGACCTGTGGGAGGAAAAACAGACGGCACAACTTAACTGGAATATTACATTTTCTGAAGAAAATGAGAACGGAAAGGATGAGCAATTGTGAAATGAGCGAAAATAAAGGCTGAACTGTTTGTTAAACATCCATTGCAGAAAGTTCCCAGCTCAAGTTTGCATGATTTTTTCCAAGTTGTTTGTGATTAATAAGACTTTTTAAACATAATTTCATAGAGTTTGCAAGTCATAAAGAGCAAGTTCTAGTGGATCAATATCTAGAAAAGCCTATATCTCGTGATATAGATTACATTTTTAAGATTCATTACAAACTGTTGAACACTGGCAATAAAAAAAAGTGCTTAAAACATGAAAATTCGTACATTTAGCCCCTTTAAATACTTATTTCTCAAAACACTTTCAATATGCCGTTACGAAGAATATTGAATAAATAAACGAGTAATTGTGGAATGCATAGAATTTGGTGAACAATGCAAGTTTGAATCCTGTGGAGCTTCTGTTGATGTGGGTGCAGATTCCATACAGGCCAAACAATAAGCAGAGTAAAGGAATCTGAGTTATCAAGCATCATATCAGCACACGACACATGTAAACCTGCACTGGTTCACGGCGTATGTTTCCAGACGCCTGGATTCATCACATGCTGGTCTAGACACACTGGTCAATGACTCATGGATGAACGCTTAAATGTAGCCATGCTTCCATTTCCCTTTTTGTGTAGGCCAGCATGCATAATATATCTTCTGGGGAAGTCTGCGCATGGCACTTTTGGTAATAAAAAAAAAAAAAAGACTTATGCATTTAATTTGTGAAACAATTCACAATTAATTATGACCGCCGCTAGCGTAGCTAGCGAAAGCGGTCATATAGGGATTGTCAAAGTTTTTTTTTTTTTTTTTTTTCGTCATCTACTGAATTTTTCGTCAACGATACCAGGGACACCGAAACACCGGGGAACATGAAATTTGGTGGGCATGTAGCCCCACTAGACTTTTACGGAAAAATTTCGTTTGGTCCCCGGGGGCCACTCCCCCCCCCGCGCTGGGCCCCCCCAAACCCAAAAAATGCAGTTTTTCCTAAATAACTACCTGAACCGTGGCACCGAGGATGAAGAAATTTTTATGGTATGTTGCTCTTAAGGGCCCACATCAACCTAGCCCATAATCACTCATTTGTGATTTGCGCCCCTCCCATAAAAAATGAAAATGCAATATTATTCTGCTTTAATCGCCCCTATCTTCAGTTGAGATGTTCAGAACTGCACCATATTTCATGTGTATGATTAACTTGACATCCTCTGGGGGTATGCTAAGTTTCGTAGAATTTCATCCATGGGGGGGTATAAAATAAATTCATTTATGTGCACATTTAGTGACTGTACACTCATCGGCCTGTAGATGGTGGTGTTGAGCGAAGGGTTGCTGGTTTAGGATGATACTGTCACTAAGGTTGCCAACTGTCCCGAATTAGGCGGGACGTCCCGCATTTTGGGCCTAATTTATTTGTCCCTTGCGTGACCTCCCGTGTCCCGTTTTTTGACAAGCTGATAAACCACTGACTGATACAACAGCAACAGCAGCAGTGCTGACCACGACACTTGAGAATGATCACCGACACCTGTCATCATCCAATCACAGCTTTTTTTAATCACTGTTTTGAGACAAATCATTGTTTGATTTGCGAACATCCTCTGCCGTCTGGTCGCTTCCGCTTCAAGCCGGACTCGTCTCGCGCTAACGGTAATTTCCTTTCACTGTCCACGTTTTGATTTCGGCTAATCAATTTTGGCGAATGCAAACAACGTGATTATTGTTCATGAGTCTAACATCCAGCCACGCAAGAAAACATGTAATCTACCTGAGGGAATAATATGCTCAAAAAACATTTCTGATTATTATTAATGTTTTAAAGCTTTTAGAAAGTACATAGAAAGCTTTTGTAACATTATCTTAACTGTCACTTTTGATTAATGTAATGCATCCTTGCTGAATAAAAGTAGACAATTACTTTCTTTATTTTTTTTCCCAAAAAATAATCTTACTAACCCCAAACTTTTGAACTGTAAGCCTAGTGTATAATGTTAAAAAAGCTTTCTATTTTAGATAAATGCGGTTATTTTGAACTATGGTTTGTTTGTAATGTGACTTTTTTCATGTATGACATTAAAATTATTTTTAGAATTAAATACATAAATAGGTTAAGCAATACAAATGTGTTTATGTCTGATAACCTTTTAAACACAAACTTAACTGCAGACACTGAAATGACGTACACTGTGTGATACAGTACAAATATTTTGAGTGTCCCTCATTTTCCTATAAATAACCACGATTGTCCCGCATTTTCCTTTTCTGAAGTTGGCAACCCTAACTGTCACACACACACATGCAGGAATACAAACAAACGCAAGCATGCACACACACTGACATCCACACGCACAGACACACACCCATACACACACACATACAAATCCACATGCACAGACACACACACACACAAACACACACGCGCACACACATGTACGCATGCATACATACACGCACAGACACACACACACACAGACACACACATACACAAACACACACACATACACACACACACACACACACAGACAGACATGCACATACTACTACTTTTTTTAGGTATATACATAAACACGCAATACAGCCAAATTGCTCCACGTCATTTCTTTTTATGGAAAGCCAGTGCAGGCCTGAGCGGCGGTCATATTTTGTACCGCCATGCGGTACATCTAGTTAATTAATTCATTAATGTATGACTGGCAAATATGCATCATATTAAAGGTACACTATATAACGTTTTTGGTTCAAATTTAAATGAGTCAATACATTATCAATCCTTCTACCAAAATGTGTTTTTGTCTTACTCTGATTCACTATGGTAAGCCTATTATACGTGTTTATATATTAGACCTGTCGGTATGGTTTTCGCGGGAAATTGCGTACATATGTCACTCACCCGTGCGTGTCTCGTCATATCCGTAAATAGAGTTGCCCGGGATGCTTTGACGCGCGTCTGGTGTCGGAGTGGCAGAGGTTAGTTGAGTGTGTGTGTTTGTGTTTGGTGTCGGAGTGGCAGAGGTTAGTTGAGTGTGTGTGTTTGTGTCTGGTGTCGGAGTGGCAGAGGTTAGTTGAGTGTGTGTGTTTGTGTTTGGTGTCGGAGTGGCAGAGGTTAGTTGAGTGTGTGTGTTTGTGTCTGGTGTCGGAGTGGCAGAGATTGGTTGAGTGAGTGTGTGTGTGTTTGTCTGGTGTCGGAGTGGCAGAGATTGGTTGAGTGAGTGTGTGTGTGTTTGTCTGGTGTCGGAGTGGCAGAGATTGGTTGAGTGAGTGTGTGTGTGTTTGTCTGGTGTCGGAGTGGCAGAGATTGGTTGAGTGAGTGTGTGTGTGTTTGTCTGGTGTCGGAGTGGCAGAGATTGGTTGAGTGAGTGTGTGTGTGTGTGTGTGTGTCTGGTGTCGGAGTGGCAGAGGTTAGCTGAGTGTGTGTGTTTGTGTTTGGTGTCGGAGTGGCATAGGTTAGTTGAGTGTGTGTGTGTGTGTCTGGTGTCGGAGTGGCAGAGGTTGGTTGAGTGAGTGTGTGTGTGTGTCTGGTGTCGGAGTGGCAGAGGTTGGTTGAGTGAGTGTGTGTGTGTGTGTGCGCCTGGTGTCGGAGTGGCAGAGGTTGGTTGAGTGAGTGAGTGTGTGTGTGTGTGCGCCTGGTGTCGGAGTGGCAGAGGTTGGTTGAGTGAGTGTGTGTGTGTGTGTGCGCCTGGTGTCGGAGTGGCAGAGGTTGGTTGAGTGAGTGTGTGTGTGTGTGTGTGTGTGTGTGTGTCTGGTGTCGGAGTGGCAGAGGTTGGTTGAGTGACTGTGTGTGTGTGTGTGTGTCTGGTGTCGGAGTGGCAGAGGTTGGTTGAGTGTGTGTGTGTGTCTGGTGTCGGAGTGGCAGAGGTTAGTTGAGTGAGTGTGTGTGTGTGTGTGTCTGGTGTCGGAGTGGCAGAGGTTGGTTGAGTGAGTGTATGTGTGTGTGTGTGCCTGGTGTCGGAGTGGCAGAGGTTGGTTGAATGAGTGAGTGTGTGTGTGTGTGCGCCTGGTGTCGGAGTGGCAGAGGTTGGTTGAGTGAGTGTGTGTGTGTGTGTGTGCGCCTGGTGTCGGAGTGGCAGAGGTTGGTTGAGTGAGTGTGTGTGTGTGTGTCTGGTGTCGGAGTGGCAGAGGTTGGTTGAGTGACTGTGTGTGTGTGTGTGTGTGTCTGGTGTCGGAGTGGCAGAGGTTAGTTGAGTGTGTGTGCGTGTGTGTGTCTGGTGTCGGAGTGGTAGTGGTTAGTTGAGTGTGTGTGGTGTGGGAGTGGCAGAGGTTAGTTGAGTGTGTGTGTGTGTGTGTCTGGTGTCGGAGTGGCGGAGTTTAGTTGAGTGTGTGTCTGTGTGTGTGTGGAAGTGGCAGAGGTTATTTGAGTGTGTGTGTGTGTGTGTGTGTGCGCGAGTGGCAGAGGTTATTTGAGTGTGTGTGTGTGTCTGGTGTGGGAGTGTTAGAGGTTATTTGTCACAACGAGCGACAAAAGTTTGACATGGATCAGTGAAGTCTCCGGGGAATCACCCGTTTAAAACGAACGCAGACCAGAGGAGAGTCTGCTGGCTAAAACAACACGACATAGCTCGTAATAAAACAAGAATCAACATCAGCTTGGCTATTTGGAGACGGCGAGAACTGAGGGATTTGAAATGTTGTAAAAGTGACTCAACAGTTTTTATGACTCAACAGGGCTGTTCTTCCCAAAAGCATCGTAAGCATAAGTTGATCGTAGAGACCATCGGTGGCAATTGTTCTATGATCAGCTGACGATGCTCTTGGGAAACGCAGCCCTGTTGAGTAAGGTGTTTTACTGAACAGATAAACTGCCATATGTAGCTCTCTAACAGAGTTCACTGTAAAGCATTATCTATTGTGAAGGGTCATATTCATCCACACGATCATGCAGAGCCGAAGCACAACCAAAATATTCTTCCACAAAATGCATGCAGTTTTGCTTTTTAACTGCTAGTGGGCCAAAAGTTAAGTTTGTTTGTTAAAACCGTGTAATCCAAATGGATGAAAATTTTACATGCAAAACAAATACTTAAATTCTAAATTTAGGCCTAAATATGTTTATGACTGTATTATAGGGTGATATAAATTCTTTGAAGTAGGAAAAGGATAAGAACAAACTAAAATAAGTTTCCATCTGCAGTATCTCTCTACTGTAAGTTTAAGTGTTGCCTGTAAATGAAAGGTGCCAAGGATGTTTGCATGGAAAATTCCAGCGATGTAAATCACATTTTCACCATAAATATCTTGACGTCCTGTCGGCTGCGCACTTCCTCCACCAGCGCGAGAGGTTTTCCTTTAGGAACAGGGATGGTGCCCAGGATTGAACAGCTGGAGGCGTCCAGAGTCTGTCTCACCGCACGGATAAACGCTTGGCTGAACAGCTCCATCTTTCCGATCTCATCGATGACAAACACCTTCTTGCTTCCCTCACACATCTGTTTGATAAGAACACCAGATAATGAAACTTCACATGAAGTAACTCAAATCTAAACATGTTTAACAAACTTTCTGCATGACATTTTACAGTGTTACTTATTTAGTAATCACCCTTATGTTGTTCCGAACCCGTATGATTTTCTTACTTTTATGGAACACAAAAGGAGACTGTGACCTGTGGCCGCCAAGCTCCAAAAAATGACAGAAAAGCATTTAATATGATCATAAAATGAATTTATTATTGTGTGATGATGTTCCCCTCCTCCACAACTCTCAAATGTCATTCACACTTTCACAATTACATCTTTAAGTTCGTATTAATATGCATCGATGCCAGAATTATTCTTTTAGTCATACCATTTCTGGTGTTGATAACTTGTGGTTATACATCAAATGCATCAGGGTTATTAACTAAAACTAAACCATTTTTCGTTACTTGAAATAAAATAGAAGTTAAAGGGATAGTTAACCCTAAAAATTAAAATTCTGCTATTAATTATTCAAGACTTTCATTCATCTTCAGAACACAAATAAAGATCTTTTTGATGAAATTGAGAGCTTTCTGTCCCTCCATTGACAGCTACGCAACTAGCACTTTGACGCTTCAAAAGTTCATAAAGAGATCGTAAAACTAATCCATATAAATCTGAAGAGACGATCACTTTATATGATGAACAAACTGAATTTAGGATTTTATTCACATATAAACATTCATCAACTTTCATGTTAGAGATCAAAAAGATATTCATTTGTGTTCTGATGATGAAAGAAAGTCTTACAGGTTTGGAACAACATGAGGGTGAGAAATTAATGACAGAATATTCATTTTTGAGTGAAATATCCCTTTAATGATACTCAAATAACATTAAAGTTCATTCAAAGGTTTCAGGTCTCGTACACGGCGCATCCTACGCTAACTAGCAAAGATGATGAACATGAAGGCTCTGGCTCCAGACACACTAAATGTGTCAGTCAGGAATGCATGACTATGGCTCACAGACAGATGAAATATGTGTGTATGATGGTAGCATAGTGGTGAAGATAAGGAAGTTCAAACCTGAAAATGACTGAGTGCTGCAAAATTTCCAGTGAATAAGAACTTAAAAGGGTCATGATATGAGAAATCAAATTTGCCTTGATCTGTTGACATATAATAGGTCTTTGCACCATTAAAACATCCTGCCAGTTTAATAGCTTAAAACATCCTCCTCACTACAGACAAACCATTTATTTAAAGGTGCAATGTGTACAACTTATGAGTATCTATTTTCAGAAACCCATTATAATATACATAACTGTGTTTTGAGTGGTGTCTTACCTTACAAAATGAACCGTTATGTTTTTATTACCTTAGAATGAGCCATTTCCATCTACACACACCACGGGTCACCTTACCTTAAAGGTGCTCTAAGCGATGTCATGTGTTTTTTAGGCCAAAACATTTTTTTGTCACATCCAGCAAACATCTCCTCACTATCCGCTAGCTGCCTGTCCCCTGAACACACTGTAAAAAAACGCGGTCTCTGTAGACAGCCCAGGCTCCACAAACGACAAGAAAAACAAACTGGCCCAGCCTGGACCACGAAACATAACAAACAGTGTTCCAGCCAGTAACTGACAAGAATGATTTGGGGGTGGGGGTTTGGGGATGGGGGGTTAGTGCGCGTGCACATGAAGCGGGGTGTGGGGGGTGGAGGAGAGAGAAGCATGAAGAGGGAAGTTAGCTAGAGAAGAGATGTCCTAGACAATGACAACGACTACGACTAACGTTAAAAATGTTATATTCTTGAGAATTTTGATATGGCCGACACACGATCAAAGAGATGACATTCTGATGAACAAATAACAAAGAAGAGGGAAAATGAGAAGGAACGTGCGAAGTCCCGAATTTACATCGGAAAAGCGTTCAAGAGGTGGCGAGAACTCCGCCGGCAGAAGGGCTTCCAATCCGACATTCAGCTGGCTCTGGTTTTGCTGGACAGGGTAAATCCAGTTTGTTTTTTCTAAATGGTTCATGACTGTTTCAGGAATCATGGAAGGGAGGGGGAGGGGACGGGGGGAGGGGGAGGGGACGGGATGAAGAGGAGGGAGGGTCTAGCTAGCCTCCGTTTTGTTTGACAATACTTCGAACGGCAACAAGAAGTGACGTCACCCAGCATCGCTTAGAGCACCTTAAGTCGCCATTTTGCGCCGCCATGTTTCTACAGTAGCCCTAAACGGACAAACTTGCTTCTTCTTCATTGGTGTTTTTAGAGGCAACTTACACCGTCACTACGTTGAATACGCACGAAGAAGTAGTAGAAGTAGTAATAACGAAGTACGATTGTAAGTAGTGAAATTTTAACAAGTGGAAGATCACACGGGTCATTTTGCACAAGAACCGACAGCGCGGCAATCTTCATCGGCAAAGAAGAGAAAACACGATGCAGCCAGGCGAAGTCGGGACATACGACTGCATAAATCCCGTATTAACATCGGTGGGGCTTTTTCCAGATGGAAGATGTTGCAGCAGGATTTTTTTTTTTTAATGATAGCGAAGTTGCCTGTTTTCTGCTGGACCGGTAAGTTAGTCCAACTTTAGCACTTTCTGTGGTACAGAAACAGTGACAATGGTACACACTCTTGGCTTACATTTCCCATGTTATCTGTCGGTGGCCAAAATGTCTTATTTTTTCTTTGTAAAGAAACCTCGTTGCTTGACTGGCTACTCTGCTGTCTCAGACAACGACATGTTTGTTTTGTTTTGGCCACCGTAGCTTCTTCGAAAGGGAGGGGTGAGAGGGGGCTGAGCCGTCGGTTGCGATTCGCAACCGAACCACTAGATGCCGCTAAAATTCACACACTGCACCTTTAAAGGCACACTATGCAGTTTCTGTTTTTCTCAAACAGCGCCCCCTAGAGTCGCTGTGGAGTACTTAACGTTACTGTCGTAAATACCACTCATGCAGAGCCGTCTCTGCACTCTTCCGACCACGCTTTCTTCGTTTTCTTCCTCGACTCTGCCATGATTCACGTCTGAAATTCGTGCTAGTGTCTTCCATAGAGGCTGCTTCATATGTTATTGATGTATGTGACGTCGTGCCGTAAAGCAAGTCGTCGGGGCGCCACCTCTCAAACTTGCATTGCTGGTTTTGCCAGCACGTACCCCCCCCGCTTTGCTATCGGGATGATTCGCCTTACTACAAGTTTGTTTACCATCGAAATTATTTCAAAGCTGTTATATTAAGGTACAAATCTTGCATAGTGTGCCTTTAATCAAGCTACAAAAATGGCTTATGTAGATATTGTGGGATCTGTGATGTCACATGGGCAAATACATTTGCATATGAGCAAGACATCAAGGAATAGTTATACATCGTTGCACCATAGGCCCCGCCCACTGACGCTCAGTCTCTTAAAGGGATAGTTCACCCAATAATGACAATTCTGTCATTAATTAGGCTACTCTCCCTCATATCGTTCCAAAACCGGAAGACTTTAGTTCATCTTCAAAACTCAAATGAAGATCTCTTTGATGAATTCTGAGAGCTTTCTGTCCCTCCATTGACAGCTACGCAACTACTACTTTGACGCTTCAAAAAGTTCATAAAGAGATCGTAAAACTAATCCATTTGAATTAAGCGGTTCAGTCCAAATTTTCTGAAGAGACTCTATCACTTTATATGATGAACATATTGAATTTAGGCTTTTTCTCATTTTCCCCCCAATATTCTGTATTTCATTTTCATTTTTATTTGTTTAACCAGGAAGGTCCCATTGAGATACAATATCTCTTCTACCAGGGAGTCCTGGGTCCTGTATATCATACATCAATTTATATAAGAAAATCCATTATAATTTTAGTATGCATTTACCGTAGGTTGTTTATATCATCTATACATACATACGTTTCTGAAAAGAGGGAGTGCGAGACTCTCAAACGACTGAAGATCGACCACGTACTGTCCGACCCTGTGTTCACGTCCACCACCTGCGCCGGATTCAGAGCTGGGATCAAACAGAGAGTGTGTTAGTGGACGACAACAGCACTAAAAGCGTCTGATTGATGGAGAGACGATACCTGAGCCTGGACAGACGTCCTCGATCACCTGTGAGCGTGACCACATCAAAGCCCACTCTCCTGCCTCTCTCTCGCACCTCCTCTGTGTAGAAACCACTGACAGAGACCCCGGCGGAGACCACAGCCTCACACACACTCTTCACCAGAGTCGTCTTACCCACACCTGGTAGAGAAAAACACTTCATTGTGGGGTAATTTGCGCTCACCTTGAATGGTTTTATTTGGTGATAATGACGCCTGACTAGGGGTGTAACGATATCCTCATGTCACGATTCGATACATATCACGATACTGAACTCACGATATAATGCTCAACATGTGATAAAGGGTTTTAACTGTTGATTAAAATGCTGAATTTGGTTTTACATTGTGTGTGTAAATGAATAGTCTTGGTGCTGGAAACCCAAAGCACAGGACAATAGAGACACCAGAATAACAATATTCATGATTCTGAAGCTGAAAATACAGAATTATTTTAGACGAATATGTCACTGACTAGATATATTTAAAATAATTTAGGTAACTTTTTACTGGAAACATCAGACTTTTTGAATTATCAGGACCCACGAATATTCCCCCCATTGGATTATTATACATTATATTCAACATTATATATAGTAGTTTAACATAGTTAGACACTAAAACTTTTTTTCACACAGTAATTTTTATTTTGGGTGAACTATCCACGACACATATTGTTACACCCCTATGTCTGACTGAATTACAGAGCTCCTAAAGGGATATGGTGAAGGAAAAAAAAATGAGATGGGAGGAAAAATGATTTGGCAATGCTTTCGCCTTCTCTCATCTCACATAAGTTTTGTCTTCCACTGAGAAACTTTGCATTCACTTGCAATGAACAGGTTTTGCGAGCAAACACAACGTTTTTTGGGGGAACGCAACTATTTTGTGAGCGAACTCAACACATTTTTTTGGGGGCATTATGCAAAACATCTGTGAGAGAATGCAAAAGCATTGACTTATTATTTTCCTCCCATAGCAGATAAATTAATACATGCACATATTAATTGATTGATGAAATGCCAATTTAAAATGATTTCATGTAAGAAGGAAAATGCTGTGAAGTGATATTCTAGACCAATAATGTATGAAATTGGTTGAGTTAGTGGTAAGAATACTGTGATTGATTAATATCAATATAATTAATTGTGATATAATTTAAGTACCTATATGTATTATTTATTTCAACGTCTTTATGAAAACTGTTTGTCTTAATGACTCTGAAGTACAATGTCTATTAAAAGACAACAAAGAGGATCTTATAAGCAACCACTAACTCTCTCTCTCATTTACTGCTAAGTTTTTAAACTGCTTACAGTCCCCCCCCGGGGCCTGTAAGACATATGCAAATTAATTATATGAATCAATTTAATATTAAAGTAGTACATATGCCACCTGATATCATTACTGTACTGTGGTAATTCTTCCGAAGCTCAGAGGGCTGTTGATGTGTTAAGGTTATTATTCTACAATTAATAGTATATTAATAATATTTAACAACATGCAAAACGAGTCCTTATCTCTAAAAGCATGTCGTCTATACTTTCTTTAAGTGTAAATGCTTAAAGAACTTAACTTTCTTTAAGTGTAATTATATTCGCGTTTATTCACATTTCCATGGCACGCAGAACAAGATGCACGGCTTTTTTGTGTTTACTTCGTAAATTTCTGATGCATTTTACCAGGAACGCCAGTCAGGAACACGTGCTTCATCATTCACAGATGATTCTTGCTGCTTTAGTTCAGGTTCAGGTCAGGATCCCACACACTTATTACTGCTACTTCCGGGAGCAGAGTTATGACGCAGGCGCAGAGGAGTCACGCGCTCGAGCGACTCAAGTAAGTTTATAAATAAGGAATAATGTGTCTTGTGCAAGTTAATTGTGCAAGAATGTATTCCTTCACCACGAGGAACATTAAATCATCTGCTATGTTCATGAGAGAAAAAAAAACCCGATTTATTTTACTCTGAAAGAATTTATTCTCAAAGAGGTTTGAAGAAAAAGCATGACAGTAGAAACAATAAATTGTAATAATACTATTTATAGGATTTAATACTATATTAATTTAAAGTTTTTGTACTTTATTTTTTTTAATTCATGCTGTTGTCCTCCCCAAAAAACAAAACAAAAACAATCACAGTTTAATTTAAAATTACTATTTTATTTCAAGTTAAACAGTAGAGAATGTGGAGGTGGTGTTGTGCCAATAACTAAGAAATAATACTATTTTATTATTTTCCACCTATTGACATCACAGGCCAACACACACACACACACACACACACACACATATATATACACACACACTATATATATATATATACTGTATATATATATATATATATATATATATATATATATATATATTATGATAAGACAAACTTTTATGCTAAATGATTTCATTTAAAACAAATATTCATTCAATATAATCCGCATTCCCATTTTATCCATATTAAATGACTTTACATTGATTCATTAATCATTTACTACTAATATATTCAAGGTTCTGCTTTAGAAACAACAACTGTGTTTATTGCTGTAAAAATTGGTTTCTCACAAACAATTACAAATATATTAATTAATAATAAAACCATTAAATATTTATTGAAGCTGTATTTGAACACACAAATAACTATGCCAATGAATGAATATCTATGCATGTAAAAACATATTATTCATACTGAATTGAACTAATATAAAGACAACGTTTGCTGGTGTCTGGCGTTAACTCTTGTCCTCTTGGAATACATCGATCAACACGGTCTAATCACAGTGTATATCCTGGAAGTTTGTTGAAGACCAGTTCTGAAATGTGATGGCAGTTCTTGTCCAGTCCCAGAGAGCCCAGTCTGTCCCGTTCCTCTTCAGCGCCTGAACTGGACTTCAGCACAGGGTCATTAGCAGGCAAATCCGAGTCCTTTGACTCCCGGCTAAAAGTCCTGCTCTTCTCGCCAGAGTCACTGTCAAAGCTCTGGGATTTCGTCCGGACAGATGAAGTGTGAGATCCAGGTCTTCGTCGTCTAACGCTTGAGGACACGAACTCATCCTCACTGTCGTCTGAAGACAGACTCAGAGCCGAGGTCTGCACACGCGGGCGGATGACATGTGTGCCTTTGACTGAACGTTGAGGAGATTTCTCCGCTTTGACAGGAACGGGAAGACCTTTATTGTGACCAGAAGCACTGGAAGCACTGTTTGTTTTGCGCCGGTTTGGTTCTGGACTGCTAAGCGGGTCAGGTGAGTATCCGTCGGTTGTGTTGAGGCTGGTGAAGTCGTCCTGATACTCTTCATTGCTCAGGCTTGACCTGTGAGGACGGCTGCTCGCTCGACTAACTTCCCTGATGCTTTCTTTAAAGCTCTGGATCTGACTCAAATCTGAGTTTGGACGGATGTCACTGCGGTCTGAATACTGACTGAGCGCACTTGGAATATGAACTCCAACTTTTTTGTGTTTCTCAGTCAAAGTCGACTCTGTGAAGGATGCAACATTACTTTCATTCGAACTTGGTCTTGTTTGTGATTTTGATGCTGGTTTAACTGGTGTTGGATCCATTTCAAATCTGCTCACTAATGTAGTTTCATCCAAGTTGACACCTCTGTAAACTGACTTGCAAACACGTTTATGGTCAGATGACGCCTGTCTTTTTGACTGGTCCTGTTTTATGTTCTGGTATTCGATGCATTCGTGCCGTTTGGTTAGACCTGGTTTGACCAGCTTGAGTCTGAGACGAAAAGTGTTTGTCAAGCCATATTTAAGCGTCCTCTTAGGTTGCAACTTTTCTTCATTTTTCTTTGCACCACTTGCACTCTTCACTGATTTGATCTTGCATTGTCCAGGTCTCTGTTTAGGACTAGCTTTGATAGTTTTCTGATACTCAGGTTCTGACGGATCTGATGTGTACAGCCACGCCAGGTTAGGATGGATGGATAACGGCTGCTGGTGTGGCATCTCTCCGTGAAGCTGTGATAGTTCAACTAATAAAGCATTCAGCAGCGGTAACTGCCTGATAACGTTCCCAAGTGGAGCTGAATCCGTCTCTTTATGCTGTGATCCTGGAGTTAAAGCTGGCTTACTCAATCTTTCCACATTTGCAGATGTTATCTCTGGAACATCATGCATGACAGATGATTCTTCATTATTTCCATCTTCTGGATCCTCTAGATTAAGACTCTGCATCGCTGCATGTAACCCTGTAAAGCCTGACATATGAAATAACAGTCAGAACAGATTGCATATTTGATTTTATGTTATGCATCATATTTGAAACATCATGCTTTTATGGCTCATATAGTATGATATAGTGAAATGGCACTCATATTTGAGGAGGAAAAGGAACCAAACTGAGCAAAAATATGCACTTTGGTGCAGATGCTGATATTTATATGGACAAAAAGTAAGATGAAATTCTGAAGCTTGTAATGTACTGTAAATCAGTCAGATTTTATAACAGTATAGCAGACTACTTACATAAAATGCATATAAATATCATTCATCACTGACTCACGGTGTTGATGGACACATACTAAAATGCTTTTACTTGCTTAAAAGTATGAGCTATCAATCAGAGATTATATAAAACAGGCTTTTCAGCAAAGTTTTGGCAAGGCTTAAAGGGTTAGTTCACCCACAAATGAAAATTATCCCATAATTTACTCATTCTAAAGCCATCCTAGGTGTAAATTACTTCCTTCTTTCAGCCGAACACAATCAGAGTTATATTAAAAATATCCTGGCTCTTCCCAGCTTTATAAAGGGAGTAAATAGAGTGTCTGAAGGCCCAAAAAGCGCATCATCCATCATAGAAGTAATCCATCCGACTCCAGGGTGTTAATAAAGGCCTTCTGAAGCGTTTTTCTAAGAAAAATACACTTTATAAACTATAATCACTGGCTTCTGGTAACGACCGTACACAAGTCTAGTTCCGGCGGAAGAGTGACCTCTGACCCTGGAGGAGTCGTATGGATTAATGCACTTTTTTGGGCTTCAAAATCTAAGTTACCATTCACTCCCATTATAAAGCTGGGGAGAGCCATGATATTTTTTAATACAACTCTGATTGTGTCTCTGAAAGAAGAAAGTCATATACACCTAGGATGGCTTTAGGATGAGTAAATGATGGGATCATTTTCATTTTTTTGGGTGAACCAACCCTTTAAACCCAGTCCCGGACTAAAATGCATGTTTGATGCCGTTTCAACTGAAAGCAACATATCGTTAGCCTCATAGCATAATTGCCTAAGTCATTTTTTAATTAATTATTTCTTAGGCAATTATGCTATGAGGCTAACGATATCTTAAAATGAGTCAGTGCCATTGTTTTGCCTCATGATTCACACCAGTATGAACATGTTTTATAAAAGCTACTTGAATTGAACTAAGGCCTAATCTAAACCCTGTCTATGAAACCAATATTGATAATTTAGAGCCCTTAGAAATCCATTTATAAAATATAACACTGTAAGCTAAACATCCTACTTGTCCTCTCCTGTTGGTTCTTCAGGCCGGAGCTGTAAAACAGGGGTGGAGGACAGAAAGTGGTGTGTTCTTGTGCTTCTGCAGACCACGAGACGCTCTGTCCAGTCTGAGTGAACGCTGGAAGCCCTGGCTGCTTGTCTTCTGATATCACTATATCAGCTGACCATCCATCTTGTGAGAGAACATTACCAGGATTGTTCTCAGACATCTCATTTTTTCCAGTGTACACCACACTCTTACATTCTGCATGCACTGACGTGAGTTCTTCTCCCTTTCCATGGGCCAGGCCGACTTCATAGACTCTGTTATCTGGGATATGAGGGATTAAATTCGCTCCTAGACTTGCAATCTTATAAGCCAGAGAAATGGCACCGATGCTGTTTCCCATCAGATTGCAGATTGGGGTGAACAGTCTCTCTCCATGAGTGCTCGGAGTGCCAATGCCATGTTTACCCACATCCAGTTTAATTCTCTCCATCACTTTAGCCAGGGATATCAAGGAGCTTCCTATAAGTTTGGGAATCTCATCTTTTACATCCAATACCATTGCGTAGAGAGGGGTGTTTAGGAGATGGGTGTGTAACGAGTGCAAATTCATCTTAAAAAGACAGGATTTGCCTTTATGGAAGGAATACTTCCGATTGTCTCCATCGTCCGGTTGAGATAAAGCCTCAGGTGATACGCACAGGCCAGTATAGCCTGATTTAGATGAGAGATCCTCTTGTCCTGATTGGTATATGAGAAGTGTGGGGAAATCTAACAAGCGGACTCCCACTGCAAGATCCAAAACATAGCCACGTGATCCATCGACGCGGACGTAATCGATCACCAGTTCTAATGAGAAGAGAGTTTCTAGCGTTGATGACATGCTCCTTCATATACGCATTTACATATAAACAAACATTATCAGAAGATAATAGCAGAAGATTATCTATAACGGAGATGAAACGGCACCAGGAAGCGAGTGTGTGAGTCTGAGAGCGTCGCATCGCCTAGCAACGACATCGTCTCAGGATTGATACGTCACTGGCACCGTGGGATTCTGGGAGATGTAGTTGATTTTTAAGCAATATTATTATTATATTATATTATATTATATTATATTATATTATATTATATTATATTATATTATATTATATTATAGTTTTTTGTTCAGAAGTAAAATGCTATTAAAGCCTATATTTACTATATATAAATGTAATACTGATAGATAAGTGGAAATCTGTTATACTTATTTTCTTTTTTTATACTCTGATACCTAAATTGTTATTTTCTTATTTTTGGGTTTGCCTAATTTATGCATTGGTACATACACTTGGTAAAATGTTGATAATGAAGGGAACATTTATATTGGTGTTGTTCTGTGGTTGTTAATAATAATAATAATAATAATATTTATAAATAATAATATTTATATTTAATATTATTAATAATATTGATATGTATTCTTCTTCTTCTTCTTCTTCTTATCATCATTATTATTATTATTATTATCAACAACAACCACAGAACAACACCAACAGAAATGTTCCATTCATTATTAACAATATTGCATCAAAAGTATTGCATAGCTACACATGAACCTGTGGTCAGCGTGAATCGTTATTTATTTAGTCTTTTTTCTTTGCATTTTAATATAAGGTGAAAAATGCTGTTAGTCTAATTATTAAATATACAATTCTTTAAAAGTGCACAAAAACATGTCATGAAGTTACATTCACAACACACACACACACACACACACACACACACACACACACACACACACACACACAACAGTAATATTGTGAAATAATGGTTTTCTATTTTAATATACTTTAAAATATAATTTATTCCTGTGATCAAAACTGAATTTTCAGCATCATTACTTCCAGTCTTCAGTGTCACATGATACTTCAGAAATCATTAAAGTAATGTTTATGTGTTATATGTAAATAAAATGGTAATGTTTCCAAACTTTTGACTGGTACTATAAATTTACACAAGCATTATACTCTCAATCTGGTTTGTTTCAAAATCCTGATTTGTTTTTAAGACAAAGAATAGAATCTATAAAGAAGATTTTGCCTCAGTCTTCCAGTTGGGGCCACTATTACTCCAGGTTCAGTTCATAGCTGTTATTAAACTGAAATCCAAGAATATTTCATTCTTAAATACCTAAATAGCAAACAACATCATTTTAAATGACCCGGTGTGAAAACTATAATGTTATCTGAAATACCTTCACTGAAAAGTCTATTTACCATGGTATATTCTTGTCCACTCGTGTGAACAAGTGCGTGGGCGGAGTTTTGGCAACAGCTCGTCCAATCAGCTGTTGCGGGGGGCGTGGCCACAGACCGGCTTCACGCGATCCGAGCGAACGGCAGTATTTTGGATAGAGTGAGTGGAGGGTGAAGATAGCGGCTGCTCCGACAACATACAAGTGTTTCTGTATGGAATATGATCAAATCACTGGCTTTGTATTGTAAAGGAATTAGATTGGCGTTCATCTGCACATCATGGGACTTTCTTTAACTCGGAATGCTGAAGGTAAGGTCCACTTGTGCCGTTACTACTCACTTACTGGCGTATTGTGCTGTGATTTTTGTAAGAATAGCGTCCGTTGAAAAACTACAGTGATTGAGTTTCTTTTAGTTCAGTAAACAAGTTTCAGTTCTGGTGATATAAACCCTTATTTTGTGACTTACAGTCTAGTGAGCTGCCTACCTAGGCGTCATAGTCGCGTGTTGCAGGTTTGGTCGTTTTGGGCGCGTTCCTTGTTGTCAACGGTAATGATGCCCAGAAATGATGATGTTTGATTGACAGCTAATTAGGTATTTAAAAAGTCCTACTGTTTGGAAGGTTTTTCATTGTTGTCTATTATGCGCGTCCTTGAAACAATATTGAGAACTCAGGTGAAGATATCACACATATGCATGTATTAGACACATGCACTTTGTCATTTTGTATAGTTATTGTCTTTATCAAGGACTGTGGAGTTATCAGGTTCAAATGCAGCCCAGGGACTGTGCTTTAAATAACACAAAGGCAGTCAAAATAAAGTTGATTTTAAACACAGGCTGTCAGAAATCCACTAGAGGGCTCTTGGATGTTCTTATGGATCAACAATCCAGTTACATGATGAAAAGATTGTCAAATTTTCTTTATTGAAGTGATAATCTGTACCACATATTACCAATCCATTCATCAGAATTAGGAGTTTTAAGATGATTTAATGGCAGTTTATATGTAACTTATAGTGCTTGAGTGACAAATGACAGATTGTATACTACTTGATATGAGATGATATTTGAGTATATTTATAGATTTTTCAATAACACTCGCACAAGGATGATCATATTTGTGGGTCTTTGGTATCATATATTAAAACCCCCTGCTTTAGGCTTTGGTCCATAACAAAAAGTACATGTTAAAGAAATATAGTTCACCCAAAAATGAAAATGATGTCATCATTTACTCACTTTGTTCCAAACCTGTTTGAGTTTCTTTCTTCTGTTGAACTAAAAAGATATTTAGAAGAATGTTGGTAAACAGACAGTTATGACTTCCATAGTAGGAAGGAATACTGGAACTGTTTGATTATTGACATTCTTTGAAATATCTAAATTTGTGTTCAGAAGAATAAAGAAATTCAAACAGGTTTGGAACAACATGAGGCCTAAATCATGACAGAATATTATTTTTTTGGGTGAACTATCACTTTAATGCCATGTTTTTGGACATGCACCATGGTAATTTCATGGTATTCTTCTTCTATGTACCATTGAAAATGAATATGGTAATGATGCAGTGCAATATCACATTACCATATCTGAAACCATTACTTCTACCATTGTATGGTATTTCTTTGTAAGGGAAGGAATGGCTTCCTCTTAGTTAATAATGAGCTGTCATTTTATATTCTGCTCTAAACAAAGAAATCATCAGAAGTGTTCTAGTATCTGTGAACAGTGTAGATATTAATGCAGGAGTCTTTGTGCTGTGCCACTCAAAGGACTTCAGTAGAGTGTTTTCTCTGTCTTCTGGACAGCCAGCTCGTATCCGATTATGGTCAGATAATTGCACATTTGATTAGACAAGTTACACAGCCAAGTCCTTGTGTGGTGCGGTGTCAAGGGTAATAAAGCCATTTTCTTTATAGCCGGATCAGTAATAATACGTGGGGGACACGGACTGGAGAAAATCCTTCTGATGGTCAGTTATTTCCCACCAGCACACAAAATTACATCCCTGTCTCTGAGGATGAAAACCACATGGAAAGCCTATATTCATATACATATTCTAGTTTAATAAACAAAGACAACTGTGACTGAACTATCAGAATGCTTATTTCCCTGAAAAGTGGTTTGGTTGTAGATGGTGGGGGGAAAAGCATTGTTAAAGTGCCCCTATTATGCTTTTTTGAATATACCTTTCATGCAGTGTGTAACATAGCTGATTGTAAATGTTAAAGGCTTGCAGTTTAAGTGCTGTTCAACAATTAAAGTTATTGTTTTTTTAACTGAGAGAATCGGTTCTGAACTGCTGAAACGAGTCGTCAGTATTTTGAAGGGGTGGTATAATGCCCTTTTCACAGGATGTAAAATAAGTCTCTGATGTCCCCAGAGTGTGTATGTGAAGTTTTAGCTCAAAATACCCCACAGATATTTTTATATAGCATGTTAAAGTTGTCACTTTCTGAGGGTGAGCAAAAACGCACTGTTTTTGTGTCTGTCCCTTTAAATGCAAATGAGCTGCTGCTCCCGGCACAGGGGGCGGAGCTTCAAGAGCTAAGTCAGACAATAATGGAGAGACTGAAGAAGAAGTGACAACATGTACACTGAAAAAAATAATTAATTGGATTTACTCAATTGAATAGTGGACATTGGTTGCACACAAATTGTTTGCTTTGGTAGCCACTTACACAATTGTGTTCCATCAACACAAATTATTCACGTTTAATTAACACAGACTATTCACGTTCAAACAACACAGACGAACACAGACTATTCATGTTCAATCAACAAAGCAAATTATACTAAAAACTAATATCTTTATAAACTGATATCTTTTCAGTGCATGAACCAATCTTAAATGCTAAGTTTACACACTTTTTCAGCCAAAGCATTTACTATTAGTGTTTTCTGAATCAGTCCACAACCTAACCAAATGCTCCACTCTTCTCCACAATGGTAACCATCTGTAATTTAAATGGTTCTAATAATTTGAATGTAATTGAACATTAAACACAATTACACACTATCAAGTCTTCCCCTTTTCTAATTTTCTCAAAAACACATAAAATAACACTTAATTTCAACATTTATTCTCTCTTAATTCAGCCATATGCAAAGCATGCTGGGAACTAACAAGCACCGCCCAGTTTCAGTTAATGCAACACAAATCATTCATGTAATCCAACACAAATGGATTAAGTAAATTTAAATTTTACCTATATTTAAGCAGATTGAACACAATCAAATTATGTTTGGACAAAATGTATAGCAATTGTGTTGCTTAAGCTAATTTTAATCAAGCAGTTTGAACAAGCAGCAAAAATATTTTTTTTCAGTGTAGAAGCAACAGGACATTTCTGAATGGTTAGTTGATGAATTTATGTAGCATTGATTAGCATATTCTGTCATGATAATATATAGATTGCGTTCCCGGGGGCGGGGTTTATGTAAATTCTAGGGTTGGTGATGTCACTAACCCGGGAGGAATGTGGTGTAGTCTCTACCAGCCGTTTGTTGTAGTCCTTAAAAAGCGATTTCTTTAAAAGCAAATATCTCCCTTTGCTTTGAACTTTGAGCGTTGTAACTTTGCAGATGTTGTTTATGCTCAAACAGCAACATTACACACTAACTAAAGTTAGAAAAGTGAAATCATAATCAACCACCCCTTTAATTCATGCATGAACCTACTTAGGTTTGTAACAAATTTGCTTAATGCCAGCCTATGGTCTTCATTGGCTGCCTGCGAACATCAGCTGAGACTGGAAGAGTTTGGCTTGTTGATTTGCTGCGAAATCAAATCCACTTTGATGCACTTCCAAAGGATGAGACTCGGATTTGAATTAATAAGGGATAAAACTACGCCATCGTTACTGTTCTTATCACTGTGAGGAAGAGCTGAATTCTGAATAATCGTTTCATATTCGCGCTGGTCGCGCTGTAAGCGGTCGACCAATCACAACAGACTGTGCCGTCTGACCAATCAGAGCAGAGTAGACTCGCCGTAAAATGAGTTGTTTAGAGAGACTGAATCTTCGGAAAACTGTTTTCAGACTTTGAGAAATGAGGTGATGTGGAATGTATATTATGAGAAAATTAACATATTTTTTTGAACTTGGGTGCATGTAAACCTGTTGTAGGAGAGTCCAAAACCAAATTAGGAACCTTTATAATAATAACAATACAAGGGGTACTTTTAAAGTCACAATGAAACGGCAGTAGTGACAGATCTTTTATTCCGTATTGTGACAAACATCTGATCTGATTATAACATTATCGAAAAAGAAAAAATTTGTTGGTTCTGTGCATTCATTGTTTATTGGATTTTTGAGATTGCACTCAAATGTGGAGGCAGATGAGCACTTGCAATCATGTCTAAAATGATTTGAGAAGTCCTGCATACGTCCTGTTGTTTTCATCGGAAGATCTAGTTATGATATTTTTTGATTAATCATTACGAAGTCAATGGATGAATTGTTCACAATAAGATCTATAACTTGCATTTAGAAAATAGATTGGGTATATTTTCATTTCACTGTTGACTTTAAATGCAAATAATAAACAGCAACTCACAATATGGTCGTGCATGGGTAGGATAGCAAAATAAACAGACTTGTATTATCACAGATCTGTTGGTTTTGATGTCAAACTCTACAGCTCTAATTGATCTTATATATAACAATTGATGAAGTTTAGCATTTTTTTATTGCTGTATTGTATTGTATAAAGTGCTATATAAATAAATGTGACTTGACTAGTTTAGGTAAATTATGTATTTTCATTGTAATTGGCGTGTTTAAGTTTTCTTCTTTGTCGTCTTCTTATGTTCCCCTGGGAGAAACGAGAAGTTTGTCTTCCCATCGCTGGGCTTAGATGGCACAGTCAGACTGCAGAAGGAAGTTTGTCTTGCGTTGCACTCCTGAATGCATTCATAACATAATGACAGGAAATTAAAGCTCGTTTTGGAGACTCGTCTTGGAAATAACATCTGTCGGGACAGGTGGACAGCTGCTCGCTACCCTCACGTCAAGCAGTTTTGTTTAATGTGTGAACCAGGTTAACAACACTACTTAGTATGCTTTTTGATGGGTTATGTGCATTGTTTTAGTGTCGGAAATGTTTCATTTGAATACGATGGGGTTATGAGACAACATTTCTCAAACATACGAATCTTAGACGTGCTTCTAATCCGTCGGATAAAGGAATAAAGTATCTTGAGATGTGGCAATCAGGACCAAAGGATGCCAAGACAACCGTTTATCGCTGTTATCGCCCTCATTGCATGATATTACATGGATATTCCATGTTTAACCAGAAGAGACGAGATGGACTCCAAATGAAATGGATTAGTAGAGGCCATCTGCTCTTCGTGTTTACTGGCAACTCATTCAACAAATAATGGATCCCATCAGAAATGGCCTTTCCAAAGGCAACAGTTTCTATTACTAATGCTTATAACATTCGTGATTTATACAAACCTTTGACTTAAAGTGCAGAACTTCGCTATGTAATTCATTCATCCAACACGTTTGTGCTCCTCCATAAGTGAATGATTCCTCAAATTATTGGTCTTATTTTCAAGATATGATCGATTTTTTTTCTTCTTGGCAGACGATAAAAGAGACAATCCACAGACTTGCATTGAAGTAAGGACTCAAATCATATAGAGATTCACAGAAACTTGAGGGTGTAGGAATCTTTTGGTTTGGTTGCATTGGAGAAGAAATAAGTACTAATAAGAACTAAGGTTAACAACAACATCTGGTATTTTTTTTTAAATTGTACATCATGTATGGATCTTTAGTCATGTGAATTTGTGCTTGGTTTGTAATCAGTCACCCGTCTGGTTCATTCCCTCTTGTACTTGTTAATGACCAACAGTTGTGACTGGCATCATCAGAGCAGATCTCTGCCAGCTGACTCCACAACAAGCCTGTCTGTTTATTTAAACCGTATTTGTGTAACTGTTGTCATTTGGCGGAGACACAAGTATCATGACAATGAATGTTTTTGTTTTTTTTTGGTTTTGGAATGTGGCAAACTAAAGGGATACTTCACCGATGAGCATTAAGCTTTGTATCAGTAGAAACTCTGTAGTATTTTCGAATGACCGTGCTTCCCTCACTCATTTTGACGCAAAAATCGTCATTTAGTGTCATCAGAGGCTTTTTTGTCCAGAGGCAAGAGACTACAGCCAGTAGGAGGAGCTCGTTCCGCATGTCTTCAACCCGCCCATAGGGGGATCTCACGATAAAACGCCGTCTTTTCAGTTTCGAGTCGACTAGTAGCCTAGTTGTATAATTTCTCCCGATACTGCCCTCTGTAACCGGTAGGCGTGGCTTGGGTGTGTCCTCATAGGGCAGCGAAGCAAGTGCATTCTGGGAGTTGTTGTCTTTCATCCACATAAGCCAAAAATACATTTTCTGGCTTTTCTCAGTCTAGAAGGCACCAACTTCTAAAATAATTTCAGATTTCTACTACATAAATGACCCAATTTAAATACACATTCATCTTTCCAGCGGTGAAATATCCTTTTAAATCTTCTTTTAATAACGAGTGTTTTGTCGGCTAGCAAGCATGCTTATTTAGCAGTCCGATTTTATTATGCAGCTACTTTAATTCTCAATTTTGTTGACGTCCGTGGACTGACTTTGGTCAACATCAAGATTTTAGGTTTAAGTTTAAATACTGTAAACCCTAATGCTCAAAATAATTAATTGGTTTAAGTAGGGTCAACTTAAATTAAACAAATTTGGTTAAATCAAATGTTTGGTTTGGTTACTGTTAATTTAGACAAACTTAAATTCAACTGAAACTGGGCTGGGAGTTCTATTTCCCAGCATGCTTTGCCATGACATTCGAAAGGGAGAGTAAATGCTAAAATTAATTAAGTGTTATATAATGTTTTTTTTGTGTGTGTGTGTGCAAGATTAATGTTAAGTGGGAGACGTAGCCTAGTAGTGTTTAATGTTTAGCTATGCTAATTGAGAAGAGTTTCTGTTATGTTGGGTTTTTGGGGGTTGCCATCATGGTGACGAGTGGAGCATGAGTTTAGTTTGAGAACAGATAAAATTTAATTAAATTAAAATAAAAAATTTGCTTATTCAAATATTTCAAGTTAAGAGCAATTAAAATGTGGAAGTACAAAATAAAAATCTGACTGTTCCCCTTACTTTAGACTTTAAATATCTTAACTTTTTGATGTAACTGATTACCTGAAATTTGAGTTTTGCCAACTTAATTGGGTTTACAGTGTGTATGTATAAGGGAAAGTACATTTTAGGTCCTCTAACCAGTCACCATTTAATTCCATTTCTGCCTTCATCAGTTCGTTTTAAATTGTCCTGCGGTGTGACAAATTAACTTTTCCATGTAGTTCATAAAAGATGCATGTATAATAATAAGCAAAATGCTTCTTAAAATAGTTTTGCATGGATTAACCATGGATTAATCTCTCTCTCTCTCTCTCTCTCTCTCTCTCTCACTCTCTCTCACTCTCTCTCACACACACATACCACAGAACATGTCAACATTGCAAACATATTTCATGTCACAGACACAATGTCCATTTTATTCATATTTGAGTGGTCCTCCTCCACTGTCTTTACTAACATTGTAAGTTGCATAAAGTTAAACACTGTGAACGCCAATTCTATTATGTTTACAAGTTACTTTTATTGTGCATCTTTATCTCATTTAAAAATGTTTTTTATTTATATGGTTGGACGCTGCAGAGACAATCATTTTATTTGCAAGTCAGTTTGTGCAACACCCTCTTTAACCTCTGGCGGTGTTCTGTATCCTGATCTTTGGCTGGAGCTTGACATTATTCTTAGCTAAAGGACATGAATACATATGAAATCTGAGCAGGTATATATATCCATCGAGTCGAATATACACGCATCCACCTCGACACGATCTCGTCTTGCAGGTTAGTGAAGGAGACGCCCTGATAGAGTTTCTTCTTCCAGATGTTACTAATATGATGCCGTGCGTCTCTGCGCTGGTTTACTGGCCCAGGGAATATCTGTTGCTGCTAATTTTGGCATGGTCACTGACATTGCTTTACCCTTTTGTCTGTTATTGTGTAGGGATTCAGTCCCATGATGCATCTCTGAGTGCTGTCACACTGTGGTGTGGCTGGGAGAGAATTATAGTGTGTGTACTACATGCCTTAATTCTTTGTGGGTGGCATAGATTAAACAATGTGCTGGAAACATTGATAGATTTTGGTCTATATTGACATGAAAGCATCACACAGTTGCTGCAGATTTATCGGCTGGATCCATTATGCGAGTCTCCTGTTCCAGCAAATCCCAAATCTGCTCTTCTGTACTGAGATCTGGTGACTGGAGACCGTTTGAGTTTAGTGACTCGCTGTCATGATCAAGAAACCAGTCTGAGATGAGTTGAGCTTTGTGACGGCATGTTATCCTGCTGGAAGGATCCATCAGAAGATGATACACTGGTCATAATGAGATGGACATGCTCAGCAATAATACTCAGGTAGACTGTGGTGTTTAAATGATGCTCAATTGGTACTAAGAGTGTGTCAAGAAAATATATAACACACCATTACACCTCCAGCAGCCTGAACTGCTGATATAAGGCAGGATGGATCCATGCTTTTCACTCTTTACACCAAATTCTGTCCCGACCAATGTTGCAGCAGAAATCGAGACTCATCAAACCAGGCAACGTTTTCCCAATCTTATATTGTCCACTTTTGATGAGTCCGGTTGAATTGTAGCTTCAGTTTGTTATCTGACAGGAGTGACACCAGTGTGTCTGTAGTTCATTTGCTTCAAGGTTCGACATGTTGAGCATTCAGAGAAGGTGATGGGCATAAGAGACTTCTTTCAAAAAAGTCTTGCTATGCCAACCATTTGGATGGTGTATCGTCACCGGCCATTGAAAAACCCACTTTGGTTGAACACTAGTCCCATGTTGTGACGTATAGCCAAAACTTAGCCAGTTAAAGTCAGTTTCTGAATCCCAATGGGTAACTGAGTGACACTAGTTGGATCATGTGTGTGTTTTCCAGCCACGTATAATCATGTTACAGGCCCATGTAAGCATGTTATGTTCTGCACAGTGAGCTCTACATAAGTTGTTTATCTCCTCGTTCTGTCACTCATCCCTTTCTGTTTCTGCCTTCATGGCTTTACTGAAACATCTATATGGATGTTTGGCAGTAAATTATGCTGAAATGGGTAATTTGTATTTGAAAATTGAAAAAAATCACATCAAGTCCATTTTGTTGTCAGAAATGTTGGCGTTTTTCAGCCACATATGTTGCAGTATTTATGCATCAGGGACCGTAGTGGAAGAAAAAAACTGGTTGCGTTTTTTTTTTTGCTTGCTTTTTAAAATCACTTCTTTGTAGACGCAATGGGATTTGTATCACCTGTTTTTGTTTTTTTAAATATATTTTCCATTAATTTTTTTCCCATCATATATATGTGCCAGGATGTATCAGTGATGCACATTTGTGGTCAATTTATGGGTGGATGGAGGCCCATTATTAACACATTTCCTCAGAGTGTTAATGGATGAAACATGTGGGATTGTGCAACTAATCTTGTCAAGATAAGGACGAACGTGTTGTTATGGGATTTTGAGCACAACATGGGCAGTTTCGCTGTCTCTTCTTAGTGCATTAATATAAAATCCAACTCGTGCATGACAGACTTTTAGAGAATTTAGGGTTGGAACTATATGCTTTATAATATTAGTTTTGCTGTTTTGAGTATTTTTATTTTATTTTTATGTAAAGCTGTTTGTGCACTTATGTCAGACGGACTTATCAATGAGATCGTCTGTGGTCAGTTACAAGTTATCTTTTTTTTTCAAGACTGCATGAAAAAGTAGATTAGTTTACTTTGAATCCAAAAAGCACTGATTTACCTCTTGACTGACTGCTAGTTGGTCAGACTAAAGTCCAAAATTCTCGTCTGAAATTTTCGCACGTTAAAAAATAAATATGACCTCACATTGTGTCAATCACGTTTACACACTGCCTCCGAAACTTTCATCCGTCATAAAAAAAATCGTATCGGGTTCGATTTTCTGTGTTTTTCGCATCCGTAGCAAGCATTTTGAGAGGTGTTTTGACAATTCAGAGCCACCGAATGACGAATACGAAAAAACGCAATCAAGACCTCGAAGCAGAAATGAGGGAGAAACACCCAGAAACTCCTCATATGTGCCGCTCCCAGTATAAGGGTCAGTGATTGGATAACATACATACGTCTCCTTTGATTAATAATAATGGCCAGTGCAGTGGCTGGGATGTACATAAACCCACCAATGTTTGTTGCCATGATTTTTGGAAGGACTTATCGCGAGAGGAAAAAATGAAGTTTTAGTTGCATAACATCGGTTAATGGAAACGCCGTCATTTCGCAATCATTTTTTTTGACGACATTTAGAAAAAAAATCACAAAAGTTTTGCGCAAATCTGTAATGGAAACGCACCTACAGTCCACTCTGTGCCACTGAGGGTTATTATGATGTTATTATGACCCACTTACCATCTGAAGTATGAGCTGCACACACGGTTCAGTGAAATGTAGGCTAAGACCGACCATACGGTTTACATGCATTTAACCCTGCACTGTTTATCACAAAGTGTTGCGTGTGGAAGGGATGATTCTTTAGCTTTTAACCCTTATGCGGATACAGTTCTTGTTTTCATAAACAGCTTGAGTGAAAATAATCCCGTCACGCAAAACACTTGAAATGATACAGTAAATGTTCAGGTTGCTTTATAGGATTTGAGTTGGGGAAAAAAATCCTTTTCTTTATATATTTGTGGAATTCAATTTGCATTGGAGCTTAAAATCTGTTAGAGTGAGGCTGGAAGCTTGGATTAAAAATTCAAAAGGTCGGGCAAAACTATTTTTGTATTCTAGTTTGTCAACTTACCTGCTCGAGTCTCTGTGATATTCTAGTGTCTATTTGTGTCTCTAGTCCCTCCTTCAATGTAAGTCTGTGGGATTTTCACAACTATTTTAACGTCTGCCAAGGGAAAATCATTCAATAATCTGCATACTGGAGTTTAATACTTGCGTTTATGGATTAAAAACCCCTAACCGTAAGTTTGAGCAATATAAATAATAGGGATGCATTAATATTGAGAAGTAGATATGCATACATTGGCTATTTTTCAACATCCAGGTCTCACATATTTTCCAGTGGTAATTGTAAGCGTTAAAATAAAACACACAGTGCGTTTGAGTCACCGTTCTGACATCATGTTCTGTCTGTTGACTCACGGTAGAGACAGTGAAAGCGGAACAGTCATTAACCGCGCTGGAGCTGGACTCCGGGGTCATGAGGGTTAACCCGCTCGCTTTTCTCCAGTGGCTCCAGACAATTGGGACACTGACCTCGACGCTCTCGACCTCGGATCTGAGATGAGAGGGATTTCGAGCGCATACCTCTGCCCTATTGTGACGGGCGCTTGTGGACTCGGCTCTATTCACTTTCTCTCAACTCAGCCTTTTTCCTTTTCCTATTTTCACAGTTGCTGTGTGAGATAGTGAAGTGCAGTTTGCACAGTTGGTAAGGCCATGAATGGGTAACATGTTCCTGGCAGTCTAGCCTTTTAACACTTTTAGAAGAAAGGGTTGTATTTAGAACTCCAGGGTTCTTGACTCAATTTTAAAGAACCCTTTATGCCAAAAAGGCTCTATATAGACCTTATGCACCAGAGAAACAAAATTCAAAAAAAAAAAAAAAATTTCTCTGACCTTCCGGTTTTGCGGTAGCTCTGTATATTTCTATGGCGTCGCTGTCGAAGAGTAATTAGCTGGTGAAGTGGATTTACTTATATTAGAGTTAAGGAAAGTTATCATGAGCATTGTAATGTTTTAAGCGGATGTCATTATTTTGTCAGTCAAAAGAAGTCGATCTCCGAATGCAACGTAACATGAGGAGAGTAAAGATGGAAAGCTCCTAAAGCTTGTTTCCATATAAATTCATGGATAATTTTTTTATCTAAGTTATCATGCTTTTCATTGAAATTACAGGTTCATGACAGAGATTGACTACTTTTGACTGACAAAATTTCAGCCACCGGAAACACTAACTGATAAAGTGAGTCGTACAAAACCTTTCTTTTTAGTAAACTTTGTGTACACAAACAATGTTCTCAATGTTCGAGTTCATGTGTAGAGCCCCTGGTGAGACTTCGAGCAAAGTTTCATGTTGTGTCGAGCCTTCTTAGTGTTTTAAAAATAGCGATTTTGATGCTATCATAGAAGTGCCTCGTGCACTCCCATTCAAAAGGCATTTTGACCTAAAACGAAAATACGGTCAATCTTAAAAGTGGCGTTTCCATTCTAATTATGCTTTTACACGGAAGTTTGACTCGGGTAGATTAACAAAAAGAACCTAGGCTCAATTTTGGCGTGAGTTACCCTTTAATGTCTAATGTCTAATGCAACTAATGTCAGTAGACCGGGAAGATTTTAAAACGAGCGCTTCATTCATAAATCCGTAAGATCTTCCCTTCATGCTGTGGGAATATAAACCGTAAGACCGAACACAACGAGTGCGGCGCTGAAAAGGGGCGGGGCTACACAAGCTCTATAAAAAGAGAAATGTTTTAAATGATTGCATAATACTTTAATGTTTAAAATGTTGTTTAATTTTTTTTCTAGTGATAAAGTATGTAACTGTAACTGTATTTAATATTTTGTTTAATTATCCAATTTTATCCACAGTGATTTTTATATTTACTTGTTTAGCAGTTCATGCATTCCCTATAATTGAATCCATGACCATGCTTTTTCATTTTTATTATTATGCCTCTCTTAAAGACCGCATTTTGAATAAAATAAGCCTGAAACCTAAAGGTTAATTCGATTGATTTAAAAAGTATTTTCACCTGTAGTAAACCTCAAAAAACAAGCTGACATCATTCTTTGTGTAATAATAAAAAATCATCAACCGTTGTGTTAGTTGGAGTGGATTTGTATTTATTAGACTGGGCTTTCTTATTATGAACTCTTAAAATGCTGTTTTTATGGGTGAGGAGTTTCAATTATTGTGTCAAATGGAGCGTAACCTTGACAGATGTGCGGTAATGTGGTCACGATAATATGGTTTGTGTTAGTATGAGCCTCATGGGAGTTGATGCTGGATGGATTGATGCTCTAACCTCCTTCATATGACCTTCCTTTGGCAAGACAACAAATCAGATTCTTCCTTCATGCATTACACGTGCACTTGATAACAATATTACAGCAGGTTTGATGCAATGATGATGTCAAACTGCTGCCAGTATAATGAATCATTAAAGAAGAGAATGCTCAACAACAACTTAAATCGTTACATGTTTATCTTGTACATAAGTTAAATTCAGTTGTTTGAAAACAAGATTGAATTTGATCAAATCATGTTAGTCAAGTATAATTGATTGGTATTGATGAATCAAACTTCTTCATTTGATTGTTAGATGCATGAATTGTATCAGTCCTGATTTACACAGTGTGTATACAGAAATGGCTCTATTATTTGGCATGTTTTGTCTAGGAATTATGATAATATAGACCTATTACCATGATTCCTAGACAAAACATAGTGTTATCATGCATTATTGGAAGTGTCTAGTGAATATCATGGTGCATAAATTTGAAAATCAATGTCAGTGCATCTCTAATAATCTGATACAATCACTGTTCCATGGTATTCCTGTAGTTCTTCTTTCTAAGTGAAACAAAAGCTCCGTATGGGAACAATAGACCTGCAAAACAAAAATGCTGATGTGAAGTTCTGTGACTATTTTTTAGGATGAAGCAATTTACTCTAAGAATAATTACTTTAACATGCATCACAAAGGGACAAGCACTGTCTCATGGAAAATGAATGACATTCTTGGTTAATGAAAAATTATTTGATTTTGATCTTGAACATTTCTACAAGGAATGGGCTTTTTACGTAGACTGTAAAACATTTTTTTTTCTTTCGAAGTTGTAAATAAAGATGATTGCAGTATGTTTTACAAGAAAATACTATTTCAGTCTTTCACTTAAAAATGACATTGTGTTACTTGCCGTTTCTTTGTAATTATTTGTGAAATTTACTAGCAATTTCTAAGTGAATTGTTTTCTGCAGATAGTATTGTAGTATGCTTGCACTGTAAGAAATGATTGTTGCAATTAGTTATCACAACTTAAAATTTAGCGTTTTTGTTGTTGTGATGACTCAAAAATCCAGCCCGACAGCCCGAACGCTTACTTTTTTGTTGAAACAACATAATATTAGTTATTCTAATGTTGAATTTCAAGTTGTGTTACAACTAATCAAGGCTATTTTCAGAATAACATATACTACTCATTCTATTTTTGCAGTATATAATGTGTATGCTGTGTGCAATAGGGCTGTAATCTCCCAGTCGATTAGTCGATTATTGGTCGATACGTTCTGGCTCGACCAAAATTCTGATTGGTCGATTTTTTGCCGCGTTCATTTCATCAGTTTTGCCGCGTTCATTTCATCAGTTTTGCCGCGTTCCTTTCATCAGGTGGAAAGCACTAATTGCTAGGGGTGTGACGAGATCTCGTGTTACGAGATCTCGCGAGATTAAAACGCGACAAGATTTCTCGTCAAGGTGAAACTTTGTCTCGTGAGTTGTTGTGATGTCAGCGTGATGGAGCTTGAGGGTGAAATTAGTATTGAAGATGCCCCTGCCACTTTTAAATCATTTGTGTGCTGGGCCAATCACACACACACTCCGCGCACACACCACTGTCCCTCGCTCACTCACTCGCGCGCACACACACACTGTTGCTCACGCACACTCACTCTCGCTCACACTCAACCCGTCGTGGAGGACCGTTAAAAAACATGCTAGTCTTTCTGTCGTGATGTCCTGAAACATCGCAGACGCGTAGGTTGTCGCCCACTATGACACACTATACGAAATGAAACGATCGAATCTTGCGTCCCGACGCCCGTTGTCCTTTACGAATCTCCACGAAACGGATCGTGCCAAAATCGCGCTAAAAAAGTGTAATCTGAACCAGGCAGGTAATAAACATTTGACCTATCGCGCAAATAACCTATTAAAGCACGAAGACATGGGAACATCACATATCACAAGTCATATCGACATCGCAATATTAAACAATGTTATCGCACATCGCAGCTTTTCCTCATATCATGCAGCCCTAGTTACTGCCCAAAGGTCTCAACTGCTGCCAGAAATCGTTTCTGTTTGAACTTGTAGTTTTGAGAGAGCAGTACTTTGATTATGGATACACACTTACTGTTTGCATTTAAAGTTATTTCAGTTATTTACATTTATTTTATTTATACTGTTTTATTTATTTTTTTATGTTCGATTTGTGGAAAGGAGTTAGATTTCTCATGTGAAATCGAACAGGGGAGAAGCCAGACGGTATAGAGTTTATAGCAAAACATTTTGCAGTGTTTGCATGTCCTTTACTGTTTAGAATTCATTAAAATAGAAGTAAAATAACATTCATTACAAGTTGATTTCAAAATGCACCTAAATTGTTTTGCATTTTGTGATTTTCAGTTGAATAAAAGACTATTTTCCATTCATATATTTCATCATTGAGGATTTCTTAAAAATTGTGTAAAAATCTCGTCTTGTCTCGTTCTCGTGAGCCCAATCTCGTGTCTCGTCTCGTCTCGTGGAGCAAGCGTCTCGTCACACCCCTACTAATTGCTAATGGGGGTGTTTTCAGATCACCCCTGTTTCACAGGTAACAGTCTGTCTTCAGAACACCCCCCTTGTTTTCACTTCTTTTGGATTAGCCCGACCCACTGAAGAAGTAGGCTACTCGAAGGTTTGCTGGATATTATTACTTGATCTGGTTTGTTTAATAAATATTTTTTTATTTATTAAAGTGGACGTGCCTTTTGTGTTTGAGTAAAAGCTTTAAGTTAATAACTATTCGTGTCTCAGCCGCGAAGCTGAGCTATGAAATGATAGTGTCTGTCAGTTATTATAATACATATGACATAAACAATTGTCTAAATTATGTTGCTTATTCCTCAAAAGTTATTGTGATGATATCACTAGTTGACAACATAGTACTATTTTCAGAAATCATAGGCTATGATATTGCGCAGGTGCACGTGATGCAACGCTGCAGAGCCGACAGACTCAAGTGTCAGACTCATGTCAGTGCAAAATAATTAGGTCAAAAACTATTTAATATACTGCAAATAGCCTACTAGTTTTTTATGTTTATTTATAATTCATTTAGGTGGACAACAAGGCTACCAAGTACTGCGCACAGTGCGCAGCTAATTAATTTAACGTTTTTTTTTCCTAACGTCATTTTTAGTCATTTTAAAATTTCAGGACTTCAGTCGACCAAAATTTTCTTTGGTTGATTACAGCCCTAGTGTGCAAATTTCTGTATGCATGCATGGAATACTGGGTTGATTTGATAATGGTTAGTGTGCAAATGCAATGCACTCAATTAATTTACTCATTATTGGTCACATGGTCATTCTGCTCGACTTGTTGATCTGTAATTTATACTTCACAGTAAAACATCTCGCTCTAGTCTAGTCCTACATTCACTCGGTTGCTTTTCAGTGATGGGCTTGTCCTCAAACACGTTGTTTCTCTTTTCCTGTTCAACTAATGAAGGCCAATTATGCTTAATTGGAAAGTCACTTATCAAGCAGTTTTGTGTTTAACCTTCCCTGTCAGCGGAGCAGCCAGTTTGAGTCTCTGTCACAGGTCAAAGCTCACTTAGTGATGCATGAAAGCTGAGATTTAACAAATTCAGTTGCTGAAATGCATCGTGCAATCACATTTTAAAGCATGTCTTCTCTGCTGCAACGTTATTTCTCTCTCTCTTCCAGGCTTATCTTATCTCTTCTCTTGCCCCAGAAACTTCCTGCGGCCATGTGTAATTGCTGATGACCGTTTCATGTATGTGAGTCTTTTGACAAAGCTAGCGATTGCCTCGTTTCTGCAGTCATGTGGTCTTGACTGATTTCTGGAAACAATCTGATTTATGTTTCTTTTGCCAGGAGAGATGTTCACAAATGCTTTGATAATCTGTAGCAGAACAGGCTTTATTTTGACGTGAACGATGTGAACGCTGCAGTGCTTTGAGTTGACAGACTAAAGATTCTCTCCTCCTTTTATGTCGATTAGATCAGTGTATGAATGAACTACAGTCTCCTGAGGTTGACAATAAACAATATTTCAATCAAACATGATCTTACAGGTTGTTTATTTAAAGTTAGAGCTATTGTAGTGGTGCATGACACATTAAGTATAATAAAGCAAAGATCCATTGCAATGATTTTACCACGTTGCTGACATTGCCTGAACTTCCAAGAACACTTGTTTCCTGCAAAAATGTACTCATCCTTATGTTGTTCTAAACCTATATGACCTTTTTCTTGAAATTGTATGAATTTTGAATGATGTTCTTGTCAACAGTTGAGGGGTCGATGAGTGAAGGCATGCGCCGTCAAGCTTCAAAAAATATGTGAATTTGTGAACAATTTGTGAACAAATCATCCAGATCAGTTTTGTGAACTGGATCAAATGATTAATTGAAAAGATTCAACTCAAAAGAAATGATTCATTCATGATTTCATACGGGTTTGGAACGACATGAGCGTGAGTACAGAGTTTTATTTTTTACGGGTGAACTCTTACAACGTGGCTCATTCGATCAAAATTTGTCTGAAAAATCAGTTTTCAAATATTTAAATTGGTATAAATAAAAAAATTATTACAATTTTTTTTTTACACTGAACATTGTGCCAACTCTTTCATGACATCACTGGACAGTACTGGACTCTTGTTTACAGGATACAAGCGATTTTGACGGGAAAGAGCTGTCGCTCTCAGAAAGAGCCTTTTATCAAGCGTGTGAAGGAAATTGGCCTTTATTTCCTGTTGTGTTCTGCCATGCTGGTCACTCTATTGTTCTTCTCTCTTGTATATAGCCTACTCTACAAGTGCTTCAAGGACACGGATGCACTTATTGTCACTAAAACCGCATTGAAAACCAACTGATGCGTTTTACATTTGATTACCTGTTTGGTAACATTATCTTGTAGAAGTGTAAACTCAACAGGGCTTAATACGCTTTTGTAGATCATGTTGTCCATCTCAGGCTAAGGCCATGGGTCCAACAAAGCGTTTTTTCACGCGGCTGGCGTATTTTTTTCAATTGTTTTTAATGGGAGCGCAGCGTTTTTAAAACGCCATGAACGTAACGAGGCACTGGACGCTTTTTTCATGCTTTTTACAGGTCACCGAGACTTGAAGAATGTTTAACTTTGCGTAAAACGCAGCGCTTATCACTGTCACGTTTTACCCAACCGTCCAATCACAGTGGAGGAGGGGCAGGACTAATACCACACTGACCAACCGCCACATTCTGAAACAAGAGCCAGAGAAAGTACGTTACATTGTATCGACATTTTAATATAGAATCAACACAGAAACAAAATATGTGTGAAATGAGATACTAGTAACACTTTCACAGATGTTCCGTATCATAACAAGCAAAGCGTCTCAACTGAAAAAAATGCTGCGCTGCCAAAACGCTCTCAAGCGCCCATAGCTAGGCGATTTCAGCTGGCTAAAAACGCTTTGGTGGACACACGGCCTTAAGGTCACACATTTACTGACAGTGAAAATAAGGACAAATTATGCCAAATGGTTCTTTGGCCAGTGTTATTGAGACGTTTTGAGTTTGTGTTGACCGTATGAGCATCACAGTTTAATATGTTGACCCACATGACCATGATTTAAAAAATAGGAAATTCTGGTTTCCAAACCAATTCAAGGGCTCTAGATTGGCATATTTCCTGATACAATCTCATTTGGGGTTGAACATGTAGGAACATTTGTCCTTTAAGTAGCTAAAAGCCAATAGTTTACATTGCAGCCCATTGGTGTAACACCGTGTCTTAACTACACGCGACGCGATAAAATTCCAGCGACAGGCAGTGTGTCTGTCCACACTAGACGCGACGCGACTGTGAGACGCCACAACGTCAATCAAAAATCACAGCCAATCAGAACAGCGTGTGGGCGGAGTCTCGCGGCAAGTGCACAGCACAGAGAGTAATCTTGACGGCACTCGCAAGAAAATGGAGAAGTAGCTACATAATCAAATTCACAAATATTACACCATTTAAAAAATATATAGGCTACTGAGTTACTAAAACAATCGTTGTCAAAGAATACACTTGTTTGTTCACAGTTTTAACATTCTTGTTTCGATTTGTTTAATTTCAAGATCTGAGGTGAATTATATCCATTGTTGCTTTTACAGCTACAAAGCTGGAGCACTAAACGATATTCAGGGTCACATTTCACGCTTTAAACATTAAATAAAGCACATAAACAGTGTTTTGTGGGCGGAGCTTATCTGGTGGTGGAAAATTACCGTTCTGCAGTAGCAGTCTATGGAAGGCACGGAATAAAAGAATAAAAAAAAGGTATTTTCAAGTTTGTCGCACAATTCTGAGAAAATTAAAAGCAGAATTGAAAGATATAAACCCAATATTCTGCCTTCTTTTCTCAGAATTATGATATAAACTGAGAAAAATGAGAAAAAAGTCAGAATTGGAAGATAAAAAAAAATAGTTTTGAATGTTATGTGTAAAATGTTATAGGTTTAAAAATTTCATGCTGTAACTGTAGGGCTAATACATTATGCCCCCTATGAACTGCATTTATTATGTAGATCTATTGTTTATTAAATTCATGCTTTAATAGTAGGGAAATGGTCGCCAGTCTCATCAATCATGTCTGTCCATTTAATGGCTTGCAATCGCGTTTAGCTTTGAAGGGCGTCTTTGACCTTGGTATTCTATCAAAATGCTTTTTTTGCATTCCAAGACATCTTTATTTACACCGTGAGTCTTGGCCATTTTCCACTGTTTTTTATTTTTGCATGCATGCTCAGCTGCTGTGACGTAATTGTGACGTCTGTGCCCAAATGGTCTAAGGAGGTGATTTTGGACACAGCCATTGCTTAAAAGCCACAAAACTTCCATTTTTATTTAACCAACCACTATCATCGCTCAAAGAATGGGTTGCTAAACATTTAGAATATCCTATTTACTTATACATTACCAAGTAAGTTTGTTGCGAACACCATTTTATGTTGACTTAAAGACATCACTAATAGAAAGAAAGTGTAGTTTGATTGCTTTTCACATTACATTTATGCATTTGGCAGATGCTTTTACCCAAAGCGACTTGATTGCATTCAAAGTATCAGTTCTTGCTTTTCCTGGGAATCGAACCCATGATGACCTTGGGTTTGCTAGAGCCATGCTCCACTGTTTGAGCTGCAATGTCTGTACAAATGCCTGTCTTTTATCCACCTTAAAAACACAGTAGTCTGCAGATAATGATCCGGACTGACAGTGGCCTGATTCTTCCTCATCCCCTATTTTCTTGTAATCCATTGTTCCTTGGCAATGTCGAGCAGATCACAGATCTCCGGCTCCAACCGTCCCTCCCCCTCTCCTGCCAGTTTAGTCTTCTCTTCTCTGGAAGTTTTAATCCAAGTTCCCAGTACAGTTAAACAGAAGCCTTCTTATGTGCAACGGGACGAAATGGAGAAGGGATGAGACCGATGTATCATTCCCTCCACACTGTACCGGAATGGAATGAATTGAAAGGATTGCTATGCTACAGAGATAGTCTTCGTTGCTTTGAAATATCGAGTTTATTATTGCAGTTCTGTTACATGATGTCAGCACTTGAAATCACCATAGTGGTTTTCAGATGGGTATGTTTTTAGGAGGGGGTTTCTCGGAAACCAGGTCATAAATATCCGTATCTTTGAACTTGAAGTCCCAGATGTGTTTAGTCTGGGACATATTTTACAATGCAGTAATCGCAGCAAATGCCACAAATCACAACAAACATGGTTTACTTCCAGAAAATATTGTTTTATCATGAGTTTGTTTTAATCCTCTATAAGCTTTCAGTCCTGACAGGCAGATGGTGGAATAAAACTAACACTAATGAAAAGCTTTTGTCGTCACTTTGATTGTCATTGCACAGTGACCTGTTGTTTGACCAGCTCACCTCTGGTCAGTCTTGCTGGATAATCTAAATCAGGGGTTTTCAACCTTTTAGGACATGCGCCCCCCCAACCTTTATCTAATTTCACTCACGCCCCCCAAAAAATAACACGATCATTTATATTAGTTAATGAGTTCAAACATGATTGCTATATTACTTAATATGCTGAATATTTTGTGCGAAACCTTGTTTAGACCGCCTTGCTACAATAGCTTGAGGATGTCTATAGTCGACGCGACAAAGTGACCATTGCAAATCCATTTGTTCTTCTTGTTAAAAGTATGTCAGGAATAGAAGGAGGCATCAGTTTACCGTCAGGGATTTTGTGTGTTGCATCGCGCCGCTCGTGTCCGGTGTACACAGGGTATAGTTTAAACTGAAACATTAAGAACTAACAGCTTGCCGAATTTAGTTTGACGGATGAGCCTGTTTTTCATTCAGTTTAACCATTTTATCATCTCTGGTATTCTCGATTTTTACGAGCCTCCGTCCATTTTGTTTTTAGTCGTTTTTACTCAAATTCAGTTGCGCCAAATCTGCCGTAACCTTTGCTGGGAGAGTAGTCAAATTGCATTTGGACACAAAAATAGGTCCAAACAAAGCCAGAGCAAAGCAAAATGTTTCTTACTTGAATGAATCTGTTTTTAAATTAATAATTGGAGTCAGTGATTCAAAGACAGTCATTGGCTACATCCGAAATTGCATTCTTCCCTGCTGTGTAGTTGGCGAAAAACAGAATGTGACAAAAGAAGTATCCAAATTCACAATAAGAGAGTAAGTAAAGCGTACCTGGATGATCTACTACTCCCTGTGAGATTCTGAAGTGTGCATAAGATGGACACTTTACTATCCCATGAGGCCACGGGAGAGGATTTATGAATGGCAGTGAAGCGAGGCAAGATAATGACAACATGGCGTATGTTGTACGTCCAGATTACATTCATACTACACACACACACATACTTTATAGAACAAACTTTTTTAACAGTCGCAAAGTTATTGCTTATTAAAAATAATTACTTACTCAAGAGAGTATGTGATTTCAGAATTTCTAAATGAATCAACCGTTTTGAGCGAATCATTTGAATTAATTTTTAAATTAATCACTCATTAAGACCTAATAGTGGTTTTAGATATGCCTAAATCAGCCATGGTACCAGCACAAAAACACACACACTCCGCTAAATATCAAGATTTAGTTTTTTTTGTCAGTATCTCACACCCCTGCTCATGTGTGTCTGTCTGTAGTGTTTCCCATTTGTTGTTGATTTTAGAACGGTTTTCAGAAGTAGGACTCGTTCACAGGCCCCACAACTCGACTCAATATAGCATGTGATCTGAGGCCTGTAAGAATATAAGCTTAAGATAGGCTAACCCATGTGATGGCTCATGGAGAGTTTGTTCCCGTGCTCTGGACTGTAATTATGCGAAAAACACATTTAATAAAATAATTAAAGTACGTCATTTGTGGAACATTCTTAAATTAGTCCCCTTTGGGCTCAACAAATCTCAAGCCTGCAGCGTTCTTCACCGTAAATGTCATATTTATCTGTGGCGGCTTTTATTATATCTGCGGGGGAACTTTTTTCTCTGGCTGTGAAATGAAGTTGTGAAGGAGAAGATCCTCTGTGGTGCCGTGCAGTCGTCCAAAGCTTTGAAAACATCTCCAGACTTCAGTCAGAAGCCCTGCAGTGAGGCGATAAGGGAGTGGGGAATAGGAACGACGGGTTTATTTGGGTCCGTGAAGTTCGGCTCCACTGGTGCTGCGATTAAGGACAAGCACTGTCCTCTGTTCATTTTTCATCTGATGACTGATCTCGTCTCGAGGGCTTGGAAGAAACATTCTCTTGGTGTAACTGAAGCTCCCTTTATGTCACTCTGAATTATATAAACATTTTTGCCGTGAGATTCTTCTGAGCTTTGAACACAGTCTCTTTTATGAAGAAAACAGGCCCTGTAGAGTTGCACAGCGCTTCAGATGCTGCTGTCATGAATGAGATCTGTGGCGCAGCTGTAAGCACGTGCACTACAGTATCATGGCACTTACTGTATGTAGGTTTGAATATATCTTGTAGAGATGCATGATACAGCGTGGGCCATTTATATGGATACACCGTAATAACATGGGAATGGTTGGTGATATTAAAGTCCTGTTTGTGGCACATTAGTATATGTGAGGGGGCAAACTCCTCAAGATGGGTGGTGTGTACTAATATATACTAATGTGCCACAAACAGGACTTTAATATCACCAACCATTCCCATGTTATTACGGTGTATCCATATAAATGGCCCACCCTGTATATCGGCCACCATATCAGCATCAGCATTTTTTATGTTATCGTTATCGGCCCTGATAAGATATGGCTTTTAATGGTGAGACTTTTGTTTTTGTAATCAGCCCCTCAAAAATTATATCAAAATTTGGATTTAGATTTATCGGCAATATATCGGTTATCGGTTTTCAAATATAACGGATTTATCGGTTATCGGTATAGGCCAACATTTTTATATTGGTGCATCCCTAATCGCTTGTGTTGTATCAATCCTGTTTCCTTCCTAGATAAAGTCCCATAATGCATTATAATGCGATTGTGTGCTAGTCCTAGAAACTTCCATTGCAAGTGCATAAAATTAAACTAAAATTAAATGGCCCAGTTGCCCGTGACTATGCCAGCCATTAATATGTTTTACCGGCCATGAAACTGTTTTTGCAAAAACATGCAGTAATCACACCAAAAGTTTAGATTCACAATTCTCGATTCCAAATTCGATACCACAGCTAAAACTACTAGGTATAATTAGGCCTAACTAATATACATTTAAAACATTAAATACACATAAACTGTAGTCAAATAAAAACAATCAAATTACAAGAAAAAGCACAATGTAAATACAGTTCATAACGAAGATACAAATGAAATAAACTGTGCTTTTAAGGTTTTTCAGGTTGGTCTGACAGTAGTTTTCAGGTACAAAAATGTAATAAAGTAAGCAAATGTACTTTTTACTCTTATTTGGCACTTGGCGAGTGTTAATTTTAGGCCCTGTCATTGTGTGTCAATGCATTTTCTAATTATTGTCTGTGGTTTATTGACAACATCACAGATTATGTTTATGGAGTGTATCTCTCATATGTTCTTTTTATACGTTAAAATGCACAAAAAAATTAAAATAAGCAAGGTTCACTTGGAAGGCAGGACTGTCTGTATGTCTGACCAAATGCCAAACCTGTTTGAAAGTGGTTGCAGTTCTGCTTGTTGCCACAGATGTAATACTATTCAATGCACCATTAATGAAATGATCTAAAATGTAATGCTGAATAATTTGTACTTCAGACTCAGAGTAATTTGGTCTCATTTTGAACGACAGCCCTCATGTCTGCTTGCATATATTTCAAAACATCTCTGGTTCAAACCAGGGTCGGAGAGGAGAACGCAGGATCACGCATTAACACATCAGGCATATTCATTTTTTAAAACCACAAAATGCATGTCGCTCGATGAGTCGATTCACAGAATGAGAGAGGAACTCATTCACGGGGTTGTTTCTCACGCCTGAATGAGAATGTCCTTTTTATCCATCGAGTCAAGTGGTGCATTGTGAAATCTACCAAAGAAATGCAAATATTGGGAACAGATGTACTGGGCTTTTCTCTTCTGCTGTCATTAGGAATGATGCCATTCTGAAGGACCCACGGCGGTGAGACGGGCCCATAGTCTTTACAAGGGAAAAGCCATGTCACCCGGCACGTGACTCCTGCCGGATTCTTTAGCTCTTTTCTTTGCCGCTTCAAACTCTCAGGAAGGATAAATGGATTTTTTTAGTGCACTGAGCCTGAGGGAAGACTCTCACAATGAAGGACACACACACACACACACACAGCGAGATTCTTTTCAGAAGAAAAATGGGAACTTTAAATGTAGCAGCAGCTCTCGGTCCTTGTCTCTCGCTTTCCATGAGAGTTTCCTCGAATGTTTCCACGTCTGAGAGCGGGATGAGGGAATGGAAATGACTCGGACCATGTTCTTGCGTTTCTTTTTATGGGGCATTTCTGTGAGTTGCTTTCCACTCCTTCTAATAAGGGTTTTATTCACTGCAGAGTGCAGAGGAGAATACATTAATCCTTGCGGATGCTTGGTGGGTTTTCGTCATATTATTGGTCTCTCAGTCCAAACGGCAGTAGTAGTGTCTGATATATCCCATGTGTGACTGTAATATTGAAAAACATATTTTCTCAACCTAAATAGTGCTTTGTGACTTATAGGAATTTCGGCCGCTGAAAAAAATTATTAGCCGGAGCCGGAGGCTCGTACAGCGTTTAATGTAACTTTGCGAGAATAACTTTGAAGAATAATATATTGATATTTAATATTATTTTAATATATTTTCTGTCCAATTTTGGTGTGTTACTTTAAATAATATTGTGGTTATTTTATTGGCTAGTATTTTTTTTTTATTCATTCAATAATTTTTATTTATTTATTTAAAAAGTCTAATATTAATACAATTTTGTATATTAACTCTTAAAATAAGAAATGAATAAATATTAAGAAAAAGGTTTCGGTTTTCGGCGAAGTGCATCCAGAATTTTAGGTTTCGGCCCAGAATTTTCATTTTGGTGCGTCCCTAAATTTGTTTTAAAAAAAAAGTTTTGTTTTTTGCACTTTGTTTCTCGTTTTCTTTTCCTCCTCATCATCTCCCTTCTTTTCATTTTGTTTATCGGTCATCTTGGCACTTTTGTTTGAGAGCTGGTCAGCGTGGCTTTATTGGTTTTGTCCGGCCATTTCCACGTGATTTGGATTCATCTGCCGCTCGTCTTGTCAGAACCGGCCCTGCGTCTCACGGCTGATGCCCACAGAACAGATGTTTCCAATGACACTTTCAGAAGAGCTTTCAAAGTGACTCTTAAAAAGATAGAGAGAGAGAGAGACGGCAGCTGTGTGACTGAGGCGAACAGTCAGATTCTCATGAAGTTTTACCGAAACCATCTCCCCGCGGGGTACGTCGGGGCTTTGGAGAATAAGTTAGCGGTTTTTAGTTAATCAAATATCTGTTGTCGGAGTTTCTCTTTTAATTAGGCTAGTGGAAGTTCCTGCTGGGATGTGACAGATGTTTAAGGCTGCCACCATTTCCTCTTTGTCGTTGTTTATTCACTCTGTCGGTTGTGTTTGATATCCAGCTGTTCAACAGGCCACTATGAACCTTTACCTCCATATGCGAATGCATGAACTCTTCTTCGCATGATCACACCACTTTAAACCACCAGTAAGACTAGAAATGTGCATTTTGGTTGATTGATTGCGAGTACTCAACAAATCATCTGAGCACTTGAGATGAAGAGTTACAGTTTTGCTTGTTAATGGTTTATGTACTGTAGATGTGTGTCCTTTAGCCATTGCACATGGACAAGTACCAATTATGCCCTTTTACAAAGTCTTGATTAGGTTTTTGGGCTCTACTAGAACAGGTTTTCATGCTTGAATGTTCAAAAAACACATTATTTTCCCCATATTCTCCACTGTTGCGGCTCCTCTCTTCCCAGTCTGTCAGTAACGCTCTGTTTAGTTCCTGTCTCTATGAAGCCCCTCCTTCTGAAAAGCACACTGTGCTCTGATTGGTCGGCTGGATCAGTGTGTAGTGATTGGTCAACCACTTAGAGCTTGTTTGGTACATGCCCTGCCCCTTACCATAACCGCCAGTTTGAACACACTACTAACTAACTCAAACAGGCCCCGCCCCTTTATTCTGCATATTAATTATTTAAATGAGGAATATTGTGACGTGTTCGTTCCCGGAAGAAACTCAAGACTACAATGGAGGCGTTTCAGGGAGTTCAGAAACAGTGGCTGCGTCTGAAATCGCATTCTCTCTTGAGTATGTACTTATTTTGAATTTGAGTAATTACTTCAGGGCTGCTAAAAAAAAGTATTTTCTATATAGTATCATATGCACACCAGAATCTCGCTGGAAGTAGAAGGTCATCCAGGTACTTTTTTGCCCACATTACTCTTTTATCAGTACTGTGAATTTGGACATACGGCTTTTGTCACATACTGTTTTTCGTCTATTATATAGTATGGAAGTATGTGTTTTCGGACACAGCTATTGACACTGATATAGAGAAGAACTCCTGCTGGACGGACTTTGTAACTTTGCAAACCTTTTTCATGCTCAAACAGCAACATTACACACTAAAGAAAGATGAAGTATACATCTTTCAAGTATACATCATAGTTCAACTTTCATTGTTGAAACATCCATTCAGTTGTGCTAAATTTGCCTGTTTTAATGCACAATAACTAACAAATATGGCACAAAAATAATAAAAAGACAGTTTGTGTTAATGTATGCAACAAAAACAGTGTGACCAATGTAGTCTGATTCACAAACAATGACTCTTATGAACCAAGTAACCAGTAGCTCTGAAACCTAAGCATGTTCCTAAGCATGCTGTCATTTTTACTGGACTTTAATCAGTGTGAAATGTTTTGAAGTCATGCAATTAACGTGTTTTGATAATCAGTCATTGCTGTCACTTCTCCAGTTTCAGTGTACTGGTATATCAGCCCATTCCCTAGTTATGACATCGCAGTCTTTATCATGGCTTTTCCTGCGTCTGGGCAAGAGCAACAAAACCTCCCTCTGTGCTTTTAGCTCTTTCTTATCTCTCAGTTTGTCGGTTTCTGTTGTAGACAGACAGGTAATGGAGCTGATGGCAAGCCTCTCGGTGTGTTTTCCTTCCTCCTGTACCCGTGCCCACACCCTGTCACGGTGCCCGTCAGCTGACAGCACTGCTCTGTGCTCGCAGAACATCAAATCTATATAAATCACCTCCAAAGCCGTTCATTTATTTTTCATGTGCTAATTTTAGACCCCAGCCCTGCGCATGAAATCATCAGCTGTGGAGACGGAGAAATGAAACGAACATCTAGGCAGTTAGTGAGTTTATCTAGATTTGAGCTGTGTCCGTGCTTAATGTGAGTGAGCTCAGAGATGCAATTTTTAGTGTGCCAAAACAGGTACAGCTTCTACATGCCAAACCTGTAAGAAACATATGAGAAGTTGCAAGTCTAAATGGCAAATGCATCATTTTGAAAGCAGCTTTAGTGCAACAACGTATAACAAATTCATCACTATTGAAGAAATATTTCAAGACAGTTACTGACCTCGAGGTGAGCAATGCATGCATGCATAATATATAATGCTCCATTTTTGTTAGGATTGATGCACTAAGAGATTACAGATATTTACATTTATGCATATGGCAGATGATTTTATACAAAGCAAATTACAATGCATTATTTTAAGACATGCATAAATGCGTTTAATGCGTTGAGTGTTTATCAGCGCTGTGCCTTTGTGCACCAATCATTTTAATAGAATTTGAAACAAAATTCATAATGACTTTAAATACCAAGTTGATCAGACAACCTAGTTGAATTTGAATGAAAACATGTAGTGTTGCACATCTACAGTCTGATGGGTTGTATGATGATGATGTTGTTGACTTGGCATGTACTTACATCTATGCATTTGGCAATTGCTTTTATGCTAAGCGCATTACAAATTAATTTAATCAGTTCATGCATTCCCATATTTACTTAAGTATCTGTCAGCGCTGTGCTTTTGTGCACCTATCAGTGCTAGTTTTTAATATTTAGTCTATGTAGATTCATTGATTAATCTCTTTCCATCACCATTTAAGTTCAAGTTCAAAATTGATTTAGCCATTTCAACATTACAGTTGATAGGAATTTGTCTTGGTATGCTCACATATACAACTTAATTAACAACAATACACTGACACAACAACACATTCCATACATATACCTCACATATACCCCCCAATAACATCAAATACACAGACATGAACAACACATATTGCACATTAAGTGTGCCAGAGGGTTATGAACCAGTCCATAAGTGCTTGGTGCAAAAGGCACAAGGCAAATACTCATGAAGCATAAGGAGTTAAGATTGGGGTAAGTAAGGGTGAGTGGTGGGGTGGAAAACATCCAACTAGTTCATGAACTTAATTTAATATAAGCATTCAATGTTCTAGCTTCAGACCATGTTTAAATAACGTATGGCTATACTATCTCTGAAGCGCGATGTTCTGCTGATGATGCTTCTGTACCTCTTCCCCGAGGGCAGTAGAGTGAGCAAGTAATGTGCTGGGTGATGGGGGTCAGTGGTGATGTTTCTCGCCTTCTTAATAATTCTGGAGTTGTAGTGTGAGGCTATGGTAGGCAGATGAAACTACAGCCAATGATCTTGGAGGCTCTTCTCACTACTTTCTCTAGCTGTTGCTTACCCTGACTGGTCGCATTACCGTACCAGGACAGGATAGAGAAGGTCAGCACGTTTAAGATGGCATGTCCAATTAGAAACTTCATTAAGACTTTAAGACCAACTAGTTGCTCAGACAACCTTGAATTTGAAAATCTAGCGATGCACATCCGTAGTTTGATAGTTTGTATGACATTGTTGACATTAAATTGGATGGCACTGATATTTACATTTACATTTATGCATTTGGCAGACACTTTCCAAGGTGAATTACAATGCATTCAAGATATGCATAAATGCGTTCATGCATTCCCAAATTTATTTGTTGCGGATCTGTGCCTTCAAGCACCAATCAGTGCTAGTTTTTAATAGTATAGATTAGTGAGTATTGTCTTGTATCATGAGTGTTGCATTTTTAAGATGGCATGTCTAATTAAAATCAAACTTCATTAAGACATTCTTAAGAAAACTAGTTGAATTTGAAAATATGTACATTTGCATTTATGCATTTGGAAAAACTTTTATAGATGCCTTTGCAATGTGCATTTCACGGCCAAATGTAGTGTTGCACGTCTCTAGTTTGAGGCGTTGCATGATGTTGTTGACTTGGCAAACAGGTTTTCAGTTGAACATTATTGGATGGCACAGATATGAATCAGAGGTGAGTGGTTTATTCCAGTGTGTGTTTAAGCAGCAGATAAACCTTCACGCTCGGCCTCCTGATGTCCGTTGGCGTATGAGTTTTGGTTGAGTGGTTCAGTCGTGGTCCTGTGGTGCCAGCATTCTGCTCTCTGTCTGGTGTGACTAAACAAAGCCTGCCAGAGCTGGATATGACACACGTCTTTGTGTCGGGATGAAAACACCTGCCAGGTTCTGCTCTCGTGTCTGCTGTGTAGAGGTGAGCTTTCTTATTGTGGGAAAGTCAACATGTCAACAAATGTTTTTTTTTTTTTAGAGATGCACCATTATGAAATTTCTCCGCCGGTACCGATATCGGCCGATACCGATAGTTTGGTTTTTCTTATGGAAAAAAAATCTCTCCCAAATAATGTTGCAAACTATATAGAGAACCCTCTCATTTGGTACACTATGGTACACTAATATACCCTACACTACACTAATATACACTAATATTGGTTGCAATTAACAACTGAGGTAGGCCTATTATATTAAACTGCTATTTATTTTCAGATATAATAATTACACCCAAATACAAACTGAAATGTTTGTATACAACTCAGTTGCACATATAAGAAGTTTTCTTATAAGCACTTGTCTTCATGGCAAATTTATTCAAACATACATATATAATTAACAGTAAATAAGCAATTCAACACGAGAGGTTTTCTTCACACACAGTGTGAGTTGCAGTCGGACACGTTTTTCCGCACCCTTTTGATTGACAGGATATAATAATATAGTGAAAATAATAGCTTTTATCGCCCAATACTAATTATTGGCCGATACATCTCAATTTTTTTTCTTGATGCACACTCTGTCTTGACCAAGCACTGCCCTACATTTTCCCCCGTTAAATGTCCTTGCACTCAGATATACTCACAAATACCTAAGCAAAATGGGTTGCAAACATATCAAATCTCATATGTTAATTTTTCAGTTTTGAAAGCAAGTTAGACATTAGTCAAATGCTGTCATTGGGGACGGCCGGATCATGCTGAGGTTGCCTAGCAATGAGTCAGTAGTGTGTTGCGTGTTCCCCCTCCGTGACACTGGTGAGGGTTGATGGGAGCGAGTGTGTGTTTACTGGTGACAGCTGACATCAGATGGAGGGATGGGAAGATTGAGAGCGAAACCGTGAATGACTGGATGATGCCCGGATCGCTCACCAGCTGCTGCTGTGGGACGTTCTCTCGGCGTCACTGTAAGCAAAGCCGTCTGAAGAATCAGCCTTGATGGATTCTTGAGGAATATGAACAATTAATTGCACTCTACTCTACAGGCATATGATCTTTGCATAATATTCTGTGTGAATATATTAGTTTTAAAACGTAAAGCGCTGCTTGTCTAAACAACACTTTTATTTCAGACTTGATTACTGGTACAAAACTTTGTAAATTACACACACGTATTTATATATTTATTTATATATTTATTTATTTATTTATTTTGTTAGTTATTGTGGTTATTTATTTTAGTCATTTAATTTATTTATTTTTGGTTATTTATTTATTTATTATTTACTTTATCTAGTTTAGTTGGTTAGCTTGGTTATTTTTGTTTTTTTATTGTTTGTTTGTTTATTTTATTAATTTAGTTATTTTTAGTTTAGTTATTTTAGTCATTTTAGTCAATTACTGTAGTTCATTATTTACTCATTTATCTTATTGTGTTTATTTATTTATTTAGTTACTCAAGACATTTTTCCATATTTATTATTGGATTGAGCCCTATTGTTATACTGACTCATTTTTGCACGGGGACGTTTTCCTGCCAAATAAGTGGCCTTGTTAGTGGTCAGCTGTGGTCAAGTTGGCCGACAAACTACCATGTTTCTGGTTGACCTGGCCTTGTTCTGTGTTTGGCTGCTGTTCAGTCCAGGCCTTTTCTACTCTGAGGCGTTCATGTGTATTTATATACACATGCAACCAGGTGTAAATGGCCTCCATATTTTATATATCAGTGTTGTGACCTTGTTCAAGACCTTGATCACTTAACCTCACATTACTCTTGGTAAGACTTAGTAAGTGCTCTGTTTGTTGATTTGGATTAAGGCTGTGTGTCCACCAAAGCATTTTTTCCTAAGGCCAGTGTATTTTTTTCAATTGCTTCTAATGGGAGTGCTGCGGATTATTAATAAAATGCCAGCAGCGTGACGAGAGTTGAAAAATGTTTAACTTTACTTCACTGTCACTTTTTACCCACCGACCAATCACAGTGGAGGAGAGGCGGGACAAATACCACACCGACCAATCGCCACATCCTTCTTGTACAGCGACAACAGACGACAACAACAACCAAGCAAAATCATTTAAAACAAGTGCCAGAGCATATTGTATCTACTTTTTTTATATTCAGACACAAACTATCTGCAAAATCAGATTCTAGTAACACTGGCTAAAAACTCTTTGGTGACACCTGACCTAAAGCATCTTCTAAAGAACTACTCGCTAACCTGAACATGTCTCATCAGCTGATAAAGCTACCAAAAGTAGTGCTGGGCGGTATGACCAAAAATCCATATCACGGTATTTTTCTAAATTATATGACGGTAATTGTTTTTCAAGCATGACTGGGAGTTAACCACATTTTCTACTGATTGAGAGAGGAAATACTGCAGTAGATTGACTTAGAATGCCCTATTTTACTGTCATAAGTGAATATTTGAGAGTTTTAGAGTTATTTAAAGAATATTTTAGTTCCACGCTAGTATTAATACAGGTTTGCAGTGTTTACAAAGAGGTTCAGCAGGAGGCGCTGTAGAGCGGCAGAAACAGCGGTTTCCCCGGTAACGACTGTACACAAACCAGAGCTCAGAAACACTGCTTTATCAGGAAAGATAAAGAAAGATTCAATCGAAATAACATCAAAACTTTTCTAAAGACAGTCAGTTCACTTCAGATACATTCATATGAAAACACGTTTTGACTTTGAAACGTGCAGTGCTCATGTTTATTCAGCGATGTCAAAGCCAACCACAAATAGATTTTCCAAAAGGCTGTGTTGATATTGTGAACCAATGTATGGGAAACACTGTAATATAATTTGACAGCTATCAACAGTGAAAAGACAATCTCAAACAGTGTCGCGATGCGTTCCCAACGTTGTTAAAGCGACATACACCGGTATTGCGGTATATTTAAAAATTCATATCATTACAAAAATAAACACTGGTGTTCAGTATGAACCGGTATACCACCCAGCACTAAACAAAAGTGTTTTTTCTTCTTCTTCTTCTTTTTCTCAGACCTGACAGGTGAAATGCCTCTATCATGCGTTATTCGTTGCCCACACGAGGCCCGTTCCTCAGAGGGGGCCTTACATGGCATCTGTTCTCAGGCATTCATCACTTTCCTAGAAGCGTTTCTGTGTTTTGCTTTCATCCACTAGGTCATTTTCATTATCATATTTACACACTCCCCTGCCGCCCATTAAAAACCTCCAGAACACTCCTCTAAACCGTCATGACCAGACGGCCTTTGCATTTCAGACTCACATTGTGCCCTAACTTGGTGTGATGAGACAAAGCGATCCCTTCTAAGCAACAGAACTGATTGTTGTTAGATTGGTGTCTGTTTTACACACACAGCGGTATATCAGACATGTTCTGATTGGTGCAGCTTTTTTTCTTTCATTATGATCATATATATATATATATATATATATATATAACAAAGCATATTTTGCTTTAGAGAGACCAGCTATGTTTAGACTGGAATGTAAGCATATTCTAACAGTGTAGAGATTGGTATACACTGTATGCTGCCTTCTCTGTTTTGGAAAAGGATGTGAAACAGTATGCAGTATGCAGTATGCAGTATGCAATGATAAAAACCCAAGACAGTAGTACAATACATTGTTACCACAATTTTTGTGTGTAATTCGGTAGAGTAGGGCTCCACGATATATTGTTTAAGGACAACACGGAATTACACTTTCTTTCACGTCTATTTGTGCTGGAACGGACTCATACATGCAAAATTATGTCAAAATGCCCATCTCTGTGAGTATCCTCGTAAACGCAGTCGCTTATGACTTACGTGAATGTAAACAATTTACCGTTCGCAAAGACCCGCCCCCTTTAGTTACTGTTGCTATGTCCGACAAGCCACGCCGCTCGCGGAGCAGGAGCAGAGAGGACACTGACAACACACTGACACACAGGACAGACCAGGGTACTTTTGATATGAAACAAAGTCTCAACTTTCAAATTCGGTAATTTTTGAAAGAAATTTTAACAATAAATACCGTTTTGTGGCTCTTCAGTGTGTCTGACAGATCTCTGTAGTTAAAGCTGCTCGTGAACCAATCATCTCTTCCTTCTAGTTCATTTATAGCATCAAATAAACATGAATGAACATCAGAAGTAATGTTGTTTTCACCGCGGAAAGACGTCAGGACACACCATTAATCTACTAACTCTCCTGACTGCTTTGTCGGACAAAAATGGCGGATTCGGCGGATGGCGGATTATGATTGGTCAGATCGCCTTTCAATCAAACTCCCTATGAAGGGTCAATTGAGAAAGAAAACTAATGGTGCGTTCAAGTCCTCCTGGGAAGTTCGTACGTACGAGGTGGGAAGTCGTGCTTATAACGACATGTGCGTTCAAGTCACTTTCGTCGGAGCAAAATGGCGGAGTACTTTATCTTAATTAATTACACAAAAATACAATAAGGTTCTTAAACTCTTGTTCTAGAAAATGAAGAACAAAGAAATGTGCATCAGGTGTACTTTGTATTTTTATGTTTTTAATTAATTTATGAAGCCACTGCCAACACATCGTTACATGTTGCATTGTTGTTATATTATAATACTATCATATTCTGTGTTGGCAATTAGCTAACTGCGCTGTAAATAGAAAAGCCTGACAATATCACAGCTAAATACCTTTACGTATTGTGTATTCCGCCATGTTAATCACTGACACGCCCCCAACTCGTAAAGATCGGAGCTTAGAGAAAATCCCGAGCTCCCCACTGGTATTTACGACAGTGTGGTGGCGTTCAAGTGCGTTCAACTCGTAAATACGATCTATACGAGATGACTTGAACGCACCATAATGCGCATCATTATATTGGATTAGTGCTCTTGGATCGTCAGCTCTTAAAGTGACAGTAGCCCAATAAACTTGCAGCCATTTGTAATCAAACAACAAAATACAAAGAGAAAAACATATTTGTAGCTGTAACAAAGATTAATTGTATTTCAATTTATACAGTGAAAACTATAGGCAGTGTTATTTTACAATTGATTATTAAATTTCTTTACCTGATTATTTATGTTTATTTCATTTGTATCCTTGTTCTATTGTATTTATCTGTGCTTGTAATTTGTTTATTATTTTCTATGCAGATTCTTTCCAAATAGAGCTATTCAAGACAAGTCATCTCTTGAAAATCATTTATTATTAATGTATTTTTCTTTAGTCAAACTGATTCTCAAGATTAGTTGAGTTATCTTAGAAATAAATATTTGTTTTATATTTGTAAAAAAATGTCCTGGCAGTGCGATGATCAAATAATAAGTCGTGAAAATTACCTCGGTTTTATTCGTCACACTGGAAAGAGACGTCAAACACATTGCATTGTGGGAACATCTGACGTATACTGCATATTTTGGTGTATGTTTTGCAAACAGAGATTTATTCACTGATAATTACTCACTGCTTCTGTAGTGCATCCACACAAACACTCTCAACTCTCAGTGTGTGTGTGTGTGTGTGTGTGTGTGTGTGTGTGTGTGTGTGTGTGTGTGTGTGTGTGTGTGTGGCATCTGTAGTGCCCATTCACGTATCAAAAGCCACACTGTCATGTGAATTATGCTGAGCTCCTCCAGGTCCTGCTGTTCAAGTGGGCGTGAGTGTGTGTGTGTCTGGAGTGCCAGTTCTTCAGTGGAGGCCGTATGAAGTCCATCTTTTTCTCAAACTGAACCTAAGATGGCATGTTGTCCTCACCCTCCTCCACCCGCAGATCAAAGTGATCCTTCTGAAAGGAAGCCCAGACTTTCATGAATTTGGCGTAATTAAGATCCGCCATTTCCTTCCACTCAAATGGTCCTTTATTAGATTCTTTCTTAGTTGCATTGATGCTGAGGAGGAACGGGGGAGGGAATATAGCTGAACACGAATGTCCTGATGTAGACGAGTGAGCGGATTATTCCACACACACACACACACACACACACACACACACACACACACACACACACACACACACACACACACACACACACACACACTCTGTGAGGAGTGGAAGTAAAACCAGCTGTGAGCTCACTGCACTGCTGAACACAGAGCGTAACCAGTCAACCATCAACAAACACAGTCGACAGCAGCGCAACACACTGCAGGATCACTGAGAACTACAGCACAACTGTCTTCAGTGAGACTTACACCATCCTGCATTAGAGTTACGGTCCTTGCACACGGAGTCCGAAGTTTTCGCATGCGTTTTTTCGTATTCGGGATTCGTGGCTCTGAATTGTCAAAACACCTCTCAAAATGCTTGCTATGGATGCGAAAACGCAGAAAATCGAACCTGATCCGAATGTTTTTATGACGGACGAAAGTTTCAGAGGCAGTGTGTGCAAGCGTGATTGACAAAACATGAAGTCGTATTTATTTTTTAACGTATGAAAATTTCGGATGCGACTTTCTGACTCGGTGTGCGAGGGCCTTTACTACAAACACATCACAACCATAGCAGAGGAGTGGGAACCATAGTCCGTCTTTCTATCCGTCCATCCGTCTTTCTATCGTTATATCTATTGTTCTATCATTCTATCTGTCTCTGTTTTTCTTTTGTCTGTTTCTGTCTGTCTGTTATTCTCTCCATCTGTCATCGTCTGTCTGTCTGTCTGTCTGTCTGTCTGTTATTCTCTCCATCTGTCATCGTCTGTCTGTCTGTCTGTCATTTCTATCTGTCTCTGTGTCTGTCTGTCTGTCTGTCTGTCTGTCTGTGTCTGTCTGTCTGTCTGTCTGTCTGTCTGTCTGTCTGTGTCTGTCTGTCTGTCATTTCTATCTGTCTCTGTGTCTGTCTGTCTGTCTGTTGTCTATCTGTCTGTTGTCTGTCTGTCTGTGTCTGTCTGTCTGTGTCTGTCTGTCTGTGTCTGTCTGTCTGTCTGTCTGTGTCTGTGTCTGTCTGTCTGTCATTTCTATCTGTCTCTGTGTCTGTTTGTCTGTGTCTGTCTGTGTCTGTCTGTCTCTGTGTCTGTCTGTCTGTCTGTCTGTCTGTGTCTGTCTGTCTGTCATTTCTATCTGTCTCTGTGTCTGTCTGTCTGTGTCTGTCTGTGTCTGTCTGTCTGTCTGTCTGTTGTCTGTCAGTCTGTCATTTCTATCTATCTATCTATCTGTCTGTCTGTTGTCTGTCTGTCTGTCTGTCTGTGTCTGTCTGTCTGTCTGTGTCTGTCTGTCATTTCTATCTGTCTCTGTGTCTGTCTGTCTGTCTGTCTGTTGTCTGTCTGTCTGTCATTTCTATCTATCTATCTATCTATCTGTCTGTCTGTCTGTTGTCTGTCTGTCTGTCTGTCTGTTGTCTGTCTGTCTGTCTGTCTGTCTGTTGTCTGTCTGTCTGTCTGTTGTCTGTCTGTCTGTCTGTTGTCTGTCTGTCTGTCTGTCTGTCTGTCTGTCTGTCTGTCTGTTGTCTATCTGTCTGTTGTCTGTCTGTCTGTCTGTTGTCTGTCTGTCTGTTGTCTGTCTGTCTGTCTGTCTGTTGTCTGTCTGTCTGTCTGTTGTCTATCTGTCTGTTGTCTGTCTGTCTGTCTGTTGTCTGTCTGTCTGTCTGTTGTCTGTCTGTCTGTCTGTCTGTTGTCTGTCTGTCTGTCTGTCTGTTGTCTATCTGTCTGTCTGTCATTTCTATCTGTCTGTCTGTCTGTGTCTGTCTGTCTGTCATTCTATCTATCTGTCTGTCTGTCTGTCTGTCTGTTGTCTGTCTGTCTGTCTGTTGTCTGTCTGTCTGTCTGTCTGTCTGTCTGTTGTCTATCTGTCTGTCTGTTGTCTGTCTGTCTGTCTGTCTGTTGTCTGTCTGTGTCTGTACTTCGTCTGCCTGTCTGTCATTCTATTGTTCTATTTATCATTTTGTATTGTGTCATTTGATCTAATGTTTGTTCGATCTGACGTTTTATCTGTCTTCTTTTTCTATTTATTCTTGTCATTCTCCTATATGTCTGTCGTGTTCATTCTGTCTGCTGTTCTCTCTGTCATCCATCCATCCATCCATCCATCCATATATATATATATATGATTTTGGAGCTGATATGAGGAAGATAGCTTATAGATGCTGTTAATTGGTCGATAATATGAAAATGATCAATCTATGTCATATATCGAACATTTTATTGTTCAATATAGAAGTATTGATGAAGACCTGATGGTCGAAACGTTGTGCTTTTAATAAATTTATCTTGAGTAGCATGCAGTGTGCGGACTTCAATATAGAAGTATATCAGAATATGGTCAATATAGAAGTATATCAGTTAAAGAAGCAGACACTACAACGACAGGTGCATAGTTGTGTATTAATCTACACCTCAGTTGATCTGTCAATAATGGTCAGAATTAAAGCGCCCCGAAATTTCACAGAATATTCCAGAAGAAAGTAATGTTCAGCGGTCACATTCCTCTCTCTGAGCTTATGAATCAAAGAGTGATGTCTAGAACGCTTCTGTATGGAGGTGATAGATTGTTCCAGATGTTGGTGGTCGCAGACTGATTTGATGTTGAAAATATGCAGATGTTTCGGGCTGGATTTTATGTAAAGATTCCAGGCAAAGTCGGCCGGATTCCTCCAGCACCAAAACCATCTCTCGGCATCTGGAAGGTCACGGATTGACCCGTGTGGAGGAACAATAGAGTTTTTTTTTTTCAGTCTTTGTGTCGTTCTTCTTTATTCTCCAGTAAAGTTGAATGTCACAGTCTAGCGCCCCCCTTCCCGGCCCTTTACATATGATAATGAGGCCGTTGTGTAGATTAGCAGGGCAGCTGTGAGCGTTTTAGCGAACTCGAACTCAGAGCCTGCCAGCACTTTCTCCTCAACTTTCACCTCCTTTCCTCTTTCTGCTTGTCTTCGGATCAGAACTGAGGAGGACGGGGTTGTTTCGGATCATTTGCAGAGGTTTCTTTCTATAAAGATGCGTTTGAAGACCTGCACTCGAGCAGTGGATGTAGGAGCCGGTGTGGATTGAACGTCATGTGGTTGTATTTTGGGTTCGTTAAATGATTCTCAGATGAACTAATTTAGTTTGCTGCTGTTGAACTTATCGGAGTCAAAAACAATGCTAAAAGACTAATGTGAAGCATTCATTGTCAAGATATTTTGCCAAATGTTTGCGGAATAATTAAGTGGAGTTTACAAAGTTTAAGAGACGTTCACTGACAGTGATTTCATAAATTAATGAGTCTCGGTGTTGGTAAGTGCTAGTAGGCGTTTCTCGACGGATCTGTATTCCCATTGGTTGGTAGTTGTCATATTGTGTCACTGCTTATTTGCATAAAGTTGAGCTCAATGAAATTCAGTCGCCACTTTGTTGTTGCAAATTACTGTCGTTGCGAATGCTTTACTGAAGCTCACTGTCTGTAATGTGTATTGAGTTTTCAGAGTTGACGATCAAGGTCTCGGACTAGTTACACCACGTCCTAACCAGACGCGATGCGATAAGATTCCAGCAACAAATAATGTGTCTGTCCACAGTAGACGCGACGCGACTGCGAGATGCGTAAAAATCAATCAAAATGCACAGCCAATCAGAACAGCGTGTGGGCGGAGTCAGCCAATCAGAACAGCGTGTGGGCGGAGTCTCGCCGCACCAGAGAGTAATCTTGACGGCACTCACAAGAAAATAGATAAGTAGCTACATAATCAAATTCACAAATATTACACCATTTAGACATTATTCAAATACATAGGCTACTGAGTTACTAAAACAATCTTTGTCAAAGAATACACTTGTTTGTTCACAGTTTGAACGTTCTTGTTTCCATTTGTTTAATTTCAAGATCTGAGGTGGATTATCCATTGTTGCTTTTACAGCCACAAATCTGGATCACTAAATGATATTCAAAGTCACATTACACGCTTTTAACATTAAAGGGGTCATATAATGGTACATGCACTTTTACAAGTTGATTGTACAGAAATGTGTGTTGGCAGTGCCTGTACACAACCATCATAAAATGATAAAATTCCATCCAGTGTTTTTTTTTAAATCTTCTTATATGTTTCCTCCTGTCTCAACTCAAGCTGTTCGATATTGTGACGTCACAATATCGACGCCCCTCCCACGATGGGTGATTGACAGCAGCGTTTCAAACACAGACCCGCCCTCGTGAGCGAGCTGTCAATCATAGCACGCGCCGACCGGCGCGTTCATTGTTGATAGCTGGAGTGCTGAGCAGAATGGCGTCTAACGATTGTGGTGTTCTGTTCTTGGGTGTAATAACGAACACAGCAGTCATATTGATGATGTTTCTAAATCCGTACAGCTGAAGACGCAGTGGCTGAGTTTGTTTTCGAAGGGAATATTCCCCACGATCAACGTCAATGCTGTCATGTTTGCGCGAATCATTTCACCAGACTGCTTTACAAACGAGGGTCAGTAATGTTATAAAGCTGTTTTTGCTAAGAAGCTGCTCCAGAAAAAAGGATCAGTACCAACTATTCGTGTTCCTGCTGAACCTCCAGAAGAACAAGTGAGTGTAACGTTTTATTGACCTTTATATTAATCTTTATATTAATCTTTGCAAATCGCTTGCACGCTTCATGATGAATGTGGCTATTTTTACACTCAGGGTACATTATGGCATGTTTTCTATGTACGACGTTCTCAATATAATTCATAAACCCACGTTTATAATGAACAACGCGTTATGGTTTTTGTATTATTATTTTAAACGGTGTACGCACAGAGCAGAGGGGCGGGGTGAGCAAAGCTCATTATCATTTAAAGACACATGCACTGAAACGGCGTGCTGAAAACAGAGCTGTTTTTGACCAGGTAAAATGAGTGTTTTCTTACAATACTAATGAGAATTTTTAATTAAAGTATATTACAAACTTTTAATTTAGACCCTAAAGAATCATATTAGCTTGTACAAAAATGACATTATATGACCCCTTTAAATAAAGCACATAAACAGAACCTGAGATTATCATTGCCACACTTTGTGTTTGTTGTTCCAGCGTGACGCAGAAAAATAGAAACCGTTTCTAAAATAGAATCGTCACGTGTCGCCGTCGCGGCTCGTTAGGACAAAAACTCTGATTAACATGGAAATACCTTTATATGAATATACCTTTTATTGTGCGTCGTTAGGGCACTGTGTTAGCTAAAGCAATCAGCTGATCTTAAATGCTCAAGACTGAAGTAAATGTCCCTCGCAGCACACTGTAAATAACGATTATTTGAAGTTGTACATAAAGATCATTAGAGTGCGTTTTACATGAAAATACTGTTTCAGTCTTTCTACTTCAAAATATTATGTTTAAGTTGTTACTTGCCATTCCTTTGTAATAATTTGTGAAATTTAGTAGAAGTTTCTGAGTGAAAAGTGTTTAAAAGTAAATATAACATTATTTTTCTTCAGTTGTAGGTAGACAAAATATTTTACAAATGGTAAATGTGAGATGGTGCCAGCAAGTTTTGCGCAGTCAAGTGCCAGAGGTTTAGTCTTTAGTCTAATGATACATGGCAAGATTTTATCTTTTTTATTTATTTTAGTTTTTAGTTTTTGTGAAGATGTTTCAAAGGCTTTGCTCTCTGTTGACTGTATTTGACTGTGCGGTGACTAAGTGCACTTCCTCTGACCTGAGGTGAGAAAACACAAGTGAAAAGTTCCCACCATGACCTCTGCACTTTAACAGATTCACATTAACACTCTCACAGCTCTGATGGGCATTCGCTGTCCTCTTTGATGGGTCAGTGCCTCTCATAAGTTTTTCAGATGTCCAGATTTTACTGGCACAGATTCTGTTTTAAAGAATGAAGCTCAAATCCCCTTTATATGGAGAATCTGTTGACTTTGTATTGAGTTAATTATAGTGAACTATTTTTAATTAATTTGAATGGCCAAAATTGCCTGATACAAATATTTTTAATAATTATTTAATTCAGTTTTAATTCATTTTTATAACTCATTATTGATTTTGTTCCCAGTCCCAGTATAGCTACACCTCACCATAAAAACATGTTATTCTTTTATTTTATTCTTTTATTTTTATTTATAACTTTTGTTATGTTATTCTTTCAATTGTTACATTATTTTTAATTAGATAAATGACTTAAATTGTATGCAAAAAAATTGTTTTTAAATATTAATATAAATATTTGTATAATATTAACATTTAGTTTTATTTTGATATATGTGTGTATATATATATATATATATATATGTATGTATATCTATATGTATATATATATATATGTATATGTATGTATGTATGTATGTATGTATGTATATATATATATATATATATATATATATATATATATATATATATATATATATATATGCATACATAGTACATACATACATACATATATATACATTTTATATAATTTTTTTATTTATATAAAAAATAAATAAATATTTATATTTATTGCAAAAAATGGCTAAACATGGGCAAAATAAACCAGCTCATGTTATATTTAGTCTGAGCTCTTGAGGTTGACAATTTTCTGATGGATAAGCACCTCGTTTCACTGAACTTTTGCTGAAGAAGAGAAAAAATTGACTTCTGAACCTGTTTTGTACCCCATTTCGAGTAAAGTGCTCTCTCGCACTCGCTGCACGACAGGTTGCCATTATAGTGCCGGCCGGCGGAGGGTTTGAGCGTCCAGTAATGGCTGGCGTGTGGTGCTGGTGTATTGTGGAGGCCCGCTGAGGCACATCGTCTCTGTATGAGAGCTTTTCTTACGCTGACACAACAGATGGTTGATTTGGAAGAGTCCCACCGAGGAGCTTGAGCCATCAGATGTCTCCTTTACAGTGGCCAAGAACAAACATGAGCGAGACGCTACGGGTTTGTTGAACCGCTCCACCAGCTGGACAAGATCAAAGTCAAGGGTATGAGAACAGACCCAGCCATGACTTTGATATCGGTTTCTTGCCATGGGTGCTTCTGAAATATATGGTTTTGAAATGATATATTTAATTTGTGTGTTTTTGGATGCAGTTTCAACCCACAACCGAAATGGGATACAGATTAAACCTCAGAGCCTCAGAAACCTCATTCAGACTTAGACAAGTATTACACATTTCCATGATCCATATTTATTTACCTTATACAGTACGTCTTTTTACGGGTATTGTTTTGGTTTTACGATTGCAGAAGTGCATAAACTAGAGCATGCACACTTAAACCTATAGTATGCATAAGTGAGGATTGTAAAACATCATATATAGGTAGATTGGAAACATTATTGAATCTCTTTCTGACTTTGCTCATTACTGCTGTATGTTGAATACAGGAGCCTTAGATGTTCTAATGCATCATGGAGTCAGAAGTCAGTTCTTGCACTTTGTTCTGTTTCAAGGCGAGGCGTATATAGTTAGAAAATGCAAATGAGCTCTAGCCTATCAGTGTTTCTCCCTCTTCAGTTTCTCCATGGATCTGCCACTTTTATTTGCAGTAAACAGCACTTCCTTGTATTTTGGGTCAGATCACTGTCTTCATAAAGACTGCTCAGGAATGTGTTTTTTTTATTTTTATATATCGAACGAAATTATATGGATTTCTGTACAATAAAATATATATAACAAAATAAAACAAAATAAAAATATTATAAACAAAATTATATAAAAATATTTAATATTTAAAATTTGTACTGAGAATCGTGTATGAATCTGTTAATACAAGAGAAGTCTCACAACTGTTTTCTGCAAAAATGAAAGCTCTATACTTTATGCTTGAAAGCAAAGAAATTAAGACAACCATACATATGTAGTATTGTATTTTACTATATACTGTTGTTCTGTAAAATAAAATTTAATTTAATTTAAAACAGAAAAAGTTATTTTAATTTAGCTAATAAAATATAAATAATATTTTGAATAATAATTACTATTTTTATGCAGTACTTATGCAGTTTTTTTTAAAATAAATTGTATAAAATAAATAATATTTTGAATAATAATTTAACAATCCTATAATAGTAAGTATTATTACTATATTGTTATTAAATACTTGTTTTTATTTCACAGTACAATAGTATTGTTGCAATAGTAAAATACTGAATTTCTTAATTGATTTAATTTGTAATTTAGATGTTTTTACTATTTTGAATAATTTAATACTTATTATTATTATAATTATTAAAATTATTAAATTTAATAAAATTATTTCTATGAAGTACTTGCTTTTACTTTACAGTACAATAGTATAATTGCAATGTCAATTATATATATATTTTTAAATAATTTTAATAAAATAAAAATAGTATTTTGATTAATTATTATTAATAATTATTTGTTTTTTATTATACACAACAGTAGTATTATTGCAATTGTAATATATTTCTTTATTGATTTAATATTTATAATATGCATTTTAATAAAATCTTATCTTATCTTTAATATACAGTCATATTGAATGGGGAAAAATGGGTTTTCCTCCTTCTTCTGTTCTGTGTTTTGACTGCTGCTACTTAAGAGCGTATAAAGTGTTTCTCCAGTGAATGACCCATGCTGTGAGATGTGGTTCCTCCAGCAACAGGTCTCCTGGAAGGATTATCAGATACATAAGGAAAAAGTGCCGTGTCTTCAGGGACGGGTGCTTTAATATGGGCTTCTGGCCAGCAATTTCATTTGTGCCGTGGATAGATGGCTCTGCTAACAGCCCATTTCTATTTTCTGTAGAAGGAAGGCACCGGGGGGTTTGAGAGAGGACTGTTCCAGCTGCTCGAGGGCAAGGGCAAACAGTTGACATGAACGCCAAGGATAAAGGATACTTTGGCTCTAAAACTTTGTATTTCGAGTATCAGAATTTAAAATTTTCATTACTTAATTTTTTGTTTTGTTTTTAAACCAAGAATCTATGCAAGTATAGCAATGCTTCTAGATGCACAAGCTTGGTTTTACAGTGTTGTGTTTGGAAATATGTCAGAACTCAACACAAGTGAAACAGATTGGATTCTCAGCATTGCAATAGTGCACGTTAGTTTAAATTAGTGGGTTTTTTTCTAGCCTTTGTGGAGCAACAGTTTAAGAACAATCTTGCTCAACAGGTTATTTAAAGCAACACCAAAGATTCTTTTGTACCTTAAAATAATGTTTCCAGAATGGTTTCAGTGGTTCATCAACTCCTAACAGGGTGAACGGCACTTCTGCATTCGCTTTGCGACCCTCTATCGGCTATAACCGCACTATGCAAGTTTGCCAGATCGGGTAGTGGATCTCGAATGAGACATAAGAAACTACAAATTTGACTTGCTTTACGGCAAGCGTTACTATAGCCGATAGGTGGAGCCTATATAAAAAATAGCCGTTTCTGATGTCGCAATACATCACACTTTCATAAAATCATGCAACATACTTTACTTATCTGTGGACATCGTTATTTCCAAAGCCGGTGCTGGATAAACAAATAGCGTGCGTGCGACGGTAGGCTAAATTATTTACGACAGCGGTAATGGACAATTCCGCTTCCAACCTGTAGGGGGACCGAAGAGGAAAAGTGCTTTGGTGTTGCTTTAAACTGTTGACATGTTTAAAGCTAGTTACTCACGCTACATTGGCTGTAATACTAATGCTGTCCTATAGAGGGGGCCAAAGGATAAAACATGTCAAATCTTTTACTCTCCGTTTCCATCAGTTAAAAGGACAAATAAATGCATACTCCGAGAGCACTCCACAAGTTATATTTGTTTATACCGTCTGGAGGCTCGATATTGATGCATGTGAATGCATGTTTTAAACAGGTTATTTTACAGATACGTTAGTTGCCTTTTCTAAACGAATGTGCTGCTGCATTGTAGCACACGCACACACATACAGACAGTGTTTTTATAGAAACTTAAGGCGAGACACGGCAGGCAAAAAGGTTGTTTTTTTTTCACTGGTCAATTTTGAGATTTCGGGCTATTTGTCTTCAGTAACATGTCTTCTTTCAGACTTGTGGTGAAAAAAGTCCAAAATACACATTTAGGTCTTTATTTTATTACACTTTGTCTATTTGCGTCTGTAGATTTCTCCTAAATTCAACAAAAGTTGGCTTTGTAAATCAACACGATCGCTGTCTGCACCCTGTCATCACATATACCGATGGAAAGCTCTCTCTCTCCTGTACAGTGTTGTCAGATCCAAATATGGTCATTTCCTTTTTTATCAGCAACCAATCGTGAAAGTACAATGGGGCATTTAACTCTAAAAGCGAAATCTCATTGGCTGATGTCAATTTTAAAGGCCGTTTTCTCAAAAATGTTTTTTTTTCTCATACTCTGAGCCAGAAATCTCCACTTCAGCAGCACTTACATACACCAAACTTTCCAGCTGTATTCCTATCTATATTCTTAAGGTTTCTACAGAGGGGTTTGTTCATATATCATTCAGATTCTGATTTATACAACATTTTATACCTAAAAACGGGGCAAAAATAGATTTTTTTATGGCTGTTGACAGTTTTTTCTGATTAATGGAGTGATAAAAAAAGAGATATCCAAAATCCCCTCTGTAAAAACCTTTGACTCTAATATGTCAACAAAATGAAACTGGTTTTATCCAATGTTCAGAATTTATCTTCTGGAAATATATGCAAATTAGCACATATTTAATGAGATACTACCCAATTTGCATATTTAAACAAATATTCTAAAAACTTGTAATACAAAAGATATTTGTCTTGTCAGTAATCAACTGGGGAAGTGTCATGCTGATATCTATTAGTTTTTTTTTTTCCTATTCACCTGGGGTGTCTCCCCTTAAGACATGTATGTTCTATGCAATTGTGTTAATTGAAAAAAACAAGATACATTTCTAGAATATTCTACAGATATTCCATAAGAAAAATAAAATAAAAAATCAGCTGTATGAAAAGTGACCCTTGGTTATTTGCACAGCATTGCAAAAGCGTAGGGAACTGCTCTTTATAAATGCACTAGCGCGATCAATGGGGACTTGAATGCATGAGAAAATGCAAATGCTGACTTAACCTGTTACTGCGTTTGAACTTTGACTGCATTATGCTTTTACAGACTTTAGATAGTTCATGACGTTGCCTTCAGCTGATTTCTTCAAGAGAGGTGTGTGCCATGTCAGTTTTTCCATCAATATATCATCATGTACATTGTCACTAGACCCAACAAAAGCTGGATGTTTTAAACTGCACACTGCTTTTTCCTCCATGCCAATGCTTGAGGATGTTAAAATACACCAGATGTTTTTCTCTTTTTTGGTTTATCTCTACGCTTAAGTCTTTTATTCCCTGCTCATTTTCTTATTTCCACTCTGGACACATTATCAGCATCTCTTTGCCTGTCTAATCTGAGTCGGTCTGGCCGCTCTCCCTTGTCGCACAAAATGGAAATTTCTTTCAGCCACCAACTGTTGATCACCGAAGGGTGTGATTCCCCTACAAAAACGGGCTATTAAATCCCCAGCGGTGCCCGTGGCAGGCCTCAAAGAGCCCGTCTGATGCGGGGGCCCGTCTTATTACAGAGGAGGTTATAGACTCGTAACGTCCAGACCCGCACGCTGGTGCTAATTTGAGTGTCAGCTTGTGGTGGACGCCTCCCCGTCGAGAGCCCTGAGTTATGAGCCGCAGATTAAAGGAAGGGTGTGTTTCAGGGGGCCTTTGGATCCGTGTTCGGGATGGCCCGACTTGGCCCTCGACCCAAACAAACACCCACCGTTCAGAATAACTCCGTCAGTAGGATGAGAATGAGTTCCCAGAACCTAATCATGAACTCTTACATTTAAAAGCAACACATTAACTGGCTTAACGGTTTAATTGCTTGGATTTTGTTGACAGGATTTGGCCCGTTTTCATGGCACTATTAATCTGCCCCTTCAAGGCTGCGAACTGCTCCGTTGAAGCAGAAATACGAGTGTTTATGAAACCAGAGATGCAAGTGTCTGGTTACCGTTACCAGGCTTTTTTTTTCTTTTCTTTTTTTGGGCCGCGAGTGTGAGGAATTTAATAATCGCCATTCGTATCACCTCAAGGTTAAAAAAACGTCCCCTTGAAGTTTGATTGAAACCAGAAAAATAGTTCGAAGTCCTGAGCGAGGTGTAAATTGCTCGTGTGTGTTATTTTGTGTTCTCAGATAATAGGCTGTGAGCTCTTTATTTAACCTGAATAAGGACAAAAATAAACAATGTTGGTTAAATGACGTACATTTTAGTTGAGTTTGAAAACGAAGGCCTCCTTGAATAGTTTCATTACCTCATTTTCACATTCAGCCATTTATTATTAATGAAAGCTGTTTAGTGCTTTTAATGCCGTAAGGTGTCTGGTTGTGAGTGTTGTTTAAAGGCAGGGTATTTGTTCTAGAAATTTGTTCTCTTTTGTTATGCTGGTTGAAAATCTCTTCATATCCTGAGAGCAATCACTAAGTTAAGTGGTCTAAATGTGTGTGTGTGGGCAATTCCACGCAAAACTGTCACATCCATAACGCCAGCACAATGCCATTGTATTTAGTTGGCGTTATGGATGTGACAGTTTTGCGTGGAATTGCCCGTGTGTGTATATATGATGTTTATATGAACCAAGACATCCAGCTTATGCTGCATTCACACCATAACTACTGTAATTTGGAAGAGATGGACATCTGTGACGTTATATTCGGAGCAGTTTGTGACTTGAATTTATGCGTTTCAATTGCAACACTATCAACGGCGAAATGAATCTGCAGCAGTCGGGTGGTACAGGTCAGAGCTCTTTAAGTTGTTTATGTTCATTATTATTGTAATGTTATGTGCTTTGAGACATGAGGTAGTTTAACGCCGTCTCTCCTGCTCTACACGTTCATGTATTTAAGGAGGCATGCCTTTCATGACTCTTGAGGGGAGGGTGGGATCTTATGCTTTCAAAGCTCACTATTGCTAGCCTTGAAAATTGGCCGACGGTCACTGTCGCTTGTGTCACCGGAAACCGCCAGCTCTTGAACGAACTGGATCATGTCGCTTTGTTGCTGCCTTTCGCTGGTAGTGTGAACGGGGCTTTAGGGTTGTTGTGTTTGGTGGGTTTAAGGCCCTTTCACACCGGATGCGTAACGAAAAAGCGTAACGGAAAAGCGAATAGTTTGTGTGCGAATAGTTTGCGTCAAAACCATTCACATCAGCCGCGACGTGAATTTGCGACGTCTGTGACGTTCAGAGCTTCAACATTCCAAAACTTTTTACATGTAACACACAAAGTAACAAGTTAAAATCATTCGACTAGAAACTGTAGATATCACACAAAGAATGTATAGTATACTAAAAGCAGCCCTAAATAGTCTCACTACATTTTGTTACATGTTCAAAGTAAACACGGTCTCTGTCTCTATCTTTGACGATAGTAGTGTTAGCTTTCTATCCCAAATGTAGTTTAGCCTGCTAGCCTACACAGCACAGGACTATACAACGACTAAAACTATCACACAACACACTCACAGTCGTGATAACCGAGTTGGTTGGCAATGCTACACCACACATTGGCTGTTTCTCAATTCCAAGAACGCAGAGAACGGACTTGTGTTCTCGTGGAGACCGTTCTTGCCAAGCTTCCTTGGAAGAACGAACTCGGAACCGGCCGCAATGACTTCTGGGACACCAGGCGAGTACTAGCTCAAGTCTGCATTCGATGCATCCTCGGTATCAAGAACACATCCGGGTTCTTTCATGCGTCCTCTGTACTTGCATTCTTGAGAATTGGGTCTGAACTTCGACGGTTAATGATGACGTAAAACGAGAACACAAGGACGCAAGATCGCTGAAGAACGCATATTGAGAAACACCCATTGTCTTTCAAATCGTTGTCCTTGTAGTATGTGATTGGCTGAAGCCTTTTCTGTCGCCGCAAAAGTAAAAACAAATTGACATTGAAGCGAAAAAAATAAAAGTCGTTTTTTTCACCGCAGCTCATTCGCGTTCGGTGTGGAAGCACTCATTACACAAACAGCTGATCAAAAAATAAAACCATTATTCGTGCATCAAAATCACGTCCAGTGTGAAAGGACCTTTAGTCAGGAGATGATCTTAGGTTAGGTTTTCACTCATCATATCAGTGTAACACCAAAGCAGCGTGTTTAAACTCTCTCCCGGTGTCCTGACTTTGCAGCACAGCTCTCCTGTCAGAGCCGGTTTGGATGATGAGGAGGTTTGGAATGACCTCAAGAGAATCACAGGATTCAGCTCTTTCTGCCCTGCGTGTATGACGTCTTGTATTGCGTTAAAAAGTGCAATGCACAAAAGATTTTTTTTTTACTCAACACAAATACAAAATTTTAGATTTATGAGCTCAAATCTCCCACAAACCTTTCTAATAGTACACAAGCATAGCCAAAGCATATCAAATCTCAATCTTTGCAAAAGAAACCCCCATAATAATAATTAGATTTTATCATTTAAGAAAATGACAGCGTTTGTCCATGCACAAGTCGCCACTACAGTGCCACGATGTCTACAATGTGGTTTATTATGAATAATCATGTGTAAATAAGGTTCATTAAAAAAGATTAAAATTACAAATGAAACTAAAAACAGCATTAAATGATGGCAAGTGTAAAATAATGGATGCTCTGAACATGGTGTGCTTATAATATTTCCCCCCGGGTCCAGCGATCACGTCTGAAGCTGACAGTGCCATATCATTTTAAAGAAGGCTGACAGCACCGGGTTCTCCTGGTGACGGCACATTAATACTCACACAGCCTCTAATCAGGCCACCGTGTCAAAAGATTATTTTAAGACCTGGCGAAACAGCTCCAAAAGAGACAAAAAGGGCCCAGCCAGAGAGAGAAAATGAGTTCATTGCTATAATTAGTCTCGCAGCCACCACCCCCTCTCCCCAGTTTCATTTCTTTGGCCTTGGAGGTTGACCAAAGATAATGACTGCTGAGTTTTTCTCATTAAAGACCTTTGAGTGTGTGTGTGTGTGTGTGTGTGTGTGTCAGACCTCCCATCATCAGCTTCCTTCACACACACACATAAGCCCCAGTCACAAAACAAAACCCTGTGCAGGTCAGAGGTCACAGGGATGATATATTTTTGCTGACCACCACCAGGTTGAGCTGCAATCAGAGGTCCCTGTAGAGAACGACACGATGGAGAACATTTATCACTGTCTGTGTTCTAGATGGACTTCATCGGTTCTCAGACCACCGTGATGTCTTGTTTATGAGGTGGCAGATGTTTACACTTTCCAGAACCTTTCCTCCCTCTGTTTCTCTGTGGTAAACAAGAAACATCCATCTGATCTGCTGAAGACAGAAACTCCTGAAGACGCATCTTGTCTGTAGTTGTTGACCAATATATCGCCAATGCTGACATTTATCAGCCAATGTTTTTGGATTGCCATCAGCCATCGGCCATCAGAAAATCCATATTGGTCGACCACTATCCATGAGCACTTGCCTCGTTTACATTTTTGCATTTTTATTAGCAATGAACTATATGTCGGGACCACGTCAGTTATTGGCCAGTATTAGTTTTTTTTATATAAATGTCTCTAAATTGGTCATTATTGGATATATATTTATCTGCCAATAGTACATTATAATTGTGTAATCTCTAGCAAACCTCAAGATGAATATCCATTTTTCATACTATACATTTTATAATGGCTAAATTCAGTTAGCAAAAACACATTTGATTTTTAGTTTTTAATGTTTCATTCATTGATTCATTCGTTCATTGATTCATTAATTTATTCATTCATTCATTGATTCATTCATTTATTCATTCATTCATTGATTCATTGATTTATTAATTTATTCATTCATTCGTTCATTGATTCATTAATTTATTCATTCATTCGTTCACTCATTCATTCGTTCACTCATTCATTCGTTCACTCATTCATTGATTCACTCATTCATTGATTCATTCATTCATTGATTCATTCATTCATTCACTGATTCATTCATTCATTTATTCATTCATTCATTAGTTCATTTGTTCATTCATTTATTTGTTCCTTCATTCATTCATTCATTCATTCATTCACAATATGCCATTAAAATAATTGATAGATTTTTAATATCATTGCATCCCTAGTTTTTAATTCTGCTCTAGTTTCCGCACTACTCTAACTAGATTAAACTTGAATCTTGCCTTTGCAATATTGCATTATTAGATCTTGTATGATAAATTGCTTGTGATTTTTTTTTTTTTTTTCTTCATTTTTAGGTTTCTTTGAACATAAGAACATTGAGGCCTTCACAAAAAGCCTTTGGAAGTGATTGCCAGGGTTTTGGTTTGCTCCGATGAACTGGTACTTTAAGGTATCATTTGGATTTAGATGTATAGATTTGTAAGGATCTTTTGGAGAAGGATCTTTCTGCTGGAATTCAGCAGCTTGTTCTGAGTCTCATTACATTTAAGGAGACACTTTTAGGCACAGTTCAATAGTCCTTGAGTGTTTTGTGGATGGGGTTTTTTCCACAGTGACCCTGCTGTGTGTCTGTGTGTGTATCTTAATGATTGTGTCGATGTGAAAAGGGATTACGTAATCGGAGCCCCTCTGTTTTGTCCTTGCTCATCCTTTCAGAAAAGCCTGTCTCATTTAATGAAGTTATTTCAGGAAGCACTTTTGCTGCTGCTGCATTTCAGTGTGAAAACTGTTAGTTAGGTTACAGCACTGGGATCCAAAATCCTGCTCTCTTGAATTGTTGTTAAGGACAGTACAGTCTGTAGGAAAACTCAATGCAAGTTAACCAATGCAGTCATGAAGCTGGCTGTTCTATATAGCTATAATATATCAAATGTTACGTTTTCTTTTACATTTATGTGAGTCTGCTTACAAAAATGTGTTTTTACTAGCATGATTTCATCACCATCATAATTTTTCAAAGCACTATGTGATACCATGATTTTTCTTAAAGACAAACCCAGTTAAAGGATTTGCAAAATGGTTTTCTGTAGGTCTCTGATAGGCTTTTGTTCAAACAATATATATATTTATATATATATATATTTTTTTATCTATTCTGCCTCAATCATGTAATTTATTTGAATTTATCTTAATTTCTGGGCTTTTCCAGGCAAATAAATGTGACAAATGTGATTTATGCATTTATTCAGTTGATTATACTACATGCAAGGTATTTTTTTTTCAATCAATTCATGGTAATAAAAATAACCATTTGAAGACACTCTTTTATCCAAAAACTACAACTAGGGCAGCAATCTCCCTTCCAAATTCAGTGTTCTCAATCCTAGTTGCATTTTATGTACACCAACTGTGAATTTGGGTCAAACCTGCACTTGCAGGTCATCAGATCAAAACGCCTTTTAAACCTTTGCATAATGCTAAAATTACAACATGCAGCACTGGCCTATATATTGTTTAATGTATATTTGTAACCTCTATGTTAACCTCTCAGTGGTGTTGTGCCGTACATCAGAAACTGAACCGTGGGAGAAGGTGAACACTGTGAAGATGGGATGTATTGTCCCTTGTTCCTGTTCCTGTTTTTTTATTTTTTTTTAAGCCTAGGGAAAATAGAATGAAAATTAGTAGTTCTGTTCAGGAAAAAGGGTCATGCATTTTACGTTGTAGGTCAAGCTATATAATGGATTTAGCAGATTTTTTTGTGTGCTGATAGCAATGTCAGGTCATGTTACATGATTCTGTATAACACATTATACCAGGATGCATGAATGTGGCATTTGAACAATATTCATGAACATGAAAATCCCATTAAGGTCATCAGTGGCACCTTCCCAAACCACAAATGTTAGCATAAGTTCAAATGCTGGAGTCCCCACTGGGAACCTTTAAGACTGTCTGGTTCACTATCTTTGTGGGGACTCTCCATAGACTTAATGGTTTTTATACTGTACAAACTGTATATTCTATCTCCTTACACTAACCCTACCCCTAAACCTACCCATCACAGAAAACTTTCTGCATTTTTACATTTTCAAAAAAACTCATTCTGTATGATTTATAAGCTTGTTTACCCATGGGGACCTCAATTTAGGTCCCCACTGTGACACGAGTCCCCATGAGTCTGTGTGCATTCAGGTTGAAGTCCCTATCGGGATAGAAAAACATGAACACACACACACAGTACATATATGTATTGCATTTGGGGGCTTCCAGTACTCGGTGGGAGTGATAAATGTGGCATGAAAATAAAGAGTTCTCCTTGCCTAATGCATAATCCAGTTTGAAAACCACTGAATGTTCTCTTGATTTAAACCCCTACTTGGCCAATACAAGTAAGCAAAAAAGCAAAAAGAAATGGACATTAATATTTGTAAATAGTCTCTTTGTGAGAAGACCTAGTTGAAGGAGTCATCAGGCCTGTTTTGCGGTACACACCCTGCCACTTATCTAACAGTCTTACATTGTTCTGTGGTCATAAGGAGGTTTCGAGAAAGACATCCCACTGTCTTGGAAGAGTGTCTGAATAAATGTATTCTGCTGTTCTCTGTGAGATGCCTTAATGTGCTTTTGTTTTTCTCCTTGCTCCCAACAGATCGCTCTCCTCCAGCTGTCGTCCTAAATTAGCTGAGCTCTGTGAAAGGAAAGCTGTTTCAGCTGACCCCTTCTGCTCCTTGAAGCTCCAGCCGTCCGTGACACCCAAATGCTGCCTGTCTTTCATCAAACTGGTCACTCCTGAAGAGAAATGGACTTGGAGTGAAAGGAACCCCTTCATGTGGACTCTAGGACAACTCTTGAGCTAGTTGAGATAGCTGGCCCTGGGATTCAAATGGGTGACCTATGACAATGTAACCGATAAGGGGACTTGAGTTCTCGCTTTCCCAAGCAGCTGCAAGACGGATATGAGCTTGAGCCGTGGGTATCGACGATAAAACAAACCTTCCATCGCTTGAGGGCTTCTCTAACGTCATGCAGTCATCTGAGGAATTGTTTACCAGGAAGCTGAAAGCATTGAATGAGAGTATGGGACATCCAGCGACCAACACTCAGGGCAAGCTGGAAGGGGGTGGTAAAACGAACGGGACGCCCGCCATGCCTAAAATGGGGGTGCGAGCCAGGGTGACGGACTGGCCCCCGAAAAAGGAGGGTTGGGAAAGCCGAGGCGGACCCAACTACGAAAGCGTCATCATGGCCTTTCAGAATGGGCAGCCAGACCAAAGTGTGGAGGTCACGGATTTGGGCGAAGCACCAATGGAGCCTGAGTATTCGGATACAAAGTATTCCCTGAGTGACCTTCTAAGTCGATCCCCTTTGAAGGGACTTTATCCCATTCGCCAGCGGAGTAATAGTGACGTGACCATCAGCGACATTGATGCGGAGGACATATTGGACCAGAACGCCGTCAACCCAAACACCGGTGCCTCGTTGCATCGGGAATACGGCAGCACTTCCTCTATTGACCGCCAGGGTCTCGGGAATGAAGGGTTCTTCACCATGTTGCGAGGATACCGGATTGACAGTTTGGACCATCGCAGCGCCCCGCCTGTCGGTTTCCCAGAACTCCTTCGCTACGACACAACCCTCTCCCCAAGCTTGCAGACCGCCGCTCAAATAGCCCGCGGTGAGATCGTCCGAATCTCAGGCTACGACTACGTGGACAGCTCACTTCTCTACAGCCGAGAAAGAGAGAAGTCTTTCATGCATCGTCTGAAGTCGGAGTCATCCGAGACTTCGCTGTTCAGGAAGTTGAGGACTATTAAGAGCGAGAACGATGGCTTACGGCTCTCCACCGAGCAGGACGACCGCCGGCCGCTCAGTTTTCAGAAATGCTTTGCTCACTATGACGTCCAGAGCGTCCTCTTTAACATCAGTGAAGCGGTGGCAAACCGAATCAGCCTCAACCAGAGGAAAAACACCACAACCGGAGCTTCTGCTGCCTCGCAGTACCAAATCCCAGGAGGTGGACAGCTGGGTGGGAATAATACTGGACCTGCATCCATGTTCGAATCGCCACTGGGAAGTCGGGAAGACCTCAATCCCAAGGAGAACCTGGATGCGGATGAGGGGGATGGGAAAAGCAATGGATTGGTGCTCAATTGCCCACATTTTCGCAATGAGGTTGGTGGAGAGGGGGAGAGGAGGATCTCTCTCTCCAGGGCCACTAACACCAACTACAGTGCTGGAGGAGAAAACTGCTCTTTCGAGTCGTCCTTGAGCTCCCACTGTACCAATGCTGGTGTGTCTGTACTGGAGGTGCCACGGGAAAGCCAGGCAATCCACCGTGAAAAGGTCAAGCGGTACATCATCGAGCACATCGACCTGGGAGCGTATTATTACCACAAATTTTTCTATGGGAGAGGTAAGCCTTGTTATTTTTTTGCATGAAAAATGGGGTTTGCACCATGAAATCTTTCATTCCATGTTGTATTTAGAATATTCATCAGTTCATGTTATTCCAAAAGAAACAAAGTTTTTATTGTTTGTGATCTTACTTTGCTTCTGAAACATCTTTCCTCTTTAGTGGATGTCATAAAGGTGTTGGTGTTTTTATTTTATTTTTTATTAATTATACTAAATTACACAACCCAAGTAAAAACTCTAAACTAAAGTGCCCAAAAAAGATGAGTAAGCTATACTGCAAAAAAAAACTTAAAATTTAAATGATATAGATTCACTTGAAAGGCAACACTGAATAATAATAAGAGTTTTCATAGATTTTCTCTTGAATTGAGGTGCATTTTGGCTAAATTCACGTTTATATACAAGTTAAAAAATCTAAATAAAATACACAGAAAAAATAAAAATAAAATGCATTCATATTATTGACACATCTATGAAAACAAGTCTATCTCCTTCAGTGTTGCCTTTCAAGTACATTTAAAGAGTTTTTAGATATTTTAAGGAGAATTACCTCATTAACTCACCATCATATCATTCGAAACCTGTATGACCAACTTTTCTATACAATGAAAGTCAGTGTGTTTCAATGCTGTTTGGAACTTACTTTTCATCAAAATATCTTCTATTGTGATCCACCTGAGAGTGAGTAAATAATTTCCATTTCTTTGGGTGAACTTTAGCTTTAACTCGAAAATGAGTACAAAATACTTGTTACAAACTTAAAATCCATTTTTTTTGCAGTGTTAATATTTTCTCCTTTTGGATGCTGTTCTGGTGATTTAGGGACCGATACAATAGCAAGTTTTTTGTAATCCTGATGTTTATTACACATTCTGAAAGGAGAAACGCTTGTGGCATGGATTGAGGTGTGAGAATGTTCGCCTGTCTTTGGCCTGTGATTTGTCATGTGAGAATAGACAGGGTGAGGTGCAGCTGTTCCCCTCCGAGGAGCCGTGATGGCAAGAGGTGAGACGGGACCCTTTCCTCACACCGCAGTCCCACCGCTCTTCATTAAAACACCTCAGCGTGTCTGGGAATGGAACGAGCAAACGATACTTCGACTTATCCTGCACAATGTCATTGGTGTTTGACTGAGAAGGTGTCAGCGGCTGTCAGACTGCTTTTTTTGCATGTCTGCACATCTGCATAGGCCTGACAGGATTGTGTTACCCATTCCTAAGCTCTGGAAAACAGCTGCTCCACCTCTTGCCATGCAGAAATTCGTTTCTTTCCTTTGACTACGCTGAATAATGAGCTGCAGCCTGTGGGTGAAAGCTGCGATTGTGTCCTGCACGTTCACGGGCTTTCCAGCCGTAGCGAATGAGCGAATTACAGCTCAGCTCAAATGACAATAAATCATGTTAGCAAGCTCGTTCTATTGGGAAATGGATAATCATCTGCCTTGCCATGTCGCCAAAGACCTTTCAAGCAGAAGAGCTCAATTTCCTCTGTGTAGCGGAGCTGCCGCCATTTGTACAGGGATATATTTAAGACACTGATTAGTCTTGTGCATTTAACTATATATTTTAAGTGCCGTTTAAACAGGGAGGGAGTTTAAACTCGAAATGAAATCCAAATGGACCCTATTCAAACAACTTTTTTGGATGTATGGGCTCTTCATTAATAATACTAATAGCCTAATCAATTTATTTAGTTATTCTTATACTGTAACTTGCAGGTAATGCAGATTTACTAATATATTGCTAATGGTTAACAGTAATTTAATGCTGATTAATACAACGAAGATAAAGGCATTAATAGCAAATAATAACACATTTGTCAAGAAAGAAAATACATTTGGTTTCCTCTCAAGGTTCTCATCCACTCAAACATCCCATTTCATGTTGATTTTATTTAAATGCGTAACTTCAAATTGAATTAAAATGAATGCATAACTTGAATGCATAACTTTACATTGAATTCAATTGAATGGATAAATTCAAACTGAATTAAATTGAATGCATAACTTAAACGCTTGACGTTAAATTAAATTGAATGCATAACTATTAAATTGAATTAAAAAGAAATGCATGACTTGAATGCACAGCCTAACATTAAATCAAATTGAATTGATAACTTTAAATTGAATTAAATGTAATGCATAACTTTAAATTGCATTAAATAAATGCATAACTTTAAATTGAATGCATAACTTTAATGCATGGCTTTAAATTGCATTAAATAGAATGCATAAATTTAAATAGCATGAAATAGAATGCATAACTTTAAATTGAATGCATAACTTTATTACATGGCTTGGTTGAATTCCAATGTAGAATGTGGTCTGTTATTTCTTGATAACAGACCGCTGCGAAGTATAACACACCGTTGCCATGAAAAACAGAGCGTTGCTATGGACACGGAACGGACTATTTTCTTTAGTGGAAGCAATACAATCATTTTTAAATCAATAAACTCCTTTTTAAATCAATATTTTGTGTCAAATTATTGATTTATTTTGTAGGTAGCCATGTAATAAGCGGGATAATGTATAGCGAGGCGGTTGTTATAGTGAATACAACCCCTTCAGGCTGATTCAAGTTGAACTGATTCCAGTTCAGCCTGTCGGGGTTGTTATTCGCTATAACAACCGCCTCACTATACATTATCCCTTACTTAATGCATGGCTTTAAATTGCATTAAATAGAATGCATAACTTTAAATTGCATTAAATGTAATACATAACTTTAAATTGAATGCATAACTTTAATGCATGGCTTGAAATTGAATTAAGTGGAATGCATTATGTGAGACAGATACTGATTTTATTTTGACTCTCTGACTTTCCCGACTTCAAACTAACAGTCAGAGTCCATTTGACCTTTATAGCTGCTCATCACCCCATCAGCGTCTCTACAGGACCTGAGAAGGACAGACCTGTCAACATGTCTCTCCAAAGAGCCACTATCCCTTTCACACCTTACTTTCCATGATGCTTTTATCACCCAGGGAGTAGCATTGATTCCATTAACTTCCTCTCTCTTCGTGACCAAGATCTGCGTGATCGGAGAGGAGGCAAGATGTGACATGCCTACTGAAGGTTTACTCTACGGTTGCATTAATGCATGAATGTTATTAATACTTCATCTTGTTAAGCATCATGGCCCCCTGTTGGTGATGGGCAAGCTGATATCTTTTTATCGTTCTGTTAAAGTGTATTTTAGAGAAGAATTCAGCAGTGTTTTGCTCTTCACTGCAGCTTTACCCTCACGAGTGTGTTCAAGTGGATGAATGACGTGTCACTGGTGAGGGTGTTTGTTGTCGTTCACCTCTGGATTTGAGTTGGATTAAGGGCTGTTGTTGAACATTTCCAGATCTCTCCCATCATGCAGTTCGCTTCTGCTATCGTAACTTTGAATAAGGTTGTATTTGTTTTTCGTGTTGTGCCATCAGCAGGATCCCACACACTACTTGAGCTGTTGCTAATTTCTTTGTTGTCCCATATTTTTTTTGTGTGTGTGTTTTGCAACAATACGCATTATCCTAATGTTTTCCCGCTTTGGCATGCTTTAGTACACATTGCCTGCTATATTGCATAATTTTGGCCTCAAGTTTTCAACATTGTGTCCAAATGCATGTTTGTCTACAAAGAGGCTTACTGAAAAGGATATCAAAAAGAAAGAGGTTAAGCCTCGTCTGTGGTGGGTTTTATTTGTTAATCTCTGACGGACTCCTGTGGTCCAGTGAAATCAGAGATTATGGATCACATATGACACTGATGTGTCTGCGGGACTCTGTGAAAATCTATGGAGATGCTCCCTGGACCAGACGACATCATTGCCATGTAGACGTGACAGATAACTAGGACATTTTTCTCCATTATAGCACCATATTAAAATAATCCACATTTGCCATTATTTTATTTTATTTTTACTCCAAAATCAAGAGTATCTATCTATCCATCCATCCATCCATCCATTCTTTTTTGTTTCATCCTTTTGTCCATTCATCCATCCATCATCCATCCATTCTTTTTTGTTTCATCCTTTTGTCCATTCATCCATCCATCATCCATCCATTCTTTTTTGTTTCATCCTTTTGTCCTTCCATCCATCCATCATTTTTCCTTTCCGTCTATCTATCCATCCATCCATCCATCCATCCATCCATCCATCCCAGTCATCCATCATTTTGTCCATCCATCCATCCATCCATCATCCATCCATCATCCATCCATCCATCCATCCATCCATCCATCCATTCTTTTTTCGTTTCATCCTTTTGTCCATTCATCCATCATCCATCCATCCATTCTTTTTTGTTTCATCCTTTTGTCCTTCCATCCATCCATCATTTTTCCTTTCCGTCTATCTATCTATCCATCCATCCATCCATCCATCCATCCATCCCAGTCATCCATCATTTTGTCCATCCATCATCCATCCATCCATCATCCATCCATCATCCATCCATTCTTTTTTCATTTCATCCCTTTGTCCATTCATCCATCATCCATCCATCTATTCTTTTTTTGTTTCATCCTTTTGTCCTTCCATCCATCCATCATTTTTCCTTTCCGTCTATCCATCTATCTATCCATCCATCCATCCATCCATCCATCCATCTATCCATTCATCCATCCATGTTTTTGTCATTCCATTCATCCATCATTTTGTCCATCCATCATCCATCCATCCATCCATCCATCCATCCATCCATCCATTCTTTTTTCGTTTCATCCTTTTGTCCATCCATCCATCATCCATGTTTTTGTCATTCCATTCATCCATCGTTTTGTCCATCCATCATCCATCCATCCATCCATCCATTCTTTTTTCATTTCATCCTTTTGTCCTTCCATCCATCCATCATTTTTCTGTTCCGTCTATCCATCCATCCATTGTTTTGTCATTCCATCCATCTATTCATCGCTTTGTTGTTCCATTCATCCATCCATCCATTTTTTTGTCGTTTTGTCCTTCCATCCATGCATCCATCCAGTGTCACAATGCAAAAAATCCTATAGTAAAATTCTATTTAATTATTTATTTGAGACAGATGATCTTAATTGTCACGAAAATAATGTCACGATGTATGTCAAAATGCAAAAATCATAATGGTCCTAAAATAAACTTGCTTGCTTTATTTTATTTTTTTAAATAATGTCACAATGCAAGAATCCTAAGATAAGAAGGTCTGTAGGCAGTTCTCAGTGGAGTTTCCCGTGTGTGTGTGCAGTGTCTCCTCAGCATGACCAGCACCAGAAAGGCTGTGAAGAGTTTAAACAGCTCTTACTGTCCGGTTCACTCAGGGTCTCTCACTCGCTTTATAGGGTGTTCCCGGAAAGTGTTATCTGTCCTTCTTGAACCTGACCTCATACCTTGCTCTCGTTCCTGTCATTAACCCCCAGAGCACCAGAACTACTTCGGGGTGGATGAGAACTTGGGCCCGGTGGCCATCAGCGTGCGGAGAGAAAAGCTGGATGATGGGAAAGACAAAGAGGCATCGCAGTATAACTATCGGGTCACCTTCAGGACGAGTCAGGTACACCAGCGCTTGACAAATGGACATGAATCTCTCAGCAAATATTGATATAAATAACTATTGATAATTAGTTTTGATTTTAATTGGATTAATGAATGAGCATATCATGTGTAATTAAAAATTAATGGTTTGATGACCTTAATTGCAATACCATTTTTAGTAGTTTTAGAAGGACTAATAGTGTCGCACTGGAAATAATAGCTCCACATAAACATTTAAATAATTAATTAGTTTTACCTGCTGAAATGAAGGATGCATTTAATTAATATTAAAAGGTAAAACTCTCCCTCTTTCATACTTACAAGCTTGAAAATTTCTTGGTTTGCATTGGCAACATTTATAAAAATCCCTACGATATCAATTGCTAATAATTTTATTAGTGATAGAATCATGAAATTGTCATCAAAATAATTTTATAATGCAGGAATTTTAATGGTCCTCTATGGAAGCTTGTTTCCGCCACAGAATAAAACATTTTAAAAGATAATTGCGACTTTTTATCTCACAATTGCGAGTTTACATCTCGCAATTCTGACTTTATTTCTCAGAATTGCGAGATATAAAGTCAGAATTGCGTGTTATAAAGTCAGAATTGTGAGATATAAAGTCAGAATTCCGTGTTATAAAGTCAGAATTGCGAGATATAAAGTCAGAATTGTGAGCAATTGTGTTGCAATTCTCGCAATTGCGACTTTATATCACGCAATTGGGAGATATAAAGTCAGAATTGCATGATATAAAGTCGCAATTGCGTGTTATAAAGTCAGAATTGTGAGATATAAACTATTCTGAGGTAAAAAAAAAAAAAAAAAAGGTCCAACTTTTTTCCCCTTAGAATTGGACTTTATATCTCGCAATTATGTGTTATAAAGTCAGAATTGTGTGATATAAAGTCGCAATTGCGAGAAAAAAAGTCAGAATTCTGACTTTATAAGACGCAATTGCGACTTTATATCTCGCAATTCTGACTTTATAACACGCAATTCTGACTTTATAACACGCAATTGCGACTTTATTTCACGCAATTCTGACTTTATTTCTCGCAATTCTGACTTTATAACACACAACTGCGACTTTATTTCACGCAATTCTGACTTTATTTCACGCAATTCTGACTTTATATCTCGCAATTCTGAGAAATAAAGTCAGAATTGCGAGATAAAAAGTCGCAATTATTTTTTAAAATGTTTTATTCTGTGGCGGAAACAAGCTTCCATAGTCCTCACATGAACTTAATTTTCGAAATTATTTATTTTTATGTTTGTTTGTTTGTTTGCTTTCTTATTTATTCATTTATGTACTTATTTACTTGTTTAATTACTGGTGTTTATTAATTAATTAATTAATTAATTAATTAATTTCCTTTTTTTCTCTCTCATGGGGTGAATTATTATTATTATTATTATTATTATTGTTATTATAATTTTCGAGGACAGTATATCAACAAATGCCCACATGCAGATTCCTTTTTCTCCACCGCATTAAACCTTAGGCTTTGATCTTCAGATTCTAATGGCGCTCGTTCACAATTAATCTGAATTATGAAGCCTCTTGTCATTTCCTACATGCCATAGATGCTCAAATGACTCAAAATCTCAGAAGGACCCTTTAAAGAGATGCTAGAGAATTCAGCATAAAAGGCTTTTACTCTATAAGTGCAGATAAAAAGGTTGAGACTCAATTTCTTCCTTTCAGACGAGAGCGCGCCCTCGAATCTCCTGCAAGGGGGAGGATTTCATTGACAATAACTTGATATCCCAATATATCAATACATATTTTTAATTGAAAGAATCCTGTTAGTTTATAAGAAAAAGAATAAGTACTTGAGGTCACATACTCGTATGGCAATATTAAGCCATCGGATAATAAGGATTTTGATTGTTTGAGGCAGGAAGATGTCCTTGCTGTTTAATGCATGTGTAATGATTAGATTAGACACTAACAGCTCTTGTCCTTCTCTGGCCCTCCTCAGTTGACCACCTTGCGTGGGGCGATTCTGGAGGACGCTGTGCCGTCCACGGCGAGGCACGGGACGGCCCGCGGTCTCCCACTGAAGGAGGTGCTGGAGTACGTGGTGCCCGAGCTGAACATCCAGTGCCTTCGACTGGCCCTCAACTCCCCCAAAGTCCCCGAGCAGCTCCTCAAGCTGGACGAGCAGGGGGTGAGGACTCGTCTAGAATGCTGAAATCTCATGTTATGTAAACGATATTCAGATATGCAGAGTAGGGCTGCATGATTTTGGGGGAAAAATCTTTAAGCAATTTTTCTCAGAAAAAGCATATGCAATAAAAAAAATTTTTTTTTTTAAAAAGTACCACTTTATATTAAGTGGTTTTAACTACTATATACTAACATTGAAATTAATAATTTGATACAATGGAACTTACATGTTTAAACACATACATGTTTTTACATTGTACTTATATTTTAAAAATACCTGCATGTAATTACAGCTGTAATTAATTTATGTAATTACATTTATAATTACACTTACAAAATAAGACATAGTATTGTAATATTTCAATGAACAAATAGTGTTTTAAAAAAAATTATGCATTAATTTCTTCAAACACTAAACCATCAAACCTGTATTTAGACAGAAAACCACAGGTAGGGAACATATATTTATATAATTAAAATGCAGCCTCTGTGATTTGATTCTCATAATATGATAATTTTGGTTTTATTTAGATTAATTGTGTAGCCCTAATGCATAGTGTCTTTTATTATATTGCTTTTGCTTTTGTTTTATAGCAATAAGCAACATTCATTGTAGTGGTCAATCAATATGGTGACTGAATGTTTAACATTTTTACATGTGATTTTTTGCTTATTCTATTGTGATTTTTACCACAACAGCCATAATTAAGTCTGGTTTTAATGCAGCATTGTATCTTTACACCGCATTTTGTGCAGTCACAGAGCAGCCTTAACTTGGCGGTGTAAAGATGCCTTAAGAATGTGTTGTTTCTCACAAATGTGAGTTATATGTGTAACACTAGTTTCTGAAAGTGTTAATGCAAATAGTGCATGGTTATATGACTAAAAATCAACATGCACTGGGTCTCGAAAGCACCATAGGTAGAGCTGTTTTTCCCATGAAGCGTCTGCCAACATGGATTCAGATGGTCGTCTTGATTCTGAGGGAGAAAATCAGCCAATATCATGCTATAGTTCGATCAATAACAGCTCCAGTCGCCCATTGATTTCCCAACTTGGAGTGGAAATGTGAATGAGGACGGACGAATACAGCCAAAATTACATTTTATTTCATAGATAGAGACGTTTCAATCCCACCCTCTCAATAATGTTTCATTATCGTCTTTAGAGAGAAGTGATTATTGAAGTTCTCTCGAGTGCTAAATATAGACCGAGTGTGATATGAGTGGAAAAGCACAGTCATTTCTTTTTGCCTGGCAATTCTGTATATTATATACTACCATTTCAAAGTTTGGGGTCAGTAAAGAGTAAGAAAAAGAAAAAGTAAGACAGTTACTTCATGGATCCAGGATACTATGCATCCTGATAAAGTTCCCTTGGCCTTTGGAATTAAAATAGCCCCACATCATCACATAGCCTTCACCATACCTAGAGATTGGCATGGGGTACTTTCCATAAGATCATCTCTCAATGCAAATCAAACCAGCTATTAGGCTAACTGAAATAAAACCATGCCAATCTCTAGGTATGGTGAAGGCTATGTGATGATGTGGGGCTATTTTAATTCCAAAGGCCAAGGGAACTTTATCAGGATGCATAGTATCCTGGATCCATGAAGTAACTGGCCTTTAAAAATAAAAATCTGCCTGCCTCTATGGGAATTTAACATAGGGGTGTCCAGACTTATGCACCCTGTATTTTAAGGAAGAACATTTATTTATTTACGATACATTATTCATTCACAAAGAAAATTGGTGTCCTTAAAGGCTGGATTTTTCCTAATTTTTTTAATTAAGGCATTAAGTTCAATTTCCAAAAGATGATTTTTTATTCCTCTTTTTAGTCAACTTTAGCATGGGTGTCTAAACTTATGCATAGCACTGTATATACTTAGCTGACGCTTATCCAAAGCGACTTACAAAAGAGAAACAATAGCAATTTGTCAAAGAGCCAACAAAAAAATATATATTTCACAATGTTGCTGTTTTTACTGTATTTTTATCAAATAAATGCAGCCTTGTTGAACATAACATTAAACAAAAACAGAAAATCGTACCAACCTCAAACTATTGAACAGTGTGACGTGTAGATATTAGGGAAATACTATATATCTTAATAGCTCCCTCTCATATCAAGTCAAGTTATGTTTATTTCTAAAGCGCTTTATACAGTACAGATCGTTTCAAAGCAGCTTTACAGAGATAAACATGAAAATTATGCATTTCGGCTGTTGTTCAGTTCAGTGTTGATTCAGTTGTAAAGATCATCAACTATTAAATTATTAATTTAATCTATAAAGCAGTTCTGCAAAAAATGATGTCATCGTCCAGCTCAGTTCAGTTTTCATACAATATCAATAATTTTGATGACAGAATGGAGAAGAACCCTTGTGAGGAACCAGTCAGTTCTCCTCTGGCCAAATGGCCAATCATATGAACGTCAAACTGTGGATTCCCATTGACACGGGCTATGAATCTTGTTGCTTGAAGCTGTCGGAAAAATCCCAGGATGTTTTTTCTTACATAAGTGACAAAAATTGACAAAAGAAAGATAAAAAACCATTCCATTGCTGGATGCAATAGCACTTTATTGATTACAGTTTCATGTTTCTCTGCAGGAGCAAATACGGGTTTGTCCCAGAAGGCTTGTGTTTTAGTGTAGTTTTCCCTCTTAGTTAGTCGAAGTTACTCGGCGAAGCACTTAACAACCGTTTAACGCCGTTTGGCACACGACCTCTCATAAGGATTCTGGGAGTTGTCTCAACTCGAGCAGGGAGATCTGGATAGCGTGCGCTGAATTGCTACCAGTTGGAACAGCATAATGTGGGCCTCAGATTCGGAGTGTGTTATTTGTACGGGCGTTCATGCTTACTATGTTTATAATTCAGTCATCAAGTTTTGGTTTGGCACATACCACTCAAATTTCCTTCAGAAACGGTATGTAGTTATTTTGCAATTTCGTTTGCTGCTGTTTATGCCTCTAAAATGACATGCTTCACTTTTAAAAAACTTTTCTTTAGTGTGTAATGTTGCTGTTTGATCATGAAAAAGCTCTGAGTTCTTCTCTATATCAGTGTCAGTGTTTCTGAACTCGCCCTGAAACGCCTCCATTGTAGTCTTGAGTTTCTTCAGGGAACGAACACGTCACAATAATCCTCATTTAAATAATGAATGCGCAGAATAAAGGGGCGGGGCCTGGTTGAGTTAGTTAGTAGTGTGTTAAACTGGCGGTTATGGTAAGCGGCGGGACATTTCCCAAACACACTCACGCTCGAAGCGCTCAACCAATCACAACACACTGCTCCAGCCGACCAATCAGAGCACAGTGTGCTTTCAGAAGGAGGGGCTTCTTAGAGACAGGAACTAAACAGAGCGTTACTGACAGACTGGGAAGAGAGGAGCCGCAACAGTGGAGAATATGGGGGAAATAATGTGTTTTGACCCCAAAAACAAAATAAAGACTTTGAAACAGGGCATAATAGATCGCGTTTAAGGAAAGACTGTATTTGGCTTGTGTATTTGACTGTTGCACATGCATGTTCAGCTGGCTGCTGAAGATCTGGTTTGGAGATGAATGGTGGTCTTCGCCTCTGGGGACGTATGTGTGAAAAACAACACCTATGTCACATAATGTGCTAAAGACCCCCAGCCTGCCTCCAGTCTGCCTCCCACACGGCTAGCAAACCGCATCGCGTTACCTTGGGCTGCTGCGGGAAAGGTTCACTGCTCACTTGATGGTGACAGATAATGAGAAGTGAACTCTTTCATTCCGTGTCCTGCTCTTTTCTTCTCTTACGCTTGTGTGTGTATGTCTTCTCACAGGACGACAGAATTAGCGGCGGCTTAGCAGAAACAAAACTTGATTTGAAAGTGAATAAAGTGAAGATCTCATTTGTTTCCCGTTGATCTTTAGCAACATTTTAAGAAGAGACCTACCATGAGCTCTGAAGTTAAGCTTAAGAAATTAGATTGTTATGTTCGATTATATTAGATTATTATACTGTAACTACATCATTAAATGTGGAAGATGCAAAAAAAAAAAAATGCTTTTTCCAGTCAAACGAGGATCCCAACAAAGTTTCATACATTGCCTTGTTAAGAAACAGTAAGAGACAGAATATTCTTCAAGGCATAGTTTATGAGAAACAATTAGTCAGGTACGCATCAGTGCATGTAAACACAGATTAAGTCATTAATGAAATCATCAGGCAGATGCACATTTATTTTCTGCGAGTGGATGAAGCGAAGTCCGATGGGAACGTGATACTCGAGTCCCTTCAGAAGAGCTCAGCCTGTAAACATCAGTTCAAACAGATTCAGCGATCACAAGGAGGAGGATTTAATAATCATTATGGAAATTGAGAGATTGGATGACGGAAAACTCAACAGAAGTCTGTGGGATCACATCAAGTTCTGACTGTGAAATGTGTCATTTACGTACAAAAACAACCGCACAATAATATTCACTTACAAACGAGTTTCTCAAACAGCAACAGCCCCATTTGTGCCCACATATAATTAGTTTAAGGCTTCTTTTTACTAATATTTTGAATTCGCTTTTATTTTAATGTTTTCCGTGTTCATTTTAAATTAAGTTTGATTTTTAGCTCTTTTTGTTTATTTTATTTCCAAAATATTTAAAATTTTACTTTTAGCAGTTTTAGTACTTGAAGTTTTAAGTATTATTATTATACAACTTATTTCAGTTAGTTGCCAATGCAACATTTCACTGTTTTTCATATAACATTAAAACATTTTTTAGCTTTATTTCAATTGACAAAAAAAGTCTTCGTTTTAGCTAATGACAACAAGATTGGTTTGAGGCATTTAAAACATGTAAACGAGATATATCCTGGATAAACTGTATTCTGCTTATAGTTATATACTTTCTGTACTTTTATTCTGTACTTCTAAGCAGATGTGATGGATTTTTTTTTATTAATCATAACTAACATTTATTTTTCTTGCAGGAACAACATTCATGCTTTTGAATTTTAAATGTTTCCAAACCATTTGGTCGAAAACTCGTGACTTTGAGTGTGTGAGTGTATAAATAACAAATATGGGAAATGAAACTAGACAGATGTCTAGGTTTGACAACTTGTGATTCACAATGAAGTAATCAAGAAAACAGAGTTTGCTTCTACCTAGTAACAGAAGGGTTTGCCTATGAAGAACCAATCAAATTGGAGGGTAATTATGTAATGTATCATGAACGACTGTAGACGTTCGGGGACGTTGATTGTAGACGATACCCAGAAGCGAAAGAAGAAAAAATACCACACAGAATAAGTGGATCCCAATAGCCAAAAGTCTGACCATTAGCTGACAAGTGACCAGAATATACATAAAACCACTGTTAGCAAACTACCTGTGTTCTTCAATTACTGAATCCAGTCAAACACTAAATCTCTAGCATTTCCCTCATTTCATTTGATGGGAAGTGAGTTGCGACAGAAGTCTCTTCAGGAACAATCAGTCACAATCCCACAGTAAGACGTGGTGAAATGCCATCAGAAACCCTGGCCTTACGCAAGCTAACCCAGTTCAGATGCGCTGAACGGGTCTGATGAGGCAGAGGAAAACGGCTGATGTTTCAGCGCTCAGGAATCACGGCTCTCTTACGCGGGTCAAGTATTCCCAGCTTGGAAACCATGCTGTTGTCATGGCGACCACGTCCTCTGAAACCTTCATCCGACTGTTTTGGATTAGGAACAGCCAGTGACTTCCCCGGCATCTAGTCGAGCAGCGCTAATGCAGTTCAGAGGAGATGCCCTACTTGGCTTTAGAAAGGACACACACACACACACACACACACACACACACTGGGATAAGTGCAGTAAACTTGAGTTATAAAACGACATCCAAACCGCTGACACATTCTGAATGGGTAAGTATACGGCCAACAGGCAGTTTTTAGACTAAGCAAATGGTGAGAAAACATAAAATGCTTGCGGGAAACACACAGGGGCAAATTTAACACGAGAAGTCATTTGAGCCAACAGTGATGTCATGCGCTTGCTTCCTCACGTCAGTTTCCATTTCAACAGCATCAAAAAGTCAAACAGTAAGATGCCCACTCATAATAAAACAGTAAAACTCTTAAACCCTTCATATATATATATAATGCACTATAAAATGATTTCTCATGCATTAATTATGCCTTGTAATGCACTGTATGGTCTTTTGTAAGCACAATTATAATACTTATCTATTCATTCATTTAAAAAAGTATAATACATTAAATACATGACAAATTTCAGATGTAGAAGAATCTGCAAGTATTATAATGCATTTTAACTTGGGTTACAATTATTTATGAAAAGGTATAATGCATTGTAATAAACATTATGAATACCTTTATAATGCATTATACATAAGGGGCTTTTTACCAATAATAAAGTATTTTAATACAATTATTTTTTCAAATTAAAACAATATAAAAATATTTAAAAACAAAAGTATATACTGCATATGTAATATATTTACATACATGTATATGTTATATATATATATATATAGAGAGAGAGAGAGAGAGAGAGAGAGAGAATAAATAAATAAATATATTATAAATATTAAAAATATAAATATTTTAAAACAATAATTAAGTAGAAAATTATTCAAAATATATAGATTAAATATAAACTAAATATAATGTATTATATTATTTTAAAATAAAAAATATGTATCGTATTTTTTCCAATTTAAAACATTTAATACCGATATATAATATAGTATATTCTCATTTCTTGAGCTTAAGCTTAACTTTTATATGTACACAATTTATATATACACAATTTTAAATAATTATTAATTATTTTAATAGTTAATTATTAATAGTAATTAATTTGGTAGTTAAAGTAAATATAACATTTATAAATGTTAAACTTAAATTTTTTATTTTATAAAAATACAATTATTTAATATTTAGAATGTTTAATTGGAATAATCAATGGGAAAACGAATAGAATTGGAAGCATAATTTCACTGCCTTCTACCTTATTTTGAGCACATTCTAAGACCTTTATCCTTCACAGAAAGGCAATCCCAGAATGCATTTGTGACGGGCTCAGTGTAAAGTTTCATGCATGTTGACAGGGAATCAAGGGAGCCAATCTTAAAATGTTGCTCTTTTCTGAAAACCTTTGATTCAGTTTAAGATATTCTATTTAAAGATTTTACTGGTTTGGTTTTTGTATATTTCTACTTGTTAGCTCAACAACATACACCAGTTTCTGCTGAAATCAATACATTTTGTATATTGAAATATTGTTACACTTAAACTTTTCTCAGCATGCCATCTTAAAAATAGTCAAAGACATCTGTCTAGTGCATATTTACCCTTTGTACCCTTAAAAGCAAACACACTAGTCAGATAGTGGACACCAAGGCAGCTCACTAGGGTTTGAAACTCTGGCTCAAAAAAGACAATCTCTATATCCAAGTCTGAAATCTTTGGCACAGATATTTTCCATATTAATCAAACGTACAGCAGAGAGGATAACGGTTATGAAACACATTCTTCTGTCTGTTCATAACTAAGAGGTCAACACGGCTCTGAGTGACATGAAACGCCACAAGAAAGAAGAAACACAGGGATAGAGGGAAAGAAAGTCAGTCATCCCTGGAGTGTTTTACATAACGGTGTCCTGACCACTGTGACATCACTGCGCCTCTTCTGTACCCATCAGCCCTCGGGACAGTCCTGATTTCTCACGACTCGTAGACTAAACACCAGCAGTGTCGTCATCAAGCGCTGTTAAAGAGCTGACTGTTAAACTGTGTAAAACACACACATGATGATACGAGCACAACAGTGAGCCATCGCTGCTTCCGGGAGGGTTTTCACATTCATTTCTCCAATGGGATTTAAAAAAAATGCAATCTTCTGATATGATATTAACACTTTTGAGATGAATCAAAGCATTACAAACTTTGATTTTGAAGCAAAAACATTTTTAGAAATTAAAAAGGTAAACAAAATGGCGTATTGCAAATGACAATCATTGCAGAAAAGATGGTGTATAATATAATTTTAATATTTTCAAATTAATATATTAATTAATAATCTGATATTTATTTTAATTATGCTAAATATTGTATATCATAATAGTTTAATATTGAATAAAAAATACTAAAAGTATACACACACATATATATTTAATATTAAACTATTATGATATACAATATATATATATATATTGTAAAATATATTTTTTTTAAATATATAAAAAGTATTCAGATACAGATTCATTATATATATAATAAATTACAATATGTTCATATTAAATATATGAAAAATATAGATGTTTTATATTTTTTATATAAAACATTTAATACCGATATATATAATATAACATAATATAATACTACATGTACTTTCTACAGTAATAACATGCATAATTACAAGTAACTAACCTAAACCTAACCCTATAGTAAGTACATGTAGTTAATTAATATAACTTAACAACGTCACCTCAAAATAAAGTGCAGCCTAAATTAATAACTGGGTTGAGTTTTATTGATATCCGATCAGTAATAAATGTAATGTGTGTGTGTGTGTTGGTTGTGTTGCAGCTGAGTTTCCAGCACAAAGTGGGCGTCCTGTACTGTAAAGCGGGTCAGAGCACAGAGGAGGAGATGTACAATAATGAGAACGCCGGGCCGGCGCTGGACGAGTTCCTGGATCTGCTCGGTCAGAGAGTCCGACTGAAGGGCTTCACCAAGTACAGAGCACAGCTGGACAACAAGAGTATGTGTTAATGCTGACACCATCCACATACAACACAGTGCATTTACATATTCATATTATATTATATTAGTGCTGTGCAACAATTAATCGCATCCAAAATAAAAGTTTGTGTTTACATAATATATGTGTGTGTACTGTGTATAATTATTTTGTTTATATAAATACACACACATGCATTTATATATTTAAGAAAAAATTATTTATACATAAAATATTTATATTTATACAGCGGGGGAAATAAGTATTGAACACGTCATCATTTTTCTCAGTAAATATATTTCCAAAGGTGCTATTGACATGGAATTTTCACCAGATGTTGGTAACAACCCAAGTAAGCCATACATACAAAGAAACAAACAAAAATAAGTTCAGAAATTAAGTTATGTGTAATAATGTGAAATGACACAGGGAAAAAGTATTGAACACATACTGGGGAGTGTGTGTGTGTGTGTGTGTGTGTGTATATACTGTTGTCAGGGCAAGTAAAGACTCAGTACAGTCAGCAGAGAAAAATGTCGAGTCCTGTTTCTCCTCTTTGTTCCCTTGTGTCTCAAACACAAGATGTGTTGTTGACAACTGTCCTCCATTACAGCGGACTCGACCGGCACTCACTCGCTCTACACGACCTACAAGGACTATGAGCTGATGTTCCACGTGTCCACACTTCTGCCCTACACACCCAACAACAGGCAGCAGGTGTGTGTCCTCCTCGTTATGCTAATGAGCTCTCGTGATTTGCTAATGTCTTCACATAGGGGGTTCATCTATCTGTCTGTCTATCTATCTATCTATCTATCTATCTATCTATCTATCTATCTATCTATCTATCTATCTATCTATCTATCTATCTATCTATCTATCTATCTATCTATCTATCTATCTATCTATCTATCTATCTATCCATCCGTTCTCAAATCATGCTGGAGAACATGATCATCAGGTTGATGATGTTAAGTTAAAGTAGTACTTATGAACATTAGATTAAATCCAAATAATTATTTACAAATTAAAATATAGATTTTAGTCTGAGTATATAAACTTAAATCTGAATATATAAGCATTTATAATTATGATTCCCCCCCCATTTTTGAACAATGTTTATTGAGAGTTTTCCTCTCAGGTTTGAACGTCTGATTATTTCTAACTATTCTGAACTGTACAGTATATTAGGATTTATTTTTTATTTTCTTTATTTTATATATTTCAAAAGTGTGTGCATATGCATTTTAAAGCATTTACATCTTTTTAGTGAAGAAAACAAAATAATATGTGACAAAGCTGGAATCTTGCCACTCCTGCAGAAGATGAAGATGACTTCACTTTGGTTAAAAGTCTGGATTTGATTTCCAGTTACAATTGTCAGATTTGGTAAATGCATTAAATGTAATCCCATTAGATATATTTTTTATATATATATCATAACGGGTTTATAGTCTATCAAATGCATAAACTTAGTAATAGAGCCACTCCAGCCACATCACTGTCACTTGTGTCTCTGACAGTCGATTGGCAGGATTAGAAGATTTTCTGTCTTTTTCTTCTCCAACTTCAATTCTATTCGATTGTGCGGGATTAGCGGATAAATCCCTGGCCGTAAGCTTCCAGAAGACTGGAGCACAGTTCAGCCTCTCATCTTCTCATCCTCCCGTCTCACACATAATCCTGTTTGTAACCCTTGGCCACTCTCGGGAAGGCCGGCACACCGTTAATATGACGTCCCTATAGAGCGGCTCAGGGTTAATAGAATATGTTAAGTTCCTGACTCTGTCGCCATTGAACGCTCTTATCCAACATCTTTGAGATATCAAGGCCGACTTTTCTAAAAAAAAAAAGTCCAGAATCAGATACTTATGTATGAGCTTAAGAGATTTTAAAGTCTTCCACAGCATCTGCAGGCGTCTTCTGTGTCATTTATGGCAGCAACATTACACCAGATGGCACACTGCTGGTGATTATTTGCATTTTTAACAAAAATTTCGCTTTTATATTTTTAGTCTGTTTCCTTTCTTTAATTCTAAGTCTTTAAACCTCCTCAGACTGGCTTGATTTAAGAGCCAAACAATTGAAATCCTTCCAGCAAAACTTGTATTACAAACAGGGTCCAATATTAACTTTTTGCCACACCTGCTAATTTTAGATGAAAATAAATGTTATACATATATATATATATATATATATATATATATATATATATATATATATATATATATATATATATATGTATGTATGTATGTATGTATGTATGTATGTATGTATGTATGTATGTATATATATATATATATATGTATATATATATATATATATATATATATATATATATATATATATATATATGTATGTGTGTATATATGTATATATGTGTGTATATATGTATGTATGTATGTATGTATATATATATATATATACAGGCTGTGAAATAGTATTATGCAATATTTTTAACAACATAAAATTATGATTATTGTTTATTTATTTATTTAACTAACTCTTATTTGGCAATTGGCAAGTGTTAATTTAATCCATCAGTTTCTTTTAGTACATATTGTACTATGAACTGTATTGATATATCTTTTTTTTTCAGGGCTTGCCAATACAACGTTTCACATTTCCTAAACCCTCACTTCCTGTTTATGATGGTGTTTGAACTGTTCTTTGAACATGGACACTGTAGAGTCCATTCACCTTTGTTTGTTCTCTTCTCTCACCAGTTGCTCAGAAAGAGGCACATAGGAAATGACATCGTCACCATCGTGTTTCAGGAGCCCGGTGCCTTGCCCTTCACACCCAAAAACATCCGGTCCCATTTCCAGCATGTGTTCGTCATCGTTAAAGTTCACAATCCGTGCACTGAGAATGTCTGCTACAGGCAAGTGAAGCGCAAACATCTGTCTGAGAACCATGCCTTGGATTTACCTTGTTCTATTAAGAGAAATTAAGTGATTGTATTTACAATTGATGTCCGTTGAAGAGAAAAGTATCAATGAAACTTTAGAATTGACATTAAATGCTGGAATCAGTAATGTGTCTAAATTCTTGGCTTGCCTGTAATTTTTAATAATCTTTTTAAAAGCAGTGTCAAAGGCTGTTTGAGTCATTTAATTATTGCAATTAAAGGATAAATTCTCTCACTCGTCCACATTTCTCTCATCCATGGCACACAAACAGAGACATTATAAAGAAGGTTTGAGTTCTTTCCCATGTAATGACCCTGCAGTAACCAGTGCCTGTAAAGCCCAAAAAGGGGTAAAAACATGTAAAAGTAATATAAAAACAATATGACAATATTGTTAATATAATAAAATAATATAAAAAAGTCAATTTGACTCCTATATTATGTCTTCTGAAGTCATAGGCTAAAGTTAAAGTTGATTTTAAGTTGTTATTCACTGATAATCTTCCCTCCCGTCCTGTGTTTTTATTGTTAACTAGAGCTAAAACTAAAACTATTAAAAATAATTTAATAGAAATTGAAATAAAGCTGAAATAAAATATAAATATTAGATGAAAAACTTTAAAAAACCTAGAAATGTTAAAATGCTGTGAACTTTTTGCCACACCTTCTAACGTTAGATGAAAATAAAATTATAATAAATGTTTTTTACAGGACATTTATCATTTGTTCTATTTTTTTATTCATTGGAGTAGTTTCTAGTACATATTAGCTGAATTGAACTGGATTGATGTAATCTTTTAGGGGGGCAAAACCCTTAATTAAAGCAATTTGTTACATGAAACTAATAAAAATGAAATAAAACTGAAATATAAATATTAGATGAAAAATGTTAACTTAAAAAACTAGAAATTTTGATATTTTTTTTTAAATGTTTCCTTGGCAACTATCTGAAATAAGTTTAAGTTGAAGCACTAAAATTACTAAAACTACAACTGAAATACATATAAATATATACATTTAAAAGATATATAAATACAGACATGTTTAAAAATAATAATGCAAATGATAAAAGCACATAACAAAATTACCAAAACTTAACCTAAAATTAAAATGAAAACTGAGTCTAATATAACTGAATATATAAAAAAAAGCTTTCAGCATTAAAAAGCAGCATAAAAGTCTTTGTGTTTTCAGTAAATGACAATATATATTTCAATCGGTTAATCAGAAAAATCTGTATGACTTCAGAAAATGAAATTTAGCCCACAAGTCATATGGACTTCTTTAATGTTTTGTTATTTTTGCAGTCAGTCCATGTTCACTGTGAAAGATCTCCATGAACTTTCTTCAAAATGTCTTCTTTGTGTTCCACGGAAGATGGAAATGATGAAGTTTTGCTATTTCTTTTAAATGTTGTTTGGTCCGTGAAGCATCTCGAGTCATGTTGCATTGCATTAGCTTCACCACACACTCCAATCTCTCTCTGCAGTGTTGCAGTTTCCAGATCGAAAGACGTGCCTCCGTTCGGCCCTCCCATTCCTAAAGCCGTGACCTTTCCCAAGTCCGCCGTCTTCAGGGACTTCCTGCTGGCTAAGGTGATCAACGGGGAAAATGCGGCGCACAAATCCGAGAAGTTTCGCGCCATGGCGACCCGCACGCGGCAGGAGTATCTGAAGGACCTCGCGGAGAACTTCGTGAGCACGACGACGGTGGACTCCGCGGTGAAGTTCAGCTTCATCACGCTGGGGGCCAAGAAGAAGGAGCGCGTGAAGCCGCGGAGGGACGCGCATCTGCACAGCGTGGGGGCCGTCACCTGGAGCGTCGTGGCGCGAGACTTCGGTCAGTCCGCGGATGTGGAGTGCCTGCTGGGGATTTCCAACGAGTTCATCGTGCTGATCGAGGAGGAGTCCAAGAACGTGATCTTTAACTGCTCCTGTCGGGATGTCATCGGTTGGTCTTCCGGCGTCATGAGCATCAAGATCTTCTATGAACGCGGAGAGTGCGTGATGTTTTCCGCGCACGACAACTGTGGGGAGGACATTAGAGAGATCGTACAAAGACTCGAGGTAAGAGCGTTCTTCTTCTTCTTTAACTACACGCTTTTACAGTAAATGCATATTGCCCACTAGGTTTCCCTAGGTATAATTACTTCATTTTATTAGGTATTGCGTTTGGATATATATTTAGACATTATCAAAGACTACTTTCTGTCACAGTTTGGATTTTATTTATTTATTCACCTTTCATGTAGAGTGTTATATTACGGTGTCCGGGAGGGGACATGTTCGGTTCACTTAGTTTTGTCGTGTTCAAAGTTCAGACCTGCTTATTTCATGCAAACAAGATTTGACTGCGTCTTTTTAAAGGTGAAAGTCTGTCCCAACCATGGCTACTTTGAATTACATTACACGGTTAATATGGACTGTGGATTAATTTGAACGGTGACAGCTATTATACGGGTGGCTTGATGCAGTTCAGGAGATGATAATAATAAAAAATAATTCAACGTAAAAAAAATATCTGTTGTGCCAATTTGAAAAATGTTATTGACCATTAAAGGGATAGTTCATCCAAAAATGAAAATTGTCATAATTTACTCAATTTTACTACCTTAATATATATTATAAATTTCGGTAAAGCTGCTTAGAAATAGTGTAATATGACAAATAAAATCTTAGACTTCAAACGTTTGAACAGTAGTGCATGTTTAATTTAAGAATTTAAACTAGCAACCAAAACTCCCATGATGCTCTATTCCTGTTCATCTTTATGATGTGTCTTCAGGATAGTATCTTCTCATCTCAGTCCTTTCCCTTTTACCAAAACCCAATCAGGTTGAATGAAAACATGCTAATTGTTTTCCTCTCTTGGCTGGAGAAGCGCGTGCTTCCAGTTATGGTCGTTTTATCTTGGGTAACGCTCTAATTATTCCTTAAATGCCTATTCTTTGGGGAAATTCAGGCTTGTTTTATCAGAAAATATCTGCAATTAAACATTTTCGTCTTCTTCCTGTACATATGTTGTGCAAGACGTTTTGTGGAAAAAAATTCCATATTATTCCCTCCGGTCCGCTAATGTGTTATTTCGCCAACACTTCGTGGCCTATGCACACATTTCCACGTTGCGTTAAGTGTTTACTGCGTGAGGTACTTTGTGTTGTACGTTGCCATGATGTTTACGCGTGTGCAAAACTGTAACAATGTATCTTACAAGGTAACATGATGTAACCTTGCTCTCACTTGAAATGTGTCCCCACTTTAAGTCCTTGAATCGACCTGGAAAGTCCTTGAATTTGAAGTTAACCAAGGTGTGGTATATATATATATATATATGTATATATATGTACTATATATATATATATATATATATATATATATATATATTTCATATATATATATATATATATATATATATATATATATATACCGGTATATACACACACACATACATACATATATACATACATACATACATACATACATACATACATACATACATATATATATACATATACACACACACACACACACACATACATACACATATATACACACACACACATATACATATATATACATACATATATATACATACACATACACATATATATATATATATATATATATATATATATATATATATATATATATATATATATATAATATGTGTGTGTGTGTGTGTATATGTGTGTGTGTGTGTGTGTGTGTGTGTGTGTGTGTGTGTGTGTGTGTGTCTGTATATGTATATGTGTGTTTATGCATTCCTAATATTATTAATAAATAGTAACATTTTAATATATAAAAAATACAACAAATAATATAATAATATTAATATATAATAGTTTTTGTTGTTGTTTTAAATATTAAAAACATAAATATTTATTTATTTATATATTACAAAAATCAATTATGATTGGTACCATCTAATTCTCTAGAAAAAAAATCTCACTTAAGCAATTTCTACAGTATGAATTTCTGTGAAATGTGTATAGGATGGACAGTTTAGTGGGTTTAGTATACCATTTGAAGCAGGTTTTGTCCCAGGAGTGTGTTTATGATGCCTTAAATCCTGTCTAGGTATAGACTGCATGTTTTGGATCAGAGCTGTTGATTTACGATGAGGTTTCCTTGTTTATCAGCAGCGAGGACATAGATAGGCAGAGAAAGACGTAAAATGGTGCTGTGACGGATGAGCTCATCTGGGTTACCTGGATGGTTCTGGGACAGGGAGATCTCCAGGGATTAAGCACATGTGGGATTAGCGTCACTCCTGTTTTTGGCCTCATTTCCTGATGGCACTTTGTGTACTCGGGACTGCCGTCAGACACGACGCTCCCAGAACAGATGTTTCTCATTCAGGAGCCGCTCAGAGTCATCCTGAGACGAGCCCCGGATCACCTGTCTGAGCAGTTAGGTGATCTGATGGAGATTACATATTCCCCAGTTAGTGACACAATGGGATTGCGTTCATGTTAGGAACCAGCGTCTTTATTTTGAAGCTGCGTGCAGCAAAAGCAGAGTAGGAATGCCTATTGGCAGAACTGTTCATATTTAGAATTCTTTTTTTTTTTTCATAAATGTTTATGAAGGATACATATAAAAGAAATCTAGAATTCTTTATAGTAATAATATTTATTAGTATTTAATATAATGAAGTATTGGCGACATTACTTTTGACATTTAATTTAAGATAGCAGAACTTGGACTTTGGACTATATTATGCTAATAAGGACTTACATTTTCTTACATCTTACATTATAATATAAATTCTATGTTTATTTGTGTATATTAAAATATATATGTGTAGATTTAAAATATCTTACATTTTCTTTTCAAAAAGTATTAAATATTGTACATATTATGCATTTTTACATATATTTTGCTGAAGTGTTGAGCTGTTTTTCACAGTGAAATTTAATGAATTATATTTAACGCATGGCATTTCATGTAGGTTAATATTTTAGTTTTATTAATGAGTATTGAGTTGAGTAATAATATAAATGTAAACAATGTTATCACGTCAGTGCATAAATAGACATAATCAGTCAAAATTAATTATGCATTATTTATGTAAATAATCTGTTTGAATTACAATTCATTGCAGTTCAAAGTTCAGTTCAGCCTCCTGTGGGTGAGGCCGGTTTAATTCAGACTCGTGAGAGTGTTAATGTCCCGTGTCCATCCTCAGTGCCAAGCTGTGTGGATTTGGTGGGTGTTAAAGTAGAGGTTGTGCTGCTTTGTAAACATCACCGTCAGCCTTATTCAATGAAGGATCTCTCTCTTCCTCCCCTTCATCTGTGTGTCTTCAAAGTCATCGCGCCGCGGGCCGGCACACAAGCTGAGTGTGTCCTTGTTTCTCAGAGCACCCCCCCCACACACACACTGCGACAGACAAGCCAAACGCTCTCACCTCAGGGGCTCGCAGCTTGTGTGTGTGTGTGTGTGTGTGTGTGTGTGTGTGTGTGTGTGTGTGTGTGTGTGTGTGTGTGTGTGTGTGTGTGTGTGTGTGTGTGTGTGTGTGTGTGTGTGTGTGTGTGTGTGTGAGCTCTGAGCGTAAGGAGGAAAATGACATCCTGTACCTGTAGAGCATCCAGCTCTGCTCCTGGAGGACGAGACACATTTGCATACGGAATGAGCCAATGAATATCAAGGACAGGATAGGTCTGCTCACTGCTTATGCTAATCATGCCCTCGTATTTGACTTCCTGTGTTTGCTTTACTACAGCAGGAACTGTGCCAGTTAGCAGTTCATGTTGCTGGAAGCTATTTGAACATTTTACTTACTTTTATAAATAGATATACAGACAGACAGATACTATGGGTGGATGGATGGACAGATAGATAGATGGATGGATGGATGGGTGGGTGGGTAGATAGACAGACAGACAGACAGACAGAGACAAACAGATAGATAGATAGATAGATAGATAGATAGATAGATAGATAGATAGATAGATAGATAGATAGATAGATAGAAAAGGTATTTAGACTAACAATTCCTGTCCAAACAACATTGGACCCCATTGACTTTTCATGGTACAGCCAAAAATCAGTAAAACACTTTGAGCGCTTCACCAGGATATGTTCCTCCAGAGGGCTGCTGGGGTGTGTGTGTGTGTGTGTGTGTGTGTGTGTGTGTGTGTGTGTGTGTGTGTGTGTGTGTGTGCTCGGGCCAGAAGCTGTCAGAACACACAGGTCTGCTCTCGACTGTCCCGCTTCACCATCTGTGTCTCTGCTCGTCTCAGCCGCTTCTCTCGGGCTGGCCGGGAGGGTTTCTACCTTTACTTCTGTTTGCTTGTAGATTTGGCAGATCACAGCAGTCCTCATCCTTAAACTGTCCCACAATCCTTTTCTCTTCCACTTCAAACTGCTTGCTGTGTGAGTTTATATTGCGATAAGACATTTTCTTGCCTACATCTGTTTTTGGTATGTTATGTTGAGTGAATATGCCCATAGTGAATATGAAAAAAAATGTTTACCTCTAATTTAGTATCAATAATAATAATAATGCTAATTATATACACATATATAAATATAATGTATAAATCATACTATTCATATAAATAGAAAAACTCATTTTTATGTATTAGCAGTATTAACAGTATTAGCTAACATGAACTAACAATGATCAATACATGTGTTACAGTATTAATTCATCTTTGTTAATCTTAGTTAATAAAAATACAGCTGTTCATTGTTTGTTCATGTTAGTTCACAGTGCATTGATTAATGTTAACAAACTCAATTTTGGATTTTAATAATGTATTAGTAAATATAGAAATTAATATTAATTTAGATGAATAAAAGCTGTAGAAGTCTTGTTCATTCTTAACTAAAGTAGTTAACTAATGAAACCTTATTGTAAAGTGTTACCATGTAATATATAAATGCACTAGTACCGTTCAAAAGTTTGTTGTCAGTAAAACGTGTTCTTTTAAAGAAATAAATACAGTTTAAATAAAGAAGTAAATAAAGAAAGAAATAAAGAACATTTAAAAAAATCTAAAGTACCCTTTTTAAATTATAAACACCATATTGTATAATGGAAAGGTTGTGGATGATAAAGGTTCTTTATGGAACTGTGAATCCCAATACAGCACCTGTATTTTTAGGAGTGCACATCTGTCTCTCACACGTCAGTCTGAAGCGGATCACGGGACGGTCCGACAGCTTCGACAGCTTCTCAGCGCTCGCATCCGAGTTTCCGAGCTGCTGATGTGATGTGAAGCGGATCACAGGATGGGTTAGGGTTCTTCAGCTTCTCAGCGCTCAGATCCGAGTTTCCGAGCTGCTGATGTGATGTGAAGCGGATCACAGGACGGGTTAGGGTTCTTCAGCTTCTAAGCGCTCAGATCCGAGTTTCCGAGCTGCTGATGTGATGTGAAGCGGATCACGGGACGGGTTAGGGTTCTTCAGCTTCTAAGCGCTCAGATCCGAGTTTCCGAGCTGCTGATGTGATGTGAAGCGGATCACGGGACGGGTTAGGGTTCTTCAGCTTCTAAGCGCTCAGATCCGAGTTTCCGAGCTGCTGATGTGATGTGAAGCGGATCACAGGACGGGTTAGGGTTCTTCAGCTTCTAAGCGCTCAGATCCGAGTTTCCGAGCTGCTGATGTGATGTGAAGCGGATCACGGGACGGGTTAGGGTTCTTCAGCTTCTAAGCGCTCAGATCCGAGTTTCCGAGCTGCTGATGTGATGTGAAGCGGATCACGGGACGGGTTAGGGTTCTTCAGCTTCTAAGCGCTCAGATCCGAGTTTCCGAGCTGCTGATGTGATGTGAAGCGGATCACGGGATGGGTTAGGGTTCTTCAGCTTCTCAGCGCTCAGATCCGAGTTTCCGAGCTGCTGATGTGATGTGAAGCGGATCACAGGACGGTCCGACAGCTTCGACAGCTTCTCAGCGCTCAGATCCGAGTTTCCGAGTTTCAGAGCTGCTGATGTGATGTGAAGCACGATTGCTCTCTTTAGACGAGTTTAACGGAGAGACAGACACTGTGTGGGAAAAGACGCACACAGAGACGAGACAAAAAGACGAGAGTTGCTCCTCCCTCAGAGGATCACCACTGCACGCTTTTAGTTTCTCACAGCGCACTTGATGGCTTTCTTTGCTTCTAACTGGTGTGTGTGTGTGTGTGTGTGTGTGTGTGTGTGTGTGTGTGTGTGTGTGTGTGTGTGTGTGTGTGTATTGTTCTCCTTCTAAAACCCTGATGCAGATCAACCAGTTCTTTAGCGTCTCGTTGATCCGTCTAAAGCATGAGGTTGGGCTGTTTTAAAGTCAAGTGTATCCAAGATTTGCTTGTTTGATACACATTCCTGGTCATATTGGAAATGATTCACTGGTGCATGTTAGATTTTACATTTGGCAGGTGCTTTTATCCAGAGTGATTTGCAATTGCAAGGAATACATGTCATCGGTTCATGTGTTCTCATGCATTGCTAACACCAGGCCCGACAGTCTGAGCTTTCCCCACATTATCATATCACCCTAATTCATATAGCATACTTCACTCTGTTAGAGGGTTTTTGTCTGTTGCACTTTTATTCATTATATATTTACGTTTGCTTTATTTATTTCTCAAAGAAAATGTATGGGTTTCCTGGCCTTTTAAGTTCTTATTATATTTTTTATTTTCTATTATTTATTTATTTATTTATTTATTTATCTATCTGTTTCATTCATTATATATTTACATTACATTTGACCATTCATTTCATAAAATAAATTTTATATACTTTCTGGCCTTCTAATTTATAATTGTATGTATGTATGTATATATATATATATATATATATATATATATATATATATATATATATATATATGTGTGTGTGTGTGTGTGTGTATGTATATATATATATATATATATATATATATATATATATATATATGTGTGTGTGTGTGTGTGTGTATGTATATATATATATATATATATATATATATATATATATATATATATATATATATATATATATACATATACACACACACACACACACACACACACACACACACACACACACACACACACACACATATATATATATATATATATATATATATATATATATATATATATATATATATATATATTTTTTTTTTTATTTTTTTTTATTAAATATTTTATTTTATTTATTCATTATATATTTCTATTACACTTATTTTTTTTAAATTAATATTATTTCATTTATAGTTTTATAAATTATATATTTACATAACATTTGTCCATTAATTACAAGAAGGAAAATTAATATATTTTCTGACCTTCTAATTTTTTTATTTTATGCTATACATTGTATTCTATATTTAAACATAAAATTTGATTTTTACATCATAAATATATCTTTTCTGGTCTTCTAAATTGAATAATATTTTGTTTGTAACTGTATATAAATGAAGATTAAGCAATACTAACGTTTTGTGCACTTTGATTATTTTGGTATCCTAAAATAGAATTAATATCAGTTGAAAATAAAGTCAGAAGTCAGGCCTCATCCAATCTAATAGGTCAGTCATTAAATCAGGGGCTTTAAAATGCTTTAAAATTGCGAACAAGTGCAAATGAAGTTTACGGTGACTCGCTCTCACTAGCTCGGCTTATTACAGTAAAGCTCTTAAGACGGATCAGCCTCTCCTCGGAGTTATTTACTGACTCACTCATGACCAGACCTCACACTCCTGTGACCTTTCTCCGTCTCCTGACTCTGCTGAGTCATCAGATGTACATTCACCGATCAACACACACTTTCTTAAATGTCCTCTCAGCCCTTGTAGTCTCAGACTGTAGTTCCCGTTGATAGAGCAATGATGTGGAGGTTAGGTGTCTGTGAGGTCAGCTCTTGTTAATGCTGTCTAATGAGTGCCTGAGATTGTGTGATGGTGGTGTTGTACGTGACCCTGTAAGTGTGCTTCAACGCATATAAACATGAGCGGCACACTCGCCATACCAGAATGCCATGTTTATACTAGATTAATGCTAATTACTACACCCATTAACAGCCCAAAGGAAAACAGTCAAACCAGTTGAAAACAGGCAGGTCTTTAACTCTGGTGTGTGTCATCTCTGCCCCATAGCAGCACTGAATGGAAACACACACTACTCCTTAAAAAACGCTTGATTTGAGATCAAATTTATCTTATTTATAGATTTTTTTTTAAATTCATTTCTTTTTTAGAATTTTAAAACTTAGTGTTATTAATTATATTATATTATATTATATTATATTATATTATGCTACTTTATTATATTAAATATATATTTTATTAATTTGTAGAAATTTAATACTTGAGGTTAGGGGTTTGTTTAACAGTTTGAATTGTTATATTATTTTATATTAATATTTCTAATATTAATATTTGGTTTAGGCCTTTAGGGGTTTGTTGTAATGTAATATAATATATTATATGTATTTTATTAGTTATTGTTAGAGATGTGTTCAACAGCTTTAAGTACTCTAATTATAAAATAATATTATTTATATTTATATAATATTATATTGTGATATATATTTTTATGTAATATTAATATAATATACAATTATATAAAATGAAAATAATGTGGGTTATATTATATTATAATATAATAAAATAAATGTAAATAAATACATATATATATATATAATGTATATATGTATCTATGTGTATATATATATATGTGTGTGTGTGTGTGTGTGTGTGTGTGTGTGTATATATATATATATATATATAAATAAATAAATGTATTTATTATTAGAAGTTTAATACTTAGGGTATATTATATTATATTATATTATATTATATTATATTATATTATATTATATTATATTATATTATATTATATTACATTGTGTTCATATTTTAAAATTTTGTATTTATTTTCATTCTTTTAATACATTTTTTTTTTTTTTTTTTTTTTTAACTTTCCTTTTCTGATCTTGTTTCCTTGTAAACATTTCCCTATTTTAGCTCCGGACAGAAGTTTCTTTCTCTCCACTGACTCACTGCATCTTCAGCTTTTTACTTTCCCAAAAACATTTTCCCTGGAGTGCCCTTGTCTTTATTTCCATATGAAAGGCTCTTTAGATTGAGAGAACATACACTCACGCATCCGTCCCCGGTTGGATTTAAATGTTGCCTCGGGATGTTGTTTTTTTTCTCTCTTTTTGGCATTTTTCCCTGTTACCATCTGTCCCTTACGAGCTACTTAAAGGAACAGTTCACCCAGAAATAATTCTGTCATTATTTACCCACCGTCATGTTGTTCCAAACCCACAGACTTTTCTTTTCTTACGTGAAACACAAACGGGAGAATTCTGAAGAATGTCAATGCTGCTCTTTTCCCCCCCAGATGTGTCTTCAAAAACAAATCTTGTATGAAGTCATGTGATGCTGATGGTTTGTACGAGTGAAAGTCCCATTGGTCTCTGAGGCTGATTTCTCTGTGTTGATCAGATCGTGACCCGCGGCTGCGAGACCACAGAGATGACCCTGCGCAGGAACGGTCTCGGCCAGCTCGGCTTCCACGTGAACTTCGAGGGCATCGTGGCTGACGTGGAGCCGTTCGGATACGCGTGGAAAGCTGGCTTGCGTCAGGGCAGTCGGCTGGTGGAGATCTGCAAGGTGGCGGTGGCGACGCTGACCCACGAACAGATGATCGACCTGTTGAGGACCTCCATCTCCGTCAAGGTCATCATCATACAGCCCTATAAAGACGGAGCTCCCAGAAGGTATCAGTGATCCGTTCTGTCCATCATTAACATCCATCCCATTAACATCCATCCCATTAACATCCATCCCATTAACATCCATCCCGTGTAGAAGTAGGGCCTTTTCCCATTTTTTCCTGATTGTTGCTTTGCTTCAAAACTTACTAATTGGTTGAGTGTGGTGAAATGGCTTTTAAAAAGGTTATGTAACTCTGAAATTATATTATATTACAGTACATTATATTATTTTTGTTCATTATCTTTATTTTATTTATATATATATATATATATATATATATATATATATATACAGTGCAATGCATAAGTTAATACACCCATGCTAAAGTTGACTAAAAAGAGGAATAAAAAATCATATTTTGGAAATTGAACTTAATGCCTTAATTTAAAAAATTAGGAAAAATCCAACCTTTAAGGACACCAATTTTCTTTGTGAATGAATAATGTATCGTAAATAAATAAATGTTCTTCCTTAAAATACATGGTGCATAAGTGTGTACACCCCTATGTTAAATTCCCATAGAGGCAGGCAGATTTTTATTTTTAAAGGCCAGTTACTTCATGGATCCAGGATACTATGCATCCTGATAAAGTTCCCTTGGCCTTTGGAATTAAAATAGCCCCACATCATCACATAGCCTTCACCATACCTAGAGATTGGCATGGTTTTATTTCAGTTAGCCTAAAAGCTAGTTTGATTTGCATTGAGAGATGATCTTATGGAAAGTACCCCATGCCAATCTCTAGGTGCATCCCACAAATCTCCATCAACTGCAAGATGCTATCCTATCAATATGGGCCAACATTTCTAAAGAATGCTTTCAGCACCTTGTTGAATCAATGCCACGTAGAATTAAGGCAGTTCTGAAGGCAAAAGGGGGTCAAACACAGTATTAGTATGGTGTTCCTAATAATCCTTTAGGTGAGTGTATATATATACATACATACATACATACATACATACATACAATTTTGTATATATATTATTAATAAATATAAGTTATATAGATTTGTTTTTTTATTCATATTTTTATTTTTATTTATTTTTTACTGTCATTTTTGAATACATTTCATGAAGAAATTATCATATTAATTAATTTGTCTTTTCATGCGTTGAAACGAGCTGACTAATTCATTCAGCTGCTCGGTCTCATTTGTAATATAAAAGTTTTTTTTTTTTTACCGGGTTAATTGGGTTAAGTAAACCAGTTTATCCACATTCTGAGCTGTCCGATTAATGTGCTTACTAACATGCCTCGTGGACAGACCACTGCACATCTAGATAGTGATTCTATGAGCCTTATGCCTGTGCCTTTAAAACTGGCATAGTTTATTCATATCACATGTAAACATGATCATCTGACATCATACATGATCATCTGACATCACACATGATCATCTGACATCATACATGATCATCTGACATCACACATGATCATCTGACATCATTTTTACATTTTCTAAAGGAAATGTACCCATGTAAAACAATATTCTGGTGCTGTTAGGTCATTGCCGGGTTGTTGTATTTGTAAAATATGTGTTTGCTTTAAATGTGCATTAAAGCCAACGATCATTTGCTGCCGCTAGCTATGCCAAGGTCATGGGTTCGATTCCCAGGGAATGCAGAAACTGATCAAATGCACACTGTACCTTCAATGCAATGTTAGTCACTTTGGATAAAAGCGTCTGACAAGTGCATAAATCTAATTGCAAGTGATAGAGTTAAACAACCATGGAATATTCCTAGAATTAGCAGAACTCCAGATGTCCAACATGTTTGAACATTACACCCGGATAAATATGACTTAAAGGAAAGACACATTGGCATGATGAATCTCATGTTTCAGGTCTGAATTCGAGGAGCAGATCCTCATAATATCACATACTCTCTCTGATTAGTCTGAAAACCAAACATTTACTCACTGTTTACATTTTCAATCCATAAGTGAGTAATTTTGAGTGTGGACACATCTGAAATGTTTCTCTCATTAGTGTGATGTATGGGCGGCGTGTATAGAAACTCTTATGGACTGCGCAGGGTTACGGCCGGCCACGTCCCGCTGCTCTAGTGTAAATAAATAGATTTTCTGGGTTAGGCTAATATTAGAGCCATATTTCACCAGCCCAGGCTGGATTCTGCGCAACCATAAATAGACATGTATGGGCTCTTTAAAATAAGAGAGGATGTAAAAACAGTGTGTTTGATGGGAAAAGTCCAGGTTTTTTTCTTTCTCAGAGAGGCTTGATTTCCCACCCTTACAAAGAAGTACTGTGATGTTACCCTGGTACACTGATGGTACTTTGATATGTATTTACTTGAAGGCAGTTTAATTTGAAGATCTATTATACACACTTGAAAAGTTTGGGGTCTGCAAGAGTTTTAAAGAAGTGTCTTTTTCTCACCGAGACACCAATGCGTTCATTTGATCAAAAATACAGTACATATTGTGAAATATTATTACAAGGTAAAAGGACTGTTTTCTATGTGAATATATAGTAAAATGTCATTTATTCCTGTGATCAAAGCTGAATTTTCAGACCAGTCTTCAGTGTCACATGATCCTTCAGAAATCATTATAATATTCTGATTTGAGGATCAAAAATATTATCAATGATAAAAAAATGTATCTGCATACAAAATCATATTTTTGTGCTACTGTGATCAATTACATTTTTCAGGATTCTTTGATGAATAGAAAGTTCAAAAGAACAGCATGCATTTGAAATATAATTTCTAACATCATAAATGTCTTTACCGTCACCTTTGATCAATGTAATGCGTCCTTGCTGAATAAAAGTATTAATTTCCTTAAAAAACAAAACATCTTACTGACCCCAAACATTTAAATAGTATTTGAAGATCTAATGTGAAACTTTTCATTATAAATGCAGTGTTTTATTTACGCCATGTATAGTGCATGATGGGAAATGAATGCTAGATTTAAGCTTCGCATGTATGAGCACCAAGACTCGGTGTGATGAAGTATGAACGCTCGTTGCATTGCTTTGCTAAACTCTTACGGTGTTTAAACAAGCATTAAGAACGTCAGTCAATACTGATCATTATTGCATTTTGCAGGGTCATTAGTCTCACCTTTACATCACGCTCTGTTTTCCATTATGACGCAGTCGTGTGAGAGGATTGAGTCAGTCGTGCAGTTGTTGGCGGGCGGCAGTGGAAAACATCGCTCTATAAATCTGAGCCTGTAAATGTGAGCAGAGCCACGAGCAATACCTACTTTTCTCGGATAAGGACACTAATGTTGGGAATAACTTTTGCTTCGTTGGACACGTGGGATCAAGTGTCTTTCTAAAACAACACTGAATCTTTAAGAGCGTCCACCTAAATGCAGTCGGGCTCGTGTTTCTCGGCTCATTCACACGCCGCTCACTGTAGATTATTCTCCAGATTATGTCCATGTACGTCAGAGGTTTCAGGTTTTGATGTGGAAAAAGTCAATGTTTTGTTGAAGTTGAAGTTAATAGTGAAGTAAATCACTTGTGGAAAAGCTCACATTATCTTTATCATCCTCTTTAAAATGCCTTCAGCGTATGCTGTGGATTGTTTATCACTAGTTTTGGATATTATTCCACTTTTAATGAGAAAACGGACCAGTTTATTCTCCTGCGTTGACACTGTAAACACTCAACATCTCAAATGCTCGAGGCGCCAAATGTTGGATTCAGTAGTTTACTTTTCTTTCCAACTGGTTCTCATTATGTCTGTGAGCGATGTACAGAAAATGCATTTCTTGTTGATGGACTTTTCAAACACTCGAGCCGACGCTGTTCGCTGAGGCTAATGTTTCAGCAGCTTTACAAAGACGCGTCTGGATGCTTTTGCATGCTTTTTGTTTGATTTCTGGTCATTGATAAACACTTAAGAGACATCTGGGTCCCAGAACTAAAGACGTGTCACATGACTCACCTCAATATAACGCAATGCATTAAACTGCATGCAAAGTATACTGGTTCTCGTTAATGGCCATTAAAGCTGTGAAGACTGAAATTAATACTTTTATTCCACAAGGAGCAATACATTGTTCAAAAGTGACAGTAAAGACATTTATAATGTTAAAAAAAGATTTTTACTTCAAATAAATGCTGTTCTTGTTCTTGTTTGATGATTTATTTATATAGCACTGTTAAAACACAACCAAAGTGCTTTACATACAGATTCTATAAAAGGATAAAAATAAGGACACACATAGACCAATAAATAGACAACATATAAAACATCACATCTAACCATTATAGGCTAACGGCATTAGATGCACTTTCAACAGATTCTTAAACACTGACAGCGATTTGGCAGACCTGATAGATAGCGGCAGCTCATTCCACTGTCTCGGCCCTATTACTGCAAAGACCCGGTCGCCTTTATGTAGGCGTTTAGTTCTAGGCACTATAAGCAGTTTATGATTCTCTGAGCGTAATGTTCTAGAAGGGTTATATGGGGTTAAAAGGTTTGCCAAATATGGTGGGGCCTGGTTATTTAACGATTTATATACAAACAATAATATTTTATATCTAATTCTAAAATGGACTGGAAGCCAATTTAGAGGCGCTAGTACGGGTGTAATTGATTGGTGTTTCTTTACCCTCATTAAAAGCTTCACCGCAGCATTTTGCACCGATTGTAATCGAGACAAAGATGCGGCGGTGATGCCACAATACAGAGAGTTACAAAAGTCCAGCCGTGATAAAATAAAGGTATGGATTACTCTTTCGAAATCTTTATTTGATAAAAATGGCTTCGTTTTTGCTGATAAATGCAGATTATAAAAAAAAGCCCGGACGACAGAGTTAATTTGCTTGTCCATTTTAGGTTATTGTCAATTAAAAAGCCTAAATCTCTAACAGTTGTTTTCGAGTAATATGCCAGGGGACTTGAATCTGATATAATGAGTTATTTGGGTGGCCGAATACAATAACCTCAGTTTTTTCCTCATTTAGCATTAAAACGTTTTTTGCCACCCAGTTTTTAACGTCCTTTAAACACTTTAAAAGTGACTCAAATGAATTGGTATTTGTGCATTTGTGTGTCGTCGGTGTAACAATGAAATGACACTCCATACTTTCTAAAAATGCTACCCAAGGGGAGCAAATATAAAGAAAAAAGTATGGGAGAAAGAATAGACCCTTGCGGAAGCCCCAATGGAGAGGTTACTATGATTAACTGAAAAACATCTACCACTCAAATAGGACTTTTGTACTTTATATTCAACAGAGAATCCTGGAAAAAATATAAATAATCACAGAAATGTTGAGCAGCACATTGATAATAATCAGAATTGTAATGATTTCTGAAGGATCAAATGTGACATTTGAAAATAAAAAAAAATAGAAAAGTTATTTTAAATTGTAATAATATTTCACAATATTGCTGTTTTTACAAATAAATGCAGCCTTGGTGAGCATAAGACACTTTGTGTGTGTGTGTGTGTGTGTGTGTGTGTGTGTGTGTGTATTCAGACCTCAAACAACTCATTCCCTATTACAAAATATCTTGTTTTTCATACGAGGAAATCATGCAGAATCTGAATATGACATGAGTGTGAGTAAATGATGTCAGAATTTAATTTATTGCTGATCTTTTCCTTTTAATGTATTCCAGCATGATTTTTCGGTCAGAAAAGTCCCTTTCGAGGATGTTTTGCATTGCCGTTGCTCATGCCAAGAGATTCTGCCAGAAAGTGTAAAGCGTAGCGTGGAGTGTTCTGGAGGTCAGTGATAACCAGAGGGCGATGGGCAAATAACTGATGAATGCAGCTCAATTTAAAACACATTCAGCCGATGCTGAGATCACGTTCTCTGATTTTTGGGGCTGTCTTCTGCATCTAATTGATATGAGCCTGTGGGCTGCAGGGCTGGTTATGTAAATGTCAGAGGAGAATGTGAACCCCTCACCCCAAGAGCTTCATGGAGACAATAGCAGCAGAGTTGAATTGCAAAAGTGGTTTTTGTTTTTTTCGATTTGGAAAGCAGACAGTTTTCGTGACCTGTGTGCAGCGCTGAACCCTCGGGCTCTTTTCTTTCAACACAAGAACCCCACCTCATCCAGCTTCTCCATTTCTGTGCGTCTTCCAGTTCCCCCACTACTCTTATCCAGCTTATGTTTAGTGTTAACTGGTCCATTGGTAACTTGAATGTGCGAGACTTCGGCGTCATTCGCTTTGTTATTTTAGTTGTACAAAAACAAATAAAATATCAGCTTTGTCACAATATATTGTCACTTTTTATTTCATCGGAAAATATGCCTATATTATCACCCAGCACTTTTTAGCATTTTGATTATACAAGTATGTCCTACTTTATCTTACTTGCATTATACTCACGTAAAGTGAGATATAATACAGCAAATCTCACATGCCTGATTTTTTATTTTATTTTTTATTTTGTGTAAACAATATTATTATAAACATTACCATCATGATTTTCCAAATGAAACAATATTCAATAAGAGAAAAAGCAGGGCAGAATCGGCAGATATTCATACATCAGGAATTAATTGCATGGTGAAAAGTCTCTGTATATGACAGGTGTTTGAAATATAAGAGGGACTAATGATATTAACCAAAAAAGAAAGATGTTTAAAAAAAAATATTTATTTTTTATTTTCTTAAATGGGCCTGTATTTTCTTCACGTTCATCTTTCTTTAGTGTGTGATGTTGCTGTTTGAGCATGATAAAGTGTACCTCCAAAGCCAGATCTTCCCTATATCAGTGTCAGTGTTTCTGAACTCCTGAAACGCCTCCATTGTAGTCTTGAGTTTTCTTCCGGGAACGAACTCATCACAATATTCCTCATTTAAATAATTCATACGCAGAATAAAGGGGCGGGGCCTGGTTGAGTTAGTTAGTAGTGTGTTAAACTGGCGGTTATGGTAAGGGGCGGGACATTTCCCAAACACACTCAAAGCGCTCGACCAATCACAACACACTGCTCCAGCCGACCAATCAGAGCACAGTGTGCTTTCAGAAGGAGGGGTTTCTTAGAGACAGGAACTAAACAGAGCGTTACTGACAGACTGGGAAGAGAGGAGCCGCAACAGTGGAGAATATGGGGGAAATAATGTGTTTTTGAGCATTCAAGCATTTAAACTTATTCTAGTAGAGTCTAAAAACAAAATCAAGATTTTAAAAAAGGGCATAATAGATACAATCCTGATTTTATTATGAGCAATTAATCAGTGCTCATATTCCCAAAAATATTGGTGGCTTATTTTCTGCTTTCTGTGTGTCTCAGGGGATGTTCAGAGCTCTACCGCATTCCTATGGTGGAGTATAAGCTGGACAGTGAAGGAACGCCCTGCGAGTACAAGACGCCCTTCAAAAGAAACACCACCTGGCACCGTGTGCCCACCAGCGGCCAGCCTGTTCCCCGCGGATCCCCCACACAGGGTCCCGATCGCACGCCCTGCCAGCAGGTCCTCCAGAACGCTATCCCACGCAGCACCTCTTTCGACAGGAAGCTGCCAGATGGACCCAGGTATCACTTCTGGTTACAATTCAGTTCAATTCACGTTTATTTCTATAGCGCTTTTCACAATGCACATCATTTCAAAGCAGCTTTACAGAGAGTGCATGAGTCCACATTACAATTTAGAGTGAGGTAACTGTCTAAAGTTATGTATTTCAGAAATGTGTATACAAAATCATAGTTGGCTAAATATGTAAACAATGTAATAATTTAATGCAGATATAAAGAGCTCATTGAAGTAAAGAATACTTGTTTGTTAACAAATGATTATGACATTTAGATAATATAGCATTGGTGCATGTTGATTCAGAGTTTGCGTCTCGTGAAGTCTTCGCGAGGTTCGGCACCGTTACATTAATCAGGTTACTCGTTACTTATCAATTCATTTATAAAACCCAATTGATGAACAATACAATAAACAACAAATTGTTTACAGTTTTTATATAAGATTATACAAAATATATGAAATTAATATTATTTATATTATTTATTATATTTCATGATCTCCTCAGTGGACACGTTTTTGTGTCTTTCCTATTGAAATCTGAAGTCTGTTCACTCATGTAGTGAGACATGAACACATGGACTTCATGTTAAAATTAGCAGTAAACAAACATATTTTGTGCTGCACATTGTTTGCCAAAAAATAAAAGTGTTGTTAAATTAATAAATAAGATTATATTTGTATTTTTGTTAAGCCTTTTTGATTGCCGCAGTTTTTAATATTACTTTTGTATTAAATCTTAAATCCAGAAATATTTTAACAGAAAAACTGAATAAAAATAAAACATTTTGTTAGGGCCCTATCATTGTTAAAAAAAAAAGATATATATATATTATATTATTAAATTGTTAAAAGTTTTATGAATTAATTTGATTAGCTTTTTGATTATTGAAATGTAATTAAACCATTGAAACAGAATCAAAAAAATTAAAACAGAAAACATGGAATCTGGTATAGATAAAACTGAATTTGGGAAGAAAAAAAAAAACTGCTTTAATATGGCACTAATCGCCTTCTTGTGATACTTACGAATATCATTTTTATTTTTTTATTTAACTGTAAAACAATCTAAAAATACTCATACCATTTTTTTTGCAGTGCATAAATGTGTGAAAATTGCAACAACAAAAAAACTGTGTGTTTGTTCCGTGTCATGCAACATTTTCGTTTTCAATGTGCACTCTCATTTACTTGCTGTTGGAAAGTGTTTTGTTGCATTTCCAGTGTTTTTGGCATACTTACTGACCCTGAACATCACAAATTCAGGTTCCTGTATTTGGCATGCATGCAATATGCCTTTCAAATATGGTTCGTTATAATGTGGTCATTTGTTCTTACTTGGAAGCCCCTCGTGGTGTTGATGACCTTTCCAGACTCTTGTGTGAGACCGCATGTGGAGAGAGCTGTGCATCGCTTCAGTAATGCCACAGAACTGTGCTTCCTCTGATCATGCTGGTGCATTCATGCTAAATCACTAAAAGCACACTGGACACATGATATGACAATGTTTGCACATTTTTCATAAAGGATTTAAAGGACTTGGCAGATCTGTATGCTTCTGTCACAGTGGTGTATTAATATACTAGCATGCATATTGTCCTGTGCCATTTTTGGTGCGTAAAGTCACCATGCCAATTGTGCAAATCACCTTCATTAAGCTTCTACACGTCATATTTTGCGGTTTTGGAAGGTGTATATGCGATGTATGCATGGAGAGTGAGAGCACTGCTGATTCCCATTATTAAAGCTGACAGAAACAGTAAAGCATTGCAGGAGTGGGAATATCAGATGCAGGAATGGGAATATCAGATGCTTGAGTTTTCACCGCCAGTACTTTTCACAAGGTGACGTGTGATTGGATCACTGACGGTTTAGTAGACAGGTTTTTAGTGAGGCATCCATTAGTGGAGGAACATATTACCATTCTACTTGTGCTATTTTTGGAGTATGCATTATGTTAATACTGTATGTTACTGCACTTACCCTTTTTATCTACCTTTTATTTGCAAAATCCCTGATATTCTGTGCACATCTTCTGTATGCATGAAAAACCCAAATGCACATTTGCCCAAATGTCAAGTAAATAAAAGGAAAATTGCATTAATATTTACCTTAAAATGGTTCAAATGTATTTGAAAGCATGATAATCTGACCGTTATTGATGTCAGATTAAAGTGGTTGATGTTTAATCTAGGGCTGGACCCGAATATTCGAATAATCGTTCGGTGGGTTGGTATTCGATTTGAAAATTTGACATTCGAATATTCGTTTTTTTTTTTTTTTTTTGCACACCTGGATCCCCTGCGAAACGGTTCTCATTTGCGCTTGAATAAGGCCGGCGACTCACTGGCTGCGTAGCGTGTCGGTTTTTATTTCGGCTCCCATGTTAACAGGTTGGAGTTTGCACACTGCCTGCATGAGACACGCGTCTCAGGCGCGGCTCGAACCACGCGGAAAACGTGCATGCTAGAAATAGAACCGACGGGAGTGTTCTCTGACTAGAGCAGAACAGCGGAGTTTGTATGGACCGAAGTGCTTGTGTTTTGGGTTAAGCTGCGTTGCCTTGACATTGTGGAAAATAGAATAATAGAAACAAAATGTATTAGCCTTTTTACCCGTTATCAATCTAAATTAATCTCGTTTTTAATTTAACTTAATTTAGTTTTTCTTTATTTAAATTTTGTTTTTTCTTTATTTAAATTTCATTTTTCTTTATTTAAATTTCGTTTTTCATTATTTAAATTTCGTTTTTTCTTTATTTAAATTTCATTTTTTCTTTATTTAAATTTCGTTTTTCTTTATTTAAATATTTTTTTTTTTTTTTTTTTTTAATCTACCCTTTACTGTGTCAGCAATTTGTTAGTCAGAAAAATATTAGACTACCTTAAAAGTATTGCTTAATTTAACAGACCTGTGTGTGTGCGTTTTATATTTTTTACAGTCTATGGTTTTATATCACTAGTGCAGTGTCCGTTTTCGGAGAATATAAGCCCTGCGAAGTGAGGCGTGCCGCTTCCCGCTCGCGCTGTTCTGTAGTTTACTAAAAGTTTAAATTCTGAATGTGTCGTCTCGCGTGTCCATCTATATTGCACCAAATGCGACTCTGCACTCCCGTGTGAAGTCGATTGGATGAATGGTTCTCGAAATAATAATTATGCAAACGGACATACAGACACGAGATTCCTGCCTTTATTAGAGAGAAGAATATGTTCAGCCCCCTCTCTCCGAAGCTTCGAATATTCGATGTTCATTACTACCGAAGCTTCGAATATTCGATGTTCATTACTACCGAAGCTTCGAAGCTCAAAAAATGGTATTCGGACCAGCCCTAGTTTAATCAGTGCGGTGATCAGGTCTGTGTGTTGCCTAATTATCCATTTCACTAATCCACTTTTAGTTAATTCATTCAATTATATTTGAAATTTATATTACGTTTATTGAAAATAATTTAATTTAATATGTTTTTATTAATAAAAATATTTTTTGTTGATATTAAACAATTTAATATTACTATTATTTAATAAAATATTTTTTTTATTTCATGTACTTTATTTCATGATATTATTATTTATATAGATCATATTATATATTATATTTGATCTTATCTTTAATCTACAACTGAAAAAAAAAACATTTAACGTATATCATGTAGTTTATCCGACGTAGGTTTTTTTTTTTTTTTTTTTAAATGTATCTGACGTAGGTTGATTTGAATTGAATAAATTAAGTCCATTTGATTTAATATGTTTAATTTAGTTTATTATTATTGTATTAATCTTCCTCAAGATTGATAAGAATGTTATAGTAGAAGAAAGGAATGTTGATTTCACACACGTTCAGCTTGTTGCTCTTGAGAGCCGAGTGATTGGATCAGACACGTTGATGTCAGGCTGATGTCGTGTTCTTGACTCTACAGGCTCGGCTGGAACCTGTGCTGTAGTCGGATCAGTGTCAGAGGCGCAGCTGCTGTGAGAATGCAAACCCATCTGTTCTGTGTCTTTCTCACGCTACAGGACTGCTCAAGATACGGAGAGCCCTCAGATGTCCTGCAGTAAAGGAGAGGCGTCCCAACACTACCGCAGTTCGCCCAGTAACCAGTCGTCCTCCAGTGACCCCGGACCCTGTGGGAGCGCCAGCTGGAACCAGCAGCCCGGATACGACGGGTAACATCCCAACACAAACTCACAGACAAGCTGTTTTGTGTAGGGCATAATTAATACAATTATTTTGTATTAATGTAGTTTGTCAAAAAAAAAAAAGAAAAAAAAAAAGGGTATGTATTGTATGTTATTATATTATATAATTTGATAAAAATCAATTCATGCAATTAATTGCAATATTTAAGTAAATTTTTGGTTAAGTTTAATTAAGTATTATTGTATTGGTCCAATGAATTTGATTAATATAAATTAATAAATAAATAGATTAAATTCTATTAAAATATAATTATGATTTAGTATTTATGTAGTATGGATTTAGTTAAAATATTATAATGTATTAATAAGAAAAATTTAATCATTTTTATGACTTATACTCTTAGTTTGTATTAAACTATTTAATATTACTATTATTTAATAAAATGGATATTTTATTATTTCATATACTTAATTTTTTTTTATGTATATCATATTGCCCACCTGACGTAGGTTGATTTGAATTGTAATATAGGGATTTGGAGTTTATTTAATATAGTGCAATTAACTTTAAATTTATTAATTAAACATTTATTAATTTCAGAATAAATATTATTTATTAATATTAATTTATTTCATATACATTTTTTCCATTTTATATAAAAACTGTAAACAATTTGTTGTTTATTGTATTGTTCATCTGATATAGGTTGATTTTGGGTTTTAGAAATTAACTGATAAGTAACGGGTAACCTGATTAATGTTCAGGCACAGTAATTGGTCATTTACTAATTGGTACTCGTCCATAAATACGTTTAGACGTTAAGTCTTTAGAGCAGAACCTTCACACAGAGGAAGAGTGTGAGATAATCAGTCCATAATGAATCTAATCAAGGCTGACATTTCTTAGTGTGAGTAAAGAAATGAGCTATTGCTATGTGAATGTGAACGTGTCCTCAAACGTAGTGGCTTTGATCACAGCTGGAGGTGTTTCAGTCAAACTGAACATCAATGCACTGCAATGACAGATGAATAGCCCAAAAAACTGGCTTTCATCATCATCATCCTCCTCTGGCTGATTGAAGTCCTTCTCCCCTTCCCGAAAGTGCTAAACTCCAGCCTGTTCCTTCCACAGGTGTCAGTCTCCCGTCCTCCGTGAGCGCTCCGCTGAAGCCCAGTGCATGCTGGGAGACGGGGAGATGCTGAGGGAGAGAGAGCCCACTCTCGAGAGAACTCGCTCTGCAGGTCAGACTCACACACTGAGCTTTATACTTCTCCTTCTCAAGAGTGAAGGTCAGATGGACATCAGCTACTGACCGGAAAATATACTGGAAGTTTAACACTTCCTGCTGGGAAATAATAGGTTAATGTTAGGGTTGCACGATTATTTAAAACCGAAATCGGGATTGGGGTTAGTGTGATTATCAAAATGTAAAAATCTGCAGTTTAATTCAATAAATACATGTGAGTTTCAGAGTGAAGCGAGGCACTGTGTTCATTTCCTCGTGAGCAGCTTGTGGTTTTCCACCAAAATAATAAAAGCTTGATGGTTTAATGTTTGAAAATGAAGAAATTAAGACAGCCATGAACATTAGTGAGGTCATTTGTAAATTGTAATATTTCACTGTGAATTAAAAAAGCATTTAAAAAAAGTGTAATTTTGTGTAATATTTTTATTTATTAATTATAATAATACAAATAATAATAATAATTATTATTATTATGGTAACACTTTACAATAAGGTTTCATTAGTTCACGTTAGAATGAACTAAGAATGAACAATACTTCTACAGTATTTATTAATCTTTGTTAATGATAATTTCAACATTTACTAATACATAATTAAAATGAAATGTTGTATTTGTTAACATGCATGCACTGTGAACTAACATGAATAAACAATTAACTGTTTTTTTTTATTAAATAACATTAATAAAGATAAATAAATACAGTAATGAACGTATTACTCATTGTTCATGTTAGTTAAGACATTAACTAATGTTAACAAATGAAACCTTATTGTAAAGTCTTACCGTTATTATTAATCATATGTAGGATCACAAAACCAGTCACAAGTCGCACAGGTATATTTGTGGCAATAGCCAACAATACATTGTATGGGTCAAAATGATTTACTTTATTCGTCTTCACAGAGGCGAAATGGCACGTCCCTTCCACCAAGATCCTCAACTCTTTGAAGGAAAGAGGCAAGGATTCTCCGAACAAGTTGAGGCGGGTAAGACGACTCCCATGTGACACTCCGCTAGAGTAAAACTGAAGCTCAACATCATTTATTCTGATCCTGAAAGAAGATTCGGGAGGAACAAACATGTTCCAATCATTGAGTACCATTAAGAAAGTTGTTCTCAAGCTTTTTAAATCCAAGGCCCTCCATTGTCCACAATATATCTATCTATATATGTAACAATATATTCAATATTCATTCCTCATGTCTGCTAATAGGTTTCCTCTGGTACATCTGCTTTGAGAAAGTTTTATTTTATACATTTTTATTTATTTACTGAAACTAGGAGTGTTTATAGATTAAAATAGGTAAATAAAATGTAAATAAAAATATATATATATAATTGGAAATTAAATACGGATTTTTAAAAATACATTTCAGAATCAGGGTTGTTATAGTTAATTAAAAATAAAAATAAAATAAAATAAACACTTTTGTTACTTGAAATAAAATAAACATGAACTGAAATAGAATATAAATGTATTTTATTTCAGCGCGTTGCCAAAGCATTTCTCGTTTTCATTTAGTTTAACTTGATGTACTACAATTAAAACTGGAAGAAAAAATAATAATACATGGACATTTAAAAAAAAAAAAAACTAATAAAAATGACAAAAAACAACAACAAAATTACTAAAAGGAAAATGGAAAATTAAAAATAATTGAAAATGATTAGTTTTATAGTTATAGTTTTTTTGTTCTAAAATGACACTGCTTACACCGTGTCCTAACTACACGCGACGCCGCGACACGCGATACAAGGTATCTTTTCCATGTTAATCAGAGTTTTTGTCCTAACCAGGCGCAACGGCGACACGCGACGTTTCTAATTTAGAAACGGTTTCTATTTTTCTGCGACGTCGCGCTGGAACAACAAACACAAAATGTGGCGATGATAATCTCAGGTGCTGTTTATGTGCTTTATTTAATGTTAAAAGCGTGTAATGTGACTCTGAATATCATTTAGTGCTCCAGCTTTGTGGCTGTAAAAGCAACAATGGATATAATTCACCTCAGATCTTGAAATGAAACAAATGGAAGCAAGAACATTCAAACTGTGAACAAACAAGTGTATTATTTGACAACGATTGTTTTAGTAACTCAGTAGCCTATGTATTTTTTAAATGGTGTAATATTTGTGAATTTGATTATGTAGCTACTTCTCCATTTTCTTGCGAGTGCCGTCAAGATTACTCTCTGTGCTGTGCACTTGCCGCGAGACTCCGCCCACACGCTGTTCTGATTGGCTGTGATTTTTGATTGACATTGTGGCGTCTCACAGTCGCGTCGCGTCTAGTGTGGACAGACACACTGCCTGTCGCTGGAATTTTATCGCGTCACGTGTAGTTAGGACACGGTGTTAGAGTCTCTACCCAATAAAATATGATCATAATTAGCATAGATTTTATCATAGTAATTGGTATAAATGTATTTAAAATTTTCTTTATAAAAATGCCCATGGCGTTTTAAGATTTTAGTAATGTACATAACTTTTCCAGGTCTAAAAAAATCACACTTTTAAAAATAGACTACCTCATATTTATTTCCTCAAAGAAATAAAGCTGTTACTGAGAGGATGAATAGAAATATTTAGATTTTTAGTTGTTTTTAGCATCTTTAATGCTTGTTTTGTATTATGAAGCCGCAAATCTAACGCTAAAGATTTGTGGTTTAGACCAACACTGATGTCCTACTTGGCAAAATCCCGGTCGTCTTACACACACACACACACACGCTGTAAAGAAGGTTATGAGGTCCAGTTCATTCAAAGTTCAGAAGACCGCTGACAAAATAAACCATGTGGTTTATTTATAATTCAGTCAGTTAGTTGGCTAGCCAGCAGGCATTTGTTTATATATGCAACTGTATGTTTATAAATGCCGGACTAATTCATAATCTAGGGGAATTCCCTCTGGGAAATTTACTGCGGGAACGATGTCAGAATGTGTTTTAATGTGGTAAATGAGACTTACACTTCACATATCAACCCTATAATCAAGTAACATTAGCTCTCCTGGATCTGCTGCTTTGGAGACTTTCCAGCTCGTCTTTACGTACAGTAGGATGAAAAGCTTGATATGGCACACACACACACACACACACACACACACGGAGCCCCGCTAGTCGTGCTGTCAGTGTGTGTGTGCATCAGTGTGATGAATGAATGGTGATAAGGTCAGTCTGCCCTTGGTGCTGGCGCTCTGTGCTCGTGTTTGTCTGTCTCTCTCGCCATCTCTCTCACCTTCAATGTTAGTTTCACCCAACATCTCTCACTCCCTGCTCCAGTAATAGCATCTGACCACCGGCAGCCAATTCAAAGTAAATTACAGTCGTTTAACGCAGGCCTGTAGACTGATTTGAAATGATGTTTGTGTGTAGAATCTCTGCTAATGAGTCTGGCTTTAGCACTAAGTTAACTGTGTTTTCATCCACCTATTTGTATGTAAGTTTTGGGAATGCTAGATGCAAAAAAATGTGCATTAAAAAAAACTCATGTGCTTAATTGAGGTATACAGTTTTTCCATTGGATAATAAGATATGCGCATAAATTACGATGGAAACACATTTGCCAAATAAATCCCTTGATGCACATAAAAAAAAAAGAAAAGTCATGTGACTCTTCAACCGGGGATGTGATTGGATAACCGGACTAACCAGCATCTCAAATGTTGTTTTGGTCATTCTGAAAAGCCTGAAATGTCATCTAAATATAATGACCTCCCAGAACTGTCTCGCACGATTGCGTTCCCAAACATCTGGTATCCTTCTCCGAACACAAGATAGCAAGCGTTTATAGCGTTTCGTCTGCGCGTTCTGAGACCCATGTATGAAAAAAGAGGCACAGTTTCTTTCCCGATTGCAGCAACTTCCAGTTTATTACAGATATTTTGCACCAATTTCCTAGGAAGTGATGGTTTTGTTCTCTTGAACACATGGGATGGAAACAGGGCTTTGTTCGCAAATGTTTTTAAAATTGCAACTTTGCATGGAAACAAAGCTAGTCTTATGCTTTAATAAGCGTAGAAAATGAGTAGTGTACACAAATGTTGAGTGAAATCATTCTTAATTACATTTGAAATATTTTATTTATACTTTTGAGTGTTTAGAGCTTGTTGCAAATGCATTTTTGTAAGGATGTATGTTCTGCTGCCTGAACATGAAGTATCTTAGAAAGCATTGTAATTTCGCTGCTTGCTGTATTACTCTTACATTTGGATATACTTCAATACTAATACTTGGATATCTAAATGCATACATGTAAATGCAGACATTAGACCACCAAACAAAAGAGTTTATGGAGGATGTGTGTTTGGATGATTTTAAATGTATTTTTACAGAAATTAAGTAAAACGTTGCCAGGCCTCGTATAATAGTGATACTTTTTTGCTATTAAACTGTGTTGTAGTACGAACATCTTCATTTTCCTCCAAGGTAAATTAATGTTAATTACTTCGTTTCACTTACACTAATGTTATTACTTGTAATTTCCTTCAGATCAGGCCTTTTCTCTTTCAGTGACTTTAGGAAGTGTTTGCCTCTATTCTGATTTGCAATCACTGCAGTTTTGAATCACGTTACTTATTAATTTAACAGTTTCTATTAAAGAAAATGGCATATAATGTCTTAATTCATTCCATCTCACGTTAAGTATAATACCCAATCAATTTTTACCACTTCATGCTGTTCAAATGAATCTCGAGTGCCATGTTCTCTAATGCTTTTCTCAGTTAGCAACTCAGTTGCAGTGGAAACTTTTAGATCCTGGGGATGTTTAATCTACAACATATGATTTATCGTGTGTGTGATGAAGAGCTATAGGGGGTTTGCAGCTGTAGAGCCTCTGAACAAATAAGGAAAACCATGATAGATTAAAGGACTGTCTCATTATCCATGTTAAGTGGAATGTGTTTTACAGCTGCATTAATGAGTGTGTTGGATCAGTTCATGTCAGTCTAAAAGCAAGTTTAATGTCAGAATCACAGTCTCTTAATTATGTTTGTTGTTGTCTGTTTGCCTTTTACCATCTATATCAATAACTTACAAACCTTTTCATCTCTGAAATGGTCTCTAATGTCTGTTGCATTGTCTAAAATGCTGTTGGCCGTATCCACTGGGAGATGTACATGGCGCCATTAACCACAGGCTCCCCTCTTTTAATTTATTACGCCTATTGTCTGCGCACTAATTAATGAATACAGCTCATATTTGCATACATTACCACCAGTCACAGAATTATTCATTACCTCACTGTAATTAGTTTTGCTGGTCTTTCCAGTGTGCAGTGGTACATTTAAATTGGCATGATATTAGTTTGGACTAAAGAAGGTGTCACATGACAAAGAATATGACAGCGAATGCGACCCGTTTTCCATCTGCTAATTAGAATTATAGATGATAAAATATGCTAGCAAGCACAAAACGTCACGTAGACAGTGGCACGATATGTATTGTTTGTTGCAATGTGAGCTACTGAAAAATTGAGCCTTGGTATTTATGCTGCCAGTTCTTAATTTTACATTTTTCTATATATATATATATATATATATTTGTGTATCAATTATATTTATTTATTCATTTATTTTTCATATTGTGATAATTTCACATTTAATCTCCAAATTAATGTAGAAACAACATAGACACTAGACTATATTTTAAAGCCTAATAAATGTTATATTTATAGCTTTCAATTATACTGTGATGCTGAATGTTCATAGAAAAAAAAATCATAGAGACATCAATAGCAGTATTGACCTTCTTTTATAAAAAGATACCATTAAAATCTTCACATAAACCCATTAAAATGAATGTCACAGTTACCTGTCCTTCAATAAATCAGGGCTCAGTTGTTTCTATTGGCCCATCTATTGTTTCTATTATAAATGAAATATAGATTAATCCTTATTAAAGCTACAAAAGTTATTCAGTCTAGAGCAGTGAATGATTTCTCTTTTTCTTTTGTTCTTTGATTATCCTTAATGACAGACAGCAGCAGGTTTATTATCCCTATTATTAATGTTTCCTTGGTGTGTGTGTGTGTGTGTGTGTGTGTGTGTGTGTGTGTGTCTTCCTCCAGCAGGGCGGCGATAAGAACTCCAGCCACTCCAGCAGTAACACCCTGTCCAGCAATGCCTCCAGCAGTAACAGTGATGAGAAGCACTTCGGCTCCGGGGACCTGATGGATCCAGAGATGCTGGGTCTCACCTACATTAAAGGAGCCTCCACTGACAGCGGCATTGACACTGCGCCCTGTAGCATGACCCCAGGGGTGGCCAATGCATCTGTGGCCCGCGTCGTGCTCCAGGGCCGGGGCGCGTCTGATCCAGGACACCCCTGGACACCGGAGCTGACTGAAGAAGGTTCAATGGAGGAGGACCACGGGAGGTTGTACCTTCCTCAGAGCTACGCCTCGGCTCTGGCCGCCGGACACACACCCGCTGAGGGGAGTATAGGAGACCTGAGCGAGATCTCATCTCATTCCAGGTGAGCAAAAGAGTGCTGATGTACAGGAGAACATAAACAGGTCAGATTGATGCAGCTTGAGGCTGAACGGATCATGCATTTCCTGGTTGGTTATATTCAAATGGTTCCAAGCGGTGTGTTTTTGCCAACATTATTGATTAGCATAATGGTTAGACTCCCACTCAGACCATGTGGAATGCTTCCACTCTTATTTTGTACATATCCAGATACAAAAATTGTGTGTCTGTGTGTAACTGGAAGAATACAGTATGCACATATTTATAAACAATAACAAATAGCAGACTGGAAGCATTCCACAGTATCTGGATATTTTATATATCCAGCTGTGTGTATTCTCTTGGAGAGAGAGGGATGGTGCTTTTTTTAACAGCAAGCCAACAGACTTTTTGCATTTAAATTGCTATCACTGACTTTCTGTTCTCATTTTGAAGATGCTGAAAGTGACCTATTATGTAAAATTCACAGAATCTGCCCTGTTAGCTTAGCTCCTCCTCTGAGTGAGCTTCACAAGAATGTCTCAGCTACGTGATAAACAGGCTAAATGTTATCAATGAAAACAGAATGCATGTTTCCATTACACTGCCTTACTTTTCCATTGTTTTTCTATGTTAACGTGCTAGATGGACGTGTTTGACCTTGGCGCTCGCATCTTTCACAGTGTCTCGCGCAGGAAATGGCATTCTAAAAACGCAGCACTCAAGTAAAAAGAAGTTAAACTTTTGAAAAAAACTAAACGTTAAAACGCAAAGACGTGCTGTGTGTGAATGGCATTGAATGGGAGAAAACAATGCAAGGTCCGTTTAGCGCTTGTTTATATAGAAAATAATGGAAAAGCAGTGCAGTGGAATGCAAAAACGCGTTTGTGGCCCCATGCTGTTTCCTGTTTTGTTGTTGCTGGAGTATACGAGGCCCAAGTTGTAAAGGCTCCGCCCTCTTCTAGAAAGGGGGCGGTGAGCAGCAGCTCATTTACATTTAAAGATATACACACAAAAAGAGCATGTTTTTGTTTCCAACCAAAAACCAACTTTGATACTTTTTTTCAGGATTCTTTGATGAATATAAAGTAAAAAAAAATAAAAAAAAATAATAATAATAAAATTTATTTTAAATAGAAATCTTTTGGGGCATTATAAATATCTTTACTGTCGCAAATAAACGTACTGACCCCAAACTTTTGAATAATATATCTGGAACACTCCGGTAGCATAGCGGAAAAATCTGGAAATGATTTCCTGTGATTCCAGTCCAGTTAATCAGTTAATCTTCAAGTAGCAGATCCAGTCTTGGGTCAGTTACCTCAATATTAGTCATGTAGATGATTTTCCTACTAGATAACCATAGTGAAAATGGGACAGACCCACTACAAGGATTTTTTGCATTGTCCAGGGTGGTTGTGGGGATTGGGCAATTAAGATAATTTAGGATATTAGGAAATATAGATAGCTTTGTGTATGGTGCTTAAATATTTACATGGGTTATTTTCCATCCATACAATGAAACTCTTTTGTTTTGCACTGCAGAGCAATTCAGGAAGAAAATAACTACCTTCTGTTATGTTCAGAGTGTTCTTATATTGTTCAGGGTGAGCTGTCTTCAAATGCATTGATAAGTGAGGTTTCAAAAGTACACTATTTCAGGGAGTATTATTGGAGCCTCTTGGAGGACAGTTATGTCAACTAAACCCTTGAAAGCAATAGACTGTTACATAAAAGGCAGAAAAATGTAAAAAAGTAAAAAGGTAAAAAGTCTCCTTGAGATGGACCGGAGAGAATGGCAGCTGTCATGTTGTAGTAGAAAGGTCAGGGTCCTGCTCGTAGCCATGTTGTCAGTTCTGATGTGTGTGATTTTGAGTGCATGTTTGTCTTGTGAATGCATTTCAAAAGATGCCCGAACAGAACACTGTCAATGCAGAATCCCAGGGGATCGTTCTTGGAATTAGATCACTATTGATCTAATTACTCTTGGGCGTTTTCAGACCTGTATATTTATTTCCCTTCTTCATCTAACCATCGCTGCTTAAATTAATTAGTACAGGAAGTCATTTCATATTGTTTTGATTGCCGGTTCTCACGTTTCACTATCCCATGTGCGCTGGCCAGTGGTTCCCCCCACTCCGGCAGCCCCTTACCCCACAGCTCCCAGTTCACGCCCTCTCCAGAACATCCCGGAGCCCAGGCCGTTCCCAACAGTAGCCAGGAGCCCGGGCCCTGCACTGACGCACACACACACAGCCGCCGTAGGAGGGCCGATGACAAACCGGTCCCGGACGAGCCCCCAATTCAGTCCGAGTGTGGGTGAGTGTGTGGATGTGTGGATTAGGGATGCACAATAATCAGTATCGGCTTTCATTTTTAATGTTATTGCTGTCAGTCCACTAAGAAAATTAGGCTGATATATTAAACCTAATAAATTATTGATTATATTAATTCAGATGCACACTGCTCACCATGATGACTTTGATTGGTGCCTTCACACATGAAGTAGCCAAATGGTACAATCCCATATAATTTTTAGTTGACCTATCTATTCATATATACAGACACAATCATGCTGGATCTGAGTAAACGTTCCATGTTATTGATTCATGACACATGCATTTTGATTTGATAATGTCGTCCATTACTTGACATTCAAGGAAATTTGAATGACTTGCTTGCATTATTCAGGCATTGTTTTTGTTATTTTTACGTCAGGCAACAAATCATTCAAATCGTTTAATGCGTGGATTATCCCATTTATACCATGGTAATTTGCCAGCTTTGACAAGTTAAAGCTATCATAGATGTTTACAGTGTTAAATTTGACTGGAAATGTTAAAATGGCGGTTATTTTCATCAGCTATGACTTGTTAGATCTAGCATTTTGTCCGCTTTAAATCAGATAAAGTAGTGTGGCAAGGTTACATTTATTTGTTTGAATCATAACATTTATTTGAATGAATTTGCCTATCGAGAGAGAGAGAGAGAGAAAGAGAGAGAGAGAGAGAGATGTGTGTGTGTGAATTACCTGATTCTGTGCAGCATCTCTTCATTAGCAATAAAGCTGTGAGTTGAATTGCTTCAAAAACAGCGACGTTACCACTCTCTTGCTGAGTAATATAATCTAGCGATTCAGAAGCAAAGTTAATTTATTATTAAAAGTCATGGGCCAGCGTTCACAACAAGCTTCTGTGCTCCTGTTTCTGTGTGTGCAGCATGATCTCCAATCTCTGTGTGCAAGTCAGTAAACGTATGTGTGTTAAACTGACTTGGAACTACCTGTGCAATGGTTTTATTGCACACCTTTCCGCCAATCAGAATCGAGTATTCAGACAGACCATTAATTATCAGTATTAACCAAAATTTCCATATCAGTGCATAACTAAATAGGATGCATCTACTGGTATGGTTGGAGAGAAGGTTTTATTTAATTGTTTAAGCCACTAAAAGCAGCATTATAAAAGCTAAGACACTTATCAGAGTAATTTGTTGTATAATTTAATTTAACATTGGCCATAACCACATACTCTGAGACCTCAAAATCTCTAGTGCATGTAAAGCACTCAAGTAAAAGTATGTTTAAAAGGAGTTGTATTGTGATTTCCTAATGTGAACAATTAGGTTGGGCTTTAGATTTGATTAAATTCATTCTTGCCCTCCAATCTTGTGCCAGTGTGACTCATTAAGCGTCTGGTTTAAAAGGCCAGGAGAGACCAATCTATTCCGAGGCTGGATTTAGCCACCGGCAAAGGTCTCTCACTTCTTTTTATCCAATTAATCTCTCCTCTGGCACAATCATCATGCAATTCCAGTTTTCAAGGACAAAAAAAACATCTGCAATAGGTTACTGATCAAAGCGGATCTTTCCTCTATCGATCCGAGTATCACCGCGGCCTGGAATGAACCATCAGTAGCAGCTCTGTAAGCACGCAAACGTAATATACTTGGCATGTGTCTCCCCTCATTATTGATCTACACGTTGATGTCCAGTCTTTGTTTACTGTACCATTCCACACAGAAGATCAGTGTTTAGCACTGGACTCTAGACGGATCCTGAAGGGGAAACGATTGAGCCACAGACACTTTTCTTTTAGTATTCTAGTTTTGCTTCCCCTCCTTCTAGGGAGCCATGGTGGAGATCTTTTAGAAGTTTTTGTTTTTAGATCATGATGATGTTACTGGGAAAAGACTGGTATTAATTTATGTTGAATGAATTAATGTATATTTGGCCACTTTTGGCATTGATCAAAAAGTGGCCCAAAATACCTTAATTCACCTTATAGAAGAGTGAACATGAATTGAATTGGTCACACCTCAGGAATTTGAATGAATCTATCTATTGATCTATTGATCTATCTGTCTATAGAGGGTATGCGCGTGGCGTCACTGTCGGCCGGAGTGACTGCGGTTACACACACTGAGTGGCAGAAACACTGAGCGATAGCATTGGTTTTCAGAGCGAATGCCACGAAAAACAGACCAAACACATCTAAAACGGGAAAGAGCTTTGAGATTGACTGTACAACTAGATTTGACAAGAAATCAGAGGTATATTTTTACAGACTGCCGAAAGCTACAGAAAAGAAAAGCAAATGGATCGCTGCAATTCACAGACACAACTGGATCCAGGCAGAGAAAGGTGGATTTGCAGTTATCATTTTGTGTCAATATGCTGAATTTAGGGGTAAAATCATACACTATATATTGTATTGACAACTCATCAATTAAATATTTACCATCGTATATTCTGCATAATTGGATGTTTTTAAATAAACACTGACAAAAAACTATACAAATTTTAATGCTGGACAATATGACGATATAAATAACATCGATATAAGTGATCACCCAGATTTAGACCTATATTGTATTTATTTAAAGCGTTCACAGGCAAATTGGCTTTATGTATTTCTCCGGCGTTTAAATCAGGCTCATATAAATGTCAGGAAACACGATTCCTGCTGTATGTTAATATACACGGATCACTGGATCTTTGGTAAGTTGTAAGGAACACTATATCGAGTCCAACCTTTAGTTTAAACTGATAATCATTTGTTTTACTGGTGTTTTCGCAGTTTTCCAGTCACACAGCAGCTCTTCTGCCACTCCGGCTGATGGGCATTCCTGCGGGAAAGTGACGTCAATGCATTCCCTCATTGTCTATAATTATTTATAATTAGGCTAATCTGAAAACAATAGACGCCTATGTTACATCTACATTCAGCTAGAAAAGCGAGTGTGTGCTTATGCTCTTGTTGAAACTCTCTCAGGTCCATCTCTCCAGTAATGTCTTTTGTTCTTCTTAGATTGATGGTGCGGCTGAGCTGTTTTCCCCAGCTGTTATAAAAGAAGCCTTGTAATGCAGTTAGCATCTCCATTCTTTGTTTATTCCACGTTACGCAACTCAGCCTCTAGACAAATCATCCAATAATCACATTTATTGTGCCTGCTAATGAAGCTTTTTTCCCGTTGACACTATAAACCTCTCACCAGCTGCTAACTTTATTCTGTTTCTTCTACTTTCCTCGGCTTCTTTTGCTCAGTGGAGCCGAGAGCTTGTTGTCTTTCCTTCTGAAGGCTCTAGCCGAGCGGTCCAGGTACATACACACACCCCCACTGTGTATGTTTGTGCTCACACTGTTAGTGAACTTTCCCCTTTGACCCCTGACCTTTCTGTTCTCCACACTGAGTGTAAATGTCTCGAGTTGAAATCCTCCCCGCTGTGCCACACCGACCCTCGTCTCCTTGCTCACCTCGACAGTTTCTGTCAGGCTCAGACGTAGCCTGTAGTGCTCATATCAACAGTTGCTCATAGACACACACACCAGTAAAGGCCAACGGGTCACCAAGTGTGTTGAAGCCGCGGCGCTAGTGCCAGACAGCTGTGATGACACAGTCCAGCGCCTGCGGGCTTTGAGTGAGTTTTAATACGACCTCTTCACTATTGCACTCGTTTGGATTTTCGCTGCATTGCTCACTTGTTATTTTTAGCCTGACGACACACACACTGCACCGTCTGAATGTGACCTTCTCACCGTATTAATTAACTCACCTGCAGTATTTACACAATCACTAAGTATTTTAACAGCTTGTATATTAGTTACCTTTACGTTCTGCCAGTTACTTTCTAGAAGAAATGATGCTCTGCATGGAAATGCCTGTCATTGTTTTCCCTGTGGAAGTGTGTCAGCCCGAGGATGTTAGCCACTGAATACCGCAGGTTTAACCGACATATACTGTATACTAGTGCATTCAAGTTTTTGAACCAGATGTTCAAAACGTTTTATACCCCGTTTACACCTGTATTTAGTGTTGTCCACTTGTGATCCGATCGACCAAAATGCATCTTAATACCAGGTGTAAACAGGGTGTGTGTGTGTACATGCCCAAAAATAGTATTTATTTTATGTTATTTTATTAATATTTATGTAATTATTATTTAATTATAGTAATTATATGTATTTCTTTTTTTAAAGCTGTTAAATAATAATAACAGTAAAATGAATATGCTACAATTGTGTGTGCATATATATATATATATATATATATATATATATATATATATATATATATATGTGTGTGTATGTGTATATATATATATATTTGTATGTATATATGTATGTGTGTGTGTGTGTGTGTATATATAATATTTGTGTGTGTGTGTTGTGTTTTGTGAGTCTGCCATGTATTCGGTTGTTAGTCTCTATCCACATATTTAATGTTTAAATAGTTATATGATTAATGTCTTGCTCCAGTTTATCTTGTATTTAATATATGATTTCTCATGTTGTTCCGGTGTAGTTTTAGTCTGTGTGTGTGTTTGTTTGTGCATGCTGTCTGACAGCTATCTAACACCCTGCCAGTCACACACACTGCACGCAGTCACAACACTATCAAGGTCACATTGCTCCCGCCACTATCTTTCCCTTTCCTCCTTTTTACCCGATGGAAGGATGTGTTACAAACATGCTCAAGATGTTAGTGTTCTGAACTCACAGTTTAGTGTTCTGTGTGATACTGATGATCATTACACGAACCAGATCTCCTGTACTCCTCATTGTCCGTCTCCTCAATGCTTCACACATTCTGTCAAAAAAGAGACAAAAGAATAAGACACAGACCCTGGATCCTTCGTGTTTGAGTAACCCTTGTTCATCCCTGAGTCCCGAACTGCAGCATCATGGGCCTGTGTTTATGATCGGTGTGTGTGTGTGTGTTCCACAGGGAGCTGTACGCCGGAGAGACGTCCGGTCGGATACAGGAGAGAGAACGGGAGAAACTGAAGGACACGGGTCTGCAGCCCAACATGTGTAAAGAAGAATACATGAAGATGATGCTGTCTGAAAGCCCGCCTGGAGAGAGCGGACACAGGAAGGTACAACATCAAACATGCTCTTTTTAAAGTTGATTTATTGCAGTTTATTTGAAAAGAAAATATTATTTAATTTTTTCCGCTTCAAAATTTCGCATTCAATGTGTTACTTGCCGTTTCTTTGTAATTATTTGTTAAATTTACTAGCAATTTCTGAGTACTAGAAATTGTATCAATTTGTGATACAATGTACCATGGTGTATGTAATACCATGTAATACCATGTTTTAAGACATTTACCAGGGTAATCATGTATTTTCTATGGTAATACCATAGTTGTTTGTTTTTGTTTAGTTTTTTTAATGGACCAGAGTATTACAGGGTTTTTGGAGATGTACGATGGCAACACTGTTTTTCAGACAAGTACCATGGTATTACCATAGTGTTTTATATATGTACCTTGATAGTACTATGATTTTGGGCGTTTACATTGGTAATTTCATATTTTTTTATGTACTTTGTAACAATGCATTGTTTTTGTACTTTAATATTGTTGTTCAGAAGTTATATTGATTTTTCTTTTTAGATATTTACCATTGTAATACCATATTTTTGATGTATTGTTTTTTTTTTTTTAAGACATACATTTTTACAATAGTAATACCATGTTTTTGATGTATTATAGTAATAAGTTGGTTTTTGGACATGTACCATCGAAGTACCATGGTAGTCTTTGAAGTACCTTGGAATACCATATAAAAACTAGTATATAAAAATGGTAATAATTATTAGTTTACATGCACTTTCTGGTGTCAAATAATACCTCTCCATTAGCTCTGATTAGTATGTGAATGTAGTCTCAGTCTGGGCTGTGTGTCTCACACACACACACACACACACACACACATTGTAGCGCTGATAACCTCAGTGTGTGAAGTGATTGAGGGCTGAACAAACGTGTGTTATCAGCCAGAGCCGGTTCTGGACACACACACGATAACGCGAGTCTCAGACCGAACAGATTCTGTTTAGGTAAGCTGATTGACGAGCGCTTGCTGTGTTTCTTCTCTTCGTGTTGAGTCTGACAGGATTCAAGGGTGGAAGTTGTTGTTGGAGTGTGTGTTTTCTGAAGTTTCCTCTGCTCCTGGAGATCGTCTTAATTGTGTTTTCCAGTTCCCGGGTCTCTCCCTCGGCCCGTTATCTGACAGCAAAGGCTGGAGTAGATGCACAATGCCCTATTTCCAGTGGTGTGTGTCATGTTGCAGTGCCCTCAGAAGCTGACGGGTCATTGTGCTTCAAACCAGCGTGATCTCATACATGTTACAGCAACTCAGAAATCTGTGCTTCATCTGCAGTTCTCCAACATCTACTGTTTTCTACAGGTAGTTGCTAGAGCCCACTGAAAGTCTCTCTGATATTCTGGTTTCTTAAGTCCCTCATTCAATTTTTTTTTTTTTATCGTTTTTTCGTTTTTTTCTAGATTTAAAATAATCCTGCAGGTTGATGAATGCATCTATTAAAGTGCAAATATTACATGTAGCCTCTCACATAGCCACTGCATACATAAATATAAATAAATACTGATTAAATATTAATAAAAATACTATACTGTACATTATTACTTTACTTATATTAATTTATAATTATTAAATCCTGAAAATGGTCATTACAATAATTAATTTGAAAATAACATTTTAGATCCAAATAAATTATTTGTTAAATATATGAAAAATATTATTTTACTATAATTTATATGCTATTATAGTTTCCATTTTCATTAAAATCTTTAGCTATGTGCTTTTATCATTTTTTTATTACTAACATTTTTTTAAATAATATTTAGGTTGAATTTATTTTATTTCAGTTTTAGTTTTTATTTATTTCTAGTTGATAATTTAAGTGCTTCATCCTAAACTTATTTCAGTTAATTACAAAAGAAACATTTCTCAAATTTGTTTAGTTGACGTTTTTCATCTAATATTTATATTTTAATTGATTTCAGCTTTAATTGAGATAACAATATTTTTTTAATAGTTTTAGATTTTGCTAACAATAATCACCTTGTCGTGAACAAGTTGAATATGATATGTTATTAAATTATTGAAATATTAACTTAAAATATCAGGGGTACTTGAGAGATTTGACTGCTTTATGGTATACCATTCAAAACCATTTCCTTACAAAACAAATGATGAAATATTCATTTGTAAGCATGTTTTATATTTTAGAATATATAATGTTTTATTATGCCATATAACATTAGTTTGTTTATTTTGTACAAAAGCAGCTGTTATTGGTCCATCACAGATTTCCTCCATCGAAGGGTTTTTATTTTAAAGGCCACACGTTCCCCCGGAGACAGACCTGTCATTGTGGAGCGCGAGCCGGAATGGAAAACATTGTCGATCAGGTTTTTCTTCCTCGTGGATATTGCATGCAGAGAGTGTGAGAAGTGAGCGTCCCGCTCTCCTGTTAAACCTGCTGTAGAGAAGTAGATTACAGACACTGAGAAGCTGGAGGAAAGGGATCCCAGTCTCATCTGAGAGATTCATACTTTCAATACTTTCATGATTCTGTCCTCTGGTTTTATTTCAACACAACCGAGTGATGAGCAGATGAAGAACAGGGGAAAAAAGGATCACTGTACACTACCGGTCAAATGTTCTAGAGTAATTACGATTTAGTTCATGTTTTTGAAAGAAGTCTCTTCTGCTCAGCAAGGCTGCATTTATTTGATCAAAATACAGTAAAAATTGTGGAATATTATCGCAATTTAAAATAGCTGTTTTCTATGTGAATATATGTTGAAATGTAATTTATTACTGTGATCAAAACTGAATTTTCAGTATCATTACTCCAGTCTTCAGTGTCACATGATCCTTCAGAAATCACTCTAATATGATGATTTGCTGCTCAAGAAATACTATTTCTGAATATTATCAATGATGCTGAAAATTCAGCTTTGATCACAGGAATAAATTACATTTTAACGTATATTCACATAGAAACCAGTTATTTTAATCTGTAATAATATTTCACAATATTGCTGTTTTTACTGTATTTTTAAACAAATAAATGCAGCCTTGGTGAGCAGAAGAGACTTCTTTAAAAAAAAAAAAATCTAATTTTTAACATAATTTGCTTCCCTGTTTTCCAGATGAGTAAAGATTGCTTTATTTGCAGTGATGTTGTTTTGAGCTGTGCTAAAGCCCGCTCTCGTTTTAGTTTTACGGAAGCTGCTTCTTAAATCCCATTTGAGGCTGTTTTAATCCGAGAGGACCAGACTGGATCTAGTCTTATAAAGTGGCATGAGAGAGAGAGGGAGAGGGAGAGGGGAAATATTGAGGGTGGTTCATGGTTCAGCGATGGGATTTTGGTCTAAAGGAAGTGAAAACAGAGGGTTCGGGCCCGGAGGCGTTTAGCTTTGCTGAATCCCGTGTGCCATGACGTCTGCTTTCCCTCCGGTAATGGCAATTCAGCAAACTGACGTTTTTGATCAGGTCTCAAATGGTGGAAGACGTATTGTGTGCTATAAATAAAATGAACAGGATCAAATGACTCCGCTTGGGAATGAACCAACTTCCTCTGGCTCACGCTCTGAATGGAAAACATATACAATGTATCTAAATAGCTTTGGCACAGTTTAAGCCTGTTAGCTCATGGGTGCGTTTAACTCTGTCCTCATGCCAGTGATATATGACATGTAGGACTACCTAGTGAGCTATCTACCTAGACGGCATATATATAGGCATCACACAGTGTGATCTTGATGAGAAGCTGCTTCATGTGATGCTACCTTCTAAGATACCTCGTTTTGTCCAAATTTAGCATTGCATATGTCTTTGTAATCCCATAATGCATTGCAACAAGAAAAACATGACAATGGTAGACTGTGTTGAGAAATGTTTGGTGATGTTTTAAATATTTTCGCCAAGGCTGCATTTATTTAATTGAAATACAGTAAAATCAGTAATATTGTGAAATATTATTACAATTTAAAATAACTGGTTGTCTGTGTGAATATTTAGTAAAGTGTAATTTATTCCTGTGATCAAAGCTGAATTTTGAGCATCATTACTCCAGTCTTCAGTGTCACATGATCCTTCAGAAATCATTCTAATATGATGATTTGCCGCTCAAGAAACATTTATGATTATTATCAATGTTGAAAATCAATTTTGATGAATAGATAGTTTAAAAGAACAGCATTTAATTAAAATTAAAATAGAAATATTTAGCTGTCACTGTTGATCAATTTAACACATCCTTGCTGAATAAAAGTATTAGTAGGCTTTAGAATAAAGCACACTGAGGCCATAATTTGAACAGTAATGTATATTTGCCAGATTTGTGCATGTCATGTATTTTAAAGTTGTAGTTGTAGATGGCTAAGGCCAATGAAATCACTTGTAAGTGAGTGTGTGTCACGTGAAGAGTATTATTTTTGTTGTGCATTGAATTTGTTGCCTATGTAGAGTGTCAAATCACTCACTTATGATGCTTCATTTCTGTTATGCTGCTGCTTAGTATACATTAAGGATGCTCACTAGCTTTTAGACTTCAACACTTTACATTAATGCATTTGGCAGTTGCTTTTATCCAAAGCAACATTCAAAGTATACATTTTATCAGTTCATGCATTCCCCAGAAATCCAATCCATGATCTACTCTTTGAACCACAGGAACCCTTCAACTAGACTTGAAGACTAAATAATATGTGCTGGATAGTGAGCTCTGTGTGATGCACGGGCCCCGGGGCCGCACTTACCCCTCTCGTCCAGCTGACCGAATATGGCTCTGCTTTAGTCGCAAGTAACACACTCTCAATAGTGCACAGCTGCAGATAAAGAACAGGCTTTATTTATAACATCCGGCTGTTTAGCGACACAAGACCACACGGATTTTCCATGTATTCAGTCCAAAACAAACCCACTAACCACGTCCTGCCGGGAGCGATAGTGGAGACTTTGTGCATATACGTTTATATGTCTTAGTAAATACTATTATACTAATATATATGTAATTTTTCAGGTTTTAAAGGGATAGGTCACCCAAAAATAAAAATTATGTCAATTATTCACCCTTTGTCGTTCCAAACCCGTAAGACCTTCATCATCTTCGGAACACAAATGAAGATATTTTTGATGAAATCTGAGAGCTTTCTAATCCCTCCATAGACAGCAACGTCATTGCAACTTTCAAGGCCCAGAAAGGTAGTAAAGACATCGTTAAAACAGTCCATGTGACTCCAGTGGTTCAAATGTAATGTTATGAAGCTATGAGAATACTTTTTGTGTGCAAAAAAAACGACTTTATTCAACAATTTCGTGACACGAGGGTGAATAATTACTGACAGAATTTTTATTTTGGGTGAACTATCCTTTAACATCTGTGATTTACAGTATTGATGTGTGTGTCCTGTCAGGCGTCAGCGGCGGGAAGCCTGTCACCGAGGCGTTCCCTGTACCGGACTCTCTCGGACGAGAGTGTGTGCAGTAATAGGAAGGGGTCGTCCTATGCCAGCTCACGAAGCTCCATGCTGGACCAGGCCATGCCCAACGATATACTGTTCTCCAGCACTCCACCGTACCACAGCACGCTGCCCCCCCGCATCAGCCTCAACCAGCCCGCAACTAAGCTCAAGAGTGAGTCCTGCACCTCACATCACTGCTGAAACACGGGGCAGGTGCAAAACACGTTGAGCGACCTACAGAGACTCGCATGCATACTCCTTTTATAATGCATTGCATTACCATTTATATATATACATGTTTGACACAAAGGCTGCATTTACACTGCCAGTCTTAAAGGGGTGGTATAATGCCCTTTTCACAAGATGTAAAATAAGTCTCTGATGTCCCCAGAGTGTGTATGTGAAGTTTTAGCTCAAAATACCCCACAGATATTTTTATATAGCATGTTAAAATTGTCACTTTTTGAGGGTGAGCAAAAACGCACCGTTTTTGTGTCTGTCCCTTTAAATGCAAATGAGCTGCTGCTCCCGGCACAGGGGGAGGAGCTTCAACAGCTTGTGTCCTTTTACCTCACACACACATGCGCTGAAAATTTCTAAAACTTTTAGCCTTTTATGATCAAACCGAAGTCAGACAGATGGAGAGACTCGAGAAGAAGTGACAACATGTAGAAGCAACAGGACATTCCTGAATGGTTAGATGATGAATTTATGTAGCTTATGTGTAGTTATCTTCTAGTCATTGATTAGCATATTCTCTCTTGATCATCTATAAATCGTGTTCTGGGGGCGGGGTTTATGTAAATGTTAGGGTTGGTGATGTCACTAACCCGTGAGGAATGTGGTGTAGTCTCTTGTTGTCGTCCTTAAAAAACGATTTCTTTAAAAGCAAATATCTCCCTTTGCTTTGAACTTTGAGTGTTGTAACTTTGCAGATGTTGTTTATGCTCAAACAGCAACATTACACACTAACTAAAGTTAGAAAAGTGAAATCATATTCAACCACCCCTTTAATACACAGATCCGATCTTTTTACATTCACATACATTTCCTGTTTACATTCACTTTAGACAGGACTGACTGGAATCCGATATCTGTGTTTACATTAATTCCTGCCCAAAATGATTTTCTGTGATTTTACCATGCACATGGTTTTGAATGGCCGTGCTTTTAAAATTATTTATATAGTTCATGTCGGGTGGTCATGATTATTTGCCAGCATGGACAAGATAACAACTGTCATGACTGTTAAATCTGACGGAACAGATTTATAGTCCGGAAATCATTTTCGTTTATCTACAGCTCAGATCTAGAATTCTGAAATGAAGTTTTTTTTAATGAATTCGAATGAATTAACCAGAGAGAGCGAGAGAGAGAATAACCTAATAGTGAAGCTTGTTGGTTTAATTGCAGAAAAGTTATCAGTTAATATAATGTAGGTTTCAGAAGTGAAGCTGTTTTATTTATAAAAGTCACGGGTAGAGGTTAAAAACCAGCTCCTGAATGTTTCTGTGTTCGCTCAATTTCTTTTTTCTGAATTTCTGAAAACGCAGAGAAATGGCATTTTACATAATTTATGTTAAATTTGCATTGATGCATCTTCACATAGCACCCTCGTGACCCTCGACCACAAAATCAGTCACATGGGTCAATTTTTTTTAATTGAGATTTATACGTCATCTGAAAGCTGAATAAATAACCTTTCCATTGATGTATTGTTTGGCCGAGATACGACTATTTGAAAATCTGGAATCTGAGGGTGCAAAAAAAATTTAATATTGAGAAATTCTCCTTTAAAGTTGTCCATTTATGTTCGCGATTGTGCTGCATTCACTCACAAAAATAAATGTTTTATATATTTACGGTAGGAAATTTACAAATTATCTTCATGGAACATGATCTTTACTTAATATCCTAATGATTTTTGGCATAAAAGAAAAATCGATCATTTTGACCCATTCAATGTATTGTTGGCTATTGCCACAGATATACCCGTGCGACTCGTGACTGCTTTTGTGACCCAGGGTCACATATGTGAGATTTCAAAGATGCGTCATAGCCATAGGGGAGATCTGGAGCATAACAGCCGCTGGTCACTGTAAATAAAACCATTAGAAACCATACAGGTTTGAGACTAAAGCACATGTCATCTATAAATGCCTCTCATCATGATGCGTGCGTTTCAGCCCCATACGGTTAACCAGACAGAATAATTTCCTGACCAGAGGCAGTTACGTGTATGTGACACAGAACCCAGTGTGAGTCCTTTTATATGGCATCTTTAATTAAAAGCCAGGAAGAAGAAAATGTCACGGCTAAAGCGTCTCTTGCTCAGCACGGAGAAGACACCTGTCACAGCCATGAGGATCAGGATTATGTGTTATTACTGCACCGATGCTGGGATTGTTCCTGCTCAAAGTATTTTACACACTTAACTCACACTTAAAAATATGTCATTTTGAGAAAATGTCAAACCAAGAGTCTCTTCACTAACATCACTTTTCCTCATTTCAAGCTGGTGATTTTTGTAAATGTACAGTATGAAATCAATTGTATTTTCAGCATTGCCACAAACAGTGGTTTTGCTTGAGAAGTGTGTTTGTGCTATTATTCTGTAATTAATGACTTTTGGTTTAATATTTTGTGGTCTAATGCAGTAATATTAATTATTATTATTATTATTATTATTATTATTCATTATAATACTATAATATATTTATATTATATAAAATATATATTGTATTTATTTATATATATTTAATATTATTTATATTAATTCTTATTAATATTAATTTTAATTATAAAACTCATATATATATATATATATATATATCATATATCATATATATATATATATAATCGTAATTAATTATATAATATATACTAATATAATAATTCAATTTTTATTTTTATATATTTATATTGTTATTATTAATTGATAATATTAATAAAATATTATTGTTAATTATAGTACTTATATTTAATATATTTATATATAATCCTAATTAATTATAATAATATTATTAGCATTAATATTATTAATTATAATAACTGTATTTAATATATATTTCTAATTTTCTATATTGATTTTGTATTTATATATATTTAATATCACTTATTCATTTATTGTTATTAATAATAAAAACTTGTATTGTTTATTATAATACTTAAAGTTTATATATTTAATCTTTATAATCTATATTTAATATTAATTATTATTAATTGCTAATAATAATAATAATAATAATACTTATAGTTGATATATTTATATAGATATATTCCTAATTAATTATCATTCCTATTTTTAATAAGAACATATCTTAATAATATCAATATTATTATTATGAATTATTATTATTATTTATTTAAGTGTTAGGTGTGACTTAAATCTCTAAATATGGTTTTGGTCCACAGTGACAGTATAAACCCCATTTGAAGATTGCTTGTTTATAAGGGGGGAAACTTGATAAAAGAGATGTGCTGCGAGCGACATTTGAAATTTATATTAGATAAAGGCACGGTTACACACCAGAGCAAACAATCACATATAATTTGGTTTGAACTAAAGGATCTCTAATCTGAACACATTTAACAGTTTTAATCAGTGTGTGAGAGATGATTCATTTATAGCTGGATTTTCGAGTGGCCCGCGGTGGCTGATTGCTGTCACGCGTGATCAATTTCTGATTGTTTCGACAGATAGCAGTTTGCAGAATTTTTCTCCTCACCCTGCTCATCTAGTGAATGGTCTAATTTGACAGATTGCGTCCCTCTGAGGCACACACACACACACACACACACACACAGAGAGAGAGAGAGGCACATTTACCTCCAGCGTTCTGCTGTTTTTCCCTCACATCGTTTTCAGAGCGAGTTCTTTATGAAATGGGAAAATGTTTATGGCATGTCCTGTCTATCAGGCTAGAGAGAGATGTACAGTGAGAGGTTTGGACACACGCAATTGATTGAAAAATGAAAAAATGAAGCCATGTTCAGAGATCTCCTGACGGCTGCCGAGAGAGACAGCAGTTTAATAGCGCTGAGAGGAGTGTGTGTCTGCCTCATATCCTCAGATGCCGTATTGTGCTGTACGGTTTAACTTTTTCACTCAACGGCCAATTTGGCTACAAATTTTTTAACTTACCAGCCATTCAGAACTTCTACTAGCCGAAGAAATGACCAGATTAACTACATCACAGCTTATATAGGCATATATATATATATATATATATAATTTCTCATTCAAACTTAATCCTGTCATCTCCTCCCTTCCTCTTTCATCCTCATCATTTTCACCAAAAATGTGTTTTAAGGTGGACTGATCAGTACAGTACAAAGAACATCAAAAGTTTTTATTATTTCTTTTCTATTAACCAAATGCTGTTTAATCTTCGCTATCGCTTCAATGCAAATGAACAAGCGCTCCGCTATTTGTTGCGTAGTGATGGTCATGATCAAGTGAGCCAGATATACGCAGATTCTGCGCAATATGCTGTATTTAATATATGTGACCCAGGATCACAAAACCAGTCACATGTCGCACTGGTATATCTGTGGCAATAGCCAACAATACATTGTATGGGTCAAAATTATTGATTTTCCTTTTATGCCAAAATCAAGTAAAGATCATGTTCCATGAAGATATTTTGTAAATTTCCTACCGTAAATATATAAAACATTTATTTTTGTGAGTGAATGCAGCACAATCGCCAACATAAATGAACAACTTTAAAGGAGATTTTCTCAATGTTTCGATTTTTTGCACCCTCAGATTCCAGATTTTCAATAGTTGTATCTCGGCCAAATATTGTCCTATCATAACAAATCATACATCAATGGAAAGCTTATTTATTCAGATGATGTATATTGTATAAATCTCAATTTTAAAAACTTTACCCATGTGACTGGTTTTGTGGTCCAGGGTCACATATCATGATGACTCACGAGTTGAGTATTTTCGCTAAAATCTGCGCAGATTTAGTTTTCACAAGCTTCCCCAGCAAAGTGAATAAACATAATAAGTAACACGCCAAATTGGCCAGTGATTTTACAGCGTTAATTTCAAACTTGTGGAGCGCAGTGTCAGGTAGGCACTAACTCTTTTCTTCTATGTAGTCTGTCATCCACATTCTTGAAGACTTTCCTCTCAAATCGAGCAGATCTTAAATGAATGATCCGCTCTTAAATTAATGGCTCTCATTCTGCTGTCAGTCGCGCTCTTGAGATCTCATAAAAAGAGGCATTATGTGGTAAAGACAGCATGTGAGCGATTCATTATTCTCCAGCACTGTCACTCCCACTGCCTTCATTACTGTGACCTTCACGACCTCCAGACAGATGGACCGGATTGAGCCGTTTCTGTCCCGGCCTGATGTGTGTAAACCCAGGGGAAGCTCACGAGATGGAAGAGGCTGTTAGATTGACAGTAATGTGTGGCGGCGAGTGTGTGTCACTGACCTGTCTCTGTGTGTGTGTAACCATCTCTATAGATGAGTTCTGGTTCTCTGACGGCTCGCTCGCGGACCGGGCGAAGTTCAGCGACCCGGGTCTCATGCCTCTACCAGACACTGCCACGGGCCTGGACTGGTCTCACCTCGTAGATGCGGCAAGGGCCTTTGAAGGTATGTGGAAAAACACTGTGTGTGGCGAGAGATGGGCTCCTATTATGCTTTTTAACATGTTCATCTTTCTTTAGTGTGTGATGTTGCTGTTTGAGCATGATAATGGTTTCCTCCAATGGGAGTTCTTCTCTATATCAGTGTCAGTGTTTCTGAACTCCCTGAAACGCCTCCATTGTAGTCTTGAGTTTCTTCCGGGAACGAACACGTCACAATATTCCTCATTTAAATAATTAATATGCAGAATAAAGGGGCGGGGCCTGGTTGAGTTAGTTAGTAGTGTGTTAAACTGGTGGTTATGGTAAGGGGCGGGACATTTCCCAAACACACTCAAAGCCCTTGACCAATCACAACACACTGATCCAGCCGACCAATCAGAGCACAGTGTGCTTTTCAAAAGGAGGGGCTTCATAGAGACAGGAAGTAAACAGAGCGTTACTGACAGACTGGGAAGTCTGCAATTGCAGATTTCAAACAGAGATGGCTTAAACTGCGGACTGCAGCTTTAAATACACAATAACCAGGTTTATGTATGATACATTATCAGGGTTCCCACGGGTCCTTGAAATCCTTGAAAGTTTGTGAATCTGAAAAAATGTTTTCAAGGCCCTGGAAAGTTTTTGAAAATAAACATACATAGAGACAGGTGCTTGAAAGTGCTTGAATTTATTTTGTGCAAGAAGTTTTCTGGAAATAATTCCATATTCACTCCAGTCCCCTAATGTGTTATTTCGCCAACACTTCATGGCCTTTGCATACTAGCTTGCTTGATTTGCACTAGTTAAGCGCATTTACGCGTTACGTTACCAGGGTTTTTCCTGCATAGAGAATTATGAGGCGGCCGCCTTCGTCTCTCGACAATAAAAAATAACTAGGGAATCACCGAAAACGTGAGGATGATTCTGTTTTATTTCATTTAAAGTAAGTGGTGATTGATAGCCTATGGTTGATAATAATATAGTCCTACCTAATGTACTGACGGTAACAATGTAGCGCTGTTGAGGCTCGCGCAGTTATTTATAACATATTATAGTTAAAAAACAATATATAGCCTAGGCTACACGCGACCAGAGAGCTGTTTGAAACCGAGACTGATTTCATAACAGTTCAATAAACAAATAGTTAAAATTAAGTCACTTACATTTTAGACGCAATGACTGTTTTTGTTCTGTTTCAGCAGCGAAAATAGTTCCAAACAAAGATCACCGCAGAACCATCGCGCATGGCATGCAACAGTTGTTGCATTACTGAATGATTCAGCGTTTTGAAAGAATCGGTTGAGTCAAAGATTCAATTACCCATTCATAAACTGCCTCATTCTGAATAAATCAGCCTTTTGAACGAATCGTTTGAATGAATGACTCAATGACTCGCTCATTAAGACGGTCGCCTGCCGCCTCCTACTGGCGGTTTAGTTTCATAAAGTATCATTCTTTTCAACATTCCTTATTTGTATATTCAAAAATATTTAAAAGAATCTAATTTAATACAGTTATTATTTTTCAATGTAAATTATTTAATTGAATTGGTAACAGCCTAGTGTCTTATTATTTTAATTTAATATATTGATCAAATTTAAGAATTTGAAATGAAAGATGGAGCATACATTTAATAAAATTAGGGGGAAAATGCCCTTTATAAAAGGTACAAAAAAAGTAGTGTATTCAAACAGTAATGTAATGAAAGATTGAAACAACAATGAAATTAAACAATTTAAGTTTGAAGGGAGTAAAGCCTCTGTTTAGGCTATTAAGGAATTATGTAATTTTGCCAAAAGAAGAACTTTTATTTTAAATAAATGTTCATTTTAAATCAGCCTACTTCAGTGTGATATGTTACCATACTATCATGCTTAACAGTGAGAATCTGAATAATTGTAATGTGATGATCAGATGCAGATATCTAAATCAGAGAATATAGGCGGTTTGCGGGTGGATTATCTATTTTTAACAGTGGATTTGGGTGACTCAAAGTGCACCAGATTAATGAATTTATCTTTAAAATGTACAAAATTTTCTTACGGGGGGGCATGCCCCCGTACCCCCCTAGAGGTACCAAGCTCTACCCACAAAAACAATGTGGGAAACACAACAGGCTATGTGATGATCTACAAAAAATACATTTTTTATTATCTTATTATTAAAATACATTAATAGGATTTTACCACCTCCGCCTCATTTTGAGCCAGGAAAAACCCTGAGTTATGTTAAGTGTTTCCCGCATGAGGTACTTGCCATGAAGTTCACGTGCGCATGAAACTACGATGGTACCTCATCGTTTGTTGTTGGACACAACAAATGTGTCCCCGCATTAAGTCCTTGAATTTGAGGGTATTGGACCTGGAAAGTCCTTGAAAGGTCCTTGAATTTGAAGTCAACCAAGGTGTGGGAACCCTGATTATAATCAATAAATCCAATTTGTTTTCAATCATATTGAAAATATGATCAAATAGATGCAAATAGTTAATAATAAACTATGCCTTGATTTTTGTCCTGCACAAATTTCTATAGTCAGAAGTATTTCCTGGGTGCGTACATTCAGCTCACATAGTAGAAAGCAACAGGGAATCTGCACAAAAGTTAATTGAGAAACAAAATATGCATCACATTAAATGCATTACTTTATGTTAAAACTGTAATCCAAATGTATTGTAATGCAATTCAAATACATAAATCTTAAACTTTGGTCTAAATATTTGTTTGTGTAGACAGACAGCCAGAATCACTCACACAAAGACCACCGAGCTGCCTACAGTTAAACCCTCAGACAGCACAGCATGCTGGGTAATTGTTGGCCCGTCCCACCCTCGGACATTTGCATGTGATCACATGTCTCTGGTGTTCAGAAACGCTCGGCCCCTCCTGTGTGAGCCTGTCACTTCTGTAAATGGATTAGTAAGAAGGCCGTCATTATTTTGTTCATGGCTCCTGTATTCATTAAAGTCACTGAACCTGTTTCTCTGTTGTCGTAGGATGAGGTCTCAAGCACATGTTTCTGAGGAGCTTCATTTGTCTCTCATATTAAGGCTTTTCATGATCTAGAATCATCCCAGAAAGAATACATTTCATGAGTTAAACCTGAGGTTCATGTGTAAATCAATTATTTTGCCTATAAGCATAAACACTGTTAGCTTCTCGTTGCATGAACTAAAGAACATCACACAGCTTTCCTTTTTGGGCGAATCTCATGAAATTGAGCCGAGGTCATATTCAAGCACAAAATCAAAAGAGAAATTTAATTATATTTTGCAAAATGAAGTCTATTTTTAGGATCATTTAGACTGTTTTCATTGTGGCTTTATTCTCACCCAAATTTTCATTACTCTAATTTATCGAGATGCTTTTGTAAATTTCATTATTTTAATGATGATTCTAATTAGATTACATTTTTATTTTTATTAAAAGGAACTCTAGAGGAGAGAGACACAAAACACAATATATATACACTATATATATATAATATATATATATATATATATATATATATATATATATATATATATATATATATATACCTTATATGTATTGTTAATTACAGGAGATAATTGTACTTAATTGGCATGAAAATAATGTCACAATCAAAACATTGATGCTGAAGGCTTAAGTTTCTTTAAGCAAAGTGTTATGTCTTTTTGTATTGTAATTTTGGCCTGCATAGGAAAGACATTTACACCTCTAATTGAATGCATAATTTAATGCATCCAATTTAATGCATGGAAATCTGGTTGAGATAACCTGTATTTATATATTAACTGCAGCTACATTTTAATGGTCACTATCACGTTTGGGGTCTGTTGCATGCAGAACATCGATCAAGTCCCAGAATGCATGAATGTATTAAAATGGCGACACACAGGAGAAGTCTAGTGTTTAATTACAAACACCAAGAAACAACACAACATACTGAACTTTGAGAACTCAAGCTCTGGTTTTCATGCGGTCCACTCAAGCATGACGTGGTTTATGATCAGAGCTCTGAGGAGAGACACAGAGGTTTTATTGTCATGTTTTTAATGAAAGACTGCCAGATCTGATCAGAAACACACATGTTAGGAATCTCCTGAGAGACGACCGTAAATTAAACTCTTTACGTTCTGCTGAAAGCGTTCAGATTATCTCCAACAGCAGCGTCTGTCTCCATATGCTGTGATGAGAGTATGTTCATTGATTTGCGAGACGCAGTAAAATAAAGTACAGCTGTATTCACATTCTCATTGCTGTCTGTCTTCCTGCTAAACGTTTGTCATTAGGACGTCTACCCATATGTTGCATCTGATGACACAATGGGAACAGATTTAAACCCTTGACATCTGCACAATAGTCATTTATGTAGCAAACAGGTCTTCTATCAGGTCTCAGATCAGTTTTTCATGTAAAATTTTGGGTTTACATCTGGTTTATGTTTGTAATGAATGACCAGTGAGACTTTGAGCCTTGGCTGTAGCATTAAAGTAGAAATTCTGAAATCAAAATGTATGTTTTTTAGCTTTAAGTATGAATATGTTAGCCTTAAGGTTATGAATGAGCTGGTGTGTTCCAAAACAATGACAAATTTAGGAGATATAAGCATTCAAATGCTTCACATCTTCTCATCACATCTTCTGTCCAATCAAATACTCTCTAGAATCTGAAGCTCCTCCCCCTATGCAATAAATACCACCTGGTCAAAGCAGCCGTTGACCCATCACAGAGGAATATGTGTTGAAATGTGTGTTCAGTTGCTCAAACGCTCGAGTTTTATTCCGTTTTCCATCTGTACGTTGGTTAAGAATGAAATGGCTATACTTTATTCACACCTCTTCTACTGAATCCAGCGTATCTTCAGCGCTCGGATTCGCTTCCATGGTGCTGTCAAGTACGACTCGCAGTCTGTGAGGTAAACTAAACGCTATTGGCTATTTGAAAAGGGGGAGGAGCCATTCAATATGTCCCGCCTTCACTTCCTGTTTCAGTGGAAATTACATCAACGCATCACACAAAGCCGTGGGCCTTTAAAGAGCCACACGACTCTTAGTCGTCTCAAGCCACCCACTTGTATATTAATTTTTATGAGTGTTTATGCATGTTTATGAACGTTTGTTCTACATTTTATAAACACACTCGCATTTGTGCTCGCTGATGTAAATGGAGGGCAAATATGTTGAAAGCTATATTTATCTCTCAGTGTTTAGATGCAACTGTGTCTCAGTAAGACCCAGAAAAAAGCATCTCCTCTAAAGAGACTGTAACTTAGTTTCCAAATATTGCATCAGTCTTTAAAGTGTATTTATGGTACCTGAAGCAGTCTGGTCTTGTTTTAGCAGCCCAGCTCATGTGTAGGACGACTGTCAGATTCAGAACACACCTGATCTCTGTGTGTGTGTGTGTGTGTGTGTGTGTGTGTGTGTGTGTGTGTGTGTGTGTGTGTGTGTGTGTGTGTGTGTGTGTGTGTGTGTGTGTGTGTGTGTGTGTGTGTGTGTGTGTGTGTGTGTGTGTGTGTGTGTGATGTTTATATCGCGGAAGCTATAAAAAATTCTGTATTATAAATTTTTAAGGCCAGACAAGTAATTTGTTGAGGTCTATTTGTAAAGAAACACTACACGCTTGCACACATATATATTCAAATGCGCATTCCTATAGACTAAACACGTAATACGCATGTGCACACTGTCAGCGTTCTCACAGGTTCACGTTTTTGAAGTTTGCGCAGAGAGAACTTTTTTTTTTTTTTATGTTTTTTTTTTTCAAGACTTGCACCTTGCACCTATTTCAAGGTTTGCGTTCTCGAGCCCCAAACACTGTTGTCGTGTGAACGAGCGGGCCAGAGCGCGTTAAGGGTTTTCTGTTAGAACGGTGTCGTGTTAGCGGCTCCTAAGTTAATAACTAATGATCTTTGTGACTGAAATGAATCAATCAAAAACTAACTTTAACTGGACAATAACTTTATTCTAGAGCTGCTGTAAAGCCTAAACAATCTCTGTTACTTTAATTTCCTATTATCACTGTAAAGCTGCTTTTGAAACAATCTATATTGTTAAAAGCGCTGTATAAATGAAGGGGACTTGACTTTGCTTTGCTTGTGTCCAGACCAGCGCGTGTCCTCGTTCTGCACCATGACGGACATGCAGAGAGCCGAAGCGCTCCAGATCTCGCGAGAACTCACCAGACGAGTGGCGGCCGCTGAAGGAGCTGCGCTGGAGGCCGGGTGAGTTCAACCGGATCTCACACACACTACACACACTATAGACTAGGGCTGCACAATTAACCGCAATTTACATGTAATCACACTTTAACCGATTTGATTTTGAAATCACAAAGGCTGCGATTATTTGTTATGCGCAGCTTGTCAGTGACGTACGGCTCTGTGATCATTAGTAAACGCTGCTCACTCTGAAAGCACTGTGAGTTTGAGTCGCTTATAACGTACATTTGAAAACGCAACACTCTTCAAACATCTTTCCAAACATGAAGCATTTATGAACCTCTTGTCCAACAAAAGACAATATTTAATATCATGCTTTTACTCCAAACTCACTTCATAACGACAGCAGAGCTCATCCTTCTGTGAGATCTGCTTCTTACACAGAATAGGGCAGTCGTGTGTTTATTAGTCAAGTTTAATCAATCAAAGCATTTCAATCTTCTGTTTATTCAGTTACAGTGAAAGGGATTTGCTGGAATGATGTGTGTTATACTGCAGCGGGGCATATTTGGCGTGTGTGTGAGACTCCCTCTGGTGTTCAGAGGGATATGTGGCGTGTGTGTGTGTGTGTGAGACGCCCTCTGGTGTTCAGATGGAGCAGCATTTTCTGCTGAGCACAGAGTCGTACTTCACTGACAAACTGCGCATAAAATAATCGCAGCCTTTGCCAAGTCGTGTGCGGTTTCATTGCGATTAATTGTGAGTTTAACCGGATCAGACCAAGTGTGCCGCACAAGTCCTGAAAGTGAAGCCAAAGTGCCTCGATCGCCCCCCGGTGGCTGGTCCCAGTATAGCTCATAAACCCCGCCTCCCCATGTCGTCTAATGGACATGAGGCAAGCTAAACAATCAAATTACACTTCAAATAAATTTTTTCCAAAGATGTTTTCTGTCATTTTAGGTAGTTTTTTATCACGCTAATGTAAATTTAAGTGTAAATTTGGTCTTAGTTAGTTATTTGATGCTATAAAAAAGGGAATGTGACGTCATGATTGACAGCTTCTCTAAACGAAGTAGTCACTGAGGCACCAATGGACTTTTTTGGGGATGACTTTGGCGGCTTCACTTTTCACCAATGGAAGAGAGTGAACGGGCGTCATCCATCTTTTTTTACAGTCTATGGATCAGACACACACATTATACACACTTGTTTTTTTATGTTATGTATAGGCTAATACTTCTGTCTCTGTCTTCAGCGATACGTCTCCGGCCACGCTGACGGGAAAAGTCAATCAGTTGGAGGTGATCTTGAGACAGCTGCAGTATGACTTGAAAAAGGTGAACTGTGCTAATGGAGAACAATAGCTGTTTTTCTCTGCGTCTCACTGTAAATGCTAGGAAGTACGTCAACTGTGATTGTGAGTTTACAGGAGGAAGGGTTTTAAGGGGAAGGATAGGCAAACAATGTGTCGAAGCTTGTCGTAATGGACACCCAGCATATAACATCATATGAGGTCAATATACGTACAGCTGGTGTACAATTACTCTAAATGACCATAAAGGGCCTTATGAACATGAGTTATGAGACGGAGATCATCTATATTCGTTTAAGGTTTCTAAAACTTAGTGCCATTGTTTTTATTTGTTAAACTTTTCCTTCTCTTAAATAACATCTCAGTGCAAAATACTCCAAAGGTGAAATTTGTACGATATCTAAAATACTTAATTTTTAAACTTTTGAGAAAAATCATGTAAAAAATAGTAATAAAAAAAAATTATTAAATGAATTTAATTGTTTTGACCGCATTACCGCCTTCGAAATATTAGATTTTGACAATATAACCACTTTTTTTAAAAATGACAAAAATAATACAAATTTGATACAGCATTATCCATTTCTAATTTGACAGCATTGCTGCCCTATTACTGTTTGACATTATTAGCACTTAAAATATTGTTTAAAATTGTTTGTTTTTTTTAATATATATATATATATATATATATATATATACAAAAATAAAATAAGATAAAATGTAATGAATAAAATTGCCATTTTAAAAAAATACTGAAAAAAATACAAATTCAAATAAATAATAAACATTTTATAAAATATAATAAATAAATAAAAATTACAGTATTATCCATTTCTAATTTGACAACATTACAGCCTTCAGAATTTACAGAATTTGAGAATATTTGGGCATCTGTATTATCTAAAAGTTTTAAAATCTGCTTTATCCTAGACACTGTAAAAAACGTAAACGTAAAGTATTTGAAGTTGTAAATAAAGCAAAAATTATTGGAGTTTTACAAGAAAATACAATTTGAGTCTTCATAATATCACATTTAATTTTGTAACATGCTGTTTTGTGTTAATTACTTTTGTTAAATTGTTGGTGAAATTTACTAGCAATTTCTGCGTTAAACACTACACCAGTTTTTTCATAATTGTTTTGCTCTCATGCCGTTTGATTTGACGTTCTCGAAGAATCTCCAAGCTGCTCATTTCCACATAATGATATCATATTATAAGCATCACCATAAAACGCTGTTGTTCTGCTCGTGTGTGCAGGAGAAGGAGGACAAGGCGATCCTGCAGGTGGAGGTGCAGAACCTGAGGCAGGACAACATGCGTTTGCAGGAGGAGAGCCAGACAGCAGCCGCTCAGCTCAGGAGGTTCACAGAGTGGTTCTTCCACACCATCGACAAGAAGCCTTGATGGAGACTCCGTCGGCCCGGGTCTTCAGGGCAAACGAGAGTCCAGAACCACTGGAGAACTGCATCCACCTACGCTAGCAAAGCCCAATTCCTACTGCAATTCCAATGAGATGTAGAATGTAAGTACATGTTGGACTGAGGAAGCCACTTGGCTGGTGTGCGTGCGCTGGTGTCGTTGGTTCACTTGCGGGGCAGAATGTACTGAATCAGATCCTGGAGGTGGATTATGAATGTAACGCATCAAAACTAGGCATTTCCTTCAGAAAAGTTTCATTTTCTGCCTCCGTTATTGAAAGGCATGCAATCAAAACGTTCATCGGCACCTTCATCGCGTCTCCTGAATGATTTCTGTCCACGAGTTCTGCCGCTGATCGGAGAAACATCCCTGAAGGTTTCCTGAAGAAGTCCTGCGATTGAGATCGTGCCTCAAAGGAAAGATGAAGCCGGTGTGTGTGCATGAAGTTGCTCGCTCTCCGTTCCTGAAACACACCTAGTGAACCACAGTCACATGCCAAAACTGTCCATCTCTGTACAGAACCTCCAATCAAGTGTCTTGTATTTAACACTGTTATTTAAGCTTATTTAACCTAAATTAGTTTATTTTATTAAAGTGGAAACGGCAAGGCAGGCGATACTGTGACGGCCAGGACTGTGTCCGATACATAGATTTATTGATGATTTGTCTTTTTTTTTTGTTTTTCTCCCTCATTCCAACATTTGGATGCTGCTAGATAACACTTTGGTTTCTACGCTTTTACAAATGTGTTTCTCTGTAAATTGAGTTCGTGTAAGATGGGACATTGGTTGCTTTTTTTAAAATAAATGTAGTATGTAAAATCAATCTGTGGTGCATTTTTTTTAATATTTCAGGTTCTAGGAATGAACTAATTGATGAGCAAATTTAATAATGTCTATATTATTTACATGTGTGATGAATTCACAATTCTAGATAGCAAGATTTTTTTCTTTAATTTTTATATATATACAGACCCTTTCCAAAAAATTAGAATATCATGGAAAAGTTTATTTATTTCCATAATTCCATTCAAAACGTTAAACTTCCATAGATTATAGATTCAGGGCCCACAACTTAAACGATTTCAAGTATTTAGTTGTTTATTTGTACATAATTTGGGCTTCCAGCTCATAAAACCCACGAAAACAGGATTTCAAAAAATTAGAATATTACATGAAATCACACAGTAATTACACAGTGATACCATGGTCACTGAACCAGGTTTAGGTTATTTTGGCAGTGTGGGCAGGTGCAAATCCTGTGTGATTTCATGTAATATTCAAATTTTTTGAAATCCTGTTTTCGTGGGTTTTATGAGTAAATACTTGAAATCGTTTAAGTTGTGGGCCCTGAATCTATAATCTATGGAAGTTTAACGTTTTGAATGGAATTATGGAAATAAATAAACTTTTCCATGATATTCTAATTTTTTTGGAAAGGGTCTGTATATATTTATATGAAAAAAATCTTTCAAATGTAAAGTACATTTGCGAGTATACATCATGATACATCAAAATTATTATTGCTGCTTTATTTTTATTTTTTATTTAAATATTTTTGCATTATGGTAATGAGAATTTGGAGGTGAAATGTGTTAATTGTCATAATAATAATGCAAAAAAAAATAGTTTTTTGTAAAGTTAGATACAAGTGCAAAATATTTTTATTTTATTATTATTATTATTATTATTAGTTTGCGTTACGGCAATGAGAATTTGCAGGGGGATGTGTTTGTCATTATAATAATACTGCAAAAAATGCCAAATGAGATGCAAGTGCAAAATTTGTATTTATTTATTTCAGTATGGTAATGAGAATTTGTAGGGGAAATGCTCTCAATTGTCATGATAATAACAATAATGTGACAATGCATAAAAAAAACCTTATGAAAGTAAATGCAACTACAGCATTTGATTTTCACATCCAGGCTTGATGTTTCCTCCTGAGATCACGTCTGGAACGGCTGCTTGTCACAGCAAACATCTGCCTCCCTCTGAGCCTCCTGTGATTTCATCCACTTTCTGATGACACTGACATTTTTTCCAGTTCAGCGCTAGCGGAGAATTATTGTTGCTATGGGTTTTTGTTGCCATGGAAGCTGCATATTCCACTGAGGACCCTTTTGGGAAAACCTGCCTGAGAATAAGTTCATATGTAATGGACACTTATCTGCGGTTCCACAGATGGACGGGGTGTGTGTGTGTGTGTGTGTGTGAGTGTATGAGTGAAAGAGAAAGAGAGTGAAAGAGAGTTTGTGTGTGTGTGAGAGAGAGAAAGAGAGTGTGTGTGTGTGTGTGTGCACACTTTTGGTTTATATTACATTGTGGGAACCAAATGTCCCCACAAGGATAGTAAAACCTGAGATCACCTCCATTGTGGGGACCAGCCAGCGGTCCCCATGAGGGAAATGGGTTAATAAACATACTAAATTATATTTTTTTTGAAAATGTAAAAATGCAGAAAGTTTTCTGTGATGGGAAGGTTTAGGGGTAGGGTTAGTGTAAGGAGATAGAATATACAGTTTGTACAGTATAAAAACCATTAAGTCTATGGAGAGTCCCCACAAAGATAGTGAACCAGACGTGTGTGTGTGTGAGAGAGAGTTTTAGTGTGTGTGTGTGTGTGTGTGTGTGTGTGTGTGTGTGTGTGTGAAAGAGAGTGTGAGAGAGAGTTTTAGTGTGTGTCCGTGTGTGTGTGTGTGTGAGAGAGAGTTTTAGTGTGTCTGTGTGTGAGAGTGAAAGAGTGTGTGTGCGTGTGAGAGATAGAGAAAGAGAGCGTGTATAAGTGTGTGAGAGAGTTTTAGTGTGAGAGAGCAAAGCGTGAGGGAAAGGCTGCTGGATTTAATTCATTTTGCAAACCTTTTTAAAAAGAGTAATTCACCCAAAAATGAAACTGAATTATTCTTTAAAAAGAAACATGGATGCTGATCTGCAGCTGTTTCTGTCTGTACAGTAGAAGCTCCACAACACACTTCTCTTTCTGTTTTTATATGTAAATTGTTAAAGCTTCAAAGAGGCCAAACTCATAAATTACGTTATGATTAAAGAATCTACTTTCCAATTACATGCACAGTAAATCCCAGCTGCCAGGAACTTCTTCCCAACATCAGAGACCACAAGACGGAAGTGGGAAACGAGGAACGCCGGGAACAGAAGCAATCATGCATGTTCAGTCCTGGAGCCGGAGGAGCGTTCCTGTCCTCAGTGTGTTAGTAAGCTGGATAACAGACTGACATTCCAAGCATACACACTCTTACTGAAAAGTGATTAACCTGTGTGTGTGTGTGTGTGTGTGTGTGTGTGTGTGTGTGTGTGTGTGTGTGTGTGTGTGTGTGTGTGTGTGTGTGTGTGTGTGAACGTCATTTGCAGGACATTAATAATATTTACACAAAGCCAGACAGGAAGTGGAGATTGACATGTGTGAGATGTAGAAAGTGGTCTTTGAGTCACAGTTGACTGTAATTGACCCAACGTGAAACAGCTGCACTGTAGGAAAAAAAAAGTCTTAAATTAAGTACAATCAACTTGGATGTTAGTAATTTCAACTTAAATTACATTAAACTGACTTTTTTTAAAAATAGCTGAATCTTGTATAACTTATAGGGGTGTGACGAGACGCTTACTCCACGAGATGAGACGAGACACGAGATTGGGTTCACGAGAACGAGACAAGACGAGATTTTTACACAATTTTTAAGAAATCCTCAATGATGAAATATATGAATGGAAAATAGTCTTTTATTCAACTGAAAATCACAAAATGCAAAACAATTTATGTGCATTTTGAAATCAACTTGTAATGAATGTTATTTTACTTCTATTTTAATGAATTCTATGCAGTAAAGGACATGCAAACAATGCAAAATGTTTTGCTATAAACTCTACTTCTCCCTGTACGATTTCACATGAGAAATCTAACTCCTTTCCACAAATCGAACATAAAAAAATAAAACAGTATAAATAAAATAAATATAAATAACTGAAATAACACTTTAAGTGCAAACAGTAAGTGTGTATCCATAATCAAAGTACTGCTCTCTCAAAACTACAAGTTCAAACAGAAACAATTTTTTTCTTCAAGCATGAAAAAGAGATAAATTAACTAAGATAAGCCTAAGATATGGTCATGTTCTTTTTCAAGAATATAAGCATGTCGACGATTTCTGGCAGCAGTTGAGACCTTTGGGCAGGGCTGCACGATATGAGGAAAAGCTGCGATGTGCGATAACATTGTTTAATATTGCGATGTCGATATGATTTAAGCTATACTGTTCCCATGTATTAGTGCTTTAATAGGTTCTTTGCGTGATAGGTCAAATGTTTATTACCTGCCTGGTTCAGATTACACTATTTTAGCGCGATTTTGGCACGATCCGTTTCGTGGAGACTCATAAAGGACAACGGGCGTCGGGACGCAATATTCGATCGTTTCATTTCGTATAGTGTGTCATAGTGGGCGACAACGCGTCTGTGATGCTTCACGACATCACGACAGAAAGACTAGCATGTTTAATTTTAACGGTCCTCCACGACGGGTTGAGTGTGAGCGAGAGTGAGTGAGAGTGCGGTTACAGTGAGTGTGCGTGTGTGTGTGTGCGCGCGAGTGAGTGAGTGAGCGAGGGACAGTGAGTGTGTGTGTGTGATTGGCCCGGCACACAAATGATTTAAAAGTGGCAGGGGCATCTTCAATACAAATTTCACCCTCACGCTCCATCACGCTGACATCACAACAACTCACAAGACAAAGTTTTTTTTTTTTTTTTTTTTTTTTTTACTCACGAGACAAAGTTTCACCTCGACGAGAAATCTCGTCGCGTTTTAATCTCGCGAGATCTCGTAACACGAGATCTCGTCACACCCCTAATAACTTATAAAAAAAAGTTGAAAACTAAACTTATTTTGATGAGTTAAAGTAATGTAAAAGCATATGTTGTCATAACTTATTGATCATATAATTTTTTACAATGTGGTTCATCGGCTCTCAGCGTTCCCACGGTCACGGAAAACACGAGAATATTGCAGGAAATCTGAAAAGAATACATCCGGATCGGATTCATAACGTTGATCAAAAGTCCATCGAGTGCATAACCTTCACAGTCCTGTCTCTCGCCCTGGGTCGACGTTTCCTTCAGGAACGTTAGGCAGTTTTGATTTATATTCTGTTTAATGTTTGGTGATTGTGTTATTTTACATGTGTGTAACATAGACTGTAAAAAGTGTGTAAGCAATGCTTCTATTGCTAGTTTCTGCTGCTTCTTCACGTGTGTTTTGATCTGGAGATTCAGTACTGGTTCAGAAGATGAGTAATACCGCCCCCTACCGTATAACAGTGATAAAAGACAGAAAATTCTGTCAAAATTAAAGGATAATTCCAGTATTTAGCACTTTGAGTCTCTTTTCTGGTTTGTTTTGGAACGAACTAGAGTGGTGGACACAGAAATGTTGACGATGGGTCCTGTCTCGACTTTTTGACTCGTTTAGAATCGCCTTTGACCGCTTCAGAGTGGCTGTCTATGGGCATGCACGAACATGTCCTTAAAACAACCCTTAACGTTCGTTTTCAAAACTGTGCAACTCACAGAGTGCTTAGTGGTGTTCGTTGATGATTAAAAACAAGTAGCGTAGCGAAATACAGTTTCTGTCATGTTTTATTTGGCATTTTGTAAAATCCCATTGATTTCTGTTGGAGGACTCGTTGCTCGTTGATATTACTGCGCTTCAGACTCAAATATCGAGCGGAAGTTTATACGCGGTTGTGAGGTATCTGAAAAAATAGTTCCACTATAGCAAATAACACGGATTAAAATCATACATTGCGCCGATATATTTGTTTTTAATCATCAACGAACACCACTAAGCACTCTGTGAGTTGCACAGTTTTGAAAACGAACGTTAAGGGTTGTTTTAAGGACATGTTCGGGCATGCCCGTAGCCAGCCACTCTGAAGCGGTCAAAGGCGATTCTAAACGAGTCAAAAAGTCGAGACAGGACCCATCGTCAACATTTCTGTGTCCACCACTCTAGTTCATCCAAAACAAACCAGAAAAGAGACTCAAAGTGCTAAATACCGGAATTATCCTTTAAAACGTTTTCTAGTTGTGCTCAGCGCTATAGTAGTAATATGTAGCTACTGTACCTGATATGTATCAAAAATGAATCGATATTGAATCAAGATCATAATCAAATCGTAAGCTTATGAATTTTCCAGATAGCAACATAGAGTCGGCCCAGATCCGGGCCACATCTGGTACATATGGATTCAACTCGTACCAGATCTGGGCCGACACTATGTTGCTGTCTGGGTTGTGTCAAGCTCTAGTAAAAACAGTAGTAAACATTGGAACACGTTGTCACTAAACTTGATGAAAATTCTGTTTAGTTACCAAATGTTTTGACAATCACATACACTTATTGTGATGCAACACACTCGTTCCCTTCCATAATTCTCACTCCAAGCTGAACTCAAGAGTTCCCAGACATCATGAAGCATGTGAAAGTGCATTAATGACGTCTGTCTGCTTCATTAGGAAGAGAGGAAACCACTTGTACGACAGACGTCTATAAAACGAGTGATGAAAGGCATGCAGACACGAGACACAGATGCTGCTCTCTCTGCTGGGACAGTCACATATTCATGTTGCTCTATTTCAGAACGATGATCATATATTTCTTGATGAGCTTCTGCCTCTGTAAAGCCAGTGGTAGCTTTGTTCAAGTGTGGTTCAGTCCACAACCCCACCGCAAAGGACTGTGGGTAAGAAGCATGTGGTCATGTGACCGGAGCTCAGCCGGACATCAGCTATAGTCATCAACGAGAGCCGCTGATTCAAACATCGTCTGGTTTTCATGGAGCGGATTCCCTCATGAAGCTCGACCGCACGACTGCTAGCTCCTGGGTTTATTAAAAGCAGCGCTGATGTTAACGTACAAACCTTAAATAGGTATGTTTTAATAAACATTAAAAACCTTTATTTTTAAGACTGTACACACATGTATATTCCCAGTACACTTTTAAATCAAACCAAATCTTTAATAAAAGTAAAAATGCTCAAATGCCGCCAAATATCACCTCAATCTCAGATGTTTCTAGAAAAAAATCATGAGAAAATGTAAGAGCTTGAACGTGAGCATCTCTGAACAATTGATTTTGGAAGAATTTGAAAACATACTGAGATTTTTCAGAATATTTTTATTGTTCTTTCATAGTTAAGAGTTCATCTTTGCATTTATTTCATCTCAGATGTTTCTCAAATACACGTTGAGACTTTTTTTTTGGTCTGATGTTGCTCTTTCTAATAGTTGAGTTTCATTTGAGTATCAATCTCTCAGAATATTTGACAAATGAGATAGTCGTCCACAAATTGTGCTCAAATTCATCCATATGAACTCATTTAATTCTTTTCAGTTCCTATTCTCATATTTTGAGGTCAAATGGATAAATCTGAGCACAATTTGTTGAGAAACTCTAGAGAAGACACTTTTTAATCTCATTGCCATCTAGAAGAAACGATTGAGATTGAGATTGATTTCCACCCTATTGTGCATGTAATCATAAAACCCCGAACCATCAGCATTTCTTTGAGGATATCCCAGAGATTGCTCACTATTTGAGGTTTCCTACCGAGAACATCACCAATGTTTTTGGCATCAATGGAAAACAGAATGGTAGATTATACTTCCATAGACCATAATTTGGATGGAATGCAATCGATTTATCATGAATCACGGTGATTCCCATGGAGATCATATAGTCCAGTCATTTTAAACCAAAATGGGGGTCAACCTTGAACAAATTGCAACAGAAGCAAACTCAACTGATTTTGTATCCTCAATATGTCCTGAGTAAGGAAAAAAAAAGCCCCGAAGAATCCCATTAGGGGAAAGTTTTGAAAAAGACCCAAATAAAGCCTATTCATACGCCTATTCATTCTTTTACTCACGTGAATAGGGTAAAAAATTTAACCTTTAGATATCACCATGAAAATTACTGAGTTGATTACTTACATCAAGACAAACAAAAAATGTATTACAAGTTTTTTGAAATGGTTTGTTAACATGGACAAACGGTGCATAATCTAATTACGTATGTGCTAATTTGCATGAATACCACAACAGATCTAAACATTGGGTATAGCCAGGTGAAAATGTCTTGTTGAATCTTGTTGACACAGAACAGTAAAATACTTAATGTTAAGGTCTGAATGGGACCCATTTAGGCTACCCATGAGTATTAATACATAGAGGCACGAAGAAGTACTTTAGAAACCAGCCTTTATTAATTATTATTGCAGAGATGGGGTTTGGGGCTGGGTCCGACTTTTTATTTTGCCTAGCTTTTGTCTTCTGCATTCTCCTTACCATTGTCTCCTGTTCTTCCCTCAGACTCGTCCCCCAGAAACAGTCCCACGGACCCAGCCCCAATCACCATCTCTTAAAAATGAATACTGTCTTAAATAAGCAACTCAGTAATTTTCATGGTGATATCTAAAGGTTAAAATGTTTACCCTATTCACGTAAGAAAAATAATGAATAGGCGTATGAATAGGCTATATTTGGGTCTTTTTCGAAACTTTCCCCTAATGGGATTCTTCTGGGCTTTTTTTCCCTTACTCAGGACATACTGAGGATACAAAATCAGTTTTTTTTTCATAAAATGACTGGACTAATATGCAACATCTCACATTGTCCTCAAAGTCAAAGCCTGGACTCGACCACTTTAGTCATTGCTCAAACTCCTGCATCTCTGATCTCCAGAAGACGCAGTAAAACTGACCGGTTCAGAAACGCCTCCAGCAGTTGTGCAGTCCTCCGCTCGAGATCGCATCTGCTGTCCTGGCAGAGACACCAGACACAGATTAAATGTCTCCATTAAGCGAGACTCTCGGAGATCCTCCTCGTGTCTGAGACGGCGGCCATGTTGTGCAAAGCGCAGCCGGTTTGGCAGCTTGGGTTTGCCTGAAACCGTCCAATAAAAGCTCCAGTGAAGCACCAGAGGCCATCAGCACATAATGAAGACAAAATACACAGACGCTCGGGTTTAGCTTCAGATCACACGTGCATACGACCGCGATCTCCTGCCAAAACAGAAGAACCGCCCTCGTGTGGATTGATCGTGGAGTCCTGATGCAAATTACACACAAACGGCAGGAGCTTTTGGCAGATTCTACACTCTTCAAATGTGTGGGGTTTTTTTGTAGCAATGCCATTGAAGAACCATTTTTGGCTCAGCAAATAGGCAATCAGTGAACAGCTCTCAAAAGAACCATTTTTTTTCTCATCACTCTCAAAAATAAAGGTTCTTTATTGAAATTGATGGTTCCGTTAAGAACCTTGGAATCTTTCCAGTGCATAAGGTTCTTTAAATGATTAATATGTTCTTCACTGTAAGAAAAGAAAAAAAATGTTGCTTTTAAGAACTGACTGAAAGGGAAGTTTTAATTTTTTTGGGGGGGGGAGGGAAATTATTATTATTTTTTTGGGAAAGGGAAGTATTTTTTTTATTTTTTTAAATGTTTGCAATGGCATCACTGCAAAAACACCATTTTGAAACCTTTATTTTTAAGAGAGGAGAATTGCTTTGAAAGAGCCCTGATGCAAATTACACACAAAAATGGCAGGTGCTTTTGGCAGACTTTTTTTTTTTTTTTACAGCAATGCCATTGAAGAACCATTTTTGGAATCTTTCCAATAAGGTTCTTTAAATGATTCATATGTTTGTCACTGTAAGAAAAGAAAAAAAACTGAAAAAATTGGACTAAAAGGTTCTTTGGGGAACCAAAAACGTTTTTTCTAAGCAGTTTTTTTCTTCTATGGCATCGCTGCAAAAACACTTTATTTTTAAGAGTGGAGAAGAGAAAAGCCTCCATGCAGTTGTGTTTTAGGAAGCATCATGTGAAGTGTGTGTGCTTCATGCGGGTCACCTGTGAGCGCAGCGGGGCGTCAGGAGTGCCAAACACACTCCTCTGAACTAATGCTTTATGAACAGGCTCTCACTCTTTCAGGACAGGTGGAGTCCAGATGGCAGCCTGACTTTCTCACGACCATCTGTCCATCTGTCCATCTCCCGCTGACCTCACACACATGTGTGTCTGTGTTGCGCTGCTCGTACAGAAGATGCAGGATGATCCCGGTGAGTTCCTCACACACCTCGCTGTGATTTCAGTGGCCAGAAGAGCAGTGTCCAGTGCCTGATAATAAATCTTCATTTACCAATAATAACTGACTGACTGATTCAAAGTGATGTTCTTCCTCAGTATTTTTGACATTTTTTCAAGATACATAACCTTGAGATTAAATGTCATGACAAAATATCATAATTCAAATGTTTGTGGGAAAACAAGTTTATTGTTCTGACCCCATTAGCAATTATTTTTTCTCCCTTTAAGCATAAACTCATTTAATATTGATACGTTGCTTCTCATCTTATGTCATTTTGCATGTCAAAGTAAATGTATCTTGATTTTTAATAATGTAAATGTATGTAAAGTATTTACTTGAAATGCAAAATGACTTAAGATAAGAAAAAATATGAGAAAAAATATCAGCCAATGAGGTTAGAAAAGGAAAAACAAGTTTGTTGTTCTGACTCCATTGGCATTTTTTTCTTCTTGTTTTAAGCATAAATTCACTTAATTAAGCTGCGAATGCTCTGATTTCCCAAGCAATTTGAGAATTTACATCAAAATTAATTTCCTTATCATTTCAGGTGATTTTTCAAGCACAAAAACTTTACTTTTATGTCGAATCATAGCTTACTCAATTGAGTTATGTTTCTGCTACTGTGCAAAGTTTTTGAGTTGGGTTTACATGGTAAATTATGCTGGCATTACCTTTGAAAATGCAAAGTGTATTAGTCAAACACAGATTGGCCTCACAACCAATCTAATGCACAAAGGTGTTTCAACCCAACAATGTTTTTAACAGTGAAGTCAAAGTTTGAATATTTCATTAGTTCAAACAACAAAAGTTTTTAGCAGTTGTTAATATTTTCTCTCTGTGCTATTTTATTTAAGTTTAATCAAAACCAGAAGAGATTATATTCTGTCCTTTTCTTATCCTAACGTTCTTCTCCTCACTTTTCAGTGTTTATTTGGCTGGATTTATAGTCTTGTGTTAACAGGATTAAACACTCTCTGTTTTAATAATAATAATAATAATAAATCATTACATTTATATAGCGCTTTTCTCTGCACTCAAAGCGCTTTACATCAATCTTTCATCACACAGTGGACCTGATTTCATCATTGAGCACATACTGTACTGTTTCTCAATGCAAAACCATAAAGCATCATATTTCCATTACAGTCACATGTGATGAAGTGTTACAGATGGATGTTGGTGGACGGATCTGATATCAGACTGTACAATCAGGTGATAAATAACCACACATATGCTCACAATTACTGAATGAAGGAATGCTTATCAGGCTTACATTTTCATTCAGAACTTTGGGTTTAGCTCTTTTTTTATCATTTTTTGAGATCAGACTGATGGTTTTCAGATGCATTTAGAGAAAAAACTGTATTGCTCTCACACATATAGGCCTATAATAAAAATATATATATTCACTAAAGATGCTAAAAATAAAGATGCTTGTTTTCCATGAAAAATCTTTTATAGACTGATATGAACTTGCATCCTCATTTTAACTTGTTGAATTGTTTCCTTTTAAAACATTGTTTGATTCTCTGATGGTTGGTGTCTCTTGATGTCAGATTCAATCCAAAATGTGTTGAGCAATGAGTGTTTGGAAGTGTCTCGACAAACTCCTCGACCTTTCACTTTCATCAACACGCGGACAGATCTTCTCTCTCTGCTGTACTCAATTCCAGTCGGACAGTTTTTTCTTCCCTTGTGTTACCGTTTCCCTTGTGTACGTGAGAAATGAACTGTATTGGAATTCAAGTGTTTGCGTTCTGCTTTTTCATTACGTTTCAGATGGCTGAAGTCCTCTGACAGCCGAGCTTTGTTTGCATGAAATAATTCTTGCTGTCGGTCCTTAAGCAACAGGCACGTTTTATTCGGCCCGTATCTATTACGATGGGAACTCACTCTCACTCTCGTCTTACTGTAATGATTCAGAGCCGCGGTGAAACACCACAATCTGCTGATGAGAATGTGGAAAGCAAATAGGAGAGATGTGGCAGGCTCATACTCGTAGACGTGTGGGATAATTTGATCTAGTGAAGTGTCCCGATCGATCAGTGAGCCGTCCGTCTCCAGAAGAGGGTCAACAGGGAATATTGACCTGAAGTGTGAGCTTGCGTTTACATTTTAACTAGGTCTGTGTGTTTTGTGTGGACTAGGAAACAAAAACAGCATTAACATTTTCACTTTCTACAAACCAGTTTGATTTTATTCTTTTCACATGTCTATGTTCTTATTGAGAAGTAACAGGTGTTTAGCTCTAGATAATTTTTCTTTTGAAGTCGCCATTATGGTGATTAGTGTTTCCATTAGTTGAGCCCTTGACTTTTTATTTTTGTTTTCTCTGGCTGCTTTAACAGTGTATTTATGAAACATATTTGCAAAACATGAGAACAGGTGATGTTGCCTAACTATTGCTGATAATATAATCATCAAAAAGTGGCCTAATTCACTGATAATAAGAGTGTTGCGTAATTAACTCTTTCATCGGCAGCGTTTAAATATTTATTTCGTTTTTGCAATTTCATGGCCCCCAGAATATTTTGTTGTATGAATATCTCAACATGCAATATATCAAAATAAAATAATCATAATATTATAGCTTCATGCATTCTTTTTAATCAACACTTTTGATAAGTTTAATTAAAAAGCAACCTTTTGAACAAAAAGCGTTTTTTTCCCCCCCAAAGACTACAATGTGCATAAGCAAAGCTTTTTATTGCTTGTTTCTGCTTCTTTTTTTCCTTGCATTTTGCTAATCACCATAATGGTGACTTCAAACGAAAGTTTCAATAAAACATCAACATTATCTACAAATTAAACCAGTTCATTCTTATGAAAGAGATAAAATCAAACTGGTTTGTAATGAGTGCAGCTGGTAATGCTGTTTTTGGAGTTGTTTAACCAGATCTTGAGAGATATAATGTGTTTTATTCACAGTTGAGTTCATCTAATGTTGTGTGTCTAAAACACATCTTGGCCTCAGAAAGCGGATTTCTCCAGGAACAAAAGCAATGTGATGTGGGTTTATGATACCGCTCACTGGAGGTTCAGGCCCGTAATGACTCGAACTCAACACACAAAGACCCTGCGCTGTTTGCTCGAGATGTGGCTGATATCAGTAATGAAGCGGGATTGATAAGTGTGAATGGCAGGTGTGATCAACTCGGATTACAAAAGAGCTGGAAGGAGGGAAGAACAAAACTCCTGAGAAGGCATTCTGTCCGAGCTATCACTAAGAATTTGCGGTGTCTGTCAGGAGTTAGTAAGCAGTAATAACAGCTCTGTTCATGAGTGAATTGTGTTATTGACCACTATTTTGAAAACTGTTGTGTAATGACGTAATGTGTGGAGAACAGAAGTTAAGAGGAAGTTCACTACTTTGGCTGCACATGTTGCATTGTATTATGGGTACTAGTTGTTTTCTCTTAGCCTCTGATTGGAGTGTATACACTCCAATCATAAGTCATAAGAGCCTTTTTTCCAACACAAAACAGGCTGAAAATCATACAACTCAAAAAAGCACCAAACTAATGGTGCTTTGGTGCTTTTTTGAGTTGTATGATTTTCAGCCTGTTTTGTGTTGAAAAAAAGGCTCTTATGACTTTCTCTGCCGTCATGGAGCATTAAAGGGGTGGGTGATTATGATTTTACGTTTTTTAATTTAGTGTGTAATGTTGCTGTTTGAGCATAAACAACATCTGCAAAGTTACGACGCTCAAAGTTCAACGCAAAGGGAGATATTTGCTTTTAAAGAAATCGCTTTTTAAGGACTACAACAAACGGCTGGTAGAGACTACACGACATTCCTCCCGGGTTAGTGACATCACAAACCCTAAAATTTACATAAACCCCGCCCCCTGAACACGATTTATAGATCATGACAGAATATGCTAATCAATGACTAGAAGATACTACACATAAACTACATAAATTCCTCAACTAACCATTCAGAAATGTCCTGTTGCTTCTACATGTTGTCACTTCTTCTTGAGTCTCTCCATCATTGTCTGACTTAGGTTTCAACATAAACATTGAAATTTTCAGTGCATGTGTGTGTGAGGTAAAAGAACACAAGCTCTTGAAGCTCCGCCCCCTGTGCCGGGAGCAGCAGCTCATTTACATTTAAAGGGACAGACACAAAAATGGTGCGTTTTTGCTCACCCTCAGAAAGTGACCATTTTAACATGCTATAAAAAAAATATCTGTGAGGTATTTTGAGGTAAAACTTCACACAAACACTCTGGGGACATCAGAGACTTATTTTACATTTGTGAAAAGGGCATTATACCACCCCTTTAAGATGGTGGTGATGATGTTTGAGCTAGAAAATACAGGACATTTTTACAGGTTTTGTCATTGTCAGCTTTGAATGGTTGTTGTTTAGTTATAGCTCCCTGTATGCTTTGCGTTAACTGGATAGGGAATGTAGAGGTTTTATTTGGGCAAGATTGAGAAAAGGGGAAGCACGCTGCTGTGATTTAGAGCAGTTTCTATATTGGCATTTTGAGGGTTACCATTGTGCTGACCCAGACAGCAACATAGTGTCGGCCCAGATCTGGCCCACATCTGGTAAGCGTGGAATCCACATGTCAGGGAAGAGTGGAACGTTTGTTTAGTTTGAGGATGACCTCAACTAAATCTAGAAAAATATAGCTTTACTGAAATTTCATGTTATGAGATCTCGCATATGGCGAGATCTCGTTAATTAATTAAAGACTTTACAAAGCTAAAGGTTTATTTTTTGAGTGAAATGACAAAGCTTTAATTTTATGGACAAACTGTTCCTGTACTGTACATGCATCATGATTATATGAGGACTTGGGCTCATAACCTTCATACCCAACATAGTTGGCACTGTTTCGCATTTCATGTGGCCATGAATCCTGCCAGGCAGTCTTATTAGTAAATTCTTGCCGTGGCTTAGCATCAAATCAGTTCTGCACCGCTCAAGATGATTACTCATATTTGGGCTTCCCTCCAAACAGTAAAAATAGCAGTGTGTTTGTTGGTAATTAGACCAGAGGCTCAGTAATCCATATTTAATTGTGTTATGCTGTTTGGTGTCATACTTCACGACTGCTGAAGGACGGCTTCTCAAAGCGCTTCATTTTCTTCCCATGACACAGTGCCAAAGTATATGAGCTTGTTAGTGAATGATGGGTAACTGAGCTAACAGATATGATGGGTTTTTGCGAAGTTACTGCACAATGTTTAGTTGTCTCATTCTGTATCTTTCAATAAAATCAACATTTTGATTAATGCTTGAAAAAAATCTCTATTACAAAACCTGCTGAGCTGCCATTCTGTCAACAGGCGAAAGCATGTTGTTAAGCTAATGAAGCAATATTCCCAAAAAATAATGGGTGAAGTAGTCAGAATTCAAAATTGTTTTTTAATTAGAATTTATTTATTTTTTAAATGGAATGAAATACATTTACAATAGACATCTTGAATGCACTTTTTTTACTTGGCTTGTAGCATGTAAGGTGCGAGTTTGGTCTTTTATATCACTGTATTAGTCCATTAAGCTACGTTAAGTGTTTTGTCCCGACGGAAGGGGAATCATTGAGTATGATGAGGTATTGAGGGAAACCGATTATAATCCTGTTCATGGTAGAGAAAGCTGATAACATGTAAGCTACACAGGGAAAGTAACAAAGAAGTTATTGAATGAAACATATACACAGCTTTTGTGTCTTTATCATCTTTTCCGCATATATACTGACCTAGATAATCATCACAAAAACGTAATGCATGCTCAATTATTGAATTTTTATTAATGAAAATGTGTTTGAAATGTTTTGAAATATTCACAGCTTAAATATTCAACCATGCTGAATTTCAGCCCATAAAAATGCAAGCCCTAAAAATACAATGCATTAAAATGCAAGCGTGGTTAATGCAATGCACATTTTATTTCAAGTGCTTTTTTATTTCAAAAACATCTGGCATTATTTTACTTCAATACCTTTTTCACTTTGCTTGTAGCATCCTGGTATTTCTTTCTGATTAACTCTTTCCTCACCACTGACGGAATTTTCCGGCAATCCATGTTTTCACTGTTTTACGGTAGGGGGCGCTATAACGCATCATCTGAAAGAGTACAGGTGAAACACCGGTGAAGAAGCAGAAACAAGCGATAGAAGCATTGTTGACGCAAATCGTGATCATCAAACAGCATATAAATCAAAACTGTCTAGTGTTACTCAATGAAATGTCAAAGCAGGACGAGCTACAGGACTGTGAAGCTTTAGGGGTGTTGATGGACTCAGTTTACTCCATCTGTGTTTTGATCATCGTTCTGAATCCGTTCCTGACTTTGCCTTGTGAATGTGATTTTCTCAGCTTTTTGTTCAAAATGTTGCTTTTTTATGAAACTTACCCACATTAAAGAGTTGATAAAAAAAGAATGCATGAAGCTAGAATAATTTTTTTGTTTGCTTTTCTTTGTTTATAAGCAGAGGCTCTGTTTTCTTTTCTTTTGATATATTGCATCTTCAGATATTCATAAAACAAAATATTCTGGGGACCATGAAAGTTTTGTGAAAATCAGAAATGCTAGTGATGGCTGGCAACTTATTTTAAAAAAACGCTGGCGTGGAAAGAGATAAGAATACATGCAAATGCAATGTTGTCTTATTTACCAAGTATGAATCAGATGTTTCTCCGAAAATGCCACTGTGTTTGAGACATCAGGATCGCTTTTGAAACTCTAGAGGAGATGTGTATGATATCATTGTTTTTTTTAATCAGGAGAACATCTCCATTAGCTTGTGGTTGAATCTCATTGTCATCAAGGAGAGATACAGGGAGGTATTAAAGAGATTTTCTTTGCTGTGATTACTTCTGGTTTGCCTTGCTATTAAGTGAGAATGTTAATGTATTCCATGCACTGTTGGCCCAATCACTCTTGGCAAGAACACTGCATCTCGATACCAGACTACAGTACAATGGGTCACGGGTAATGCAATACTTTACAACCAGAGACAAAGCTAGAGGTAGACGGCAGAGAACAACAACACATAATTTGCACATACAGTAGGAGGAGAAGATCCAGATCTGTCATGTTTTGAAGAAGTGACCTGCATCATCATTTAGAGACGCTGAAGACGGACTGCACCAGAGGATTGTGGGAAACGTGGAAATATTCACTGGTGCAGCAATACCTGTGTGAGATTGAATGAAGGGTTTAGATTAAGCCAGGATTAGGCCTTAGTTCAATTAGGACATTTATGTAGCTTTTACAAACGTGCCTTAAAAAATGTGGTGTGTATCTTGAGACAAAACAATGACATATTTTAAGCATGCATTTTAGTCTGGGACTAACTTAAGCCTTGTGAAAGCGGACATCGATAAAAGAAAGAGACTTGTCTATCAGACATAAGGAAAATACACAAATGTAAAATATCCAATACAGTTTGGCATGTTCAGCTTAAAGCAACTAGAAACATTTAAAAAAAAAAAGATATATCTATATTTTGATGGTCCATTAAAACTTTCATTTGAACTCACCATTATGGTGATCGGTGTTTCCATTAGATGTGCTCTTGATCCTTGACTTTTACAGTTAATTCTCTTTCAACAATTGCAATAGTTTTTTTTACTAAAGGCAATTGGATATTGTTACAGAAAATGGCTTAATCACTGATGTTTCACTCAAATGTTGAGACAGTAGTGGACTGTTATTAAAGCTGTTGTGACAGAAAGATCACTGTAATGCAGTGGTTCTCAATTCCAGTCCTCGTGACCCACTGCTCTGCACATTTTTTATGTCTCTCTTATCTGACACACTCAGTTCAGTTCATGGAGTCTCTCCTAGTGAGCTGATGATCTGGTTCAGGTGTGTTAAATAAGGGAGACATACAAAATGTGCAGAGCAGTGGGTCACGAGGACTGGAATTGAGAACCACTGTTGTAATGTAATGAACAGCATCTCTCTATGACACATAACATTTTAAGTACAAAACCTTTAAACCGAGCATCGAGACACATTTAGACATCAACCCTCATCGTACAATCCTCAACATTGTTGATAATGTTTCTAAAATCCCTCATTAATAGAGTGGTGCAAGTATGACGTCAGACCCCAGAAAACTAATTTGCTGCTGGTTCCTTTTGAGATTTTCCTATGAGGTTTTATAAGGGTTTTATTTATGAGGGTTTTTCGATTTATGTGTAAATTAAAGCCTGTGTTAAACATAACTTGACGATACTTTCACGTGTTATGATACTTTACCACTATAACTGACTGCTGCAACACTGCTGGATCTCATGAGTTGGTGCTACATAATTTAAATGTATTAATGGCACAACACACTCATGATCAGTAAATAAGCACACTTTATGATGATTATATACACACCATCAATAGTCAGCCAACATCACCTGATCTAATTTTCCTAAGTTTCCTTTGTTACTGCAAATAAGTTTTATAAACACACTGTTATAGCAACCAAAGACAAACAAATAAAAAATCAAGAGCTGAACTAATAGAAACACTGATCACCATAACAATGACTTCAATGAAAACCACTGGTATCTCTCAGTAAGAACTTATGTAGATTTGTGAAAGAAATCTGTCAAACTGGTTTGTAAAGCTGGTAATACTGTTTTAGGAGTTATATAATCAGATCTTGAGAGATTTAATGTCGTCTTTTATCCGTAGTTGATTTCATCTAAGGCTGTCATGTTGCAGCTGTAGTTTTTTCTGCTTGTCTATTTTTCAGTACACACATACATTCATTCATACTTTCAACATAAGTGATTTTTTTGATGATGCCATTATTGCAAACAATACACTAAGAACAAAACAGCTGGAAACAATTCATAAAAATGCCCGCAGACTGGAACTAAATATCTGTGACTAAACAGCTCAACAATGGAAACACACACACACACACACACACACACTATATTCCACACAACATGTGACCTTATTTACAAATTCGTTTCACATAACTCCAGTCTCTTCAAGTAATTTCACACAAACCTGATCAGAGCGCATCTGGCCACAAAGCATGCTGGGTACCCAACAGCACTACTATATTTTTTTGCATGTGCTAACTTTCTTTTTTTTCTTTCATTTCAAATAATTTACTGTTTTTGATGTTTTTCCAGGATCAAAAAATGTTAGGCAGACGTGAAATTTAGCACATGCAAAAAATATTGTAGTGTTTCTTGTGTAATTGTCATTACTTGAGGGAGGTTTTCTAATTATTACATGCTACATTAAGTGTGGTTGCACAGCTTTCCTAATCGCTGTTCTTCGTGAATGTTTCTTCCTCCTCCAGAACGCTGCTTTATCGCTGAGATTTGGTTTATTTACCTTCATGCAGCTGTAGAAACGGAGATGTCTGGAGCACTGGCTTGTGCTCAAAGCTGACTGATTCATTAGCATTTTTGTTTGCTTGGCTGTTTTTTGACAGCTAAACCGGAGCGTTCCCATAGCCTGTGCGTTTGTTTGGCGTAAAGAGGTCTGTAACCTTCCTCTGCGTAGGATGAGATGAGTTTCCTGTTAAAACAGTAAAGAAAACAAATTAGCTGTTAGCATTGGCTCAAACACCACAGAACACTGTTAGCAGCGGAAGGGAGAGGAGGTCATTATGTGTTTGTTTGTCGTCTGGACATGAGGAATTGACTGGAAGAAAGGCCTGATTACAAGCACTACTGTATATTTTCTTTATTCTATGAAATGATAAATAAATGACAGGATTTTTAATTTTGGGAGGAACTATACTTCTAATGTGATTACGTTTATTCAAAGGTTCATATTTCATCATTATGCGAGTTTCCTAATGCACTGCTACCAGTTCAGCTCTTACTGATCACAGTCCTGCACAATCAAGACAACATTGCTTTAGGAGGGGACATTATTCCTAACATTAGTGTACTGTAAATTGCTTCGCATAAGCTATAGCATCACTTATATGTTCTCTGTGCATGCATCTTATGAAAATCTTTTTTGTTGCTGCAGGAACCAACGCAACTATACAACAACAACATAAAGATAAATGGCCCAATCTTCAGTCATCCTTCCTATTTCTCATTTCACAGTGGAATTAATGCTCAGCTGGAATACAATACCTTGTTTCACTGTAATATCTTTCACCTGTGTCATGCTGTTTTATAAGCTTATATTAGCTTGAACCGATGATGAATGGCACGCGGCGATATGAAGTAATTCTCCTGTGTTTACACAGATGAAACTCATCTAGTCTTTCGCTGCCTTCAAATGCTTGTCAGAAGATTCTGAAGTTTTAAGAGTGTCACATTCAAGTGCTTTATTTTTGGATGCTTGCTACATCGCAATGTGCTTTTTCTCTATGTAAAATGTGCAATATGCAACAAATGGCTAGATGTATATGACTGGGGAAAAATGATAAAGCTGTATTTGTGAAAAATAAATAATTTCCAACCCTTTACTGCTGAAAAAAAAAAAAAAACATCAAAATGATGTACGACTTCAAAAGTCACAAAATTCAACAGTTGTATTTTTATAAATCAGATTGCACATAAAAGCAGCATTGCTCAAGTTATCTTGAATGCACATTTAAGATGATTTGACAGTGAAATGTTCAGCGGATCCTTGGACAGATGGTTATGGATGGATGTGATAATCTCACAGTATTTCCTTTCTCGTGATTCACAGGAAGCCTGGTATTTTACATGAAAACACAATGAAAAACAGAGGAATACGAATGCACCAACGCTATAATCTCATGAAAAACGTGAAGAAAAACCAACAAGTGACCAGAGAGGAAATGAGAAATGAGTGAATTAGAGCTGTACAGTAATTAGTTGTGTTCTGGTTTAGCCACTAATGGAATAATAATGGTTGTTTTCTGTGTGGGCAGAACCGCCAACAGACACTGAGGAGGAAACATTTCTAATCTATGAAGAGTCATTATTATACCAATGATTTGATTTTGATGATATGTTGTGGGATAATATTATTTGTTAATGATTGTTTTGGGTTTGGGGTTATAGATTTGGATTAATTCATTTAAATACATGCATGGTCAATGCTAATCAATTCAAAATAAAACTAAATGATAACATACCTTGCTTGCATGTGCAAATAAAAATCTTGCTTTCAATTATTTTGAGTGGCATACATGCAAACATTCAGAAGACGCTTTTATCCTAAGTGACTCACAGACTTGCCTCAGGTTAACCGTCTTGATGAATACATTAATAAATTCATAAATTAATAAATTAATGCTTATGGGTCATGACTCGTTCCTTGCAGGGCATTAACCAGTAAACTTCTGGTTACCAGTCCTGAGGGTTATCTTTGTATTTACTGACTCTAAACTAAACTATCTAGTTTGTAGACAAACTTCTATGTTGGCTTGAGAAAGCCAAGCCAGAAAGTTTGAAGTAAAGCTTGAGTTTTCCAAGATTTTAACTTTTTAAATTTGAAGGTTAAGTATGTTTTAAGATTAAAGTAGTTTAAAAAGCTTGAAGTTTGAAGGTTTTGATGGATGGATGGATAGATTAAACATGTTGCTAGCATGATTCAACAAATTGGTAACATGTTTCAAGAATCTAGCATGTTTTAGCACTGCATGTTTTAACAGTGTTTAATCTACTTTCATGGAGAATGTTTAATACTTGATGTTTAAGTATGAATGTTAAGTATGAATGTTTAATACATGATTTGACACTTAGGTGCATGACAATTTACATACTTATGCACTATTCTATGTTTTTAAGTATAAATAGTGTCAGTGTGTTCACACTGAAAACTCCAAATAGAAAAAGTGCACTTTTTCAAATACCAGAAAGATGATTGAAAAAAATAAGTGTGGAATGTTGGACACATCATGCACTTAACCATCACATCAGACTCTATAACAACCTTATAAAATGAATGCACCACACAACTGAATGCATTATGCATGTATACACTATGTATGCACTGTGTATAGTGCGTTAGTTGGCATTCTCAAGCCAACATAAATAGCGCAGTATTTTTGAAGTTGCTAAATGCCAACACAGTGTGTGCGAGAGACGGGGTTTCTGAACCGGCTTCAAAGCTGAAATCGATTTCGATCATCTATCAGATTCACCCGGTGTTCAGTGGCATTGAACAGCAGGATACATTTACCCAGAGTACAATTATCCCACTGTCTCAGGAAATCTCCAACACATGCTGCTGAGATCTGTCTAGTGGAGACCGACCGCATCTGGGCCTGTAAACACACTCACATCTGAACTAGAGACTTTAAGAGGGATAATGTGCTAATATGATGAAGCTTAAAGATGTCACTGCGTATTCAGATTTACTTGCCCACTGTGAATGCATAGAAAGGCAGAGCGCACTTGAAGGATTCAGTGCTGTATGTTGCGCAGGTCCCACTGGAGGGCCATGTTAGGATCTTAGTATCTTCTCGCAGACAGTAAAGAAATCTGTGGAGAAACTACTGACACACTTCAAACATAACTAGATTTGCATGTCCTGAGGGAAACGGCAGCGCACGGCAGCAGAAGAGCAGTGTTGAAGTTTTAAGTAAGCTTAGGCTTTGTGTTCTGTGTAGATGATTAAATGCAGAATCAGAGCCTTTAGGAGCTTATATGCTAAAGCTATGCCATCGGAGAACCTCGCGAATCATTGACTTTAATAATGATGGTGCGTCAGAAGGATGTAGAGAAAAAACACAAGGGTTTGTGAAAGTGGCACTCTGCCATGTGACCAAAAGGCATTCATTAGTTGCACACAATGCATATTGCAACTGCATATCAACTAGGCGTGGGCGATATATGACCAAATTATTATTTCACGATATGAGAAATTTTATTTCACGAAAACAATATATATCACAATATATAGTTATTTTGTGTTATTTTATCTAATTTCTGTTATTAAAAATAGGAAAAATGCAGCAAATTACAAACAAATGGACAAATACAATATAACAAAAATATGAATTAAACAAATTCATTTTTTCAGGTACAATAGGTTTATTTAACATGTAGTTAGAATAAGTACAGAAATGTAATTATCAAATGTAAAAAATAAAATCTTCACTCTATAAATTAAATATACATTTATTCTTATTAAAGCTAAAAAAAAAGTTATTCAGTCAAGAGCAGTAAGTTATATAGGTCGATTTATTAGGTTGCTGTCCCTTTAAGACCAAACGCACAGATACATTATACTGATACACATCCGGTTTACACCCAACTGTTTAAGACATAACCGGCTGTGTTTGCATGAATACTGTACAGGATTGGCATTTTGACATAATTGCGTGTGTATTCGACCGTTCAAGCGCAATAAGACGTGAAAGAGAACTGAATTTGCGATTGCATAATGAGAGAAGCGGCTTTCTGTGCTCGCGCTTTCACAGTGTGTCAGTCAGCGCTTGACCGCATTAGCTTTTTCTTACGGCTTATTGCGCTTAAAGGAATAGTTCAATTTCACTGTGACCAGACAGGTGATGGATCCCATTGACTTTCATAGTAGGAAAAAAATACAATGGAAGTCAATGGGGTCCATCAACTGTCCGGTTACCGACATTCTTCAAAATATCTTCATTTGTGTTCAGCAGAAGAAAGAAATTCATACAGGTTTGAAACAACTTGAGGGTGAGTATAGCCTGGTTAAAACCAGACCATTCTCAGTAGTAACTGAGTTATGGTCTGGCAAAGCTCCATAGACAAATCATTTCCAAAGGGGCGTCACCAACGGGCGTCGCTCAAATGCCTCTGGGCGCAGTTGGATAGACCTAAAACCAATCAGAGCGATCGGCATCGTGTACAGCCATATGCTGCGTCCCAATTTGCCTAAGTTACACTACGCCATAAAAGTATGTACTCTTTTTGTGAAGAAAAGATATTTACTTTTGAATGTGTAGCAAAAAAGTAGGCAAGCTTTAGGACATACTACTTCGTCATCTTTATCGGACGGATCTGTCGCGTGCATCCTGTCACTTAAACTGCCCTATCAATCATCGTGTCACAGTTAAAATCCTCTATTAAATCTAATTTAATTCCCTACCGTTTCGGAGAGAAATGTAGTAGCACGTTCATCTGCCAGTGGGTCTTTTATGAAGACTGTCCTCATGTGTTTGCAATTTGAATATAATAATGCATTTAAAAGTTGAACGGACGTCGCTCAAATGCCTCTGGGCGCAATTGGATAGACCTAAAACCAATCAGAGCGATCGTCATTGTGTAAAGCCCGCCTCAACGTTTCTGATTGGTGCCGCGATTTCGACGGCATGGAAATGGGCTTGAATGAGCTCTTTGCCAGACTACTTCTCGAGCAAATCTGAATTTGCTGGCTCACCCCAGGCTAGGGTGAGTAAATAATGACAGAATTTTCATTTTTAAGTGAACTATTCCTTTAATAACTCTTTTTAACATCAAGCACCTCCTACTCTTTACATTCTCAATCATACCTTTCATCAATAGTTGATATATTGATGAATCTATATATTTACATACCGCGATACTATATAGCAAAATCTCTAACAATAAGACCTTGGTAATGATATATATCATCATACCGCCCAGCCATAATATCAACATGCACAAAATCACCCAGAACACCATATAGCACTATATATATATATATGTATCCGGTTGATTGGGACTAAAGGCATGTGAAATCATCATGCGTGATACGCCAGCAGAAGCTTTATAACACGCTGTTGTGATTGACACATCAGCAGTGTATTAATCCCAGCACATTGGCACAGACTGATGGCTTTCAGGATGGGCATCCCTCAGTTTGGTTTGATGACGGGTCTCTCGTGAGCGAGCTCAAGCGCTGATGACTGCAGGTGGCGGGAGAACGCTGATTAATGAACCGTGGCGTTCTCTCAGCTTATTGGACGGGATTATGGGAAGAGAGGGTGTCTGGTGATGAGCACACACATTTGCTCCCATTATCCTCTGAGATCAGCCACAAATTAATACAAAGCACACGGGCCGCCCTGCTGTCACCTGACCAGCACAGAGCGAGGAAACAGGCCTGGGCTGCGTCCCAAATCACATACTTCCCTACTATATAGTACAGTGGTTCCCAAACCTGTCCTGAAGGACCCCCAACACTGCACATTTTCTTTGTCTCCCTAATCAAACACACCGGATTCAACTCATCAGCTCATTATCACATGGGTTAATGAGCTGATGAGTTGAATCAGGTGTGTTTGATTAGGGAGACAAAGAAAATGTGCAGTGTTGGGGGTCCTTCAGGACAGGTTTGGGAACCACTGATATAGTAGGCAAAAACAGTATGTCACAAAAGAAGTATGGTCAAATTCACGGAGCAGGCAAAAAGTACCCGGATGACCTATTATTTCCGACGCGATGCAATGGACACTTTACTATCCCATGAGGCCACGGGAGAGGATTTATGAATGACAGTGAAGCAATGCTGGTAGGACACATGATAATGTCAACATGGTGAATGTAGTACATCCGAATTACATTCATACTACACACTCATACACTATATTGAACTTACTATTTTAGCGGTAATGACTTATAATTACTCATAATTACTCCCTGCTCAAGAGATTATGTGATTTCAGACGCAGCCAGAGAATGAGAAACGGGGGTTGAGATGATTGTAATGTCATTAAAAGATAAAGAACTCGGAATATATTTTTTTTAGAGACAATCTAAAAAAATAAATATTGCTCACTAACAGAAACTGAAATTACGGTAAACGTTTCTTTCATTCATAACTGCATTATAGAAATTGCACAGAATGAATATAGATGAACTGGAATATGAAAACTGCTAAATATATTGTGATTGCTCATTCTTATTTAATGCATTAACCGTTTAACTAATTGTAAAGTGTTAGCACAGATTTTCCAGAGTACTCAGATGACCTACACTACTTTTACCAAAATGCAACAGTTTAGTGCATGAAATACTATAAAACACAATGCAATATGCTCAACATCTTGCATTTCCAGTGTAATATTTACAGCTGTGATTTTTAACATCTCATTATATAATCAGACTGACACAAAATGACAGTTGGGTTTTCTTTGCATATAGAAAATTTGGGTAACACTTTATTTTACAGTGTCCTTGTTGCATATGTTACATGTACTTACCATAGTAATAACAGAAAATTATGGAAAAGTACATGCAATTAACTCTCAACCAAACCCTAATCCTACCCTAACCCTATACTCAGTACTTAAATATATAATCACACTGTAATAATGACACCTTAAAATAAAGTGTAACCAAAATGTGTGTTAATAGTTAATACTTAAGCTTTTTTTTTTTTTTTTACTCAAAATTAGATTAAGCTTCAAAATAACTTTTTATTTTAAGGATGTCATGCAATTCACATGGAAAGTGATGAGGTCATGTGACAATGTAGTATACTACTGGTTGGAACCATTATCATAGAGTAATCATAACGGTTCACTTTTCTGCAGTCATAACCCAAATCCAAAATGCAATTCCTCTTTCAGAGGACGGAGCACCAGTTTAGCAGTGGTGTCAGAGTGACCTCTTCAGGCCTGGAGTTTAAAATATCAACACTTGAACCCTCCTTACCAGGGTAAAAGTCTGACCCAAAAACATCAGAACACAAAATATCAACAGACATTATGCTAATTTATATTACATTGTAGCAACTGTTGTTCACACAGTATCAGAGAAGGTTCATTATTGATGGGTCAGGAACAAAAATGTCATTGCATTGATCCAAGAAAACCTGTTTGACCCCCCCCCCCCCCCCCCCCCCCCCCCCCAAAAAAAACCCCCAAATCATGCATATGTTAAACTGGGGTATGTAAGTATATGCCTTGATTCTTTAATGCATTACATGGGGAGACTGTTTGCCATAATCATACCATGATATTCCAAAGAAAATTTCCAAATGTTCATTCAGGTGGTACCATCTTGTTTTCCAGTAAAAATATCTAAAATCCTTAAATCGAGATATATTTACTTGTCTTGTCGTATTTAAATTAAGTGGCATTATGCTTAAAACACGAAACAAGCTCTGCCAATGGAGTAAGAAAAATACACTTGTTTATTTTTAACCCATTGGCAGATATTTTTCCTTGCATTTTTCTTGCATAAATTTTGATCCATTTTTCAGAAAACAAGACTTTATATCTTAAGTAATTTTCCTTCTCAAATAAATGTATTTTGATTTAAGAATCTTTAGATAATTGTACTGTAAATCAAGACAAAAACGCTGAGGAAGAAAATCCCTCTTTGCATTTAAACTGGTTTTCTTGATGGATGTCAGCTGTCCAGAGGTCAAAAATTAATTTCTTCTTTTTTTTTTACTACCCTTTTAACTCCAAGAATATCAACAGCTCATATACCACATACATATTCAACCATTAGAAAATGATCTGAAGTGACCATTAACCCCCAGCTGAAGACACTCACCCAAATGAAATGTATTTCACGCTCACAGAGCAACTAATTCAACCCTGATTTACGCATTGACCTCTCGTAATGTGGTTGACACAGCGGTCTCCATGTTAAATAAGGAAAAATCCAATCATCTGAAACAGCTCAGAAACGATGAGATGTTGCTGTGTTGGGTGTGAGCTCTGTGGTCTCGGCCTGTATACTGGGACAGGAGGATTGGTGTATTGATTGCTGTTGGCCTTTGAGCGTTGTAAGACTTCACTTCGGCTGGTCATGCTGTGAGATCATTTATCAACGGAGAAGCTCATAAACTGAGGGGGGTCAAAGTGTCTCCAGAATCCGGCAGGCATTTGTACAGCTCTCTAAAACGACAGTTTTTGACCCTGTCCACGATCCATACACATACATCAGTGAAATACAGTGATAAATGATAAATACAGTTCTGTTCATTCTCACAGAACCTGTCACATCTCACAAATCACTGCAAAATGAAAAAGAAAAAAATTATATTAAAGCCTGCTGAAATTGATTATCTATTTAGGACCATTAAAAATTAAAAATTTACAAAAAATTTAACAAACAAATAAAAATGACAATTAAACATTTCCATTAGTTAGTAATAGTATTTATTAAATAGTATTTATTAGTATTATAGTATTTATTAGTATTATTTTTTCAACTCAAACTTATTTTATTTCTAATCTAAAGTTTTATTTTGTTCATCTAATATTTACTTTTATTTCAGCTTTATTTCACTTAACGAATAAAATTTGAATAGTTTATTTAATAGTTTAGCTTAAGTTAACGGAAACAATGCTGCAATGCAAGATATCTCAATGGCCTTTACAGCAGGCCAACGTATTTTTTATGTAAAATATAATTTCTTATATTTTAGGGTGAAATTTGACTCAGGCATGACCACATTCTTAAAGTGACGACCTGAAATGACCTGAAAGCCAAACAACTTTTGAGAATGAAAACTCTGAGACTGGTATTCTTTATGAACCGAAGACCTGATTGCAATTAAAAACAACTGCTCTGCAGTTTTCAGATTCTAACGTGTGCGTGTCAATCATCCGACATGCTTATTTTGCTGCTGCAGTTTTGCTCCGCTGATGAATAATTATCGATAAACCCTTGAGCTCAAAAGATTAGCTTGATGTTTCGCGTGCTGTTGTACTCTGGGCTTTGTGTGCCTAGTCTAATTAGCTGCCATTTATTTATGTTGTCACACCATCAACTCAGAAATGTGCAAAATGGTGCCTGAGGACACAGACTCACCAGATTCCCAAAATAACCCTCCCCTGGACACAATGACACCGGAGATTTAGGCCACCCGTCAAACCTGTCACAGCCCATCTGGGACCATTTTGAGCTCAGTGGGACGCTTGCACCACCCGTCCTCTTTTGTGCCCCGTGTTCAGTGGATTCCTGCCAGAGTCGCTCCCATGTCGAGATTTAACACTCTCACATCATCTGAGGTACAAGACAGACAAATGAGAGGTTAAAAAAAATGATACAAGTAAACAACTAATTCAAATTAGACTAGTTTCACAATATATAATCCTGCTCTCAATGTGCATGAATCTCCAGCGCACATTTTTCCAAACACTGCACAAACAATAAAGATAACTAAATTGACAAGACAAACATATTAAGAAACGCATAATACAGTACAAACAAACATCCAAACATGCATTTTACTGCCAGGCCAAGTCGCTGTTTGGATTTAACCCACCAAATCAGTCACATGGGTCAATTTTTTGAAAATGAGATTTATACATCCTATGAAAGTTGAATAAATAAGCTTTCCACTGGTGTATGGTTAGTTAGGATAGGACAATATTTGGCCGAGATACAACTATCTGAGGGTGCAAAACAATCGAAACATTGAGAAAATCTCCTTTAAAGTTGTGTTTATGTTCATGATTGTGCTGCATTCAGACACAAAAATTAATGTTTATATATTTATGGTAGGAAATGTACAAAATATCTTCATTAAACATGATCTTTACTTAATATACTAATGATTTTTGGCATAAAAGAAAAATCGATAATTTTGACCCATACAATGTATTGTTGGCTATTGCCACAGATATACCAGTGCGACTTATGACTGGTTTTGTGATCCTGGGTCACAAATAGGCAAATGCTTTAGAGTCTATGATTGGCTCATTATTGCAGTGATTATTATGTTTCTGGCATGTTATATGTTTGGCAAAAGTTCTTCTAAGCCTGATTGATGGAGTGTGTAGCTTTTCATTTCTTAAACAACCATGTAGGAAGAAACATCATGACCATATTCCAGGATGACAATATCAAGATTCATATCAGGCTCAAACTAAGAATGGTTGAGAGGAGCATGAAGAATCATTTTCACACATGAATTGTGTCCAGACCTTAAATTCATTGACAGTCTTTGGGATGTACTGGAGGAGACTTTACAGAGTGCTGGACTCTTGCATTGTCAATACAAGATCTTTGAGCGTTAGGGTTTACAGTGTGGTAGCTCCAGAAGTAATGAAAAGATTTATCTTGAGCTCTGTCATGGAAACTAGCCTGTATAAACCTTAACTAAACAATTCAATAATCAATTAACACAGAATTTATGCCTGTATGATATTACGCTGTACCCACATTTGACCATTCGGATGTGGCGCCATCTTCTGGTCAGACGCAGGAATTCATTCGGCACACGGCTCTCACAGTGCATTATGGGTATTCTCTAGCCGTTGAGCGTAAATTGGTTGTACACTCGTTATTGCGGTGCATTGTGGGATTGAATGAGTGCACTCGATAACGTCCACTATGGTTTCAGACACCACTACAAATGTTTGTCCCCTCAATAATGCCCTGTTTAAGGGTATCGGGGGCAATTTCTGACATATTTGATATTTTGGCTCAGAAGACATTAGCTTTTGTTATTGTTGGTTCCTTAATGTATTCAGTACGAACGATGCTGAACACAATTTCTTCTCTCATCCTCTATTGTGCCTGCAGAGGAACCAGAGGAAACTGGAGATGAGCTCTTATGTCTGATTCCTCTGAGATTCCTCTCATTATCCCTCTATTTCTCTCTCTCTCTCTTCCCTCCAGCTATTTCACGTGACAATTGTGTTTTAGTGCAGCCGGAAGCACATGGCCACACCGATAAGACGTTGGCAAGAGGTGACCATGTGAAAGTGGAGCACCATCTGTCATTATCATGCTTTTTGCCTTAAAGTCACGATGAAATCAAAATTCACAAAAAAAAAGTCTAGTTTTTAATAAGATGTTTCATATAGCCTATATTTCTCATTGATTATCCTGATTCACTCAGAAAAAACATCACATTACAGACAAAAAAAGGTGCTGTGAATATTTTCATGTTGACTTTAAAAGGTAAAACAATGCACCACTAGCAGGGCCAAATGAAGCTGCAAACTATTCATCTATGTGTGTTATTTATATTTATTCACTCCATTATTGTCCCTGAACTGCATGCAAACACAAAGCAAACTTCATTTTATTGGTGAATCTTATCCAGAATAAGATGCATTCTGAATCAGACTTTATATTGTTAGTCAAAATGAATGTGAGACAAACTTATACACATTAAACTGTGATACAAGGTACTATTTCTCACAGAGAGAGATGCATTCATAATCTTTCCAATGAGCACAGGAACAATCATATAATTCATAAGACCATATTAAAGTCCAAGACCAGACCAAGAAGACTCTCAAATACATTAAAAGCATCTTCTAATGAGAGTGTGATGAGGTAAATTATACATAGCACCTTTTCTACCTCAAGACAGACCTTTAGGAAATTGAATAATTGAATAAAGCCGACACTAAGCAGTCCGTCCCTGTATACCTCTCAGAAGAATGAAAGAGCCTGGTTTGCAGTTTCCACCTTGCCATTTTCTGCTTTTAGAGGTTTTATTCTTGTCCAGTTAGTCTTTAAATAATGTGATGTGATAGAGTAACTGCGTTCATTCAGAACAGAGCAAAATTATTCTATTTATAGAGTTTAACCACAGCTGGAGCGATAGAACGAATACTGCAAAGAGACTTTTCATTTGTTCAGTATTAAATAAAGAAGAAAGTAAGCAGAAGATTCTGTTTATTTTTACTTTGAATTGAAATGTTACCAGAGTACCAAGTTATAATTACGTTTGTTTAAGCAATAATTCTTGCAAAATGAAAATTCTGTCATCATTTATCTTCAGACTTGTATGACCTTCTTTGGCTTGACTCACCAAAAAGGTTTTTTTTTAAAGCACTACAAAACACTAAATATTATTATTATTTTTTTTAATATGATAGCTTGTTTGAATTATCAATTGCATTTATGCATTTGGCAGACGCATTTATCTAAAGCAACTTACAATGCATTGAAGGTTTATGTTTTATCAGTTCATGCATATCCTGGGAATTGAACCCAAGACTTCAGCAGGAATTATACATTTTTGGGTGAAATATTCCGTTATTGTGTAAAATATAAAAAATAAATAATATAACAAACACACTAAAATAACACAGTTACGTTTATACCAAGCGGCAACTTTCCGGTCTCTGTCTTGAATCCGACACGGAAGTGACTTAAACTGCAATTCATCGACTGGCCACTAGAGACCGGCTGCAAAAGAGAGTCCCCCCATAGACCCCCATGTTAAAATGGCCAACTTTACAGCAGAAAAAAACATGTTTACAGTCTGGTGCAAAAAGTGGTTTTGGTCTATATAGCTAATTTTGCCCTTCATGAAAACTGTGAGGGGGTGAATTTTTTTAATAACTCATCCGTTTAAATTATATTAAACCTTAAAGTTCTGCATAATTAAGGGCGTGGCCACTTGAGTGACAGGTGGATTGCCGCTGATGTCACTACTAGCCGTTTGTCTGCTGTCTGTTGGCGTCACGTCACCTCAGATAATCCGCCTCTTTGCCCATTTTCATTTATCCGGGATTGACACACTGCCAAGATGGCGACGGCCGGCTCCGCCCACTTAGGGCTTCAAAAATGCTCTTCAGAAACCTAGGGGTGACGTCACAGACACTGCGTCCTTATTGTTTTACAGTCTATGGTTCACACAAACACACAATTTAACAGTCCAGAATCACCTTCTGAAGAATATGATCCCAGACAGCAACATAGAGTCAGATTCGGCCAACATCTGGTACGTGTGGAATCCATGTGTACAGATGCGGATCTGGGCCGACACTATGTTGCTGTCTGGGGTGCTTGTCCATTTTAAATTGTGAGATGAGAAACACAGAAGGCCAGTGTTTGAGGAACCACAGAGGGAATTCTGGGTCTCTTCAACATCTGAAAGCCCTTTCATGTGCCACGGACACTAGCCAGTGGGATTTACTAAATCAATCACAGTGACAGGAGTCTGTGCCGTACGGAGGAACACAACACTGCAGAACACTTACTTCGTTTCTGTACAAGCATATATCTTACACAATTGAACACCAGCAACAGTTCAACAAGTTAAGCAACAGTTCTTTGTTCTGCAGTTTATGGTAAGCAAGTTTTGTGGTTTTCAGTCCATGTCTGTAGCTTTGAGCTCAAATTTAGACATGTTTGGACACTTAAAATTTCCATTGCATTGTATACGAAATGTCAAACCAAGTTGCATCCGTACTCAAAGGATTCTAGTGCTTTTCTCAAAACTAACTTCACTTTTCTGAGCCACATTTTAAATATTTTTATCCAATTGGTCACCAAAGGTGACTTTTCATGGATGCATGAAATCAATTCTATTATATTTTCATGAATACGTTTTCACTTACAGAACAAAACTGAACATTTAAACCTCTTAACAGAAAAATACAGACCGGAAGCTAGTTAAATCACTTAATAGAACAATTTGAATCTCTTAAAGTCCCCCTGTGGTGTAAATCCAGCTTTTAATGTTGTTTATATGTCTGTGTGGTGTTTTTAATATGCTTTAAGACAAACCATGTGTAAATTCACAAGTCGACACCATTGCTGAGTATTTTCTCCTTAAAACTGCAGTGAACCAAAGACAGTCTCAAAAACACGCTTTGAAATCGCTGGTGTTTCTGACGTCACAAACTACCTTGTAACCAATCAGATCAACGTGTGATCGTCAACCAGTGGATCTCTGAGCTGAGTGAGTGAGTGGAGGCGGGGCTCATTTGCATATTCATAGAACCGCGTAAACTATTTTAAGGCATGAAGGAAATTATTCAAGGAGAAAACGTTTTTATATGTCATTTGGGTGATCAAAGATGAGTTTTAGAAGATAAAATGATTGACTACAGGGGGACTTTAACATAATACAGCCCAACATTTAAATATTTTAATTACTTTTTGAGAATTTTTTCTATCGCTTAGAACAAAACCGATCAGCATTTAAATATCTAAATTAAACAATACAGACAAATATTTAAATCTCTTCATTGCCTTGAATGCTCAGACTCAGCACTGATATATGTGCTAGACAACACTATAAATACAATATAGCTAGATCTAAATCTGGTGGATCACTTTTTATCAGCGTTATATATAGTCATATCAGCCAGCCCTAAAACTTAAAGCACACTATGACTTTCTGTAAAGCTGGTGGAACAAATTTCCAACCACAGTCTGAACATCAAACTCATCTTTCATTATTTGAACAGACCTCAAACACCCACTTGTCACACACACTCTCTAGTATATCAGGAAATGAAATGCTCATGGTCAGTTACATGAGATCGGTTCATGCGTTCTCAATCTCTGGTGTTTGGGTGGTCTATCCTCAAGAGTCGCACATTACACTTCATCTCCGCTTTGTAGTGTAAATCACTCTCACCGACCTGGGATTCTTCCCATCTCCTGATGAGGATCACAATCTAAACTGACCGACAGTCCCTCCGGTTACGGACTTCACAGACGTTGTTCTAGCGCTTTCTCAATATAACAAAGGCTGCCAGGATCTTCATCCGCCCACACTAATGAGAGTCTCTGCCTTTGAGCTCAACGCCTTTGTAGTGGGAGGAAAGATTCAGAGTTTAACTTTCAGACAGATGAATAAAACTCATTCTTCACAAGAGTACAGAGGGTCACCAGCAGTCTCAGTCTTTAAATACAGTGTTTTCTAGTGTTAGTCCTTGTTGTATCTATTGTGCATTTATCTCTTGAGGTTTAATGCTGATAAAACTACTCTAATTGCAAAAGATATATATAAAATAAATAAATTATATCATCTGGTGTAGGATTTACTTTGAACTTTCACTTAGAAATTGCTAGTACATTTAACAAATAATTACAAAGAAACGCATTGAATTAAATGTGAAATTTTGAAGTTAAAAGACATACTTAAATAATCTTTGTATGGAAGCTTGTTTCTTCCACTGAATAAAAAAAAAGAAAAGGTAATTGCAAATTTTTGCAAAATATTTTTTCTGGAAGAAAAAAAAAATTCTAGAAAAAAAGTCAGAATTGGGAGATAATATTTATATTATTTATATTATATGATTATATTGCAGTTTAACTAATTATTTGGAATATTTTGTACACTGTAAAAAATATAAATGATCAATAAATTATGACATGTTTTTACATTGCTTTATCTCATCAAAATAAGTTAAGAAGAAATTTTCTACCTTTTGTATAAGTTAAACAAGATTCAACTCATTGTTTAAGTCAGTTTAATGTAATTTAAGTTGAAATGACTTACATATCCAAGTTGATTGTACTTAATTTAAGGCAGCAACTTGTTTTCTTCTTACAGTGTAGGTTGGAAAAATATAATACATCTGTTTGCACATATTCAAGCTCAAAGCACAAGCACAGAGAGGCAGATAAACACACACGACTTTCCCTCCGGGCCAAATGTGTCTAGGGCGCATATATATTCAGTCCAGCTCACTCACAGATGTAGGTTCCCCTTTAACCCTGGAAAAAGTCAAAACATTTAAATACTTGAATGTCAAAACATACAGTTTCAAAAGTGCAGCTTTTTTAAATGAAATATAGTATGTTAAACAGTTATCTCTGAGAGATGGAGTCAGGAGCACAAAAGGTCAAAAGGAAAACGACTGCCTTTTCCCAGCTCACCCTGCAGGTCAGCGGCACAGAGACGCGTATAGCCTGAAGACAGGAGCTCTGTCTGTATTTAGGAGCCCGATGCTGAACGTACTGCACGATACGATAACTCATTAGATAATGCTTAAAGTGTGTAAAATAAACTTAAATTATCTTTAAAATATATTTAAAATTATATAACCTACATATGTGTTTCACATTCTTTTTGTGACGAGAAAACATCCCTACAACTTCTGAAAGTGAACATCAGTGTTTTACTGTAGCATAAGAAGTGTTATTTTAACATCAGTGTAAACCACGGGGTTCAGGTTATCATACATTAGGGTTATTAACAACAGAAACTGAATAATCAAATGTAAAAATAAAACTCTGCTTAGTTTTCACTGTATGAATTAAATATATACTGATTCTTATTAAAGCTACAAAAGTTATTCAGCCAAGAGCAGCGAGTGATTTTCTCTTCGTCTTTTGTTCATGACCCCAGTTATTGTAAGCTGTTGCGATATGCATTTGCGATATTCCGATAATTTCGATATATTGTGCAGCCCTAGAGCACACTGTACACACTGCTCAAACTGACATGTGGGACAGACTCTGGCAGGAAAATGAATGTGCATTGAAATGATAACAGAAACTGAAAGATATATTTAGCTCTGCTGAAAGTGCTTTGGGTGAATCTCACAAACAAGAACATGTCCCGGTGATATTTCACTACAAAAATCAAAAGAAAGCTTATTTGTATATGACCACTCATATGGTTTGCATTGTGACAGTTTTCATGACAATAAAGCACATACCTGTCCCTGTAGGCCCATTATCATCTTGCTATCTATATATAGAGTGTGGGCACGTGTGTGTGTGTGTGTGTGTGTGTGTGTGTGTGTAAATTGACCTGAACATGATTTCTAACATTCAAGTTATATTATCATATTCTTTTCCTGAAGCCAGTGTGTAACATTTCACCTGCTCCAGCTTTATAATAGACCATATCCCTGTATTATGTCCACTATTGTTCATGTACAATAGAAGGACATTCATAACTCTGTTCAACAACAGGAATCCACGGGTATAAAATTACCTCATATATCTCCATTTTACTGGATCACTTTAGAAAAGGCCATCAATTCCCGTTTTACACGAGTTCCCTCAAATGAACTGTATTTGTCTGGAGGGGTTGATCTGTAACAGTTTAACAGGACCAGCAAAACCAGCCTGACCTTTGTCAGCGGTCACTACCTGTCCTATCTATTCCTGTTTTATTTCATATCTCAGTGGATTGATGTTACATTCATCTGATTTCTCTTGGTTAAAACTCTTGGACTCCACAACTTTATTTATAGAGTGTCGGCCGGAGTGACTGCGGTCACACACACTGAGTGGCAGAAACACTGATTGGTTTTCAGAGCGAATGCCACGAAAAACACACAAAACACATCTAAAACGGGAAAGAGCTTTGAGATTGACTGTACAACTAGATTTGGCAAGAAATCAGAGGTGTATTTTTACAGACTGCCGAAAGCATCAGAACAGAGAAAAAAAATTGATCGCTGCAAACAACTGGACTGAATTATGCTGAATTTAGGGGTAAAATCATATCCTATATATTGCATTGTCATATATTGTATTGACATCTCATCAATTTAATATTTACCATTGTATATTCTGCATAATTGGATGTTTTTAAATCCAAAACTATACAAGTTTTAGGGCTGGACGATATGATGATATATATAACATCGATATAAGTGATCACCCAGATTTACACCTATATTGTATTTATTTAAAGCGTTCACAGGCAAATTGGCTTTATGTATTTCTCCGGCGTTTAAATCAGGCTCATATAAATGTCAGGAAACACGATTCCTGCTGCATGTTAATATACACGGATCACTGGATCTTTGGTAAGTTGTAAGGAACACTATATCGAGTCCAACCTTTAGTTTACACTGATAATCATTTGTTTTACTGGTGTTTTCACAGTTTTCCAGTCACACAGCAGCTCTTCTGCCACTCCGGCCGATGGGGCGTTCCTGCGGGAAAGTGACGTCAATGCATTCCCTCTATTACCAACATAGCAAATCAACAACCTTCGGATATTGTTACACAATAACAAAGTCTATCTCAGTAACTATATAACTTTAAGACAAAAGTCCAATTACACAAATGACTTGTAAAAAGCTGCGTGAATTTCTGCAAAACACATTTTGCATTTCATCTTTAGAGGGCGAGTGTGATCTTTGGGTGAACTATCATTTTAAGAGTCTTTGAGCTTAAAATAACTAAAGGGAACTTTATTTCTATGTAAATCAGCTGGAGTAAGAAACTTTGAGACAGACAGCAGAATCAGGGCACTTTGTACCATTTCCCATCTCGTATTCACCTGCTAGAAAACATCAGAGCTGGGGATGGAAATATCAATCAGCCGTCGAGTGTGTCAGGATACTCTGTCATGTGCCACCATCCGTGAGAGAGAGAGAGAGAGAGAGAGAGAGAGAGAGAGAGAGAGATGACAAATGAAAACAGATCACATTCACCAACCACTGATACAGCAAAGCAAAACCTCACCACTGCGACTGAGGAGCAACGGGAGAACACGCCATTTCAGGAAGAAAAATGGGTCTAAATGAAACTCAATAGTGCTTTAGATTCTTTAGTTAGCATTCAAAATAATCAGTTTGGTTGTTATATTATATATATAATATATATATATATATATATATATATATATGTGGAAAAAACTATTTACAGAGACTATTTACTTGTGGTTTGTGATGCTGCTGTTGTCGGATCTAACACCGCTGACTGCTTCATCTGTCAACAACAGTTTATTTGCGAACTCTCCTTTACACTGTGCCTTGTTCACAAAACAAAATGCTCTAAACATATAATCCTCCGACTCGATCCGGGACGCCATTATTAAATAAACCGTCCACTTGTTTCCGACACTGGGATCCTTCTGAAATCTGTACAGAGACGCAAACCTGCTGTTTAAACTGGACACGTCAAAGCTAACTTTCCTTTACTCTTCCATTTGTCCTGTTGTCAACAGACTAAGTATTTAGTGTAGACAGCATCAGTGATTATAATGGCTTTTATTTGCTTTTGATGCAACGTGACGCTTGCATCCAATGAAGGCCAGTGTCAGTGACTGAACGCAAGTGGGCGGGGCCTATATGCAATGATGTATAACCAAAGACTATAGAATAACATTAGACACGTTTCTTGTATTGTTTTGAATGGGGAAAAGTGCAATATGCTGAATATGGTGAAATAAGTCCCGCCTTCTAAATAAGAGCCAATCGCCGACTTGTAAAATCATCGCGTGTTAGAAACAGTCAGACACGCGAATTAGCTCATAGTCATATGCAAATGTATTTGCCCATGTGACATCACAGATTCCACAATATCCAAAGAGCCATTTTTGGAGCTTGATTAACTAAATGCTTTGTTTATAATGAGAAGGACGTTTTAAGACATTAAACTTGTAGGATGTTTTAATGGTACAAAGATGTGTCAATAGATCAAGACAAATCTGATTTCTCATGTCATGACCCCTTTAAAGAAATATTTAAAATCATTTTTAAATTGAAAAATAAATAAAACAATAAAATACTAAATTAGTAAACCATAGGCTAAATAAATAAAGGGCTCATATCATGATGTAAAAAGTAGATAGAAACTAAACCGCAGAAACGACTCATTCTAGAGGCCGAGGATGAATTTAGCATTCATAGATAATCCTTTTGGCTTTTGTTTTGCCAAAGTGCCCACTGAGAAAACCTGTGGACGGAAGGTGTATAAAAGATGAGGGGAAATGAGGGAATCCAGCGTGAATTGCCCTTCGGTTTCTCTCACACATGAACAGATGTTTCCTAACCCTCTCAGCACATTATTCTGCTGTTAATGAAGAGCAGAAATCATCCAGAAACAAACACAAACCTCCTCGCGCTTTCTGAAGATGATGTCATTCCCTGCGGAGTGATTCAGACAGACGGTCATTGATCGATGGGAAGTAATTCCTTTACTCGCAGCGAATCCCGAGGCTCGAGCCTCAGTGTGTGTGTGTGTGTGTGTGTGTGTGTCCTGCCGAGCAGCAGTAATAAGACATCTGTCCCACAGCACCTGATTTCCCCCGTTAGAATGCCAATAATGCTCTCATGACTCCCTCAGTCCGACCACTGATCTATATAGAATGACATTGTCATTATATAGATCAGTGAGTCCGACCCGTAATCGCACCTGACACACATCGCATACATATGCACATATTATATTTATAAACACAGATAAGAGCGCGGAGGGAAGTCAACATTCCTGTGTATGAAGGGCAAACGTGACGTCACAGCAGGCTAAACTCAATTCCAGAGAGATTCGAGAAAAACAACGCAACGCAAAGGATGATAACTGTAACGATAAAGTTTTAATCGTTCTGATTATACCATAAGAAAAGTGTAGTCCACACTAAAACTACACGTTTTCAGAACAATCTTTAAAGTCCACATGAAATCAAAATTGACCATATTTACTTTGTTTGCCTAAATTGATCATTTTGTGGTGAACAATTCATCCATGCAAGTCAATCCACGCAAAAAAAAAAATTGTCTTCATAATCTTTAATCAAAATCTGAAAATGCCCCTCCCCTCTGCATTGGAGGACCTTCTCTGATGACGTAGGTTTGAGGACTTGGGTTGGGAAACGCTTAACCACTCCCCTCAAACCTTAGATGGAGAGGAGGGACGCTAGAGTAAAACCCTGCCCTCTGTTCAATATTCCTTTTCACTGGGAAATACGTCACAACACTGGAGAAAAGTCGTTTGCAACTTCCGGTTCACGCGGACTTTAACTGCTGATGATGATAAAAACACTGACAGCCAATCAGAATTGTTGTTGGGAATATGTTTGATTGCATATGTCCACATGAAGTAAAGCCACTGTAAAACACTGAGTGAGTATGAGACTGTAACATGCACAGAATCATGACAGTAACAGCAGAATGAAGTGTCTGTGTGAGGATCTTCAGAAAGATCTGCTTCATGTCTCAATCACTGGGACAGATTGAGCCTGTTGACCTTTGACTTGGCAGTCTCTTGTAAGGAATAGACTTCAGTTAACTTCCTCTGACAGCAGGAAACTATTCTCACACGAGAATGACCCTGAGATTGGCTGTTATCTCTGCTCACTCAATTCAAGTGTCACATCAGGGTGAATCTCATGATAACTGGCAAAAAAAAAAAAAAAGGCCAAGTTGTATTTCTTATATATATATATATATACATATACATATACATATATATATATATATATATATATATATATATATATATACATATACATATATACATATATATATATATATATTATTATTATTATTATTTATTTATTTATTTTTTTGTATAAAGAAAATTAAACCTATTTTAAGGTTCATTTTAGGTTCATTGTGAAATTATTTTCATGCATTTGAAGCACATTTCATACATTCTTAAGAATAAAATGTAAAAAAATTTAAATAAATTGAATTTATACATCATGGTATTTTTGTTAAAACCATGCTGGTTTTAATAAAAAATCACCGTAATTTAGCAATTTTTTACTAAAACAAATTATAGTAATGAAGATTTTATGGGGGAATGTCATTCAAAATTGTCCTAAAAATGTGATCAAAAGTTTCTTATTTCAATGCAAAAAATTTAAATATATTGAAATAAGAAACTTTTGATGCAAAAAATATATTCAGTGATGCGATTCAAGATTATATTCTTGAAATAGTCTAAAATAATTAACCAATTTTTTATGCAAAATATTTTTTTCCTTTCCCTCAGTATTACTAATGCACATAGGCTACTGTAAGTGTGTATTGTGCAGTATTATATATATATATACAAAAATGGATGTTCTGTCAATCATTTCTGAGATTGGATCTTTCTTCTGTGACCAGCGGTCCGCACTAAAGTGTCTCTAAAGCCCACAGTCATGAGACAGGAGAGATGCATCAGCAGATTTCATCTCATTTCTACAAAAGAAGGTCAGTGAAAAAGCGAACAGACACTTCAGATTCATCCAGCATCTATAAACACGAGCAGAAGCGTGGAGGATCTCAACACTGATGCACAGACTGCCCTATGGGGACGCTGTCAACACTATTAAAGCACACATTACCTCATGTGTCATTCAGTGACAGCCTCACATCCTATTGTCTTCAGAGCCTTTAAAGAATAAACCAAATTTATTCTCACTCATAAGAGAAACAGAGAGAGAGAGAGGGTTACAGTGTTCAATTCACAAGCAATGCACTCTTCATTTTGCATAAAGAGCAAGCAATTATCAACCTTCTGTTATAATATCACATTACAACATGCACCAATGCACATCGTGTTTGTACCAACATTGTTATATTATGTTTAATAGTATATATTTTGTGTTATATAAAAGTTTACCAGCATATCATATACATGAGCAGAAGTTGGATATAACTTTATAAGGTTAGTGAGCAATTTTATCAGACATGATAATATTTACATCTTGATGCCATACTTTTGAAAATGTGTGTATGCTCATCTTTTGATACTGTGTACTTCCATAAGTGCACTAATGTAACCATCAAAATCATAATCCTTTAATATATTTTACTATTTTAAAATCCATTCTGTGTAAAACTTGAGTCTCATGAGTGAACGCATGTAAGCCTGGGGCACAAAAACCAGTCAAGAAGAGGTTAAAACAGGGTTAACATGGCAGATTAAGGTCATGTGTTGCAGATTAAAGATTTAATAGATGCAGCCTCTATATAACCTTTGGAAAGTGCGGCTTAAACCATACTTTAAATGTATAAATAGTGTATGCTTTTGTCTTTATAGGATTTGAATGAAATTGCAAAATATGTAAAGCAAATCCCGCAGGCTGATATCTAGAGTTTTATAACGGCATGATTTGATTTGATCTACATAGATGAGCATTTTAATCATTTCCAACGGGAAACTGGAGAAAACTAAATGAGGAGCCCAAATGAATGAAGTACAGAGTCATTATGCATTTAAGAGTAATCAGCCATTACAGCGGTCCCTATAGTGAGCGTCTGCTGAAGTGTGTTAGACTGAGCCACTGTTGAGAACAGTAATGAACTGCTGCAGGTTATTAACTGAACAAAAATTAATAAATGGAAACATATTTGTTGCTGCACATCAAGGCTACAAGACATTATGGGACACAGCATAGAAAACCAGTTAGAAAATGTGAAAACACGTTTCCTAATATCTTGAGACTGACGAGGTGGGTGGAATAAGGGTCAGTTCACACAACTGAGAACTATTGTAAGTTAAGGCAACCATTTAAAAGATGCCTTTATCCAAAGTGATATAATTACTGTCTGCGTGATGTAATTTTTGCCATCAGTCCGTGAACAATAGCGCATTTCCACCACAGAAGGAGAAAAAAATAATGCTTTTGTAAATCGAAATTATGACATACTAAGGGGACGTTTACACAACACTGTTAAAAAAAAACGTAAAACTATTATGCGTTTTGACCGTTCATTTACAAAACAATAGCGGTTTGAGGGCCTGAAAACAAACTTTTGAAATAGGTTTTAAAGTTTTTGAAAACGATTCCAGACGTTTATAGGTGCGCAGTGTTTCTTTACAAAGTGACATCGCCATCTACTGACCTGGAAGCAGAATACAGCGATTTTAGTCGTTTTCGCTGATCCATGTTAACGGGGATCGTTTTGACAATGTTGTAGTCTGTATGCAACACTTTTCAAAAACGCAAAAGGAAAAACATTTCCTTTTTTTTTTTTTTGGTACATCATTGTCATGAAAAAGTACCCTTAGTCAAAATTATGACTTATAGTCATAATTATTAATTAAAAAGTTTACCATAAAAAGTCGAAATTATGCTATTAAAAAGTCAAAATTATTACACTCTAAAATCATGAGATAAAAAGTCTAAATTTTCAAAGACTTTAACTTAAGTCATTTATTTATTTATTTTTATTACAGGGACAGTGCATATTAATAAATATTTCTGTCAATATGCCAGAATTAGCCAAAAGGCTATTTTTCATCTGCAGTCCCTAGACAGATAGTAAAAAGTCACCCTAAAAGGGAGTAAAATTACATATTTACATAACAATATTTTTGTTATGAAGTCATGATTTCAACTTTTTATCTCATAATTTTTATGTCATCATTATTAGTATACATCAAACCACGATCACACTATTCTTTGAGCATGTGCAATTTCTAGGACACTGCAATGGTCATGATACACGTCTTTTAAATTCATCAGTTTTATGTTCATTCAGATATTCAAAGTTTGACATCCATGGTTTGATTTTGATACTTTTGAAGTGAAAAGAGATTCCATGCTTACGAAAAGTTTACCCAATAGGGGCATCATTTACAAAGAAAACCAGATCGGGCCCAGAATAGACCCCTGTGGAACACCGCTATACTACAAGACAGATTGTGGATAACCTTGACCAACATTAACATTAACAAATCTGAAACAAAACATCTGGGCACATCAGTGATGGGTCATTCATGAACGATCCATTCATTGCGTCTGTCACGTGACAAATGAACGAAAGACTCGGAAGGTAAAGTAATTATTTATGTTCCCTGTAAATTATTTTTGACTGCATTACAGTATAATGATTTCTTAATTCAGAATATGATCAAGATTGCGCAGGTGGATGTGTTCAGGGAATTTGGCTGTTAAAAGTAGAACATTTAAAGCCCTTTGAATGAACGAAATGACTCGAAAAAAGATTAGTTCATTTTGATGAACGAGACCGAACAAGAGAGTCCCAAATAATAAATCCCAAAATGTATAAATATAAGATCTACTCTACTGCAAAAAGACGTCACGTTGTGATGTATTGTTATTCTATTGGTCACACGTCTTCACATGGTTCGAATGTACAGGTCAGAGTTCACCAAACTTGAACTTTGGAATGCAGAAAATTCCACAACTTATGAATGCAAGTCAATGGAACGAAACATGTTGTGAGCCTTTACAGTAGCCTACACTGAGTAACCTGGAAATCCAGAGTTCTTGCGAGAGCACAAGTTGAATTTGCTCAGCGAGTTACTCTGGTGTTGTCGAGTAATGATGCTCATTAAATATGCCCCTTTGGCCGGTACAATGAACGAGTTAGACTTGGCTTTTTATTTAAAACAGGAACAGAAGACGCCGCTCGAATGGTTGCTTTGCAAGAAGGGCGTTTTTGCTGTTTTGCCGACCAGATACGGCAAGAGTCTAATCTACCAGTGAGCTCCGCTGGTAGCTAAGCGTATGAGGCTTGTTGTTGTGATTGGTCGTAGTGTTATCCAATGGCGTGCAGTGAGATTTTCAAATGCATGCTTGGTGCCGCCCCTCGAGCCGGCCGAGTTTCATCAGTCGACGCCAGACCATTAATCTTTTAAATTTAGGTCTGGATTTCCAGGCTATACATTGAGTGCCTTAAGGGCAAAAAGGTGATAGTTCCCAACAGCTAAATGCACACTGTAAGTACATCACCACCTCCTCTACACAATGGACGATAGAATTGCAGACGGATGACTGTCCCTGGTTTCTGATGCAGCAGGTTTCAGCATCATCTCCTCCATCAAAGGCAAAGATCATTTCAGTTTTAGGTTCCATCCCTCCAGGAAGTGAATCACCATCTGTGGTTTTCCCACCCCTTCTTCACTGTCTCTCTCTCTTTCTCTCTCATCTTTCCTCCAGCTATGATCTGTCTGGCTGTGATGTGGTCACAGTGCGCCGTCTCTCACTGTCTATCCTACAAATTTTCTTGGGTGGAATCTCACGAAACCTGTCTTTTCCACATCATTTCACAGCAAAATATTATGCTTAAAGAATCCTATTAAGTTTTTGTGCATTTTGCATTTAATGCAGTTAAGCATTTTACCCATCAAACACCATAATGCAAAAAAACAAAAACAAAAAAACATTCCAAAAACAAACCTCATTCTCATTAATATAATGTGAAAAAAACAATGACTCATTGAAGGTGAAGTGCAAAAATAATGAACACGCCCCCTGCCTGCCATTGGTCAGCCAAACAGATAGTCCTGCCCAAAGCCAGAAGTTGACAGGTCTGAATGTTGAAACACAAATTATATTGTATTGTTTATTTATTAAGCACTATTTTAAACAACAGTCCGTTGACCAAAGTGCTGTACAATTTTACAAACCACATACAAAGTCAATCCCAGCCATAAAAGACAGAAATAAAAACCTACAAACAACATAAAATAAATAAATAAAACCCCTCATGTGCAATACACAGCCAGTTATGATTACCCTGCCTCTATATGCGAATGCGAGGAAATATTATTTTAACTTGCGCTTAAAACACTTAGCTTGGGTGCCAATCTGAGAAAAAGAGGAAAATCATTCCATAGTTAAGGAGCTGCTGCTGCAAATGCTCCATCTCCACCCGTTTTCTGTTTGGTCCTAGGAATCGTTAAAGCCAGCTGGTCAGCTGACCTTAAAGACCGTTTCGGCTCATATTTCTAAATCAATTCCTTCAAATACTGAGGAGCCAAATTAGCGATTCAACAAAAACTCTACTTGCTTCTTGTGCTTCTGCAGAGGGAAATACACCTGCATATCATCTGTGTAGAAGTGAAAAGAGATTATATGCATATGGAAAATTGACCCTAAGGGCAGCTTTTACAAAGAAAACAAAATCGGGCCCAGAATAGACCCCTGTGGTACCCAGCTAAACTGGTGCAAAAAATGTTTATTTCTTCATTAAATATGATAAAGGTGAGAATTTGAAAGATTAGTATAGTTGAACATATAATTTTGTGAACACAAACCAGCCTAAATATTGTTTGGATGGTGTATATTGCGTGTTTTCTTATGGCAACCTGCTGCACTTAAAAGCCTTTGCCTGTGAGCGATAGATTCAATATCACATCATGCAAAAAAGATTAACGCCGCAACGCTTCAGCGACTGAAGATTCACAAAAGCCAAGAGTCAACTCGAGCCCCTCTGGTGTTGACCAGGCCTGCCAGTCCCACTTATCGTCCCCGAGAGCGCTTGCACTGAGAGATTTTCTCGTTTTCTCCTGGTGCGCCTGTGAACATCTGCCCGGCACTTTAAAGCTCTTAAAGCGGAGCTTGTGATTTCACTCCCTCCTGACTGCGGTTATGGACCTGTGAGCTAGAAAATAGCTGAAGGTCAGCATGTCCTCAACACTTCAGCTTTAATGATGAGGATCACGGTACAGGGTCCAGACGTCCAGCTGAGGCGCAGGATTGAGTGGATGATGCTTCAGCAGATGGAGAGGTTGGGTGGTGTTGATCTAGGATGTAAAACAGCACAGTTAATTATTATCATCATTTGCTAACAATGAGCAAAAAATATCATCTTCTAGAATGAGACAAATGACAAATGGATAAATACTAACCTGAGATAATCAGAGATGAGAAGGCACAGCCCACTTGTTGAAAAAATTCACTTTGCTCTTTGGACATGGTCCCGTAGTAATTTTTGAAGTACTGCAGAGTACCATGCAACATGATGGTTTGCAAATGTTCAAAAGTTTGGGATCGGCAAGATTTTTAATGTTTTTGAAAGAAGTCTCTTTTGCTCAGCAAGGCTGCATTTATTTGATTAAAAATACTGTAAAAAAAAACAGTAATATTTTAAAATATTATTACAATTTAAATAACTGTTTTCTGTTTGAGTACACTGAAAAAAATTTGGAGTAGGATTTACTTGAAAAAAGCTAGGCAACTTTTTCCACTCAGAAAATGCTAGTAAATTTACAAAGATTTGCCAAGTAAAAACCTAAACATATTTATCAGTAGCTTTAATTAGAAATCTTTACGTTAAATTTACTTGGAATATGGAATTAAGTAAACTTTACTTAACCTAGTTAAGTGAAAGTAACAAAGAAAATAAGTAATTTTAACTTGGCTAGTTAAAGGTTGATTAATATCAATTTAGTTGAAATTTCCTTTGCATTACATTTGACTCAAACAATAATATTGAATTATACCAGTCATATATAGTATGTGCTTTACTTAGATTATCTAAGTAATTTATACTACATCATGTCAGATGTTAAGCATCATGTGAATGCAAAGACCTCAATACTTGGTAGACAATACACAATGACGGTAACATTTGATGGATCATTTTTGTGTTTGAATGTGTCATTTTGAGCAGAAAATTTACTCGAAATGTCACAAAATGGCAAGTTACTAATCCTGACAACAAAAGCAATGATAAAACAGTGTAAATACAGCTGGAAACCAGTGAAAAATGAACCTCATTCATTATTCAAGGTCCAGTGCATGATGGGAACCCCAGTATCAGAAAAGTTGAGTAATTTTTACTTAATTTTATTGAGTTGATATTTACGCTTTCATTTCTACTCGCTTGAATTAAGTACTGATATGGAATTTACTTAGTTTTTTTAATTCTTGCCTGAACTAACTTTTTCATGTAAATTACATTGTTTTTTTTTTCAGTAGTATTTACTTCACCAAAAAATCATTTTTTACAGTGTACATTTTAAAATGTAATGTATTCCTGCGATCAAAGCTTCTTTTTTTTTTGAAAAATTTTCAGCATCATTACTCCAGTCTTCAGTGTCACACGATCCATGAATATAGTTGAAAAGAGCAGAACATAATAAATTGTCACTTCTGATCAATTCAGTGTGTCCTTGCTAAATAAAGGTATTATTCTGCAGTTTTGCACAGGCTAGCACCACTCATTTTCTTCAGAAAATGTGAAAATCTATAAATGTAAGCTTTTTGAAATGTTTCGGACGTTCAGATTCTCTCATTCAGAAGATAAACATGCTTGACTGTTTCATCATTGAACCTGCCTGTTTTAAAAAGAGTTTCAGCATAATCCTGGAACAGAATTGAATGCTTGTGAATATTTGCTTTAATGCACCATAATACTTAAAAATCCTCTTCATTTAATCCATCTCACCTCCAGAGACAAAAGGCCTTGTGGAATCTCCCCGGGCCACACATGATGCTCAGCGTGAGACGGTGACGTGCGAATCCCCCTGTAGTTTATTCTCCTGCGGCTCGCACATCTGAGCTGTCAAAGGTCAGCGTCCTCATCCATCAGCCATCGATCGGCCTCCTCCGGTGCGTGTGATCCGGCCCTGTCGTGAGAGACGCTGATGTTTCAGACCAAACCCAAGGTGAGCTGAAGGCTGTTTGGGTTTTTGTTAGAGATAAAACTGAGTGAACGACTCAATGCTGACTGAAGAACTGTCAAAACAAAAGCTGTGTCTCTGTACAGCCAGATATTAATCATATGAGCAGGGCTGCCAACTTTTGAGTTTAGCTTGGAGTGAGATTTTTTCTTGGGGTGGTATGTAAAAACAAATATTGCATCACAATAAGTGTAATTGTGATTGTCAAAACATTTGGTAACTAAATGGAATTTTATGAAGTTTAGTGACAACATGTTACAATGACTGGTAGGATACAGTTTTTATTATTGCTTGACAAAAATTTCAAGATTTCAATTCCATTCTTGTGATTTGATTCCGATTTTGATTCAATATTGACTTATTTGGATACATGTTTATTTTAAATGTTATTTAAAAAAATAATCTCACCTAATGCTGTAAACAGAGGGCCCAATCTGCTGGTATTATTAAAGGTTAAAAATAACAAATTAAATTAAATATAATGCAGTTTTTGTTATAATAACAATTATTTAATGACATAAGTAAAAATATAATAAATATGTAATATAGTTCTCAGCAAAATCTCCTCTCTAGCTATTTTTTCTATTCAATTAACATGCTATGGTCATTAAATGGCTTTCCTGAGGTAAATGTAACGTTATGTGACATAATTGTTCTCCTGCTGTTATATTGACCTCTTTCCGTGGTTGAAAAACACTTATTGGTTGATATTATGTATACTTTCGGTAAGTTGTACTGCATCTTTAAATAAAAAAGTAACAGATGATCGGTTCACGTGCACTTGAACTGAGGCGCTCAGCGATCTGTCACGTCACATTTACAAGCGGCAAACGTATTTTTGTCTGAATTTCGTAATAAAATTGATGGAATCTAAGAGCTGAGAATTAGTTTAATATTAAAAGTACCTCTTTGCTCCGCAATTTTTCTGTGCGTGAGAAAATGGATGTGTGGCGTGAGAGCGTGGGAAAAGTGTCAATTGCGTGAGTCTCACGCTCAATGCGTGAGAGTTGGCAGCCCTGTATGAGTGTCTGAATCAAACCACTGCATCGGTTTCAAACTGCATACTAGCTACTAGTTTTAAAAGAAAGCAGTATGTATGCATACTGAAATTTCCATGTTCATTGAAAACTCAGATCATCTACATTTGCCAAAATGTGTGCAGTATACAACAATGCACACTGCATGAGATACGGTCTCCTGCAATGTAGTGCACTTATAAGTTGTTCTATATAACCTATATAGAAAAGTTTCTGTATAGAACCTTTTTTTCTAAGAGTGAATTGCATTGTAGAATACAGTTTCTCATGCATATAGTTTATAATTAAACTTTTAATTTTGTGCATTGAGTGTACTATTTTTCAAAAATAGCAGGCAGTATACAGTGGAAGTATTTATTTCTGAGCATAGCCATGTTTGACAGTGACTTCTTTGAATATATTATTCCTAACTCAACTTTTGCAGTCCAATCAAATCCTAAGGAACTTTCACACAAAAGTGGAATATAAAAACAAAATAACACATTATAATATAAGTCTGTAACCCGTTTATCTCTGAGATCAGAACTGGAGGCTTGCTTAAACGTGCAACATAATGAGGGCATGTGAGGAGGAATTATTGATTATTGATGCATATTTCATGTAATACAGCATACAGTGCATTATAAAACACATTAGGTCTATTAGTTCCGGTTAATACAGTGTTTAAGCCGAACTAAAATACACAACACACACATACCCACTCACCCACACACTCACCCACACACACACTTATACTGTCATGTGGTTCAAACTGATTCATAATGAAGTGCATGATGCTTCAGGAAACATGTTGCTTTAGCTTATTTTGATTAAGCATAAAAAAGCCTATAAATCACCTGAAAAAATCTCTTAAAACTACATTCCGTGACACAATATAATAGTATTTGCAAAATAATAGGGGTTTGCCAGAACTATCTGTTGTATGTATAGGCCTATGTATACACTATAAATATATGAACATGCATTATCAATCGATCTGTCTGTGCAGTGGAAAGAAGATCTTGAAACCATTGATATTCTCTGATATAAAATACACCAATAATCTCATCAGAGCAGTTTTATTATGAAGCAGTGAAGCTCTCGGCGTATTCATACCTCACACTCCTCACAGACAGCATTGCCAAGTCCATACAGCGATCAACAGCGCGGTAAAACATGTGACTGATCCATGACGACTCAACACAACAACATCTATGAATGTACAAGCATCTGCATCACGTCCTCTGACAAACATGTTAAGCGTTATCCTCAGCAGACGTCGAGACTGACTGTCACACACACTCAGTGTCACAGGTCATTCACACAGATCTGACCAAACACACCGGACATGTGATACTGACCTCATGGTTTTATGATTTAAAACACTTAAAATGGACTGAAACATCAAAAGGCCTTTGAAATAATACAGTTTAATGAATGCAAAGGATACATAAATTAAATAGTAGGCCTTAATATCACATTTATTTCACACAATATTTAGACGTAAAATTTAATATTTGAAACCTGAAAATGTGCATCGTTGACAAGGCTGCTGTTTGATTTAGGAAACATTTCAATCGTGGTTTAGACCTTATCTGTTTATGTGCTGAAATGGAGTCTATTGAAACTCTTAAAAACAGGGGCGAACTCATTTGGGAGCTCATATTAGTCAAATAAAAAAAGGTTTTGAAAAGGTTTGAATTTGTGATTGAAACTAAAAATATACATAAAATAAGTTCTTTCTTGTCTTCCCTCCATTTTGAAAGGGTTCCAATGATGTCACTTCCTGTGTGAAACAATTGGAATGTTTCATTTCTTTTTAAAAGGGGGCCATCAAGTGCTAACAGGAATACATGGAAAGTATGGATATATATATACACACACACACATTTTCATTTTTTTTTTTAAATGAATTGTGTTTCATAATTGTTAAACAATTATTAAATTGTGCATAAATAAATAAATAAATAAAAACGTTTTATTGCAGTTTCTATTATGGCAATGTACACTACCTTTCAAAAGTTTGGTGTCAGTAATATATAAATAAATATAAGTTTATTTACTATTATCACAGTTTCCATAAAAATCTGAAGCAGCACAACTGTTTTCAACATTGATAATAATCAGAAATGTTTCTTGAGCATTAAATCATATTAGAATGATTTCTGAAGGATCATGTGACACTGAAGACTGGAGTAATGATGCTGAAAATTCAGCTTTGATCACAGGAATAAATGACATTTTAACATATATTCACATAGAAAACAGTTATTTTAAATTGTAATAATATTTCACAATATTACTGTTTTTTCTGTGCTTTTGATCATAAATGCAGCCTTGGTGAGCAGAAAAACTTTCAAAAACATTGAAAAACCTTACAGACTTCAAACTTTTGAATGGCAGCCTAATGTATAGCCTGTGTGTATAGCTTAACAGCTGCACTGAGAGATAAATAAATCAGTTTTATTAACAGGAAGCAGCTGTAATGAGCCTTAAAAATCCACAGGATCCCAGAGATGTGAAGGTGAAAGGAAGTAAACGGTAAAACATCTAGTGGTGAAACAATGGCAGTGAAAGTCCTGCAGCTTTGAGCCATATTTACAGGCAGCCTGTCACATCTCATCCAGGCCTAAAGAGTGTGAGTGTGAGTGTGTGTGTGTGTGTGTGTGTGTGTGTGTGTGTGTGTGTGGCAGACAGCACTGCTCCCACCGGTATTGTGCTCATAATTAAGTGTGATTTCCACTGGCAGAATGACGGAATAAGAATGAGGGGAAACCATTAATGTTCTCTCGTTCATCACTCGCTCATGTCCTCTTTTCATCTCACACTTTCACTGACGGCTGTTTAAGACCTTCTGAACGCTCATTAAGCCCTCGGACACTTTCTCTTCAAATTAAATGGACATTTAAATGTTGTTTTTCCTTCAAATGTTTGATGAGTCACAACCAGGGCCTGTCAAGAAATTAATGTTTGTCCAGAAATGGACAATTTGACTAGTTCAATTCACTCCTAATAGAAAATCTAAATATTCTGGTTCCTAATTTTAAAGGTGAAGTGTGTCATTTATGAGCCACAGGGTTATTGTTATATAAAACTAAACCTAAAAAAAAAAATCATTAAATGAAATAAAGCTGAAATTAATATTAAATATTAGACAAAAAAAATGAACTTAAAACAAATGTTGCATTGTAACTGAATCAAGTTGAAGTACTAAATTACTAAAACTCAAATAAAAATAAAGCCAAATAGAAATACTTTAAAAAAAAAAAAAAAAAACTACTAAAAATGGCAAAAGCACATAGCACAACTTGAAATAAAATTAAAATGCAAACTAAATAAGAAAATATTTATAAATAATAGTATATAAATAATGATAAAATAACAATTCACAGCAAGTCACAGAATTGCAAATGTGTTCAAACAGGTTTTCCAAAGTCTTGATCTCCCATTGGTCGAACTAATGGGTAGCCCCGCCCCCAACTCACATCATTGGTAGAGACAATGTTGCTTGAGGTTCAGATTTTTTTATCAACTGATGGATTCCAGTGTAGTATTTGTATCCGCATATTAAACTGAAAATGTAAAATTGTATTTGCATATTAAATTTAGAATGCATTTTAACATTTACAAAAGTGATGCAGAATAGAAGGGAAACCTGTTTGGAAATAATGCTTTTAACGGCACTTTAAAACATCAGACGTAGCCTACATTTAGACATGAAATGATTCGATAAACACGTCAACTTTAAATCAATCATATAAGGTTTACAGACAGACACGTCAGAAGTATACTTTTCCTTCAGTGCATAAATGTAAAATAATAAGCAGCTCTTCACGTCTCCCACAAACCAGCCATTTCCATAGTGAAGGGCGAAACTAATCCACCTGAGCAGCGGCAACGTGAACAAAGATTCAATTAGGAGACAAGATTGTGCCCGTCCTGAACGCTAAAGATGAGCTGAAGCATGAGCTCCGCTGTCTGGATCATTATTCTGCTGGATCTCGCGCTCAGTGTTCAGCTTAAGACAAGCAGAGCAATGCGAGTGTGATCTGATCAAAATTAACATGCCAACGGAGTGCTAAACAGAGCTGTGCATCGTTCAGAACTCACCCGATTTGTTTGATTTCTTTTAATTGCAATTTATTAATTCTTCTTCCTGTCATTTCAATTCAACATCAACAACTCAACAGTGCCCTTATTATGCTATTTTAAAGGTTCATAATTTAGTTTTAGAGTCCTACTACAGGTTTACATACATTCAAACACATTAATTTTCTCATTATAAACACTGCAGCATCATCTCTTTACTCAAAGAGTGTGAAAACGGTTCGTTCGAAGATTCAGTCTCTCTAAACCCCTCCTTATGGCGAGCTCCTCTGCTCTGATTGGTCAGACGGCCCAGTCTGCTGTGATTGGTCGAATGCTTACAGCGTGAGTCGGAAACCAAATGCCCATTACTATATCTGAATTTGAGCTTTTCCTCACAGTGATATGAACTGTAAGTCTTTGAAGTGCAGCAATATGGATTTGCATATTGAAAGGTAATAATCAAAAAAGCATGATTGGGGCACTTTCAATTTTACCTGGTTTAAACCCTGTTTTATTGCTGTAATCTGACATTTCTGAATGAAACAGGACATGAGGAAAATTTTCAATGTCCAAAAAAATTCTCATGGATAAAATCAAGTCCCGCCCTCATTTTTGCACTAACTGAAGGGCTTTTTAGTCAGAAACTCATGTTATACAAATAGGCGGTACATGTCTTTTCAAGATGAATTTGTTTAAGATGACTTGTTTTCAAATTGTGCGGTCTGGTGTCCTATTTTACAAATAATAATAAAAAAAATACAAAAGCATTTTTGCAGAGGGTATATAATGTATTTAAAAAAAAAAAAATTTGAATATGACATGCAAACACATTCATGTGATTAGTACAAACAAACAAATGACATTTTCACAACAATGACAAAAACAGCTTACATCTGAAAAGTGCTTTGTTAAAAAACTTCAAGAAATTAAGTAAAAAAAAACTTAAAAAGCACCTGTTTCTTTTTTAAATAACGAGACAATATAAAATAGTCTAAAAAAGGCACTTGATGCCACATGACCCTCATAATTCACACAGAATCAGCAGGGCTGAAATACAGTCGTTGAACACGCCTGAAGTGAAGCTTCACACTTCAACAACAGCTCAAGTCAAAGCACCACATACTTCTGTCATGAACCTGAAAACACTCTTCAGAGTTCAATCGTACGCCACAAATGAGTTACTTAAACTCAGTCCTGCCTGGGAAGGTTACATTTCGCTCTTTCTGATTTTGCCTTTTGGTGTCTGTTGGTCTTTAAATCTACATTTGGTCCCACACAGATTTTCATGTATATGGTTGTTTTTGAAATAATAATGATATATCAAAGCAATTTAAATAAATAAATAAGATGCCATGCTTTTGAAATATACTGAAATAACTGGAAGCTCCAAAATCAGGCCTTTTTTTTTGGATGCAGAAGCAAAGAAACGGCTGAAATAGAGTACATTAAATAACTGCACTAACTCATTAGAATACAAATAAAATAGTGGTTGGCAACACTGACAGGAATTACATTTTGTATTTTAAGGCAACTGTGGAAACAAGATTCACATGGTTAGTGGTCCTAATAAAGAAAAAAAAAAAAGATTTTGTTAACATTTACGCACTCACATGTCATTCCAAATACATTTGCATGAAAAAAAAATCTAAGATTTTGCTTTCCAACAAAAGTGGATGGGACTAAAAATGCACCTTAGAGTAAACGTAAATGCTTTAGGAATGACGAGTAAATGAACCGATGATGTTTTAATTTTTAGATGATCTATTCCCTTTAAGTGCTAGAGCTCAGTGCAACATAATAGTATGGACAACAGACTTTCACAGGCAACATCAACATAAAATACACAAACCAAAGACACTGGACACAATATAAATATAATTCATGAGTGTGTTCAGATTTCCCAGCTGTCACTGAAGTAATGCTCCTCTTCTAGGGCTTCATCTTCAACCTGTTCTTCTTCTCCATCACTAAACTTCTCTTCATCCTCCTCCTCCTCCTCCTCCTCCTCCTCCTTCAGCTGTGACAGCATGGTTTGAAGAGTGGCCTTCACTTCTTGAACCTCTTTCTCTAAGGACAGTGGGCATTAGTTAAAGAAGACGTGACCAAACATCATCTACTCATTCACTAGTAGAATCACAAATGCTCAAACAGAATCCATAATACAGTTTCATTTGAAGTGTAAGAATGATAGACTGACCCTCGCATAAGCAATTCAAATGAAAGACATTTAACAGTCTGCAAAATAAAATAAAAGTCTCTCTGTACCATACATATACCATTATATAAAAAATTAAAAGATATAATTTTAATTTTGTATATAATGGTATATGTATGGTACAGGGTATATGCATTATCACAATATTTGTATTAAAATAATTTATTTGAAAAAATTATTTTACCCAAGATTAATAGGTGTGGGACAAAACCTAATTTTAGAGCCAGAGTTAGACAAAGCACAATCACGACCCATCTTAGAAAGACTTTCATTATGTTTGGCCCGACCACCCGACTCCGATATTACAATTATATGATCACGACGGTCGTCCCTCTCCACTTATAACTCAAAAGCTCAGTTCATCTCCTGACGGACCCGCTCACTTCAAGCAATCTCGCCTAAATAATTCATGCTCATTTTATGAGAACGAGGAGACCCTCATCAGCGCTGGATTGTTTAAGTCGTCGGAGTGGGACCGAGTGTCCGGTATAAGTGGCGAATCAAAGGGACTCTTGTGGCAGATGGGGCCTGACGGGCACGTTTTGCTCTCCAAATGGCCCCAGATTGTCCTCATTCATAATTAACCAGCCGTTAAAGAGCACTTCATGAATTATGAAAGAGGAACGGTAAGATCTCCCTCCGGCTGAAGGGACGGATCTAATGAAGTTCCTCAGGCTCAAACCTCGGCTTATTACGTGTTTATCTGCTCATCTGTCTGCTTAACCAGTGCAATCAAACAAGCTTCATGTGTTCCTCAAGTTACTGTTTTTGATCATGTTTACATGCACAGTACGCTGATAACTCACAAAAATCAGCTTATTGAAATAACCTGTTGTCTGGGTTTAAATGCAAATCAATAACCTGACAACACCAGTAAACCGCATTTACAAGACTTTATTAATAAATCAGGTTATTTCCCAGTAGTGATGTCAAAACTAGCGATTCACTGATATAAATATTTTGGCCGATACCGATAATTCTTTATATTTGAAAGCCGATAACCGATATATTGGCCGATAAATGTAAAACATTTTTGAGAGCCTGATTACAACAACAAATGTCTCACCATTAACCCTAAAACCGTATTCTGGACAAATGTGGGCAAAATAATTTTGATTTATTTTTAAAAAATACTTCCCTTGATCTGAGCGGTACAAGACTTGGCCACTTTTCCTAAGTTTGCCTCCTGAACACACACAATTTTTTTTGACTCAATTCTACAATGTTAAGTGGGTGAAAAAAAAAAATCCTTAATCTTGTATTTGGGTCAAAAATGGGCACCCATAGAAATGAATGGGAAAAACTGTAATTTAGAGCATTCTTCTTGTTTTTTTGTAAAAATAAATCAATAGATCCAATACAATGCATATCTAACATACACACAAATGAAGGGCTGATCCTGTACAACATTCTCATCATGGCAAAAACTCACACTCAAAAAAAATAAGCATAATTTACATAGAAAATATGGTACTTTTTGAAGTAAATAAATTCAAAAATACCCCCAAAATAAAAAAACACACCATAAATGGATAGACAAAATTTTATCGAAGACAGTGATATAACATTTATAATAAATAAAAAATAGGATCACATCTGAGTCCTCTGTGCCCACATTTGTCCACAATTACAGAATTAAGGGCTATAAAGTGAATACGGTTTGAGGGCTACACGCCATGTCCTAAACACAAAATTATAATGTTCTCATTATAATATTATATAGCTTTTATGACAGCACTTGTTGCACTTAACTATCTTTTCCTTTTTTGAAGTGATTCCAATCATATTTCAAGCAGTTCAAAACCATCATGTTGAACAGTGTGCATCGAAGTGTCTCAGCTGGAGGAAATAATCCATTATTTATCGACTTTAATATATCAGCCAAATTATCTTAAAGAGTGTGATCGAGAAAGATTGAGTTTGCAATATATCTCCTCCCTTACTGCAAAACACTCGCTCTGTCTGGATGCGCTTAAATCCACAGTAAGGACACGTTCCTGTCACATATCACACACGCGCACTTCAATAAACCGACAGAAAGCAGGCTTATGCGTTTACAAGCTAGGCGAAATCGGGTTTATCGACTATCGGTTTATGCTTGAGACGTTTATGACTTTACTCTGATAAGCATTTTCGGCTTATTAAGAACGTGCATGTAAACATCATATACATTAAGCATAAAATAACTAAAAGTAGTGCCCATTAATGTCTAATGTAAAACCTTGATCCTGAAGCAGAACGAGAAATGCTCAAATCAATCTCCTCTATATTGTTTCCTCAGTGAAAGAAAAAGCACGGATCCACTCGGCAGAAATATGAAGATGTCAGAGCGATGACAGCGCACTATGTCATAACCTTTCCCTTCATCTCACGCTTTAATCTCACTGGAGAGTGACGGGCGGACTAGGCTCTCTCCATTCCCCTTTTCCGTCTGTCGCTTCCTTTCAACCTTTGCTGAGCTCAGAATTTCTCTAATAACTAAAAGCAGTTCCTTTTCTTATCCCTCATATTCAATAGCTCTCAAAAAAGAAAAGAAATGGCCAGTGATGCATTCAGGATTATCCTTAATTCCCGTCCAGAGGGAGAGCATCGTGTGCTGTCAAACGAGACGAGTTTTAAAGCGTCACATTAAGGGCTCTAATGAGCGTATGAGACGTGTTCCTGTGGCTGTAAGTGACGGAGGAATGATGGAGTCGCTGAGAACATGAGAATGAAGCGCACAGATCATTTCATTCCAGTCTGACAACCAATAAGAGTGACCTGAAGAAACCCACAAAGACACATCTGTAATGAGTGCGGAATAATGAGTTCAGGTTTCTAGGGGCATTGCTAGATTGTTCAAGGTGGTTGCTAGGGCATTGCTAGAATGTTCTGAGTGGTTGCTAGGGCGTTACTAGGGTTTTTTGGGTGGATCCGATCGTGAAAAGACCAGGTGTAAATGCCTTCCAAAAACGCTTTCGAGAAATCCGATCACACAAACCACTTCAGGAGTTTTGTCTGAGACGCATTCCAGATATATATATATATATATATATATATATATATATATATATATATATATTTTTTTTTTTTTTTTTTTTGAAATTGAGATTTATACATAGCTTTCCATTGATGTATGGTTTGTTATGATAGGACAATATTTGGTCGAGATACAACTATTGAAAATCTGGAATCTGAGGGTGCAAAAAAATCGAAACATTGAGAAAATCTCCTTTAAAGTTGTTCATTTATGTTCACGATTGTGCTGCATTCACTCACAAAAATAAATGTTTTATATATTTACGGTAGGAAATTTACAAAATATCTTCATTAAACATGATCTTTACTTAATATCCTAATGATTTTTGGCATAAAAGAAAAATTGATAGTTTTGACCCATACAATGTATTAGAGGTATACAAATATACTCGTGCGACTTGTGACTGGTTTTGTGATCCAGGGTCACATATATAAATATTTACCTACCATTATAGTAATAAACGCAACTTTCACACGCATCTGATTGGCATATAAACTGTGCGCTCCTATCTCAGTGTTGCTGTTAAATTGAGGATGTTTTCAGCAAACAGTTTGCTTCGTACAATCAGATTAACGAGTTAAACGGCAAATGTTATTCAACTGAACTGTGTATATGCATTTACACACATTATGTTCTTCGTCTGTGCAATAAATGCACATTCTGAATGAGCGTGGTTTAATAGCGTATTCAACAGCTTGTGTAAAATTAATGTTATGAGCCATTACAGGGGTGGCCAAAATTATGATTTAAAATCTGTGAGAGCCAGAAATGTATCTTCACATTTACAGGAAAGTTGCATATTACAGGTAGACTACTTTCTTCACCCTGATGACAGCGCTACTGCAACACGCATGCTTTCATTGGCGTGTACATTAAATTTGAATATAGCGCGGGAATTGAAGATAGGGTTTATATTCGTTTTGCGGAGACACATTTATGAGGCCAAGTGTAAACAGAACCATTTTAACAAATCAGATATCTATCCTATCAGTAAAAATCCTATCATGCACGCACACCTAGCTTTGTAAGGATATGAGTGAGGTCCTTGTCATGGTTGTCTATGGCGGACTGAAGCTGGTCTTCCAGGTAATGCAGTCGATTACTGATGAGTTCACAGCGCTCCGTCAGCTCTGAAGTCTCTCCACACAGATCCTGAGACACAAAACACACCCACAATCAGCAGGAGATCATCAAACCTGCAATACACTGTTGCTCACACACATCTTTAGTTGGTCAAGTGTGGCCAAGGCCTAAAATTAACACTCGCCAAGAGCCAAATGCGAGTAAAAACTGTTGTTGGCGAATATATGAAACTGAGTCAATTCTAACAATTCTAACAATGCAAAGTTGTGAGAACTTAGGTTTATTTTTTTTTATTTCCAGTAAATCATTTTAGTGCTTCAACTTAAGATGATTTCAGTTGATTGCCAAGGCAAGCTTCTCAACTAATATTTGTTTATATTTTATTTTATTTGAGCTTTATTTCAGTTAACAGAAATGATTTTAATAGTTTTAGTTAATGATAATAACCCTGTTAAAGATATTAATAAATACCTTAAGAGTAAATCAATAATACTAAAATAACAATGATTTGTATGTTTTGGGTAACACTTTACAATAAGATTCATTAGTTAACTACCTTAGTTAACAAGAACTAAGAATGAACAATACTTCTACAGCATTTATTAATCTTAGTTAATATTGATTTCAACATTTACTAATACGTTATTAAAATCAAGGTTGTATTGGTTAACATTAGTTAATGCAGTGAACTAACAACGAACAGCTGTATTTTTATTAACTAACATTAACAAAGATTAATAAATACTGTAACATGTATTGACCATTGTTAGTTCATTGTTAGTTAATACATTAACTAATGTTAACTAATGAACCTTATTGTAAAGTGTTGCCATGTTTTGTAAACATACACAAGGGATAAAATAGATTGCGATGCTTTCCATATGATCTTTTTACAAGCAACTGAGAAAAGCATGCGCTAACGGGGTCAGCCATGAAAAATAGTGAAACTATCCTTAATCTCTATTTGCAAATCTCAAACAAAGTGAAGCATAAAATGATCATGTTAAAACCGTCAACGTCTGTCAGCTCCTCTTCCCCAGTTCCCCTCATAAGACTCCAGAACTGACAGGCTGTACCTCCGTGATGCTCTAATGACTTCACTCAACAGTTTAGCATGAGGCAGGTAACTGGGACAGGTCCACACGGCCGGGTCTGTCCCAATTCCATCAAACCGTGATTCACTGTTTTCCTCCCGCGCTCAGAGTCAGGGAGCGTCTTAAGGTGGTCGACTGACTCACGTCTGCTCATTTCCCTCAGGAATGGCCTCGTGTCGGCTGTAATGAGGTCTTCGTCTATTTTTAGACCCACCACACCAGCTAATGAAACACCTTTTATAGATGCTAACATCACACTGTGGGCGAATTAAAACACTTTTGAGTGAGGCTGGGCTGGAGTCTCCGGGGACAAATTCAAGAACAACATCCACAGAAAGCTGTGAGATACAGTTATTGAGACCTAATGGAAATCACGCTGGGCGTATGCGTTTTTAAAGGTCACCACGATCTCTTTATAGCGTCTAAAAGGACGGCGACACACTCGAATGCATATAGACTGCAAAAATTGCACCTTTGTGATAATCATGAGAGGCATATTACTCAGGAAATCGTTCACGAAGGGAAGATCAATATAATTCTGATCCTATCAAACGCACTATTCCTACTTACGAAGAGATTATTTAACACTGAGACGCTTAAAGGGATAGTTCATCCAAAAAATGAAAATTCTGTCATTATTTACTCACCCTCAAGCATGAAGTTCTTTCTTCTGCTGAACATAAAGGAAGATATTTTGAAGAATGTCGGCAACCAAACAGTCGCTGATCCGCATTGACTTCCATTGTGTAGAAGAAAAAAATAAAATACTATGGAAGTCAATGGGGACCAAACACTGTTTGGTTACTAACATTCCTCAAAATATCTTTGTAATATCTTCAGTATAAGATATTAATATAGGTTTTGTGATAGAAATATTTATTGTAATGGGTATTTTCAACACTAAATGTACGGAGAAATGCAGACTAAGGATGCTCAGGTCAAAGGCCATATATACACCAAAAAGTGCTTAACACGGTAGAACTAACAGTCGTATGATTAGCTTAGATCATTACAAACCAATCCCCAGAACAAATCACAGTGAAGAAGATTTGAGTGACATTGATTTTTACTCAACTGTATGATTTAAATGTACATGTATCTTTCTATTCAGGAAACTCACTTGTTTAGTTTAGTTTTGGTTTAGTATTGTATTTTAAGTATTCAGGTAATTCAGGGAATTACCTCAAGATACTGTAGTTATTATTTTTAACAACTGCAAGTTGTTTAAATTGTCCGTGGTGAAGAAGTCAGATTAAGTAGGTTGGTATTCGGTATAAAGAATTTCCACGACAGTTTGAAACAACTTGACGGTGAGTAAATTATGACAAAATGACACACAATTTGTTTTTGTTTTTAATCATTTAAAAAAAAAAAGACATTTTCGTTAACAAATGCATCCTGAATGTTCGATTTTGGGGAATCACTTGTTAATATGATTGTTTAGATCAGAGTTAAAGAATCATTCCAATTATAAATATATATGCATATATTATTGTGATTAGATAATTACATGTTCATTTGTATGTGGGCATTTATTATGCTTGTTTATTTTTTGCTCCCCCCCCCCCAATCAATCTGATTGTACTGTGCTTGAGATGCTTGTGCTTTTCTTTAAAGGAACACGCCGATTTTTTGGGGCTTCTCAGGCGCTGCGAGTAAATCACTCCGCCCAAGTAGCAGTGCTTCGCCTTCTGAGAATATAGTTCCCAGTATGTATACGGTTAGAAGATGGCTGAGTCTCATGTGATCTTGTTATTTGTACACGCTGTGACTATACAAATCACAACATGTAAATAGGAAAATGTTGGCGTTATTTTGTCACTTATTGGGAGCAGTATGCTAGCTGGAGCCATTTACCTCCAGTCTTTGTGCTAAGCTAGGCTAGCGGTGGGTGCGTCAGACAGAGTTACGGCACGCACGGAGATGAGAAGGGTATGTATGGACTAATCTAACTCTGGGGGATACGGTGAATAAGCTAAAGTCCCAAAAAGTCGGTGTGTTCCTTTAATAAAAAATAAAAAAAAACAGAAAAATCATTCCGAACCCTTATGAGCTTCTTTCTTACAAGTGATTAAAAAAAAAAAGGGGTCGTAAAGGTGGAAGATTGACTTAATGTACCATAAAAAGCCCACACTACTTATAAAGTTATATTCTGAAACAATTTGATAACATTGTGTGTCTTTAACACAGAGTAAACACTGAGATGACAGACTGAAGTCTTTCACTCACCTCAGGAGACTCGTCCTCCAAACAGAAGAGAAACTCCTCTAATTTCTGCAAGAGACAGGAGGACAAATGATTCACTTTAGCAGAAGATTAAAACAAAACAATAAACCTCATCTATTATTAAAAAGCACTCAGCGCACTGACATTACGGGAAGTGCGCAATAACTCGTCATTACGGCTGACAAGAAGAAAAATAATTGAATGGGTTCGGCCCATCTGTGTGGTAATGATTGCATTCAGGATTTGTGTGCTAAAGCAGAGACAATAATTAGCACAGTGGCAGATATATTAGTTCAACTCGAGCTGATGGGAGGCGACCTCAGTAAAACACATTACAGCTTCATTTCTCATAGATTTAGATTTAAATGACACAATATTAATTATCATCTCCTGTCAGCAGGGAGCAATATTAAAGTGGAGACCACTGCCTCTTATTAGAGTCTGACTTTTAAATCATATTTTGTTTGTCAGAAAGTCATTGGTATATTGCCAAATAAATATATTCATAAGAAACATAGCACTGAAAAAAAATTTATACAGACTTATATAAATATAAAAGTGTGTCCAATAGCACAAATACAATAATAAATGAAATTTGTAAATTATAGTAAATAGAAATAATTCATATTTATACATATTTAATATAATTTACTACTGGGCTGAGAAGAAGGAGAAGAAGAAGGAGAATTTTACAATATTTAATTATTATTACTTTATTATTATTATTATATTAAATTATATTTAATTACATTATTATTGAATCTTATTTACAGTAATACATATATGTGTCCAATAGATAATAGTCCAATAATAATAATATTAAATATTTAATTATGTAACATATTTATATATTTTACAATATTTAATAACAATACTTATACTATATTATAATTGTATATATTATATATTATTGTATTACATTACATTACATTAAATTATATTATTATTAATTGCAATTATTATTTGCAAGAGTGTCCAATAGATAATAGTCCAATAAATACAGTAATAATAATATACTGTTATTATATTCATATTTATTGGATTTTTACGTAAATAATATTGAAATAACATCAATAATATGCTGTGCAGGCGTTATGGAGGATGAAAGCGGAGAGGAAAACAGTGTGTCTCCTCACCTGGAGTCCTGGAGGAGTGTTAGGAGGAGTGGCTGATCTTCAACAGACAAAAGACAGAAAGAGAAAGAGAGACACAGCCATGCACTTACAGACAATAGAGCCCTGCTGAGCCGAAACATATCACAACCAGTTAGAGAAAGTTATGAACAAGAAGGGCAGAGAACGGAGGAGAAAAAGAAAAGAGTGGAAATTAGAGTCATTCAGAAAATGGATGGTTTTTATGGAAATGAAAGGAGTCGAAGGAACAGGGTTTCTATTTGTAGACGTTTCTCATTTTGTCTTTCATAAAGAACAGTCATTTTCCAGTGTGAGTTGGTGCTGTACTCTTCAGGTTAAAATCAGTCCAAGATGACGTGCATATATAAAACTGTCCAAACTACACAAATTATGTTCATTATAACACTAACTAAAAAAAAGTATGGTTTTAAATCACAGTACCATGCCATTATTATCAATACCATCACTGCTGGTTAACATTAACCCTATAACGCCTACTGTATTATATTTGATACGAATATTTCTAAGGCCTCTGAATTATCAATATTATCAAACAATCTACTGCATGCCTTCTGTCGGTTGATTGATAGTTTACACTTTTAGTATAATTGTACAAACGTCCGCCTTCAGCTCGTGCTTCACAGGTCTTTTTGCTGTGAAATCTTTACTGATTTTATCAAGTAAACGTAAGAATCACTATATGATAATGTTAGTAATATTTCAAGATGAACACTTACTGGACTGAATAACTTATTATCCATACATAATTTTTTTTTAGAAAAATGTAAGTATTAAATATGATCATAAGGCTTTTGAGGAAGGTTTATTTGTTAATCTCTCAATCATCGTTATATTGCATTGCATTGTGTTTTAAAACTACAGATCAAAAACCAACCATTTAAATATCATCTTACTAAGACATATTATTGTCAGATATAGTGATGACTGATTTTTCTATCATTTTACGCAAGTATTTTCTATGCTGTTATAAAGACCTCAATGATTTACATTACAGGCAATAGAATTTCATCTTATTTTGTGGCCAAAATAAATACCAGCATCTGCATATTCTTGCTCAGTTTGGGCCTCTGAATAAAATTGAGCCATTTTTTCATCCACATTATATCATACTATAGATATAGATTTTGTCTAAAGGTTCAACAAACGGTTCCATTAAAAATTGACTATTATTTCATATGTAAGACAACTGAAGCAGCCTATAGTGAAGTCAGTGACAGTCGATAAATACAAATAATTTCAGAGGTGGAGTAAGTTAAACATTTTGATGAAAGTTTACAAAGACAAACATTTTTAGACCATGAACATGTATTAAAGGGATGGTTGATTATGATTTCACTTTTTTAACTTTAGTTAGTGTGTAATGTTGCTGTTTGAGCATAAACAACATCTGCAAAGTTACGACGCTCAAAGTTCAAAGCAAAGGGAGATATTTTATTTGAAAGAAATTGTTTTTTAAGGACTACAACAAACGGCTGGTAGAGACTACATGACATTCCTCCCGGGTTAGTGACATCACCAACCCCAGAATTGACATAAACCCCGCCCCCTGAACACGATTTATAGATTATCAAGACAGAATATGCTAATCAATGACTGGAAGATACTACACAAACTACATAAATTCATCAACTAACCATTCAGAAATGTCCTGTTGCTTCTACATGTTGTCACTTCTTGAGTCTCTCCATCTTTCTGACTCCGGTTTGAACATAAAAGGCTGAACAGTTTCTGAAATTTTCAGTGCATGTCTGTGTGAGGTAATCGGAGTTGCAAACACACGAGCTCTTGAAGCTCCGCCCCCTGTGCTGGGAGCAGCAGCTCATTTGCATTTAAAGGGACAGACACAAAACGGTCCGTTTTTTCTCACCCTCAAAAAGTGACAAATTTAACATGCTATAGAAAATATCTGTGGGGTATTTTGAGCTAAAACTTCACACACACACTCTGGGGACATCAGAGACTTATTTTACATCTTGTGAAAGAGGCATTATACCACCCCTTTAAAGAAAGCAAATTTTGAAGTTTCATGTTTGATTGTTAAAAGCACAATGGGGTGTGTGTGTGTGTGTGTGTGGCTTTACCTTAGTGAACTCTGAGTGCTGTAGATCAGCCTCAGGACACCAGCGCCCCCCCAGAGCCGTCAGCATGGCACAGTCCGCCTCCTCTTCAGTGATCAACACAACATCTGGACCCGGTCCAGGCGTCGAGGGGAGATCCTCCGCTTCTGAGACGCTGGGCTGATCCAGGCCTTTCAGGAGAAGATGACAAGCCTCCAAATCTGCCTCCCAAATGTGTTCCAGCGCTGGACATCCACAGCTACAGTGAGAAATACAATAAATTACACTTGCTTTGATGCTTTACCTTTATATGCAACGACATTCACACACATCTAAGTCTGAATTAAGTGCACTAATACTTTTTGGGGGTGAGTGTAACTAAGGACAAATCTCTAAAACAGAGGAACTTAATTTATCTGAGCACCTGTCAAAGCTGATGTATCAAACTATTGGAGTCTTTCCATTTCCAAAAATAAGACTGAAAGTTCATGTATATTCATGAAATGAGACATTACTTCTTTGCCAATGGCTTTGCAGCGTCTTTTAACTATAAGTTTTTTTTTGACGCAAGGCAGAGAAGATGCTCCACTTTTAATATTAGATGTCCACTAAAGTTTGTTTGTTTTTTAAAAGAAATTAATACTTTTATTTAGCAAGGATACACTGAACTGATCAAAAGTGACAGTACAGACATTTATGTAATGTTACAAATATTTCTATTTCAAATAAATGTTGTTCTTTTGGACTTTCTATTAATCAAAGAATCCTGAAAAATAAAATGCATCACAGTTTCCACATAAATCTGAAGCAGCAACTGTTTTCAACATTGATAATAATCAGAAATGTTTCTTGAGCATCAAATCATCATATTACAGTGAGGAAAATAAGTATTTGAACACCCTGCTATTTTGCACGTTCTCCCGCTTAGAAATCATGGAGGGGTCTGAAATTGTCATCGTAGGTGCATGTCCACTGTGAGAGACATAATCTAAAAAAAAAAATCCAGAAATCACAATGTATGATTTTTTAACTATTTATTTGTATGATACAGCTGCAAATAAGTATTTGAACACCTGAGAAAATCAATGTTAATATTTGGTACAGTAGCCTTTGTTTGCAATTACAGAGGTCAAACGTTTCCTGTAGTTTTTCACCAGGTTTGCACACACTGCAGGAGGGATTTTGGCCCACTCCTCCACACAGATCTTCTCTAGATCAGTCAGGTGTCTGGGCTGTCGCTGAGAAACACGGAGTTTGAGCTCCCTCCAAAGATTCTCTATTGGGTTTAGGTCTGGAGACTGGCTAGGCCACGCCAGAACCTTGATATGCTTCTTACAGAGCCACTCCTTGGTTATCCTGGCTGTGTGCTTCGGGTCATTGTCATGTTGGAAGACCCAGCCTCGACCCATCTTCAATGCTCTAACTGAGGGAAGGAGGTTGTTCCCCAAAATCTCGCAATACATGGCCCCGGTCATCCTCTCCTTAATACAGTGCAGTCGCCCTGTCCCATGTGCAGAAAAACACCCCCAAAGCATGATGCTACCACCCCCATGCTTCACAGTAGGGATGGTGTTCTTGGGATGGTACTCATCATTCTTCTTCCTCCAAACACGTTTAGCGGAATTATGACCAAAAAGTTCTATTTTGGTCTCATCTGACCACATGACTTTCTCCCATGACTCCTCTGGATCATACAAATGGTCATTGGCAAACTTAAGACGGGCCTTGACATGTGCTGGTTTAAGCAGGGGAACCTTCCGTGCCATGCATGATTTCAAACCATGACGTCTTAGTTGCTCCAACAGTGGACCTTTTTTCACCAAGCTGCTTGGCAATTTCCCCGTAGCCCTTTCCAGCCTTGTGGAGGTGTACAATTTTATCTCTAGTGTCTTTGGACAGCTCTTTGGTCTTGGCCATGTTAGTAGTTGGATTCTTACTGATTGTATGGGGTGGACAGGTGTCTTTATGCAGCTAACGACCTCAAACAGGTGCATCTAATTTAGGATAATAAATGGAGTGGAGGTGGACATTTTAAAGGCAGACTAACAGGTCTTTGAGGGTCAGAATTCTAGCTGATAGACAGGTGTTCAAATACTTATTTGCAGCTGTATCATACAAATAAATAGTTAAAAAATCATATATTGTGATTTCTGGATTTTTTTTATTTAGATTATGTCTCTCACAGTGGACATGCACCTACGATGACAATTTCAGACCCCTCCATGATTTCCAAGTGGGAGAACTTGCAAAATAGCAGGGTGTTCAAATACTTATTTTCCTCACTGTAGAATGATTTCTGAAGGATCATGTGACACTGAAGACTGGAGTAATGATGCTGAAAATTCAGCTTTGATCACATGAATAAATTACACTTTAACATATATTCACACAGAAAACAGTTATTTTAAATTGTTTTTTTTTTTATCAAATAAATTCAGCCTTAATGAACACTTCTTTCAAAAACATTAAAAAACTCAAAATAGCAGTAGAGTATAAAAAACAAGATTGCATGAGCAACTATCCAATGAGGAAAAACCTGGGGCGAATAATCCCATTTGATAACATTTAAGAGAATTGTTCAGAGCTAGAAGGTTTCTAATTTAATGTCATGCTATAGTTTTCCCTTGTTCAGACTTGGCAGATAATAATAAAAAAAACATTTCATTAGCCCTTTTCGGACAGGACTAGTTTAACATGGAGAGGAGGGGTAACGTAATAATTACCAGAGCTTCTCAATGATTTTAGTCCCGTCCGAATGTGCATCTCAGTGATCATGTCGGACAATGTCAATGAAGATTACGGCGACTTTTACCTTCAGTAAAAAGGTCTGGAAAAATGACCTCAGGTAATACTAATCCCGTGCGAATAGACCCGCTGTAAAAATGTACGTAAATATTTCATCATTTCCTGTTTAAAAGTAGTTTTCCGCGGTTTTTCAAGTATGGAGACGCTTGAAGAAGCATCAGTTGCGTTCGAGACGCTGGGACGAGTCTGTGGCAAAACTCAAGTGTTTCACACACACTATTCACATCAGAAAGAAGATCGAAAGCACTTGTTAGAGGCACGAAACATCTTTTAGCGTTAGCTAAGTGCCTATTACCAACACAATCCAATCTGAAGTTAATTGATACATCGTTCGACCGGAAATAACTGTTTTATAAATATAGGTTATATGTGTTTGCGCACGTGATATCAGGAAGCAGCGTAATACACACATGACGACAGGAGAGACGGCAGTGAGTAAATGGAGTTACTCTCCCACTTCTGCTAGTTTTACTGAGATATCTTTTCCCGTGCGAATTGGCCATTCATATTACAGACGTCCTGTGGTAAAATTACATTACTCCATCTACCCTTGTAAAGTTAATCCCGTCCAAATAGGGCTATAGACTACCATATATCATGGTCCCTCATTATTTTCAGAGTGACTCTTTTGGCTTCAATGTCATATATGTCACTATATAAAGACACTAAAGCTCGCTGCCGTCTCCTATAATCCATGAAACTGGAGTTCGGCTCTTCTGTGGGCAAACTCATACGGAGAGAACAATAATTACAGTCTTCACACCCACTGTCTCCAGAGACAGACAGCTTCCTAAAGCGACAACAGACAACACTGTACTCTGTCCAGAAACCCCATCAAAACTCTTTGCTCCTCCCGGTGGCTTTATCACGCTGCCACACAAACCTACAGAGATTCATTTACGTGTTTGTGTTTGGTTTCATGCATCATGAAGGGCAGAGAAAGTAAAGTAAATGTGCATAAAGGATCTCTCCATGACTCACAATGGATTCCAGTAGAATTTGACATGTTAGAATGTTGTAAAAATGTTGGATTACAACAGAAATTGATGTTAGAATATTGATAAGGTTGGATCCCAATTGAAGCTGACGTTAGAATGTTGCTAAATGTTCAATGTCATTAGAATTTGATGTGTTAGAATGCTGTTAAAATGTTGGATTCCAACAGAATTTGACATGTTAGAATGTTGCTAAAATGTTGGATTCCAATAGAAATTGATGTCAGAATGTTGTTAATGTCGGGTTACAATAGAATTTGACGTTAGAATGTTGCCAAATGTTCAATGTCAATATAATTTGACGTGTTGGGCTGCTGTTAAAATGTTGGAACAGAATTTGATGTTAGAGCCTGCTGGATACAATTGTGAATTTAATAAAAACGGTATACTATTTTTAGTGATACTTTATCAAATGCTTTAGTAAAGCAGGCCCTTGATGGTTCTCACCAGATGATTTTTATTGTATTTATGTATTAAAGAAACGAAAATGTTGGCACCACAAAAAAAAACATCTATCATCTCTCTGCATTTTCCGACACCAGTCAGTGCTAAAAAAAGAGACAGATAACTTAATTTTAACACCTCAGGAAGAGACACGTGTGTGTGGGTGTGGGTGGGCCATGGAAGGAACAAGCAGGTAAGCAGCATATACTAGGGCTGTGCCGGTACACTTGGCACCAAAACTTGTGCCGGTAAACTTGATACACCAAACACTTCTTTTTTTTGCATGTGAACGCTGCTTTACGAGAACATTATGACACGAGTGAAGCACAAAGCTTTGATTACAAAAGAAGTAATAGGTTATCAACAATTAAATGTTAGATCGCAGCCATGAAAACATTTGGATTCATGCTGAATGAGAGAGGTACGCGAGTCCATAAATTTAAGCTTTGTATTCTGTTTTGCAATCAGGTCACCCGATCATCAGCGAATTTAACAGTATTGCATTAGTTATTCCACTGGACATGGGATCTCTTGTTTCTTTTCCCAAATCTTCACTCACGTCTCGCCCGTTTTCACAGGGAATTATAAACGTTTCTTCCTTTTGGTTCGCATTTAATTAGGGCTATTACATTCGCATTAATTCTTTCCTGTGGTAAAGTAGAAAAAAACCCCGCTGTGTGACAGATTCCTTTTTGCTTGCACGTCAAATTCTATTTAACACAGTTTGTGCTTGTGTATATATATATATAGTCAAAAGATTGGAATCATTACGATTTTTTTTTACGTTTTTGAAAGACACTTAATATTTTTGTGGAAACCGTGATGCATTTTTTCATGATTCTTTGACATACCCAAAGTTTTTACATGATAAATGTATCACGGTTTCCACAAAAATATAAAGCAGCAACTGTTTTCAACATTGATAATAATCATAAATGTTTCTTGAGCATCAAATCATCATATTAGAATGATTTCTGAAGGATCATGTGACACTGAAGACTGGAGTAATGATGCTGAAAATTCAGCTTTGATCACAGGAATAAATTACACTTTACAATATATTCACATAGAAGACAGTTATTTTAAATGGTAATATTATTTCACAATTTTACTGTTTTCAAATAAATGCAGCCATAAAATGAACAATCCTTCAACAAATTAATATAGTTCATAAACAACTTGCAGTATAGAATAGGTGTTAATCTGCAAACTAAGACGGCTTTGACTGTGGTTCATCCAATTCGAATTTTAAGTAAAAAATGTTGTTTTATAAGAAGAATTGCTCTTTTCATACATAGTGACCAGAGGCTCCAAAATGACAAAAAAAAGGGTACTTTTAGGTGTTTTTTTTTTTTTTTCTGAAAGCTTGACAGTGTCAATCCCCATGTACGTTCAATGAATGAAAACGAGCAGTCCCACCAGAAGAAAGAAAGTCATACAGGTTTGGAACGACATATGAGTGAGCAAATGGAATATTTTCATTTTTAGGCGAGCTATTCTTTTATTATTCCCATTTGTGCCACAGGAAAGAGAGAGAGAGAGAGCTAGTGAGTTTGGTCCATTTATTTGTAGCTGGGCGAACAAAAGAAACCCTCGTCGGGTTGAGTATGACCGGCGGCTAATGCCTGCCTGCTTTTTGGAGTCGGGTTTCCATGGTGAGTAACAAGGAGAACAATCACTCTGGGTAAAATAAAATTGAAGGAAAGCGAGAAGAGAGGGTTTTCTGGAGACAGTCCCGTGCCACAGCCCCTCCTCTTCAGCTCGTACAGTAATAACCTTGGCAAGAGACAGCGCTTCTGGCATCCGAGCATGTGCTATTCCAAAGGAGCGAACGGTAAACCATATGCCATGCTTCCCTCCAGATGGACGCCCATAGTGTTTTATTGAAATGTAATGAATGCTACATTTCTACGGTTGAGTACAGCAACTAATAACTCATTCAATTATGCCAATTTGTGTGGCATTTAGGTTGAGAGAGATGCTAAATAAAAGCTTTGCAGCTGGAGCATGGTCAGAGCGAAGGAAAGTCTAACCTTTTATTACTATGCGGTGGACAGTAACAAAGTACATTTACTTGAGTACTGTACTTTTTGAGTATCTGTACCTTACTTGAGTATTATTTTTAGTGATGTACCGAAATGAAAATTCTGGGCCGAAACCGAAAATTTAGGATGCTCTTGGCCGAAAACCGAAACTGAAGCCGAAAATGGCTTCTTATAAAAACGTATATATACTGCTTGAATTTAATGGATCTGAAATGAAAAATCACAATATAATAATCAAATTTTATTAACAGTTACATAACAAAACATAAAATATTTTTAACAATAAATATAAATAATAATACCAAATAATATTATTCTTCAAGTTTTATGTTCCATCAAATAAAAAATTTTTTTAAAGTTGTGCAAAAAAAATCCACAATTTTGGAGATTTTTGCAGAACAAATGTTACATATTGCAACTTTGGTGTCCTCTCGTATAGGGCTGTCACTTTTGTGAAAAATAAATCCTGTTCGATTTTTGAGACATAGGCAAAGTGTTCATTGAATCGTTAGTAAATTGCCTATATTTGGCGTTGATCCGTTTTCAACGCCAAATATAGGCAAATCCACGGACAACTAAACAGGCATTAGGACGACCGTAAAGAGGGCGCACAAGTCAGCAATGTGGACTGCCATAACATCAATGAAAAGCATTACTGAAGGCTACATATTATGCACTATATTATGCAGAAATAGGCTGTGTGTGTGTGTGTGTCAGAACCTGCAGTTGCTGAGTGACGCGCGTTCGCTGCGAGCGTATACTGTAGTGACGAGCTGGACGCGCTCCGAGAGAAGGCCGTTAAAATCGATTCCCTATTTTCGTTTTCGAAACTTGTGTTGGCTGGTCCGATCGATTGTGCAATAAGTGACAGCCCTTTGACATGCTTAATCTTTGATAGGCAGACGCGTGATAACAGCTCGACCGTGAGTGAAACCTAAGCGCTTGCGCACGGATGGGAGGGGCGAGTGACATTCATTTTCGGTTAAACGTTTTCGGCTGTTTTTTTTTTTATTTCGGCCCGAAACCGATAATGCCATTTCGGCCGAAAATTTTCGGCGGCCGAAATTTCGGTGCACCCCTAATTATTTTTTCTGGAAACTTTTTACTTTAACTTCACTACATTTGAAAGAGAAATATCGTACTTTTTACTCCACTACATTTCTGACAAGGTCATTGAGTAGAAAGAAGTAACGTCAGTCAGGGGATGATTTTGGTTTTAGGGGTTGCATTTTGGTTGGAAATGAAAGCCGGGTTGACGTTAGTACCCGACTGATGTTGGTATCTGACGTCAACACGATTTTTATTTTCAACCACAATTCAACGCCTGTCCAACATTGGAGATTAATGTCAATCTGACGTTGGATTCTGACAACCTGATTTTAATTTTCAACGTTGGGTTTGGTCTTCTACATGCAAATTTTGTCATTGTTTTGGAGCACACTAGCTTATAGATAACAGTAATGCTAACATTTTCATACTAAAAGCCAAAAAACTTTAAATGGGGCACTATTTGAGGGAACAGCCATTTGGGTGTCCGAAACCATTGTGGACGTTATTGAGTGACTTATTCAATCTCGCATTCAATCCCACTACTGGAAATACATTTGATATTAATATGAGGGTATGCAGGCATAGATTCAGGCATAAGGTACTGTAAGTATTACATACAGCAATGCAACAATAATAAAACAATGCATTGACATATACTTTTTACTTTCGATACTTAAGTACTTTTAAAAACGAGTACTTCTGTACTTTTACTTAAGTAAAAATCGGCCTTTACAACTTTTACTTGTAACAGAGTAATATTTGACTAGTAGTATCTGTACTTTCACTCAAGTAAGGAAGTTGTGTACTTTGTCCAGTATGCTTGAAATGTACAGCTTCTGGTCGCCACTTATGCAGACTTAATATTAAAAGGGCGAAAATAATAGGGCGGGATTGTGTTCCTATTTTCACATTAATTAAACCAGAGGTTCTCAAACGGCTTTGCTTCAGGTCGCAGATTTTACACTGGAAATCAAATGACGACCCAAAAAATGTTAACGTATCGAACTAAATGATAATGTACTTAAATTATTAATAATGCAGTTAAAGGATTAGTTCACTTCAGAATTAAAATTTCCTGATAATTTCCTGTAAATCCTAGAAAGTTTTCCTCAAAAACCTTAATTTCTTTTCAACTGAAGAAAGAAAGACATGAACATCTTGGATGAAAAGTAAATTATCAGGAAGTTTTCATTCTGAAGTGAACTACTCCTTTAAATGCATTAGTCCAGCAATATAGTATATTTAGCCTATATGTCTAAAAAAAAGTGGAAAATATTTGTAATATTATGTCTATATATAATAGAACTGTTAAATATCTATAAGTCTATAGAGTCTATTTATATAGTTTCAGTTGTTATTTGCATTTAGCATTATTTTTATAGATTTTTTGCATTATATATGTCAAGCACATCTTGGTTTATCTAAAACAACAGCAACAGCAACAACATTATTAATATTTCAGATAAACCCACCACGGAATGGAATGTAAAAAACTAAAAAGAAGAACTGTGATTGGTCGCTTCACATGTCAATTTCATTCTAAGTGGGCGGAGCTTGTTCAGAATCACCTGCAAGTGGCTCTAGAGCTCTAAACAAAATTATTAAAAACAGCAAAAAAGTGCTGACAACAAATACACATTTCTGTTAGACAATTTATTGAAGTGGCAGCTCACATCTCAATTTTTTCGTTTCATTTCATCTTAATTTGGAAATGTCACTTTGGACACATGAAGATGAGCTTATCAGGAACGGACTGATGCAGTCAGTGTGGACCTGAATGATTTAATACGCTGAAACATCCAGAGAGACAGGACTGAAATAAGGCCAGACAGTGTGAACTGTTGAAATAATAAGGAAAAATCACCCGAGGGACGAGACGAGGGGCTGTTTGTGTGAAAGAGTGTGAGAGATGGCGAGATGAGAAATATCCAGTACCTGTGAAGTCTGTCCTCCAGAAGCTCAATATACTTCAGAGTGTTTTCTCTTACACTGCGCTCTGTTGAGGGGAAAGAAAATAATGTACATCAAGGAGAGATGCTGGCAAATCATACATATTCATGTCCGGTCAAGACTCTTGAAAACTTATCCAGGTCACATTTCAATAACAACTAAACCTTTTCCCTTCAGATTCTCATCACTGTGAATGGTGTAGACATTGGATTTTTTATTTTGTTTGTGACATTTAAAAAAACAAGACAGAAGAACATATGCTATATATATATATATATATATATATATATATATATATATATATTTATATTTATAGGATATATAGCCTACTTTCGTCTATATATCCTAATGGCTAAAATTCAGGAGGAAAAAATTAATTTCATAGAGAAATCAGAAGCAATATTGGTATCGGTGATACTGGCCTTCATTCATTAAAAGATGCCATTAAACAAATATTTAAAGTATAGGCTACTATCTTTATGTTGTTTCTATGCTAATTTGGAGATTAAATGTTAAAATATTACAATATAAAAATATATAAAAAACTTTCATGTTAGGTTTTATTAATCACGATTAATTACAGAAAATATATATAAATATATATATACACACACAAACTTTCAAATAATAGAACAATTAGATTTTTTGTATCAAAGTTTAATAATTGGGTGCAAAAGTGCTTGCTTGATGAATGAAAATGCAAAATATCTTAATGGTCCTTAAAACAGGTTTTAGGCTTTCTTTCTTTATGCAAAATTGGGTTACACTTTATTTTAAGGTGTCATTGTTGCAGTGTAATTATATATTTAAGTACTGAGTAATATTAATTAACTACATGTACTTACTATAGGGTTAGTGTAGGATTAGGATTTGGTTGAGGGTTAGTTCCATGTAATTATGCATAATTTACTGTTATTACTATGATAAGTACATGTAACATATGCAACAAGGACACTGTAAAATAAAGTGTTACCCAAAATTGTATTTACGTTTGCTTTTTTGGATGAAATATCACACAATATCACACAATCATTAATCATCACTGTTAAAAATTAAATAAATAAATGTGCATGTTTAATGTCAACCACCGTCTCATTGACTCTACTGTTCCTGTTTGTGTCCTGATTTTAAAGCGTCGAGCACAATGTCCACTGGTGTGTGAACATTGATCCTGACAGTGTCTTATTCAAACTGCGTTATCTTCCTAATCCAAGTCCAACTCAAGACACAGCCAGAGAGAAAAATCTGTGAATTTTACCCCTGATTCAGTCTGAACCTGATCTGATGACAGACACGAATTCAGATTTAATCACTGAAATGTGCTCTAATGCCGCCACCGGTCCATATATACATCACCCTCGTGATAGAGCCTAGCTTTCCCACAGACGAGCCGGTCAACATCTTTACAGTGAGAGATCTAGCTTTCCCACAGACGAGCCGGTCAACATCTTTACAGTGAGAGATCTAGCTTTCCCACAGACGAGCCGGTCAACATCTTTACAGTGAGAGATCTAGCTTTCCCACAGACGAGCCGGTCAACATCTTTACTGTGAGAGATGCTGTGTGCAACATACTGTGAGGATCTTCAACAGCAGACCACAGGCAGATGGTGATAGTGGCACATAGTGAAGAAGTGTTGCATGCATTTAGTTTTTCTTGGATGGTAAATAATGCAGCAATCTGTTAAGAGTGGGAAATGGTGTGAGAATGAAAAATATAACAAGTCGAGGCCTAGCAGTTTGTGCACATGCATCAGCTTTGAGAAGATCCGCAGGTTCAGATTCAGCCTGAATGATCGAGACCTGATGATCCAGAGCTGAGGGAAAACCTCTAATCAACAGGGTCTCTGCAGAGATTTTAATATCAATTTAAGACCTACACAAGTACAATTCATTTAATGACAATTCATAAAATGTATTTAATTTTGAATCAGAATTATTTTAGTATAATTGTGATACTATTATAGTTTTTATTCATATTTTGAATGTTTTATTTTATGTTTTCCGATTTAATTTTAGCTAGTTTTAGTAATTTATTTTTTGTGTTTTTGTCTTTTTATAATATGTCTACACAGTTTTTATTTTAGTTTTAGTTATTTTAGTACTTCAAGTCAAACTAAATGAAAATGAGAAATGTTGTACTGATAACTAGCTGAAATAGAATAATTTGAAGACTTTTTTCATATTTTATTTTAGTTAACGTTTATTTATTTCAAGAAACAAAACTCAAGTTTACTGCTTTGGTTTTAGTCAACGATAACAACCCTGTACTGTATGTCCATCCAGAACAACTTATCTCAAAATAAATGTTGTATCTTAGCTTCTTTTACTTTATTAAACAGTCATCTGCAAAACAGGGTGATTGCAAGTATAAAATACTCGAGACATGTTTTATTCAATATACAAATGTGCATTAAAATGGTGTTTGGTTTATGTACTAATATAATAATACATATGAATAATAGACTCTTCCTGTAACGGGACGATCCAGAGAGAATCTATACAAGTTCTTGCTAAACTAAATGCCAGATTTAATTGTGTAACCAAAATACCAATAATATCCAGAATAAGAAAAAAGATTTTATACATAATGCAGGATTTTAATTATAAACAAGCCTGAAATATGCCAGGACTCTTATTTTGAAATGTCATTGATGCTCATTCAGAGATATAAACACTGTCATATTGGATCAACAGTAGATCATAATAAACAGCTTAGCATAAATAATTGCACACTATTAATTGTTTGCAAACTGTTCTGAAACCATAAGCCTGTGGAAAGTGCAACATCACCATGATCTGACTTTGAACATGCAGCGCTCAGTTATTTAACTGGTTCAGTTCACATTATCAGGCCGTATTGCACATTTTGCAAACATTATCCCATGCAAACAACATTTACATACTGTACACAATATGCATACTACACAAATAATATTAGTATGGTAGTATGCTATTCTGAACATCATCATCATTAATAAAAACATGCATAACTTCAACCAGAAGTAGAGCAACAGAAAGCTGCTACACCTTTCCTGCAATAAGAGCTAATTAAGCTGACAAACGGAAAACACCAGATCAGCGTGTCTCTTTTTCTTGCTTTCAGGAGCTGATCTTCTTGCATGATTAGGAAGGTATGCTCAGATGTGACAAAAAGCGAAACGACTTCATTAATTAGCACTTTTCTGACAACTTCACTATCATGCCGTGAACACAAACAGAAGCATTCTGCTAATGCATCTGAAGGACGCTCGTGAGCTAATGAACGCAAAAAGTGCATGCATTTATTCAGAGAAAGATGGTAATTGTTTGCCATGTGTAAAAGAACACAAAGCCTCTTTTACACCATTAATATGCCTCAAAAGCAGACGATACACCTGTTTCAATGCAGATGCGTGGGCATGAAATGCTAGTGCAATAGGGCATAAGAGGAATAGTCTGCTGTTTTAATTGAGTCAGAGACGGCTGTGATTAATGGGCCTCTGTCTGTGTTTCTGAGTCTCAGCACAACGGCACGGAGAGAGAGAAGCACAAAAGCATCTTAGTCAGCACTCGTAGAGTATCTAAACTTGACCTGCTGAGGGCAACTGCACTAACAGGGTATCTGCACAATTTTTAAAGTCAAATTTAAGGCTTTTTAAGACCTGAAGAAATCAAAATTAATACCGTACATTAGGGGTGCGCAATATTGACAAAAATGTGTCTAGATATTTTCAAAGTTTTGTTGATGATAATTAGATGATATTTTACTGATTGTGTTTTTGTACTGGTACCCTGGTTGGTTTAGGCCTGTTGTTGACAGCAGACCCACGAAGATATTCATATTTTTTATATTCTATGCAGTGGTCAGTTCACAGTAGTGACCGAAATTAACATTTTTATTAAGGGGCAATATTTGCCACCTTAAATTGATTTCCAGTGGCATTTTCACCTATATAGTATATTTATAAGTATATTTATGCATAGTGTGGCCTCTTTCCTACTTTATACATTCTAATTATCCAGGCTAGCACTCTTAAAGTTTAATAGTATATGTATTGAGTGAAGCCTGCTCCTATCCTCACTCACCTATATATGGTCTATTGTTTCTAAACGTATTTAGAGGTATGCATCACCTTTTATGTCAAATTCTAACATTCAAACTAAATTATATTAGAATAACACAGTACCAATGTCAAAATAAATCATTAAATTAAAATCCATCCTTGCAGTGCAGAGGTGGCACAGAAGCGGCATCAAAACTGGCATTAGCCTACTATATTTACACTTCATTTACAATTGAATAAATAAAGCTATTCAATATTTAAATATTGTAAACATTGTTCATTCGTGTTTATTTACTATTAGCTAGTAGAGATGATCGGGTCACGTGCCGCTAGGGATCAATTACAAACGCCAAAACGGTATTTATTGTTTGAATTTCGTAATAAAATTGACAGAATCTGAGAGCTGAGATTTTTTTTCATATCATAACTAACCTGCTCTGTCTAGTCTGTTGGTCTCCATGTCCTCTTTGCTTCGCGATTTTTCTGTGCGTGAGAAAATGGATGTGTGGCGTGAGAGCGTGTGAAAAGTGTCAATTGCGTGAGTCTCACGGTGAATGCGTGAGAGTTGGCAGCTCTGTTATTATATTTTGGCTTAATTCTATTTGTTATTCAGATTTTACCTCAAATATTACCTTTGAATTGGAACAACATAATGAGAAGTAATTGGGATGTTAATGCTACAGTAGAAGTTCTTGAATATGTGAACTTGCAAATGCAAGTTGCAATCGGCCTCAGCGATCTAACATCGCTTTTGTGTTGCATTATGAATTGCATTTGGACACATTTCGTAATGCACATCACATGAAATCTAGCGAGTGCAACATGCTTTTATCATTATACATAATGACCTTTTCAAACATAAAGCGTCTCATCAGCAATGCATTGGGTTTAGGTTTGTCTGTCATCTCTTGAAGTCATTTGTCTTGTGAGGTAGATGTTGGACGATCAGGTTTCTGTATATATTTACTGCACAAAGGTCTTCTCCTGTTGTTTATTTAGTTAAAGACTCATTTCCTCACTAGCTTCCAGAAAGAGGAAGACGACATGATCACAGCACACAGACAGACTGAGAAGAACAGACTTGGGGTCAGTTGCAGAAACACAGTCAATATGTTATGACTGTGTCTTAAGAACTATAGTTCTTTTCGGATTCAAATTAGACCAATCTATGTTTATTTATGCATCTGACATAAGTTGACAAATCTTTAAAAAAACAAGAAAAAAAAGATGACTAACTTTTCAGACTAGTCTTAAGCAGTTAAACCAACCAGCTACTGTCCTGAACTACTCGACTAGTCAGGCTTGTGTTAGTTTGGAAGCTTATTGTGTGTTGTGTATACATTTTAACTCTTAACTCATAATCTAAGTTTACGTAAATTCTAAGTTCCCCATCTTACACCCGGTGTTTTTTGCTATTTTCAGTCCGACGCAGTTATCATTTTCACGTCCTGAGCCACGTTGTTTAAATAGCAAATGCATTTGCGCCCATTTGTGCGCCCATGGGCATGCTGGTCTGAGAACGAGGTGTGTTCTGGTGCATTGTTGGCGCGTTGCTATTTTGAGGAACAGAAATAGACTTCTCCACTGACCAACTGAAACCTGGTCTAAAGTCAATGGCACAATATTTTTGTTATTTAAAGAGCGCGTTAGTAATGTGCGCCTATAGGTGGGTCCACAACGTGCGTACACTCTGCTTATTAAACACACAGGGACGCACAGCACGACAGCAGCACACAAAACATGCCAAATATTTAAAATAAAAGGATTACAATGTAAAAGATTATTATTGTGTCCATAAAGATATGATGGAATCCGGCTTGTCCCGTAGATTGTCTGCTTGCGCACTTTTACCTCGTGCACGAGCAGATCCGTTTGCGCTCTGGAGACGCATTCGGTCTTTCCACTATCAAATTCCGTCATGTGAATAGCGAATCTGCCATGGCGCGAGCGCAACTGGAATTTAAAGGGAATGGGAGATGAGACTCTGGTTTAACACACGCAAATCCCAAAACACACACATTACTCATTAAGAGAATAGGGACAACCCTTGTAGACCATGCGCTTGGCGCGCCGACCATTTTTCCCCATTATTAAACTAGCAAAAGTGGATTCGGACACGCCCTAAGTCAACTTGTGCCCTACGCTTTAGACCATGTGCTTAGATCGTTAAAATAGGGCTGCAATAATTTTACAGAAATGTCACCACAGGCACTTTTTCCCCCCAGTTAGCCTGAATTTTAGAGATGTATGACTAACATGCACTGATCACCATTGAATTTACAATGTGCACAAAGACAAATCTGCATACTAAAGTACAATTACAATTACAAGTACAATTCCCTTACTAAAAAGTACTGTGGTAGAGTGATGGTAATAAAATAGTACTTCGATATTCAAAAATTTGTATTTAAATTGAATTCCAGGATGCATGTGCAAGTCTGCAAATGTGCAAATGACCTTGGTACAACCAATGCCCAATAAGTCCAAAAAAATGAATCATATTTATCAAAAAGAAGTTTTATTTGAGCTTTTTCCGCTCCATTTAGGAATTCCTTTCTGAAAGTGAGATGAAAACAACATCTCTTTGTTTGTGCACAAGCTGGGACAAAGACTCATGTTTAAAAATACCATTTAATATGTGGAAATATATTCCTAATTACGCAAGTATACCAACCCAACCGCAAACTACAACCCCGACGTGACAGGTGACGCACGCAAACCCTTTTTCTTATGCCCAAAACAGTGATTTGATGGCAGGTATGTGGCAAATATGTGTGTCAGCATGTTATTACCCCGGTTGGAAGACAAGCTAATAAGACCCTATCAGGAGCAGCCCGTTCATGTCAAAGATCTTTTGTGTTCTGTATCATATTCAGCCGCTTTGCATATTTAGCATCAACGCTCAGCCTATCATTAGCTCACAGTCTCTCTCATCCCAGCACAAAGACACAGACCAGCCGAGCTCTTTGTTGAGCAAAATGTGTGTGTGTGTCAAATTAAGCAGACGAGTGTAATCCCTGTAACGGGCAGGGCGAGAGCTGGCGAGATTCCCGTTGGCTGTCAGCCGGCTTCTCCTACTGTTGTTGGACGTGTAGAGAACCGAATAAATGAAAGACCACCGCCCGCAATCTCCATCCTGCACAAATCCTCATGGGAGGACAGAACGTCACAGATCTGAATGTGCATCTGGTCATTATCGCAAACTATAGTTAGACGATACCGGAACAAGACCAGTGCGTTACCAGTGGATTTACACTAGTGACGGGAGCCAGACATTTAGACAGCTTTCCATTTTTTAACCATTAAACACTGGATGAATTTCACAAAACATGTCAACACTGAGTCTAGATCATATTGCACCTCAAAAAAAGAAAAGAAAAGGAAATTATAATTTGCATGAAGAAATTGAAGCCTATTTTAGGATAATTAACATATAAAAACATATAAATGAACTAATATAAGTATTCATACATTATTTATTCATGGGATATCTTGTACACTGAATTTAATTTATGCTGATTTTACATAAAAAGTCTGAATAGGATGATCTGCATTAATCTAAAAAAAGATGAAATTATATTTTGCATAATAAAAAAGAAGCCTCTAGCAGGATCATTAACATTATTGAACAAAGCTAAATAAATACATATATAAATTAATAAAAACAGTACATCAATATAAATTAAAATTATATGATTCATACATTATAGTAGTATTTATACACTGAATGTAATTTATGCTACTTTTTCAATAAAAAGGATGATTTTCATTAATATAAAAAATAATTTTATTCATTATTCATAATGAAAATAAAGCCTCTTACAGGATCATTAACATTATTTAGTATAAAGCTAAATAAATAAAGTACATAAATAAATGTTTCAATATAAGTAAAAAGAAATATATATATATACACACACAATAAAACTTAAAATTCTGTATAAATATCATACATTATAATAGTGTTTGTACACTAAAAATAATTTAAGCAGATTTTAAATAATACATTTATTGGATTTTTAGTGAAACATTTATAAAGATTTTCTTTATGAACATTAAACTATTATGTATATATTATAAATATTTCTATCCAATTAATTTTGTTTTGAAATATGATCAGTTTTTTGTGAGATTCACCCGGCTGTGTTTAATTCAACATAATCAATAACAAAAGAGCTGTTTTTTATTTTATACTCGCACAATATGGACTCAATGTCAAAGGATTTTGTTTGAAAACACAGTTCAGAGAGACACTGTGTGAGGAATAGAGATATCCACTCTATATAAATCAATAGTGAAACCTACAAAACTTGAACACGTTTTCAGCCGAAACACATGAAGAAATGGCTCCCCCCTGTGTCAGCGAATCTTCAAGGTCTGGGTTCTCATGAATAGAGTCTCTCCTTCGTGTGGTGTGTGTGAGTGTTGCTCACCGTACTGGGCTTCTCTCTCCTGCAGCTCCAGTTTGATGTGGTTGTGTTGCTCCTTCATGCGGGTCAGATCGAGTCCACTTCCAGTGCTCAGCGCCTGCAGTTTCTTCAGCAGCGCCTCCAGACGATCCCTCTCTCCGTACACACTCCTGATTTCTGCCTTCAGTTCTTTCGCACTGCTGAAGTCATTTCCTGCAGCAAGAACAAAACACAGATGCATCTACGTGAACATCATAACAGTTGGAAAAGTTCAGAACGCCACCAGAAAGTAATAGTGATTTCGATAGGCAACTTTGACGTCATATTGAGTGCACTATGATTTGGGACACTCATCACAAACTCACACACTATATAATACAGATAACATGCAAATCGGGATTGGATGGATGGATGGATGGATGGATGGATGGAACGATAGATAGAACGATAGAACGACAGATGGATAGGTAGATGGATGGATAAATGAATGGATAATTGGATGGATGGATGGATGGAACAATAGATGGATGGATGGACGGATGGAATGATGGATGGATGGAACGATAGATAGAACGATAGAACGATAGATAGATAGATAGATAGATAGATAGATAGATGGATAGATTGATGGATAGATAGATGGATAGATAGATAGATGGATAGATGGATGGATCGATGGATGGATAGAACGATGGATGGATGGATGGATGGATGGATGGATGGATGGATGGATGGATGGATGGATGGATGGATGGATGGATGGATGGATGGATGGATGGATGGATGGAATGATGGATGGATGGATGGATGGACGATAGATGGAACGATAGATAGATAGATGGATGGATGGATGGATAGATAGAACGATGGATGGATGAATGGATAGATGGATGGACAGAGTAATGATGGATGGATGGATGGAACGATAGATGGAACGATAGATAGATAGATAGATAGATAGATAGATAGATAGATAGATAGATAGATAGATAGATAGATAGATAGATGGATAATGGATAGATGGATGGATGGATGGATGGATGGATGGATGGATGGATGGATAATGGATAGATAGAATGATGGATGGATGGATGGATGATGGATGGATGGATAAATGGATGGATGGATGATAGAACGATGAATGGATGGAACGATAGATAGAACGATAGATAATAATAATAGGTAATAATATTTCACTGTTTTAACCGCATGTTTGCTCAAATAAGCGCTGGTGAGCAGAAGAGACTCTTGAACGGTATAAAGGCAGAGCGATCAGTCATGAGTCTGCAGAAACACCACAGCGCAGGACAGAGAGTTTGAGTCCGGTCATGACGAGCACAGAGTGACAGGGACAGTGAGTTCAGTGCAGGACAGGCTCTACCTGAGATGGCCGAGAGCTTCGCCTCATGCAGGACCAGCAGCTGCGCTTCACTCTCGCTGACCTTACGCCGCACACGACCCGACAACCTCTGACCCATCACCACCTGAACCAAGACAAACAGAAGACATCACACACCTGGAGGACAAGAGCAGCCACGCAAAGTTACGAATAACGCTAACACTTTACAACAAGATTCTTTAGCTAACATTAGTTAGCATGAGCTACACTTATACAGCATTTATTAATCTTTGTTCATGTTAATTTCAACATTTACTAATACTTTATTAAAATCCTGTTAACATTAGTTAATGCACTGTGAACTAACATGAACAAACAATGAACAGCTGGATTTTTATGAACTAATGTTAACAAAGATGAACAGATACAGTCACAAATGTATTGCTCATGGTTAGTTCATGTTAGTTAATACATTAACTAATGAACCTTATTGTAAAGTGTTACCCAAATAACATTAAATTACGTTGAAAATACGAAATATGACGCATTTTTCATTTAATTTCACATCATCAATACTGAATGATAATGTACGACAGCTGTTAATATTCCGATATTTAGATTTTAGGGTCTCAAATAATGTGTGACTCAGTCTTTCCTAAGAAGGATGAGAGTGTCTTGCCTCTAATTCATATTTATAATATCTAAAATAAAGTTGTATATAGGCCACATAAACTTTTTCTGTTAGGAGAATTTCTTGAATAAAATAAAAATAAAAATCTAAAATACAACATACAATTTGTTCCATATAAAGTTTATTTGTTAAGAGTAAAAGAAAAAGTAAAAAAAAAAAAATGTAAAAAAAAAAAATTAAAATCTTGAATACAACACATCTGTGCCACATAAATTATTTTGTTAGGAGAACATCTTGTGAAAAATAAATAATGATAATAAAATAACATCATAACATTCATTTGTGCCAAATAAAATGTTTTGTTAATAGAATATCTTATAAAATAAAATAAAAATATGTTGTATTTTATTTTATTTAAGATATTCTCTTAAAAAGTTTGTGGCACAAATTTATGTTGTATGTAGGATTTTTATTATTTTATTTATTTTTTTCATTTATGTTTTATTTGATTTAAGATACTCTTTAAAAAAAAAATGGCACAAATGTATGTATTGTATTTAATATATTTTAATTTAATTTAATTTATTTATTGTATTTTTTTATTTGACTTTACTTTTCGGTAATAAAATAAAATAAAAAACATTTGTGCCACATAAAATGTTTTGTTAAAAGAATATCTAATAAAATAAAATGTGACAAATGTATGTTGTATTTTATTTTATTTTGTTATTTTATTTTATTTAAGATATTCTCTTAAAGTTTATGTGGCACAGATTTATGTTCTATGTAGGATTTTTTGTTTTATTTATTTTTTCATTTATGTAAGGCACAAATGTATGTGTTGTATTTAATTTGTTTTATTTTATTTATTTTGTTTTTTATTTTATTTTACTTTTCGGTAAGCGACTAAATAAAAAAAAAATAAATAAAAATAAAAATAAATGGAAAAATAAAAATAAAAAAAATAAAAAATAAAATAGCATTCACCGAACATGCCACAGAACATTCTGGAAGTCTGTAATCATGGACCAGATGCCACACTAGAGACACAACGGACCTCCCGACGTGAGAGTGGTTGTGAGACGCAGCCAGACGTGCCGAAGCTGTGCATCAGATAATGGCAGACCAGAGGGCAAAGTCACACTGTGCCATTTTTCAGGCAGCTCAGATCCAACCCGCGGTGCCAACACACACTCTCTGAGCCCGAGGCTCACACTGCAGCCACACCGATCCCACTGACACCAGCTCACACACACACACACACTGAGAGCTAAATGACAATTTCCCATGCTGCTCACAGGAGGAAAGCAGCTAATTTTGTCTCAGATTGTGGTGGGAGAGCTGACAGAAGTTAACTAACCAAACTCTCACACATCACAATTTATTGCAACAGGAACTGACACCAGAACCATAGTAATGCGACTTGTATAATGCAATTAAAAGTGCACGCATTTGTATTTGTCCCGAATGAGAGTTTAGTTGTATACTGTATTTCACTTTAAACAGGATTGCCGTTTATAAAAAAATGTGTTTACAATGAATGCCTCAATAATTTATGTTTGTTTTATACTTTTTCATTTCTGTTCTGAAAACCATTACATTTAAAGGATTTGTTGTGGAGCAGGGGCGGCGCTAGGGCTGGGCTAAGGGGGCTTAAGCCCAGAATGTTTTTAGTAAAGCCCCAAATATTTTGTTACCTTGTCTTTCTCATAGAGCAAAACAATTAATCAGAAAAACAAATGTGAATAAGATTACAGCAGCCGCGATTACCTAATCATGAAAAGTGCATATTACAGTTTTATTTATATTTTTCCCTTTGCATTAAAGGTACTTACGACGTGCTTTTGCAGCGCTGAGCATTGTAGCCAATCACAGACATGTCTGTTGAACGCATCGGCCAATCAGAGGCGTTTAAATGAGTCGCTGTGCTGAAGATGTGTTTTGCGCGAGCTCACCGAGTTCTATACTTTTGCAAACCTGTCATTATTACTGGCAATAAACTTAAGATGCAAATAAGAGATTAACTGCAATATACTTGATATTCTTGATGCTGCTCTGATGCATTACGCACCGCTCTGTTTGTTGTTAGGAAGACTAAAAGTTCAGCGGTCTCGCTCATCAATGTCAAAATGATTAAAGAAGTGAACGAATGCCTGGTAAAATGTAAGTAGATAAACATTTAATATTTCACTGTTTTACAATAGAAATGTTCAACTACCGACAGTATCCGGTGACGCAAATTACTCAACTTATTTTATTTATTTATTAAATTGTGCCTTTTTGAATTGACAATATGCTATAATTTCCTTGATTCATTTAGAGAGAACGCATGCATAATTAAAAATAAAATATTATTTGCAAATAGTTACAATTATTTCACTAATACAATAAGCCTTTCTTTTTCTTTATTCCCTTAAATCACTAATTAATTCCTTTAAATTAAAATACCCAATTTTAGTTTGGGCTAAAGCCCCGAATATCCACTGACCTTAGAACCGCCCCTGTTGTGGAGTGAGGGGAACTAAAATGCATGTTTCTAGAGTTTATAATGCTTGTAACCATTTTGTTTATTTACATTATTTATGAATATGTAATAATAAAATGTGACTTATTCACCAATGCAATTTTCTCTCAAGAATGCATCTTATAGTCCGGATAATACAGTATATGCTGCAAAAAAGTTTTTTTTTAAATGCATTTTTACATTGTACTATGCTACATTGTTGTCATATGAACTTATTATGTTGCTTGTCCAATTATCAGAATGGTTATTTTGCATTTTTAATAAAATTTTATGAAAATAAAAAAAATAATGATCAATATAATCAAATATTGAGTCACTTGACAATCATGGCTGAGATAATTTACTGTTCTTTTAATCACACTGGAAATGAAAGGTGAAGTCGAGTGCATTGCGTTGTGAGATACAGTATATCATCTAAATCTAATGAGGTTTATGCTTAAAACAAGTGCATTAATCTGGCATTCGTGCATTATGAGGTTGTGAATGAAACATCTCACCCAAATTGCACACAATATCTGTAATATTTCATGCAACTAACAGGACTGTTCTTTATGACCTACTGTATAATTACGTGACATTGGCCTCGTTTACACTGTCAGTGAAATGTGACCCAATTCCGATTTTTTGCTCGTATGTGACACAGATCGGATATGTTCTATGACAGTGTAAACGGATAAAAAACGCATGCATTCGGATATTTCAAGATCGGTTTCAGGCCTCATGCATATGTGGAAATAAATCAGATATAAATCAGATATGTGCCAATGCGACTGTCATGTAAACAGGCAGATTGGATTTTCTGAGAAACACACCCAGATTAGCTTCGGTTAAACAGGCGTATGATAATTTGGGTAAATGTGTAATCTAGATTTATGCCTATTTTTTCACATCTTCATGGACACAACAATGATTTCCCTCGTGTGGTAATATTTTTCCTTGTAATTATGTATGGTTTGCAAAAATGGGAACTGCTGCGTCTGTGTAGATGAGAGAATCAAAGTGTATCCGCGTTGTGCACACGCTACATTATGGCCAAGCATGCGCCCTTAAAATAGCATCTGAATAACGCGCCGCTGACTTTAGACGAGGTTTCTCCTGGTCTGTGGTGGAATTGTTTTCTGAAACTGCAAAATAGCACCAGGGAACGTTTGCGCCGGAACACGCCTCCTCTTTGCGCTGAACCGCCCCCGGGAGCGCAAGTTCATTCCCTAATTTACCGACGTGCGTCTGTGGAGGGAAAAGTCCGCTGTGCGCGGGTGCAAAATAGGAATGATACATGCATCCGTGTACAAAGTCAATTGCGCTGGGTGCAAGATAGGGCCCAACATATCAAAGGTTGGCTTGCTCATCCTAAAATTTCAGACCCACTGCTTCTCATTAAAGCCCGCCACAATATGTTCCCACCAGTCCTGAGATCTCTCTCGCACACAATAACAGAAGCATGCGCAGACTGCAATGATGGCACTTTTCGTCCTCCTCCGCCTCATAATCATGGTGATTTTTGGCGAACTTCGCATATATCGCAGAGCTAGCATCAATCATATTTTGCGTTCGTCCATCTGTGCAAGATAATTTAACCCTTTAAGTATGTGCGATGTTTCAGATAGTATGGCAAGTGTAAACACATGAATCGGATATGGGTCACAATTGAAAGAACGTGTAAACGGACGGTCAAAAAAAAATCAGAATTGGGCATCAAGACCTGCAGTGTAAGCGAGGCCATTAACACTTATTAAAGATAGTGTTGACTGGTTCGATTAATATGTGATTAATATGTGGACTTACTTTAGCCGTTGCCTCTTTGATGGACAAACTCAGCGTTCGCTCCTGCTCCTGAAGTCTGAAAGGTAAATAAACCATGTAAATAATGCTGACAATAATGAGATGTGAACAATAAAGTCATACATTTTACCATAAAAAAATCATGCCAAACAGTAATAATGGTACTTCATTTATCAACACCACTAATAAATACAAGCAAGCAATATTGTATAACAGGTTGTGAGTGTTTAAATTGTGATTAAACAAATGCATAAAGCGCCCCCTGCTGGTTATATACAGATCCCTCTTTAGATTAATAAGTGGATATGATTTCAGTAACATCTCAGACTGAGAAAAGGTCTAAAATGTCAGCTTTTTCTCATCAGGAGCCTTGAGAGGTTCTTCTTAAACATTACGCACAGGTTTTGGATAGAAACCACACGAGGATCTGTAAAGCCTGAAAGCAATAAAAATTCATAACCACGCTGAAAAGTGCGTCTCATTTCCAGAAGGCACGGGTAAAAATACAATAAAAGAGAGATGAAGGGAGAGAGGATTGCACGAGCAAAAATAGCACTGAAGAGTCCATGTGGACTCAGCTGCTTCTCCTCAAAACTCACTTTAAATCGGCCCTCACTGCAGGAGAAAATAAATCAATCTCTCAGCAGGGTTTGTTTAGCTCAGCTCAATGTTATGACCTCAATCTGCACCGTACCTCCGATAAATCTACATACGCATCAAAATCAATCTGTGAGAGACCAAACAGAGTCAGGCAAACTAGAGTTCAATATTTCTCTGCTCAAAGGCAGAAGTTTTGATGCCCTTCATTTTTCACCAGAAACTGAACCCACTGAAGACGAGATTCAACTGAAGCACGTCGATCTCAAAGTGTCAGGGTGTCAGAGTGTCACATCTGATGCTGTGACGGGACTGTACACATTCATTTGCTTTAAAATATCAGCTTTCGGTTTCTGTTCTGCCCTGACCTGACGGACAGAAGACAGAAATGATACAAAAAGTTACAGAAAGAGGTCAATAAGAAGAGAGATTTTAATATTAATACAAACTGATGGCATTACAAAGGTATCAGATTATGTACTCGAACTTCCACTTATAATTATAATTAATTATATTAATAATAATAGTAAATCATGAAATCAATGGTAAATCATAAATAATCATTATTGTTATTATCATCATCACCATCATCATCATAATAATAAAAATAATACATCTAATAATACATTTAATACATAATAATCATAATTAAAATTTAAATATATTAAACATATTATAATATATTTTAATACATTATATTAGATATAATTATTATATATAATAATAATAAAAAATAATAGTAGAAGTAGTAGTAAATCAATAGTAAATCAGAGTAAATAATTATTTATTAGTGTTAAATGGTTAAAATGTCTAATAATAATAATAATAATAATAATAATATCTATAACAATAATAATAATAATAATAATAATAATAATAATAAATCAATTGTAAATCATAAATGATTATAAGTGATATTTTTATCATCATCATCATCAATAATAAATCATCATCAATAATAAAAAATAATCACCAATCAATTAAATCACTATAATAATAATAATAATAATAATAATAATAATAATAATAATAATATCTATAACAATAATAATAATAATAATAATAATAAATCAATTGTAAATCATAATAAATGATTAAGTGATATTATTATCATCATCATCAATAATAAATCATCATCAATAATAAAAAAGAATCACCAATCAATTAAATCACTATAATAATAATAATAATAATAATAATAATAATAATAAACAATAATGATTTTGTTGTTATCAATAACACCAAGAGTAATAAGTTTTATTATTGAAATTATTATTATTTCTGTTGTTGTTGCTGCTTTGTTATTATTAACATTAATAACAATATTAATAAAATAAATTATTATTATTATTATTATTATTATTATTAATTTATTTTCTAAACCTGTAAGATTTGCTGAAAATCATCACTCCCCTGTAGCTTGCAAACCTCATTTACATCTGCACTTTTTCAAACATGGTGCCTTCAAATGAATTGTGGTCTTGTCCGTTAGCGACGTGACAAGTTTGATAGTGTGTAAATGTTCATCCCATAATGACTCCAGACTCCAGTAAGTGAACGCTATGCTGAACTTCCAGAAGTGCGAGTAAATAAACGAATCCCTAAAAGAGGGTTTCATGCACACACATTACATTTTATGTAAATAGCTGTTCCTTGTGGAAGATATTTTATCTTTAAGATGTGTGTGACCATCATATAACAGTAAAAGAGCACACACAATCCTTATTCTATTATGGAATTGTATTTGAATGGTAAAGAGTGTTGGCACGTGACCGGAGGGCCTCCACTCAAGGACACAATATGATGAACAAGTCTAAAAATGTCCCACATATGGGTGAAAACACCATCATTGGCCTAGAAAGATAACATTCTGGGAGTCAAGGCTATAAAGGAGGAAGGATCACGGTCACACTCTGAAGCCAATCTGTGTGACTGTACGACTGCTGAACACTTCTTGCAAGAAAATAAACCTCATCAAAGACAATTGCTATATGTTTGTGTCTTATTCAGTGATATAATTTTGTTTGTCATCCACTTTTTACACATTTGGCAGGTCCCAGGGTTCCCACACCTTGGTTAACTTCAAATTCAAGGACCTTTCAAGGACTTTCCAGGTCCAAAACCCTCAAATTCAAGGACTTAATGTGGGAACACATTTGTTGTCCAACAACAAACGTTCAGGTTCCATCGTAGTAGTTTTGTGCGAGCATGAACGTCATGGCAACGTACAACTCACGCGGGAAACACTTAACGTAACGCGTAATTGTGCGTAACTAACGTGAATCAAGCAAGCTAGTGTGCATAGGCCACGAAGTGTTGACGAAATAACAGATTAGCGGACCAGAGGGAATAATATGGAATTTTTTTTCACTATGTATGTTTATCTTCAAAAACTTTCCAGGGCCTTGAATTCTTTTTTCTAGATTCACAAACTTTCAAGGACTAGTGATGCGCGGATCGCGGTTATGTTCGCGGATCGCGCGGGTCAAGTAATAAAAATAACATTCTGATTAATTTTGGTCGGGTCACGGGTGGATATGATAAATCATTATTAACGAAAATATTAACTACATTCTCTTAAATGTCTAAAATGTAATTTTTTTCCCGCCAGGCAGACAGGCACTAATTTGCACTCTCTTTAAGATCTACGCTGCGCGGGGTCCGCTTTTTTAAGCAGAAACAGCAGGTCTGTGAGTGAAGTAAAAAAGAAGAATTAAAAACAAAACAAAAGGAAGGAAAGAAAGAAAGAAAAGTACCGTGTGGGAGCGTTTTAGCGAAGTGGTTAACGAGGATGAATCAAGTGCTGGGTATGTAATATGCAACTAGGGCTGTCACTTTTGTGAAAAATCCTGTTCGATTTTTGAGACATAAGTGTTCATAGAATCAATTGTAAAATCGATTTTCCATGTCTAAAGACGTTTCTATTTTAAACGCCAAGTATGGGCAAATCCACAGACAACTAACAGGCATTAGGACGAACGTAAAGAGGGCGCTTGAGACGCGCACAAGTCAGCAATATTCCTGATGATTTACTGGCGTGAAGTTTCATGCACTCTCGAAAAACAATAAGCAGAGTAGACTGCCATAACATCAGTGAAAAACATTACCTCAGTCTTAAACATGCCTGCGTTTACAATTAGAAATGTCAAACAAATTTCGCCTACGTAGGCGATTGTAGACCGTAGCCCGAATCTGTATCTGTATGCACGAGACTGTCTGAATACCGGCAGAATTCACATTTTTGTAGTAAAAAGAGACACATTATGCAGAGGTATAATTTGCTGTTATGTGTGTGTGTCAGAGCCTGCAGTTGCTGTGTGACGTGCGCTCGCTGCGGGCGTATCGTGACGAGCTGGACGCGCTCCGAGAGAAGGCCGGTAAAATCGATTCCCTGTTTTCGTTTTCGAAACTTGTGTTGGTTGGTCCGAACGATTGTGCAATCGATTTTCGAACGTAAAGTGACAGCCCTATATGCAACGGCTGTGAAGTGTTTGTGTGCGGGCGCTTGTGTGTGTGTGTTCGCCTGTTCGCAGTGACAGATTCCGGTTTAAGTTTCAAGGGAGTAAAGTCTGTTTATGCCATTAAGAAAATGAAATTCTGTCAAATAAATGTTGTTTTAAAGAAATGTTCATTTACAGTAAAAGCAGTGCTCATTCATCAGTGTATTATGTTACCATTAGAGATGCGCGCATCAACCGTCGCAGAGTCCACTGTTGAAGGTGATGATCATCCATTTATCATCACGCGTGACAACAAAAAAGAATAATTGTAATTTGACCGTCGGGTGCGGATCGGGATACTTAAATCAGAGAGATTTATTGGTGCGGGTGGATGATTTGTTTTTGGCTGCGGATTGGGAGCTCATCCGCGCATCTCTATCAAGGACCTGTGGGAACCCTGAGGTCCGCTTCCCCTCACCTGATGATCGCTGCTGGTGGAGACAGGCTGATCTGCGGCCGATGTTCAGAGGTGATCATGTCCTCCAGCGCTCGAGCCATCAGACGCAGCTGAGCCGAATCACAGGCTCTCAGGACGGGCTCCTCCAGCTCCTCCAGCTCCTCCTCCACAGCTCTGCTCTGCTCCTGCAGCTCCTCCAGCCTCCGCTGAAGCTCACACATCTCCTTCTGTACACACACAACACACATATAAACTTACAACCGGTCTTTGTTGTCTACTGGATTAGGTTTTCATGCTTGAACGATCATTATTTTCCCCATATTCTCCATTGTTGCAGCTCCTCTCTTCCCAGTCTGTCAGTGACGCTCTGGGGTGTGTTTCCCAAAAGCATCGTTAGCCAACTATGGTCGCAAGTTCCGCCGTTATCAGCAGTTCAACAAGTCGGTGTTTCCCAAAACCATCGTTCTAACAAACATTCGCAAACAGCTTCGCAAAGTTGTGTGTTTGGAACGACAGCTCTCGACCTGCGGTTAGAAGCAGAGTTTCTTGTTTGCATGACATGTGGACTCAAAAATCCTTATCTTGAGCAAAATAATCAAGCTGATATTCAGTACAATCTGTGTCTTTTAGAATACATACAAATGTCATTTACGTCTTTTAGTTTGTCAAGAGATTTAAAGCACCGTTTTTGAAGAGTGCGCATGTGCGAATGTGCTCTACTATGTAAGAACGAGCCTATGATTGAATTTGGAAATAAAGCAAAATAACTTAACTAAAAAATAACTGAGAAAAATGAGAAATAGTCCTCAGATGCCATGTTCGTCATTTATAGCAAAACATCTAGCATTAATTAGATCTCAAACAGACTCATTAAAAGAAGTTATTACTCCATGACCTGCGTGACGTCATTAACCAACGTGGTTGAACGACCACTTTCCTGTCTCTATGAAGCCCCTCCTTCTGAAAGCACACTGTGCTCTGATTGGTCGGCTGGATCAGTGTGTTGTGATTGGTCGAGCCCTTCGAGCGTGTTTGGGAAATGTCCCGCCCCTTACCATAACCGGCAGTTTAACACACTACTAACTAACTCAACCAGGCCCCGCCCCTTTATTCTGCGCATTAATTATTTAAATGAGGAATATTGTGACGTGTTCGCTCCCGGAAGAAACTCAAGACTACAATGGAGGCGTTTCAGGGAGTTCAGAAACACTGACACTGATATAGAGAAGAACTGCTGGAGGAAACCTTTTTCAACATTACACACTAAAGTTGAACATGGAAAAAAAACACATAACAAATCCTCTTTAATAGTATGAGTCTAGATCCATAGTCCGACTAAAAGCACAGTAAACATTCAAGCAACAAAAGCTTATTAGTGCATATGTACTGCAATACGTTAAACAGCAATACAAACTTCTTATTCAAGCAATAAGTTAATATGCATATGTTATGCTCTTAATAATCATATATCAGTGATGATCATATATGTGTGTTCACCTGAATCCTCTGTTTTTTCTCTAACAGTTTCTCCCGTGTTTGAGGTCGGATCTGAGAGCTTCCTGATGCCTGATCGTCACTCGCTTCACCGTTTTGCCTGTTTGAAAAAATGCATTTATGATCACTCACGGAAAAACGTGACTAGAAATGTCTTGTTAACGTTAACTAAAACTATTTAAAATAATGTATGATAACTGAAATGAAGCTGAAATAAAATAAAATTGAAATATTACATGAAAAACAAACTTTAAAAACATAAAATTAGAAATAATTAGAAATGAGAAAATGGCAACTAACTGAAATAAAATAGACTGAAGTGCTGAAATTACTAAAACTTAATTAAAATATATTTTTTTAACTAATAAAAATGACAAAAGCACAACAAAATTGCTAAAATGTAAACTAAAATGAAATATACTGTAAATATATATACTGTCTAATTCAAAATGATACATTATAATATATTTAAATAATATATAAATATATTAAATATTATAATATATTTTAATTAGTTATATTTAATATGCATTAAATTATGAATAATAATAATACTAAATAATTCTTTATTATAAAACTGTATTATGAAAACTGTAAATATAAAAATAAAAGCAAACTGAAAATATGAATAATTACTATAATAGCATATAAATAATACTAAAATAACACTGAATCTGTGTCACTTCTAGTCAGTGTCTCATTGATTATAATTAAGTGTCTCTGAGCTACAGCCGCCAAACTATACAAAGATAAACATATGGAAACAATACGTAACAGGAAGTGCTTTTCAGACACTGACGCCACTCCTGTTTGCTTTCCTGTTTAAAAGGCTTATTTCTGGAGCTGAGATCATCTAACCAGCCTTCAAATACAATATACTGAAGCATACTGTAGTATTACAGAACATCTAGTCAGATTAGAAATCAGAATTTAACTGAGAAGAATGGATTACATTCATATCCGAGTGTAAATATATAGAAAATACTATGTTTAGATCTGATGGAATTAATACTTTTACTCAGCAAAGATGCATTAAATTGATCAAAAGAAACAGTAAACATTTATAATGTTACAAAATATATCTATTTCAGATAAATCTTTTCATCAAAGAATCCTGAAAAATAAAAATGTATCTGTTTTCACAAAAATTGTCAACATTAATAATAATAATAATCATAAATGTTTCTTGAGCATCAAATCATCACATTAATATGATTTCTGATGGATCATGTGACACTGAAGACTGGAGTAATGATGCTGAAAATTCAGCTTGAAATAATCAAGATTATTAATTAATTAAAGATTATTTAATTAATTTGAAATAATATTAAATTTTTTGATCAAGCAAATGCAGCCTTGATGAGCAGAAGAGACATTCAAAAACATTACCATTACTAAACATTTGAACAGTTAGGAAAGTTCTCAGAACAGATAAGCTCTCGATGAATGAAGGTATAATGTGTTTTGATGTGTCCAGACCTGCAGTGCGTGTGTGTCCTGTGGATGGCGCTGTGCACCGCTGTCCTGAGACGCTCCAGAAATCCAGTGACCTCAGGGTGTCTGGACGGGAGACCGGGCTTAAGTGTCGCTCTCTCTCTCCGCAGTTCCTCTAGTTTCTTCCCAAAACGCTCGGCTGAACACACAAACAAAAAAGCCTTTCAGAAATCTTTCTTTGATGGAGTAAAGCACGAGCCAGACACAAATGTACATCCGTTTCCAGTCCAGTTCCAGTTCAAACTCAAAACAAAAAATACGAAAATATCTTGCGTCAAAATAATTTATTCATAACAAACACAGAGGTATCTTAGAGTTCATATAAGTTATAAAAACTTTATTTCGGAATGTTCTCTGAACGTTTAAAATGTCCATTTTTTTTGTTTGGTTTTGTGAACATTAAGGAAACATTCCATTTTGTCATTTTCCAAACATTATTGGAATGTTACTTTTGAATGTTCTCTGAACATTCTGAAACAAATAGCAACATTTAAAAAAATGTTAGCCAAACTTTTTGTCTAAATACAAAATATATATGTTGCTTTATGTTATGTAATTTTACTTTGTAAAGCACTTAGCTTAGCCATGTTTAAATATCCTACATAAATAACTTTGACTTGCTATTTAATCTCAAAAACTAGCCAAATATCATAATTAAAATCGAGCTGTCAGATTTATTCATCTATTATTGATTACAACTCAATCTTCCACAAAAAAGAGCCACATTTAAGCACGTAAACCCTAATCTACAAGTAATACTCTGCAGGAAGTGTGTGTGTGTGTGTGTGTGTGTGTGTGTGTGTGTGTGTGTGTGTGTGTGTGTGTGTGTGTGTGTGTGTGTGTGTGTGTGTGTGTGTGTGTGTGTGTGTGTGTGTGTGTGTCAGTAGAAGCCAGCACAAAACAAAACAAACACAACTGACCCACTTTACACACACACACACACACACACACACACACACACACAGATCAGGGATCAGACCAGGTCTGGGAAAAGTCAGGGTTAGTTATGTAAGTCACAAGGTTTGTCAGGCTCTAAGGATGGGGAAAAGGCTTCCAGCTGACTAATGTAGGTCAATCATCTGATCTGATCAAATAGAAGTAGTTTTACAAGATCACACGCCGAAGACTATGGGACTCTTTTAAGTACAGTAACTAATGAAGCATAGTATACAGAAATTAAGACTAAAATAAGTCGTGACACACTGATTCTGCATGAAGACTGTGCTGATGATGACCAGAAGATGGCGCGGTTTCACAATGAATCGCAGAACTTATGAAGTTATGGACTATAAATAATGTATAATGTACAGTGCTGTCTAATACTGTTCAAAAATAGCCTGTGAAACAGCACACATGCAAAGATAAACATTTCAAATGTGATACTACTCAGAAAAAAATGCAGTGCACAATATAAAATACTTTAAATGATTTAAACAGATAAAAATATGCAGGATTATATTATGTACGTAAAAAACATTAGTAAAAAAGGGCTTTCACTGTAAGAGACATGAACAAAACAGAATTAAGTCGTTTATCGATATTATTTGAATGACAATTAATCGTAAGCACAAAATTCACGATTGTGACAGGCCTAAATATTCTTGCTAAATATAGTGAGCAATCACAAGTTAATGTTTTTGGTCTGGTTTGAGGTCACCATTGCTGAGTTATGACAATCAGCCGGGAGTGTTTGGTGTGTTTGCTCAACACATTAATGTGTTGAAACAGTTTTTGTCTTCTGTCATCAGCTGTGGACTTATTTGGACATACAGTAAATTCATAGATACAGTATGGAGTAGGATCGTCCTTTAAAATGTGAAGCAATGGCTTCAATTTCTTTTGATAGAGCATTAAAGGTGCAGTAAGTGATTTCTGAGAAACACTGCTGATATATTTGAAATCAACTCAAACAAACACACCCCTGCCTTCATTGCTCCGCCCCTAAAATGTACAAACACGCAATGCAAGAGTTGATGTCTCTTTATCATAGCAGAAGCAAAGCAAAATAAAGCTTCGCAAGGAAGAACAAAAAATTAACATACAGTCCACGAGTACAAGCCAGCAAGAGGTCGCTGTTAGTCCCCAGCAGCACACACTCAAAACCAATCTTACGTACTGAGCAGAAAAAAAACGTTTTCCATTTTCAGCTCTTGCCTGATCATTACCCTTCTTTTTCCAGTGATGTTCCTTTGACCTTTACCCTTTTGTGATGTCTCTCATACTTCTCTTTCTACAGCATTTCTTCAAATCTCCCTCTTGTTCACTCTCTCTCGCTCCTCCCCCATCATGAATGGACAAGCCCCTTACCGCTGACTGGCTCACTCTGTCCCTCCCCCATCATGAATGGACACGCCCCTTACTGTGTATTGGCTCACTCTGTCCCTCCCCATCATGAATGGACACGCCCCTTACCGCTGATTGGCTCCCTCTGTCCCTCCCCCATCATGAATGGACACGCCCCGTACTGCTGATTGGCTCACTCTGTCCCTCCCCATCATGAATGGACACGCCCCTTACCGCTGACTGGCTCACTCTGTCCCTCCCCAATCATGAATGGACACGCCCCCTACTGCTGACTGGCTCACTCTGTCCCTCCCCCATCATGAATGGACACGCCCCTTACTGTGTATTGGCTCACTCTGTCCCTCCCCATCATGAATGGACACGCCCCTTACCGCTGATTGGCTCCCTCTGTCCCTCCCCATCATGAATGGACACGCCCCTTGCCGCTGATTGGCTCCCTCTGTCCCTCCCCCATCATGAATGGACACACCCCCTACTGCTGATTGGCTCACTCTGTCCCTCCTCCATCATGAATGGACACGCCCCCTACTGCTGATTGGCACACTCTCTCTCCTCCCCCATTATGAGTGGACTCACCCTCTACTACTGATTGGCTTACTCTCTATCCTCCCAATCATTAATGGACACGCCCCCTACTGCTGATTAGCTAGTTCGTTGTGGCACTCTGTCCGATCTACTTACAACAGCATTTCACAGAAATCACTGCATCTTTAATTATATTTTAGAATAAGTATCAATTCTGTTTCAGTATTCACACTAAATATACACATACTATTAGCTAGAGAAACAAACTTTCATTATAATAATAATAAATCTAACAAGCACTGAGCATCTAAAATGTCTGACCTGTGTCATAGTCGTCGTCCAAAACCGCTTTGTGCTGTAATCTCTGAAGCTTCATCATTATGGACTCGATCTAAAGAGGGAAAACATTGTAAAACATTTAAAAAAAATTATAGATTGTAAGTGAAGACAGTTAAGTGTCACTTACAGTCAAATAAAAATGACTGTATCATATTTTTTATATATACAGAAATTAAAGCCTCTAAATGATCAGCATGATCAAAAACTGTTGCACTACATGCCTTGTGTCGTCTGACTTTTTTTTAGCAAGTAAAAGGCCTTTTTTGCAGTGTTATGAGCAATAGTTGATTTAGCAAACAATGAAATATTAATCCTCCTGTAAAATGTAGACATAATTATGGAGATATCTTTTTTTTTTAATAACAGTATTAGACATTTTATGTGTAACAATATTTGACTATTTATGTCCTAATTTATTACTAATTATTGCACTGTTTTTATTCCACTGCATTGTCTGTTCTAGTTTTTTATTGCTATTGTGCAATTTTTTGCCGAAGCTGCTTAGACATACACTCTAGTTTCTAATGTTTTATTGGTCAATGTTTTTATCTTGTGTTTTGACCGGGAACTTAGTACTTAAGTTTCGTTCCTTCATGTAAAAATGTGTTTGGAATGACAATAAAAGACCCTTGAACTCATACAGTGTTGTGTCGTACTGGTACCTTGGTGTTCGTGCGATTGTTCTGCAGACAGTCTTGCAGAACATCTTCGCACTTCTTTTTCAGGCCGTCCCGACTCTGTTCTGCGGACGCGGTGGCGCTCTCGTATCCAGAGGTGACCGACGAGGCCGAGGTCGAGTCTGACGAGTCAATCGAGAGCGAAGACGTGACTTCGGTGTCCAGAGAGCCAGAGTCTGAATCCTGGATGTTTTCTTTTGCGTAAGACGTCATGGAAGACGAGGTCTGCATGTCCAGGTCTGCTAGCCACAGATCTCGGTCCAATAACAGCCCTTTATATTGCACTGACTGACCAATCGAGCCCGGCAAATGTCTTAATGCGAAAACCTCAGGTCCTGATTGGCTAATTGGAACAGAGCTGATCTCTGATTGGCTGAAGTGAGCGTGAGGTTTTAAAACACCTGAGTTTGATGTTTCAGACTTCAGTTTGTCCACTGATGTCGATTCAGTTTGTTTGTTTGTGCTCGCATCTAAAAAATCACTGGTTTCTAATGACTGCTGAATGAAACTGAAGCTGGAATTGAAAATGTCGCATGATTGCGTTAGAGGACTTTCCTCTGTGTCACGCAAACGGTGAGTTTTGGAAGAATCCGAAGAGTTGTCTCCCTCGAAAGCATCTTTATGGCATTTAGAGGCGCTCTTTTGAGCGCTCTCATCAGTAGACGAGCTAATAGGAGTTTTTGAATGTCCTTGTTCAGAATCACATGGCGTTCTGGCAGCTTCGACCTGGCTAAGCGGCTCTGACCGTCTGAAACTCCACTTGTGACGGCTTCCTGACGCTGATGCACCTGTTGAGAACAGATTGCTGGTTAAACCTCTAAGTCTGGATAATAAACCATGAGAGGAACTTGGACATCTGACATGCAAAGTTTCACAATGGTATTTTTGTAAACAAATAATGACCCATGACAGCTGCTGTCACGTGGTTCAGCTGTAAAATCTCCCTGTGATCAGCGTGTCAAATGCAATACAGCTGCTGAAAAATGACTACTAATGGGCACATCAGGAGACGAATATATAGCATTAAATATTGAACTTTTTTACATTTAAATGTAATTTTTTGTGCATTTTACACTTTAATTTTACACAAAACTTTAATGTAATTTTAAAAAATATAAAAGTATTTTAATTTAAAACGGGCACATCAGGAAATGCACAATTAAAAACAAACTAAGAGTTTATTATATTGCATATCATTAAATATTGTACTTTTTTTACATTTAAATGTCATTTTTTGTGCATTTTACACTTTAATTTTACACAAAACTTTAATGTAATTTAAAAAAAATATAAAAATATTTTAATTTAAAACTAACGGGCACATCAGGAAATGCACAATTAAAAACAACAGAGTTTAATAAATTGCATATCAATAAATATTGTACTTTTTTATTATTTATTTATTTATTTTTAAATTGTACATTTTTGTACATTTTACACTTTAATTTTACACAAAACTTTAATGTATTTTTTTTTTAAATAGTTGAAATTAAAATTGAATGGAAATTAAAATAAAACTCTTAAAAATCAACTTTAAGAGTCTAATAAATTGCATTTAAATAAATATTGTAAATACTTTATTAATTAATTTACTTATTTATTTTTTAAAATTGTACATTTTTGTACAGTTTATTTACACTTTAATTTTACACATAAACTTAAATGTTTATTGTTTTTTAAATAGCACATCAGGTAATGCACAATAAAAAGTGTTAAGAGTTGAATAAATTCCATATCAGTAAATATTGTACCTTTTTACTTTTTTTCCATTTAAAATATATATATATTTTTTTTCCATTTTACACTTAAATTTTATACAAAACTACCATTGTAGCAGATGTTTACATCTGCCACAGATATATTAGTGCTGGACAACGATTAGTCGCGATTTAAAGTTTGTGTTTACATAATATAATATGTGTGTGTACGGTGTATAATTAATTTGTACATATAAATACACACATATGCATGTATATATTTAAGAAATATTTGCTTGTATATACTGTATATATATTTTTTTTGCTATGGAGTTTTAAAAAGAACCATAACTTTAAAATTAATATTAAATATAAATATTAAACCAATAATAAAAAATAAAAATAAAAATAATATATATATATATATATATATATATATATATATATATATATATATATATAAATTAAATTAGTATTATTTGCAGGAACCCTAAAGAGTTTTAGGAGTTTTATAATAAATTACACAATACATTAATAGTTTACACTTCTGAACAATGAAACATTCCTCTGGCTGAGTAAAACTGACTGCAAGATTAGCTGAAATGAGTTAATGAGTTCAAATGCATAAACAACAAGCCATCAGAAAATTACAAGCCCCAAAAACATCAAAGAGACACAAGTATAAAACCAAAACCTCCACACGTCAAGTCAATGAAACACACTGGTCTGTTGTTCTGGAAGGGGACGGATCAGTGGAAACACTCTCAAATGAACTCTTTGTCTGCAGCTCTGATTGGCTCTTCATTTAAACGCGTTTCCCACAATGCCTCTCTGCAACGAATGCAGGATCCGTCCCGTGTGTAGAGTGAGAACAGCTGCAGTGCCGTTAAACGAGTCTCTCGCTGATCTTTCAAACATAAACACACAAACTCACGAGGGAGAAATAACAGCGATTCACAGGAGTGTGAGAACCGAGAGCTCAGACTAGACCATCACTGAGACAAAACCTGACCTCCGAAAAAGAGGAGGAATAGAAAGTTTGTGTCACTGATTTCTATTTTTCATGTAAGATTTTATATTTGGCCACTTCTTAATGATAGAAATGCTACAACCACTGTAATTTCTTGAACAAGAAAATGTGGACATCAAAACATGCAAACTCAAAACGAGAGTTTAAACTTTTATTTTGAAATCGCGATAAATTAACAGATCGCATATTTAGAAACATATTGATGTATATTCTCCTGCATTGGTGTGTAGATTATTGTTAGAAATCTGATGAAATGGCGCACGTTGCGTTCAGCATTCGTATTTACTTCCGAGTTGCAAAATAAGGTGGATAGTCTGAACATGTGTGGAAGTCTTAAATATGTAAGGCAAGAAAAATTAAGCCGAATACTCTGTTTATCTTCTTTCTTTCACCATAAATTACGCTGAGCTAATGAAGAGCAGATGAAGAATGTTTTCTAGAGAGAAAAGAGGAGCTGCTCGAGTGACGTTATCAAGCAGTCGACCACAGCAGAGATTAACTAAGCCTTTGTGTCACCCGACCCCTTTTGACAAGGTATTTACTTGAAGCCCCCACAAGATCTTAAAGGGATATTTCACCGCTGGAAAGATGAGTGTGTATTTAAATTGGGTCATTTATTTAGTAGAAATGTGAAATTATTTTAGAAGTTGGTGTCTTCTAGACTGAGGAAAGCCAGAAAATGTATTTTTGCCTCATGTGGATGAAAGACAACAACTCCCAGAATGCACTTGCTTCGCTGCCCTATGAGGACACGCCCAAGCCACGCCTACCGGTTACAGAGGGCAGTATCAGGGGAAATAATACAACTAGGCGACTAGTTGTCACGAGAACAGATTTAGATCAGGCATAATACTGGGGTCCTAAGCTGGGACTCATCTCTATACACACCGACACTATGATGCTGTCTGGGACCCCAGTGCTAAAGTATTGGTTCACCTAAAAATGATTTCCCCTCATTCTGTGGAACATTAAAGATGATATTTAGAATGAAGAATAGCAGCATAAATGAAAAAATACAGTGGAAAACATCTTTGAAATGACCGTACAAATGCGAGCAAATCACTGTTCACAACCGCACTCCAATTGACCGTTCGCAAAGACCCGCCCCCTTTAGTTACTGTTGCTATGTCCAACAAGCCACGCCTCTCTCACGCCACACATGTTCTCACGCAGTGAAACACACATTGCGGAGCAGAGAGGACACTGACAACACACTGACACACAGGACAGACCAGGGTACTTTTGATATGAAACAAAGTCTCAAATTTGGTCATTTTTTAAAGGTCCCGTATTATGCCCCTTTTGTAAAAATAAGTCTCTGATGTCCCCAGAGTGTGTATGTGAAGTTTCAGCTCAAAATACCCAACAGATCATTTTTTACAGCATGTTTAAATTGTCATTTTTTGGGGCTCAGAAAAACGCGCTGTTTTAGTGTGTGCCCTTTAAATGCAAATGAGCTGCTGCTGGACGACCCAGGGGGCGGAGCTTCATGAGCTCACGCTCAGTCTCTCAGGACAATTTCATCTCACGGAAGATGATAATATCAGAAACTCTCAGTAACGGTGTTCATTTCGAGTCGGACAATAATGCCTACAGAGTCAGAGTGCTGTATAGAGATGGAACAGGTATAGTTTAGTAGTTTAATTACGGTTATTATAACGTATTTGTCATCTGCTTGTATGTATCCATTATTAATAGCCTACAAGTCTGCTGTTTCGGATCAGGTCCGAATGATGATCAAACATATACTGATGAGTTTAATAAAGTTTATTGTACATCACACAAAAGATGAAGCGTCAGTTTTACTTCAGAAAATCACCGTAAGAGCTGAATAAACACAGTAAGTTATAAGTGCGCAAGTACATAAACGAATTTCGGTAGAGTTGAGGGAGCATTCCTGTGGGCGGAGGTTAGTCAAAAAACGGTTCTAGTGACGTCATTAAAGAAGGCAGTAGAGGGATGTAGTCCAAACGGGCCATTCGATGTGGGCGACTTCTGTTAAATAAAATATCTCGCTTGGCATTGAACTTTGAGCTTTATAATTTTACAGATATTATTTATGCTCTAACAGCAACATTACACACTAACTAAAGTTTGAAACATGGGATCACGAAGAACAGGACCTTTAAAGAAATTTAAACAATAAATACAGTTTTGTGGCTCTTTAAAGTGTCTGACAGATCGCTGTAGAGCCTCAGTTAAAGCTGCTTGTGAACCGATCATCTCTTCCTTCTAGATAATTTATAGCATCAAATAAACATGAATGAACATCAGAAGGAATGTTGTTTTAAAGGGGAACTTGGCAACTATTTCAACTTAATAAAACCATTTAGAAATCATTTGGATGGTTAAATAACCTGTTCTGGTGAGAATGGTGACTTTCCCCGCTCCCCCCAGTGGAAAACCAACCTTGCAACAACATGGGGACTAACGTCCCGGTAAGTTGGAAATAGGAAGTCTCGTGAGAAGCGAGAACGAGCGAGAAACACAAACTGCTTTACGGCAATTCAACATAAACACACACGCCATATGATACTGTGTATGATGCATTACACACCTCGGTAGACATAGCTCCATGCGATAAAGTTGGCCGGCTCCTGTAATAACAAATGCACATGAGCAGCGGTAGAAAGGGGGAGGAGGCCGTCGCAAGTGTGATTATTTTACTACAGTATTGTGAAATATACGGCCCACAGCTGTAGGGGGAGCTCGCTGAGAAAACACGTGACAACAAAAGGGAAAATCAGTGAAGAAATGGCTAGAGTTGCCATGTTCCCCTTTAAAGGTGCCTTGTGTAATGTCCGCCAAAAAATCAATTCATACTCCACATTCCATACCAGATGGGGGCAGTATACCTCCAGAAAGTGAGTTGGTCTACTCTAGCCCTTGTATGGTGTTCGGGTCTGTTGGACCCGTTTTCATTTTTTATCAAAAGAAAAATGATACAATTAATTATTTTTTCAAGCTGAGACTCATTGGCCTTGGCTCATTTTCTGTGAGGAATATATATCAGAACACATTTTCAATGAAAACACACTGTACACCCCCCCTACACATTTATATTACACACAGGATGTTCGGGTCCACTGGATATAATCCTTGTGTATAATGACATGGGTATTACAACGTAAACATGGTTTATGACGACATCTGTGTCCTCATACTAAAACATACTAATTGGTGTTTTTTGAAATTCAAAAAATGCCAAAAGTTTTCTGTGATTGGTAGGTTTAGGGGTAGGGTTAGTGTAGGGGGATAGATTATACAGTTTGTACATTAGAAAAACCATTATGCCTATGGAGAGTCCCTGTAAACCACATATCCAAGTGAGTGTGTGTGCATGTGTGTGTGTGTGGGTGGGTGTGTGTTTTGTGTGTGTCTGTGTGTGTGTTGTGTGTGTGTTGTGGGTGTGTGTATGTGTGTGCATGAGTGTGTGTGTGTGTGCGTGTGAGAGAGAGATTGTGTGTAAGTGTGAAAGAGTGCAAGAGTGAGTTTTGTGTTTCTACTCCTGCCATTCCCACACGAGGTTGCAATTCTTAAATGTGATCTAACAAAGGTAAAGAGAAAATATTCACCATATATGCTGTTTATATTGCTTGTAATTGGGATGAAGTAAACATCTGTTGAGTATTTTAACATTACATTTTTGATTGTGTTGAATTAAAAACCCAAAAATGCAGCGGGTCCACCAGACCCACGAACACTGGCTGAGTAACAAAAATATGAACACCACACAAGGGCTAGAGTAACAACCGAGAAACGGCATAGTCTCTATGCTCCGCCCCTACCTTCACAACGACCCTAGAGCCATAGCCGAAGCCGAGCCAACTCCTAATACATACAACCGGCGTAGCGTCATAGAACGTCTCTGAAATGGTTCACGCCCACTTTTAGGGGAAAACAATCCGGCGAGCGCCATACACAGTAACGGATTGAGGACGTGTACTAACCCTTACAAACATGTAATTTGTATTTAAACATTTTTTTCACACAGTAGGCTACCCCTATTATGTATTTGTATTTATTTATTTTTTTTCCACATAATATTTTTTATTTTATTTTAAATACATTTCCATGTATTTATGCCCTCTGCCTGCCATCATCATCAATATCTTGCTGTTATGGAAATATCATGAATTACGGATGACGCTATCGAAAGCTAAATCAGGCTAGTTGTATAGCTGGACAGAAAAGTGCACTCAGTAGCTACTCTAAATATAAAGACACAATATTATACATTTAAAGATGTTTACTTCTTAAAACCGAAGTAAAATCATTCACTGGCTACCTGGTGACTCGATGAGGTACGAGTAAATGTCCTGGTAAACCACTTGGTGGGGTTGTTAGACCAATTTGACGCTGGTAGAATGAAACGGGATATGTTTTTAAGTTGCCCAAATGAAGTTTATAAATGTATCGTTCACGCTCTATGAAAGGCAGGGTGGACATATAATTACTCGACATATTTTATCTAAGTGATTTCTGAAGTTATACACGTCTGCCGGCTGTGTACGGACGTTGTTTTGTGCCGCTATTTTGTATTGAAGTCTATGGGAAGTCTGGCTTGTTTTCCCCTAAAAAGGGGCGGTTACAAAATTGACAGTTAAGTTCCCGGATGCGCCGGTTGTATGTATAGAGGACGTTTTGACTCCAGAGGAACGTTGGTTGATGTCAAGTGATTTTGAAATGACATCTTCAAGCTACTCCCCTTCACCTTTACCAGTGAATATGTTCATATTCGTTTTGTTCATATTACATTTTTATTGTTAGTTTGAATTACATTAATTTGACAGACAGCATTCGCTGATGTTGACCAAGCTAGCGCCAACGTAACCAGAGCTGCCAACTCTACGCATTCACCGTGAGACACGCAATTTACACTTTTCACACGCTCTCACGTCACACATCAATTTTCTCACGCACAGAAAAATCGTGAAGCAAAGAGGACACGGAGACCGACAGACTAGACAGAGCAGGTTAGTTATGATATAAAAAAATCTCAGCTCTCAGATTCTGTCAATTTTATTACGCAATTCAAACAATAAATACAGTTTTGGCGCTTGTAAATGCTTCAGCCTTTCTTCCGCTCTCTTCCCTGAACTGAAACGTAGTAGTGGGCTGTACTTTCCACATGATTGACATCAGGTTCAAGTACGCCCACAAGCCGTGCGAGTTATTCGTGTATTGCAGTTTGGCTGGTGGTTATGTTGCCCGCATACCGCCTCCCATGGCCGAAACTGGTATTACGACACCTGTCGGGCTGTGGCTAGTAATTTAGCATGCTAATTCAGGTTGATATCTCTGCAGCACTATAACTTATCATTTTTTTAATTACATCATCGCCTTATTTCTTCTCATTCTTTTGATGCGTGTAGCTCATTTTTTGGATATTTTTACCTCAATTCTTACACATGGCACCTTTAAGGTGAGACACAGCAGGCAAAAACATTGTTTGTTTTTTTTACTGGTCAATTTTGAGATTTTTGGATATTTGTCTTCAATAACATGTCTTCTTTCAGACTTGTGGTGAAAAAAAGTCTGAAATACACATTTAGGTCTTTATTTTACTACACTTTGTCTGTTTGCGTCTGTAGATTTCTCATAAATTCAACAAAAGTTGTCGTTGTAAATCCTCCCGCTGCTCCGCGATCGCTGTCTGCACCCTGTCATCACACGCAACGCTGGAAAGCTCTCTCTCTCCTGTACAATGCTGTCGGATCCAAATATGGTCATTTCCTTTTTATCAGCAACCAATCGTGAAAGTAAAAGGGCTGAATGCGTAATCTCATTGGCTGATGATAAATCTTTAAAGCCCGTTTTCTCAAAATGACTTTTCTCTCATTCTCCAAGTCAGAAATCTCCACTTCAGTAGCACCGATATACACCAAACTTCCCAGTCTTGTACCTAGTTATATTATGAAGACATTTACAGAGGGATTTGTAAATATATTATTCCTAGCCTGATTTACATAACATTTTATTCCAAAAAACATGGCGAAAATCATTTTTTAAGGCTATTGACAGTATTTTCTGATTTACAGGATAAAACTAGATATCCATAAATCCCTCTGTAATTTTTTTCCCATCTAATATGTGAGCACAATGAAAAAATAATTTTGAACCTTGCTTTATCCAATACTCAGATTTAGTTTTTTTTTTAATATATGCAAATTAGTGCATATTTAATTAGATAGTGCCTAATTTGCATATTTAAACATTAAATGACAGAAAACTTGTAATACATTTTTTTCTCATCTTAATGTAGGTAATCAACTGGGAAAGTTTCATGGTGATATCTGCTAGTTAAATTTTTTTACCCTATTCACCTGTAGTGTCTCGCCTTAACCGCGGAAAGACGTCAGTACACTCGTTTTTCAAGTTGAAATCCTCCGACATTAATCTACTAACTCTCCTGACCGCTTTGGCGGATTCAGCGGATGGCGGATAATGATTGGTCAGATCACCTGTCAATCAAACTCCCTGTGAAGGGTCAATTACAACCACAACTGAGACTCAGCATCCACCATCTGTCATGAACACTGTCTAGTTCAGCTCGTAGACGGCTAACAGTGATACACATGACAGAGAACACTAAAGGTCTGCTCTCCCCTCAAAAGGGAAGGAAACGGTCAAAAGTCTCTGTAAAGACACATGCTTGTTACAATTCCCTAAGAGAAAAGATGAAACAATCAAGAAGATGAAAAAAAAGGAAGTATATGGGAAATATCTGTGTGGTTTGTTTATAAAAGTGTCTACAAAAACAACTAGAATATCTGGTGCCCAAGCAAAAGTCAAAGGTACTTTACATCTTTGCTCAAGTAAAAAGAATTCAACTTGTGGTTAATTCGGGTCAAGTCAAAATTTATACAATACAGTTTCAAAGCAACTTCACATTAATAAAAAAATTATAATAATAACAGTGTTAATGTTGTAAAACTCATAAATTATGAAACATTCTATATCAGCTACACTGTAATAAAAAATAAAAAATGTATTTCAAACTTAAAAACTCTAGTTTAATCAAATTGGCTATACTTTACACTGACTTAAAAATATTTTAATTTCATGGTGGCACATCAGGAAATTCACAATAAAAACAACTAAGAGTTTAATAAATTGCATATCAATAAATATTGTACTTTATTATTATTTATTTATTTATTTTTAAATTGTACATTTTTGTACATTTTACACTTTAATTTTACACAAAACTTTAATGTATTTTTTTTAAATAGTTGAAATTAAAATTGAACGGAGATTAAAATAAAACTCTTAAAAATCAGCTTTAAGAGTCTAATAAATTCCATTTCAATAAATATTATAATACATTATTAATTAATTTACTTTTTTTTTTTAAATTGTACATTTTTTTACATTTTATTTACACTTTAATTTTACACATAAATGTTTTTTTTTTAATAGCACATCAGGAAATGCACAATAAAAAGAGTTGAATAAATTCCATATTAGTAAATATTGTACCTTTTTACTTTTTTCCATTTTAATTTAAATATATATGAATAGTTGAAATTGCTTAAATTATTTTGCCGAGTTAAAGTAATGTAAAAGCATGTCACCATGACTTACTGTTCATTTTACAGTGTAAATTAAGCTCAATATAAGTAAAATACATCTCAATTAAGTTCAGCGTTGTTTCAATTCAGTTCAATAACTCTCTTGATGTTGCAACATTTAACATCTCTGGTCTGGACGTTTTTCACCCGTTTTATGGTCAATCAGGTGAAAATGGTGCATCTAATCAGTTTTAATTAAGTAACAACACATCTTTTCTCAACTAGACACATGAACTGAGGAATCATTCGTGTCTGGAGCATAAAAAGGTTTGATCAGTTCCTCAAAGTATATGAAAAACACCAAGTATGTGCAACAGTAACAGATGTTTGACTTTACAAACACCATTAATAATTACTGACAAACAATTTAAACACCACACACAGCCTTCAATCAATATTGGCATAATAAAAAAGCCAGTTTTCAAGTGGCCCTGAGAGAAACATGTGTGTTTACCTTTGTCGATTAGAGAGTCTCTCTCCAAACACACTTCTGCTTTGCTCAGCCTCCCATTGGCCGCTCACGAGCGCTTCAAAGTTCACACACACAAACACACACACACACACACACACACGACTGAATGCTGAGGAGCTCGTAAAGAGGAAAAAGGAATGTGTGAGGAATCCGCTTCAGATCCTCGTCTGGAGACGCTTCACCACACTCACACACGCTTGTATATCGTGACTCTTCCAGTGACGGCAGAGCGTTTGAGGAAGTGAGAGTTCGATGGACAAGTCTTTTCCTCTCTGCCTTTTAACACCACAGTTAAGACGAGAGTGAGAGAAAGCTCAGCTCTCTGTGTGCCCACAACAACATGATGTTCACACCAGAGCTGTCATCAGGGAAGTGCTTTTGTGTCTATGTGGTGTTTTTAATATGCTTTAAGACAAATCATGTGTAAATTCATAAGTCGACAGCATTGCTGAGTATTTTCTCCTTAAAACTGCAGTGAACCAAAGACAGTCTCAAAAACACGCTTTGAAATCGCTGGTGTTTCTGACATCACAAACTACCTTGTAACCAATCAGATCAACGTGTGATCGTCAACCAGTGGATCTCTGAGCTGAGTGAGTGAGTGGAGGCGGGGCTCATTTGCATATTCATAGTACCGCGCATACTAAATGAGGCAAGGGTGTCGCGTTACATACTATATATTTTAAGAAGAAAAAAAACATTTGGGCTAAATATGTCATTTTGGTGATCAAAGATTAGTTTTACTTTTAAGGGATACAATTATTGACTTACAGGGGGACTTTAAGGTCAAATGAAAATTAGAAATGTTGCCTTTGCCACTAAGTGAAATAGTTGAAATCTGAAGTACTAAAATTACTAACCGAAATAAAAATAAAACTGAAATTAAAATACAGTTATACTAAAATAACACTGGTTCACACCTCTGCAGAAATGTTGGCGGATCTTATGGATGATGGATGGATGGAGATAGGAATGTTTTCTGGTGTAGTTTGTTAAGTTAGGGACTCGAGCTCAGGGGAATTTGACAAACAAAAGAAACCCTTCGTATTGCATTTAAATTTAGCAGCTGCAGTTCTGCTGAAGTTCTGGCAAAGGTTTCGACGCACTTCCTGTTCACTCAGAGAGACACAAGCCAGCTGAAAATGACTACACACACACACACACACACTAGACTATGTGGACTAAGGAAACTATTTGAACAGAGACAGATCTGATGATAAAGGAGCACAAGAACTATGAAAATGTATCTAAACAACAGTTATTCTGTCATCATTCACCTTCATGTCGTTCCAAACCCATATTATGTGTGAAATGAATGATGCCAAATGCCATTGTTTTTCACTAATCTCATAACCAATTCCGTTACAGCAAGAATTAAACCTTTTCTGCTTTCGTTCAATGGAAAAGAGCAGCGGGAACTTCTACTAAATACTTTCTTTTGTGTTTCACGGAAGAAGAAAAATCACTCTGGAATGACATGAGGAAGTGAAAAATGAAAAAATGATAATATTTTTATTTTTGGATGCACTTTTCTTTAAAAATCTTCCATGCAACTTAATGTTTCACTCCGATGAACAGATAAAGATGCTCAAACTGGCCTGAATCATGCATGTAAGAACAGAACAGAGATTTTGACAGATTGACAACATCCATAAGTAGCTTCACACTGACTCTAATAACGATGGATATTACAAACGCTCATGCTCAGTCTTGTAAGTATTTATTACTATCCAGATTGTGACATTGCAAAGCTGATAGTACAAGTCTAGAATCTTTTAAACGTCTTTTAGGCGTTTGCTCAGGTTTCTCTCCCACATCTTGATCTTGTATTCTGCGAGTTTCGAGTTTCTCTAGAGCCGCCTGCCTGTGGGTCCCATCAATATTACGTCTGAAAGCGAGATCTGAATTGCAAAGGGCTGTTATGATTGGAGGGGATCTCCTGAAAACCCTTCTAGCCTTTTGATGGATGTCTAAAAATAATTCAACCACTAAACCACCGGCTGCTCCATCCTAATGCATTCTGACACTGTTTGTTGAACTTTGATGTGGGAAGAGATTGTGGCTAGAAGAATAAAAGAAAATAATGTGTTCCCAAAAGATCATATTGCACATTAGAAATATCAATACATAAAGTTTGTACAGTTACTGTATCAGATGATAACAGCATGGTGTTTTATATATACCATGGTGTTTAATGAATTACCATGGTATATGTCAAACAGCAACAATATGGCGTTCAAAAACATGGTATAATCATCATGGGACATAATACACCATCACAACATGCACATTACACATGCTACTTAAAGCAAACATTTACATCATATCATGTCCAATAAAACTTAAAAAAAAATGCTGGGTTGTTTCAACTAATGTTTGGGTCAAATATGGACAAATCCAACTGTTGGGTTTAAAAATGTAATTTAAATATTTAGACCAAAGGTTGGGTTTAAAAATTGTATTTAAATATTTAAACCAATTGAGTTTGTCTATATTTGACCCAACCATGGGTTAAAACCCCCAGCTTTGTAGAGTGTAATATAATGATACTTTTTTGTCAGTGTTTCAATTTATTACATGTTATTAGATGAATGATTACCATGTACTGATTCACACCGAAATTACTAGTAAATTTCACTAATTATTACAAAGATATGACAGTAACACAACACGAATTAAACGTGAAATTTTGAAGTAGACAGACTAAAATACTATTTTCTTGTAAAACTTACTCCAATAACCATTGTTTTATTTTTACCAAGCTGTTTTCGTGCAGTGCCGATGTACATCAAGAAATACCATGGTATTTTGTCTTACCTGCTCTCACATCGCACTGGTAACAAGTGGATTCAGTGTCCGTAATGTGTGTTTTTGAGTTGTTATCCACTCTTATCATTCCTGCGAACATCATGTTGGTTTAAACCCGGTAAATCCACGGCACTAGTGCGATAAGTTAAACTCCCAACGCCGCGCGCGCGCGTGTCATCCTCCGGTGCGCGGCGCGTGCGCTTTTGCGCGTGAACCCGACGCCGTTCACTTTCCCAGAGAAATACGAAATTTTACTTCACACTTTCCACATAACAATAGTCCGCAGATAGCAGGGTTGTCAAATATGAAATCTCAATCGATGCTTGAAGAGAAACAGATCCACACAAAAAAATGGCGAGTTTCCTGTGAGAGGAAAACGCCGAAGGGAAGCCTGAAGAAAGTTCGCGGTTGTGTCCCTCTGATTAATGCGTATCAAATACCTCAAGGTTCTTTATTTTATTTCCCTTTTCCGGGTGAAAAACAGAGCCACGGCACATGGTTGTCAACAATCAGACGAGAGCCGGATAACAGCCGCACTTTGTGCCGTTATGTGGCGCGTGAAGGAGTTCCAGTGACGTCAGCTGGAATTTGACTCCTCTGATTCACACTAAAGCAAAACTCCCATCAACTTCATGAACTGGACGGGCTTCAAATGCCTGAATAATGTCATTACAAAACATCAAACAGGCATTTATTGTCCTGCAAAACAAAACAGAAGTGTGAACAAACAATATACAATATCTGAAATGCACCTGATCCTCTGTTAGGACACGTGTGAACTTGACTAAAAAAACAAGATGAAGAAAAATGAAGTTAGTGAAGAGAAAAGATCCTGCAAACACTTGATTTGATATTTTATCAATGACATTCACGCACTGTAAAACGTGTAAAATCCTGCTGAAACTGTACACCGTTTAGATTTAACAGGACAATAAATGTCAAATCTATGCTATATATATATTCAACAAGACAATACATACTAAAATATTGTTTGTCAAAAGACATTTCCGGAAAGTCCCTGTGTTATTATGTTGGTTGTCAGTGGGCCTAAACATTCTCAAAGCAGATTTTAATCAACAGTTCAAGCTGTGTCTGGGTTGAACATGTTCTCTTAAAGGGATAGTTCATCCAAAAATCATCATTTACTCACCAAGTTGTTCTAAAACTTTTAGGTAATTGAATAATCAAACGTAAAATAACATTGCATATTTTAATTTATATTTCACTGTATGCATTAAATATAAATTAATAATCTGTGTTAAAGCTACTAAAGTTATTAAGTCAAGATCAGTGAGTGCATGATTTTTTTCTTTTGTTCTTTGATTGACTTAACAGTCATGTATAGGCCATTTTAGGCTGCTGTCACTTTAGTAAACGTACTAATATATAATTTACGAACTGGAATAATAAGCAGTCTGGAATAATAAGCCATCTGATCCGTTTCCCAGGCGTAATGCGGACACACAGAGTGCTCCTGTTGTGTGTCTTTCTCTCTCTCAGCTGAACTGGGCTGTGTTAGTCTCGGTCAGATGAACAGAGCCGCTCTTTGTGTTGTGCTGTATAGACGGTGGAAAGGCCTGTGCTTGTCTCATAATGGTTTAATTGAGCTAAACCCATCAGAGTGTCAGAATCAAAGTCTCTTACAGACGCAGCTAAATCAAATTAACATCTGATCTTGTGACTTTAAGTCCCAATGTGAACCAGTGAACCAGCAAACGACGGCTCTTCTGTGGTCAGTGTGAGTGATGTACTGTAAAGGAGAATATCTGACATTTTCCAGATTACAATAAACACTAAACACACAGAATAAGATTTTGAGGTGCAAGATTAAGGATTTTCATGACTTTCACCTTTGACTTTTGCTGACACTTAGACTTAGACAGACTTTATTGTCATTCAACTGCACATTTTACACTATACAGTTGAGCGAAATTTCGTTGCAAGGCTCCGAGCATAAAAAAGGCAATATAAATATAAGTATGAACAATATAAAAATATATGCAATATAAAATTAACAATTCGGAAACAATTATGACTAGTACAAATATCTATAGCAGCAGGATGTATTGCAGTAAAAAAGACAGATAAATGGACAATATAACATACACTATCAGTAAAAAAATTTTTTTTTTTATAATGACTATTTTGCACATTTTATAACTTTTATTCTGAAGTCATTGAAACTATGAAGTATGGTATAGGCCTGCCGTATATGAACTACCCATCTAAAAGGGAACAAAACATTATTTATACATAATTCATGGAACTTTATTTTTCTGAAATGCTTTAGTTCATCTAACATTTATTAAATGCTTGTTTCAGAGAACCTTCAAAAGTATTTTTTTTTTTTTTTTTGCAAAATTCTAAAATGAAATGTTCCCTTGCATAACCAAGAAACATTATTTATTTATTTTTAAACTGGACGTTTTGAACGTTCAAAGAACATTCAGAAATAGCGTTTTCAGAACTTAATAAGAAAGTTAGCGAAACAGTGTTTTAGATCATGTTTTTGTTTTGTATAGTGTCAAAAATGTAAAGCTTTTTTATATTTACATTGTCTATATTCCAGCTCCAGGACTGCTTATTTAAAAAAAATCATCTTGACTTGAGACCTGAACATGTATTTACCTGTCATACTTTGATATTTGCATCCCTGCATCTCTTCTGAACTGTAGTCGTCCCTGTAATCGCTTGATGTAGCCACTGTGTGTCAGTGTTGTACAGCTTCATAAATCTCGAGCTCTCATGTGGGAGTCGAGTCGAAATGTTCAGAGAGAAAACACTAAAGCCTGAGAGAATATTATAGAGATCAACGATGTTAACAGCTGAATGACTTTTTTTTTAATGAGATTTTCTTTTTCATTCATTAATGTCCATTCATTTCAGAGGCTCAATTTGGAAATCAATTTGTGTCCTCAATATCAAACTAACATTTTAGTAGGAAAACTGTTAGTAAAAAACTGTTTCTCGAGTAAAAATTAGTGCCGTGAATGCCGTCAAATCGATTAATTGCGATTAATCGCACCTAACATAAAAGTTTGTTTATATATTATATGTGTGTATGCATATAAATATATATTGTGGATTGATTTATATGTGTATTCCACATGTACCAGATGTGGGCCGGATCTGGGCCAACACTATGTTGCTTGGGTGTATATATGTGTGTGTGTGTGTATATACACATATATATATATATATATATATATATATATATATATATATATATATATATATACACACACACACACACACACACACACACACACACACACACATATTATATAAACAAACTCGATTTGATCGATTTGACAGCTCTAGTAAAAATCAATAAAAAAAACCTAAGTGCAGATTGTATTTGAGAAATAAATAACTAACCCCTTATAAAATGGTCACCCTGATGTGATCAGTTGAGATGTAGTTAAACATAAGGGCTGAGTTTGTACGAAAAACAAGTTTTATTGACAACCGTGATAAACATGTTTATAGCTTTCAGGTTGAAATGAAAGAACAACAGAACAATCATCTTGCAATTAATATGAAAGATGACAGCTCAAAATTGAGGAACAAGGCATGATAACAACATGCAACCATTGAAACAAATACAGATTGACAGAGAGAGATATGACCTTAAACTAAAAATACTCTCACAATATGCCCAGTCTATAGTGCAACATGCACATTCATCTCCATATCTCACGGCATCGCATCATCCGGGTCCAAGTGCGCCGCCCTGCTGGAGAAGACGTCGGCTAGCATGTGTTTGGGAATCTCTGATCCGCGCACGCGCAGGGTGTAGCACGCGTCCTCCACCTTTCCCAGGCTCTGCCGAAGCGTGTGCAGTTTCTTGGACACCTCGTAGGGCCCCGTGTTCCCGATGAAGGAGAAGCCGTCGTGGATTTCCCTCAGGAATCCGCTGAGGAGGAACGGCGTGTCCATGTCTCCGTTGCCCACACTGCTAATGCACATGCGCATCAGCTCGCCCGTCAGGTCCGCGATGCCCAGCAGGTAATCGGTCGGCGTTATCTGGAAGGTCAGAACGCACGGACCGGGACACGTGACCTCATCTACAGCCTTCAGCAAAGAGACGAGGAAACAGTGAATATCTACTGTCAAATATGCCATAGGAGACTGATCAATCTAGCAAAGAAACAACAGTACACTCAAACCATAGACGAGGCTTAAAGGGTTAGTTTACCCAAAAATGAAAGTTCTGTCAGTAATTACTCTCCCTCATGTTGTTCCAACCCCGTAAGACTTTCGTTCATCTTCAGAACACAAATTAAGATATTTTTGATTAAATCTGAGAGCTGTCTCACTCCTCCGCAGCGCTTCTGGGTTGTACATCAGAACGGAGGCTCACTATTGGCCAGCATCACACACATGACCAGCGTCGGCCAATAGTGAGCCTCCGTTCTGACGTACAACCCAGAAGCGCTGCGCTGTTACACTACGTGAACTCACTCAGAGAAACACAGAAGAAAATGAAGAGTTGAACAAAGTCGTTATTTTTGTTTGTTTTTTGCACACTAAAAGTATTCTCGTTGCTTGATAAACTTAAGGTTGAGCCACTGTAGACACTTGGACTATTTTAAACATTGTCTTTACTAACTTTCTGGGCCGGCAAGTTTCAATAAGAGAGAAGCCTATGGAGGAGTGAGACAGCTCTCAGATTTAATCAAAAATATCTTAATTTGTGTTCTGAAGATGAACGAGAGTCTTACGGGGTTGGAACAACATGAGGGAGAGTAATTACTGACAGAACTTTCATTTTTGGGTGAACTAACCCTTTAAGTCTAAAATGCATGTTTGAGCTGTTTTAACTGAAAGCAACATATCTTAAAATATATCAGTGCCATTGTTTGTCTCCAGATGTCACCACAGTCATGTGTGTTTTTTTCTACGGCACGTTTATAAAAGCCACTTAAATGCCCTAATTGAACTAAGGCCTAATCCTGGCTTAATCTAATCCCTGTGTGTGAAAACAGGCCAAAAAGATTTATGTATTGAATTACATATACAATATTTCCATCCATTTGGATTACATAATCCATAACACATTAAACTAATACGTTTAATGTGATGCATATTTGTCAATCATACATAAATTAAACAGATAAGATTTCTGAAGTTGTGCTTATAAACTGAATGTATTTTAAATACACAATAACCAGGTTTTGTATAATCAATAAATCCATTCAGTTTTAATCCCATTCATTTGAACTAACTGAATATTGCTTGATCCACAGCTACTCATATATTAACCATATTAATACTTTTTTTTAACTGAATAAATGTAGTTGTTTTCACAATGAACATATGCTGATTTGAAGCAATTTGAGTACATGCGTTTTGAAAATATGATTATTTATTAATAATAAACTATGCCATGATTTTTTTAGTGCAGAAATCTGACCTGTTTTATTTAGGCATGACTGACAAATATGCATGACATTTTGTGCATTAGTTTATGTTAAAACTGTGTAATCCAAAAGGATCGAAATTTTATATGCAAATACATCTAATACATTTTAAATTTAGGACAAAATATGTTTTGAGTGTAGCGATGCTTGCCGTAGCAAACACCATTATATAAAAGAGTTTATTCACAAACTAAATACCTAAAAACTATAAATGCACAGGCCACACATTTTCCCTCAAACTAAACCAATGCATCTAAAAATACCTCCGAGAATTATTTACAGAGAGACGTGCAAAGCAGTCAGCCCTCATGACTTTCTAAAAATAACAGCAAAAGATGGAGTGATTGTCACCGATCTGATAAACCTGCTGAATGTGCTCTTGAAAACGTAGCCCGTCTATTCGAGCAAGACAACATTAAGGAGGTCATGTTTATATAAGGAGAGATGCGTAAAAGTGTTTCAGGTTGACTTTAGGGTGCGATATCATACCTTGTTTTCCCTCATGAAGACCAGCCGAGCGTTGATCTCCTCCAGGCTGATCAGTGTGCGATGCCGGATGAAGTGATGGAAGGACACGGCCTCCACATACTCCTGAATCCCTGAAAATACAGAAAACAAAGACGCTCTGTCCATTACTGCGCTCCTTCAACTCAAAGCTTTCATTTGATCATTTCACAACATCATTACACTTCAAAAAGCCAGAGCCCTGATCTTGTACCTCACAATAGTCTAGTAAATCTCTGTGTATCTTCTACATTTTGTTTCATAATCTTAAAGGCACACTGTGAAGGAATTGTGTTTTTGTCAAACAGCGACCCCTAGAGTCGCTATGGAATACTTGCACTGTCGTAAATACCGTAAATACGTAAATTTACTGGCCACTTCATGCGTTTTCTCAGATCGGATTTCTGATTTATCAAAACAATTCCATTTACACCTGGTCACATAAATGTGACCGCAATAAGAGAGAGCGGCAACAGCCCTGGTAAGATCACTTCATTTCTTTACTTTTAATGATGATGATTGTGTGTTAAGCGTCTGCGATTTACTTTCACTTTGATTTGCGATAGTTTGCACGTTGTCTTGATGAATATGCTCAGTTGCTCATCTGCGGTGATGCGTGTTCCAGTAGCGTCGTCATATCTGGCAATAACATATAGCCTATAACACGCTCTCACACGTTTTTATTTTTAGCATTTTTGGGAGGAGTACAATTTACATATGTGGTTTCAACAACCGGATGCATTTACACTTGTCCAGTTTCGTCTGGAATGCGTCTCAGACCTCCTCCTGAAGTGGTTTGAGCGGTCGGATTCAAATCCGTCTTGAATGCGTTTCGGAGGACATTTACACCTGGTCTTTTCACGATCAGATAGCTATCCGATCTGAGAAAACGCATGAAGTGGCCAGGTGTAAACAGCCCCCATGACAAAAACATACGCACGAAAGCCGAAAACAAACGCTGGTTGGCCTCTCACGTCCATAGACAGTATATAAACGCTCACGTCCAAATTTGAGGAAGTGATGGGGGAAGTGACGTATGCCGTAAAGCAGTCGAATTTCGTAGTTTTTTTTGTGCTCGGGTTACTACCCGAACCCCGCAGTTACGTAGTGCCAGTAAAAGCGATACAGACCCCGTCAGGCTATGGCAGACCTGTCATTCAACCTATTGTAAGTCAATGTACCATCACAAGGGTCTTGGAAATATATTATGAAGGTTGAAAAGTTTCACAGTGTGCCTTTAAATAAGTACAGAGATTTACACTGCAGGTCAACAAATTGGCATCAGTTTTGTTTTGTTTTTGAAAGAAGTCTCTTATACTCACCAAGGCTGCATTTATTTGATCCAAAATAGAGTCAAAAGTTGTGAAATATTATTATAATTTAAAACAGCTGAATTTATAGTAAAGTGTAATTTATTCCTGTGATCAAAGCTGAATTTTCAGCATCATTACTCCAGTCTTCAGTGTCACATGATCCTTCAGAAATCATTCTAATATGATGATTTGATGCTCAAGAAACATTTCTGATTATTATCAATGTAATATTTTTGTAGAAATGTCGATCATTTTTTTAAGGATTCTTTGATGAATAGAGTTCAGAAGAACAGCGAAATCTTTTGTAACATTATAAATGTCTTAATTGTTCATTTTAATGTATCCTTGCTGAATAAAAGTATTAGTTTCTTTGGTTTTTGCTGAAGCTCAAACATGCTGCGAAACATGAGAATGAACACGTCAAGCGAACATGCTTGAACTGATGTGTGAGTTGATGAATGTTTGTATGTGAATAAAAGCCTAAATTAAACCTGTTCATCATATAAAGCGATCGACTCTTCAGAAAATTTGGACTGAACCGCTCAATTCATATGGATTAGTTTTACGATCTCTTTATGAACTTTTTGAAGCGTCAGTGTCAGTTGCGTAGCTGTCAAAAGAGGGACAGAAAACAATCAGATTTCATCAAAAAGATCTTCATTTGTGTTCCAAAGATGAACAAAAGTCTTACAGGTTTGGATTATTTAAGGTTTTGGAGTAAATAATGATAGAATTTTCATTTTTGGGTGAACTATCCCTTTAAGACACTGTTAGTGTATATTTATTTTCCAACTATGGGCTGTTCACACTGAACTGCGCCCCTTTTCCATTGTTTTTCAATGTAAACATGTTTGACCGTATGACCCGTTTGGCGTTCCATAGACGGTCGCACTCAACGGGTCTCTAGACCTCCAGCTTTTATTTCATTCCACCAGAGAATGTCTAATAAAGGGAGAACTTCCACTCTCAGTAAACTTCCGGCTTCTGAACTGGTTGCAGTTACACTCTGACTCCATATGAGGGCGCTGAGGTCTATGGCGCTATACCCCTCAAAATCCACTTTTCTCAAGATATAATTTTTTGTCTAGTAAGTTGAATGTTGTATTCGAAAGGAGATGCAAAGAAATTACACACTGCAGGGTGTTAGATTTTTTTAGAGTCACTTATTTGCTTTAAAAAGTCTTTTAAAATGTCAATGATGTCATACACATCGTACGACCAGAGATACTGCTTTACGGCAATCCTTCAGTCACTCTGGTGCTTTCGCGCTCTGCACCTTCTTTTCTTTCGAGGCATCGACAACACAGCTGACACAGGCAAACACACGTGCTAGAAGAGTTTTTGTTTTGTTGTTTTAAAAGACCACGCCGAAAATACACACACACACACACTATGCCATCAAGCGGTATCTCTGGTCGTAATCAGTCCTTCACTGACCAATCAGCGTTCATTAGCAGAATGCTAGCGTGTTATGGGCAACAACAACTCAACCTGTAAGAAATCGAAAGGACATAAGTACTCGTTCATTCAACTTTCGACCTATAACCCATGTTGAACTTGCAAAACCTACAATCAAATCTGAGATTTCTCAATGGCAATCGGGTGAAAGAGACAAATTTAGCCGTCTAGCACCATAGACTCCCATTCATTCTGCACTCATGGGCGATCGCCCCCAGTGGAACTCTGGTGGAACTACAACCAAAATTCGGTACAATAGGACTTAATAGGGAGTGGCCAGGCTCTCCGTAGACGGGCTCTGGTTAAACTGACCTGAGTCTCGCGTTTTTAACAGCAAAACGTGTTGAACCCTAAGATGTCGTAATGTGAAGTTATTTTCAGGCATTTAAACAGCCTCAGTCAGTAGATGATGTTTAACTGGGCTGAGCGACTGACCGCTGTATTTGTGTCCAGATCTTGTGTAAACACCAGGACAATAATGACAGGACGGAAGACTTTGTGATTAAGCTTTACTTTCGGAGTGGCAATTAACATCAAAGACGTTCTTATCTGTCGCTCCCCGGGCACCGATTTGCATGCAGTGTGACAATTTTCAACATAAAAATGAAAACAAAAACCTAATTTGAGTCTCGCCCGAAAACGCACAGTTCTTCATGATGCAGTGCGCGTGAACGAGAGCAGTGCTCGCGGTTCCCAGACAAGCTGAAATCCTGAAGGTTTTGTTGTCTTCTCTCAGGCTCAGAAGGAAGTGAGATAGCGTTATCAAGCATGAGATTGGAGACTCCCTCTGCAAGACATTTCTTTGGAGGTTAATTTGACAGAACTGTCACCTTACTGGATGTAAACACACTGAGGCTAAAAGTCAAAATCACTAACTAGAGCAAGACTTAAAGTTGCAACACTTGTTCATCTGTTAGAATCTCAAACGTAGGGGATTTCTGACTCCTGGGTTTATTATAATTAATATTATATTATTATATATATTATTATATATATATACAGTGAGGAAAATAAGTATTTGAACACCCTGCTATTTTGCAAGTTCTCCCACTTGGAAATCATGGAGGGGTCTGAAATTGTCATCGTAGGTGCATGTCCACTGTGAGAGACATAATCTAAATAAAAAAAATGCAGATATCACAATGTATGATTTTTTAACTATTTATTTGTATGATACAGCTGCAAATAAGTATTTGAACACCTGTCTATCAGCTAGAATTCTGACCCTCAAAGACCTGTTAGTCTGCCTTTAAAATGTCCACCTCCACTCCATTTATTATCCTAAATTAGATGCACCTGTTTGAGGTCGTTAGCTGCATAAAGACACCTGTCCACCCCATACAATCAGTAAGAATCCAACTACTAACATGGCCAAGACCAAAGAGCTGTCCAAAGACACTAGAGACAAAATTGTACACCTCCACAAGGCTGGAAAGGGCTACGGGGAAATTGCCAAGCAGCTTGGTGAAAAAAGGTCCACTGTTGGAGCAATCATTAGAAAATGGAAGAAGCTAAACATGACTGTCAATCTCCCTCGGACTGGGGCTCCATGCAAGATCTCACCTCGTGGGGTCTCAATGATCCTAAGAAAGGTGAGAAATCAGCCCAGAACTACACGGGAGGAGCTGGTCAATGACCTGAATAGAGCTGGGACCACCGTTTCCAAGGTTACTGTTGGTAATACACTAAGACGTCATGGTTTGAAATCATGCATGGCACGGAAGGTTCCCCTGCTTAAACCAGCACATATCAAGGCCCGTCTTAAGTTTGCCAATGACCATTTGGATGATCCAGAGGAGTCATGGGAGAAAGTCATGTGGTCAGATGAGACCAAAATAGAACTTTTTGGTCATAATTCCACTAAACGTGTTTGGAGGAAGAAGAATGATGAGTACCATCCCAAGAACACCATCCCTACTGTGAAGCATGGGGGTGGTAGCATCATGCTTTGGGGGTGTTTTTCTGCACATGGGACAGGGCGACTGCACTGTATTAAGGAGAGGATGACCGGGGCCATGTATTGCGAGATTTTGGGGAACAACCTCCTTCCCTCAGTTAGAGCATTGAAGATGGGTCGAGGCTGGGTCTTCCAACATGACAATGACCCGAAGCACACAGCCAGGATAACCAAGGAGTGGCTCTGTAAGAAGCATATCAAGGTTCTGGCGTGGCCTAGCCAGTCTCCAGACCTAAACCCAATAGAGAATCTTTGGAGGGAGCTCAAACTCCGTGTTTCTCAGCGACAGCCCAGACACCTGACTGATCTAGAGAAGATCTGTGTGGAGGAGTGGGCCAAAATCCCTCCTGCAGTGTGTGCAAACCTGGTGAAAAACTACAGGAAACGTTTGACCTCTGTAATTGCAAACAAAGGCTACTGTACCAAATATTAACATTGATTTTCTCAGGTGTTCAAATACTTATTTGCAGCTGTATCATACAAATAAATAGTTAAAAAAATCATACATTGTGATTTCTTGTTTGTTTTTTTTAGATTATGTCTCTCACAGTGGACATGCACCTACGATGACAATTTCAGACCCCTCCATGATTTCTAAGTGGGAGAACTTGCAAAATAGCAGGGTGTTCAAATATTTTCCTCACTGTATATATATATATATATATATATATTACAAATCAGGGTTATTATAGTTAACTAAAACTAAAAGCATAAAAAAATGTTGCTTGAAATAAAAAGAAATGGAAAAACTTTTGGAGCCAAGGCAACATTTCTCATTTTTATTTTCAGATTTAGTAAAATAACTAAAACTCGAAATTAAGTTTTAGTTTTTAAAAATGAATAAAAACTACACTTTTTTTTAAAACTAATAAAAGTTACAAAACCCGAAATATAAACATAAAAATATTAATAAAAACTATAATAGTATCTGAATGATACTGAATGACACTACTGTTCAAAAGTTTTGTGTATTTTATTACATTATGGCATCTTATTTTAGAAAGCTGTACAAACTCACAGTAGTAGAAGTGTATTTTTTGGGAGTAGAGGAAAAGAGATCGTGTTAATCTGTTAATCATCCAAGAAGATGAGGACAATCTCAAAATGTTGGACTAAGTGATCAGTTAATCAATAGCATCCGACTTATCTTTCATCCTTTGATTTTTAGCTATCATACTTATGTTTTGTTTTGGAAAGCACAAAGCAATTCACATACACAACCGTTAAAAAATAGATTTATAGGAGAAGCTTATATACAGTATGTATATTAAGTATAAGTGTAAATAATTTATTAATTAATAAAAGGCAAAAATTGGAAGAAACAAAAACAACAACATACACAACAAGCAACAGAAAAAAAAAGTTAATAGCTTTATAAGATCTCAAAATTCAAAATATCGTTTAAACTGAATATTTGCAAATATTGTATTGTGAGATGGACGTGATTAACAGACGGACGCTGACAAAACTACTACACCATCAAACAAGACCTTAAGATAATAACCCAACCAGAAACCATCTCTGTCCAGGTTTAACACCACTGACCTCTTCATCTCTGACGGTCAAGAATTAAACGCTCAAGGCCTTTTGCCACAATAACAGAGCTGCATTATATATGGTCCATCTCTGAACCCAGATCAGACGCTGATGAACTGTGCCAGTGTGTCTTGTGTACCCTTCACCAAGCTTTCTGAGCCAAGAGGAAACAGATAATTAGGCTTTCAGTGAGCCAAACACTGGAGACATAGAGTGTGTTTGTGTGTGTCAGTGAATGGAGATGACGGTCTAAACGCTGTGCTATGCAGGAGTTTGATGCCAGGCATGAAAGAAAAGCGCCGTTTCTAATACGGGCATTGGGTTATCTTCATTTCTATCAGGTACAGTGTGTGGAGAAACACTCGTAATCGAGCAGAAAAGACACGGTTCACATGCTGAATAAAATGTGCATTTGTAGAAGAGAAAAAAGACAGGAAATTCTTCATGCAAACATGCCGTCATCAAAAAAAATATATAATAATATTGCTGCTTAAATAGACAGTACCAAGACTATAGGAGAAATAAAATAAGCGAATGATTTAATGGTGCCTCTCTATGATGCTGATAATTTGGTCCAACTTATAAGTCCTAATTATGCATTATGATTATATTGAGCACATTTATTTTAGCACATTTTAAGTATTTTGGTATAGTAGTAGCAACTGAGTCTATTTTTTTTGCATCAAATAAAAACCAGACAAAATATAGAAAGAAATTCAGATGTTTTACATGTACACAAAAATTCTAAAGCTTTTTTTTTTTGGTCAAATCTTCCTAAACAAGTCCTTAAGTGATCTTACTAAATAAAACGCTGTGTTACTTGCATTAAAATTAGGACAGTCCAGTCCAAAAAAATTGTTTAATAGAAAGAGGGATCTTGCAGAACATGCAAAAAATCTTTGCCTTTTCAGCAGAAATGCATGTGCAAGTCTTAAAAGTGTATTTTTTGGTTGTAATAAAACAGATGCATTTGAAAAAAAAAACTTTAATGTAATATTTCTTTCCATTTTCACAAAAAAGGATGGATTTACATTTCTAGGAAGTAGGATTTACATTGAAACAATTTTCACTTTTCAAATTGCTAGTAAATTTCACTAATAATTACAAAGAAAGGGCAAGTAACACACTGAAATGAAGTAGAAAGCCTGAAATAGTATTTTCTATTTCATTTTCATATCTAAATCATTGTTCTCGGTGTAAATCCTAACAAAAATACTATGTTGCTTAATGCTACTACAACAAAAAGAAAGAGAAAATGTGCATTATTTGTGCTTTATTTATGGGAAAATATTAATTATAGTTCCCAGAATGCAAACAAACTAACCAGCATTCACAATTAAAATTGAACTATGGGCAATACCAGTTTATTTCCACTATTATTCTTAAATCAACACATGAAATCTGTGCTTAAAGTTAATGCTGATTACAGTATTTATAGTGTCATTTGAGTGCACTCGACTCATAAATCTGATGATTGACATGACTTTGAAGCAGCTTATGTAACAATTAATTGAGTATTCAGTTGATTACAGAAGGTCATGTTATTATCATATTACCTGTTCATGCACAGCGTGAACTTACTGGATGCAATTAGTGTCAAATTTACCCCCAAGTAGCTTTAATGGGTTTTGTGCAAAAACAAGCCCATTAAACACGACCACAGACTCTCTCAACGCTTGGACCCGAGGTCGAGCGACGTCTGCTTGCCCCTCACAAACCAATAAAGCTCTTCAAACAAAAAGAAAAATAGAAACCTAATTGACAGGATCTGACCTCGGTCACGTCGCTAGAAAGACCCCGATGATTTCTCTGCGACCATAATCTAAAAATGACTTCCCCTTACCGTTAGATAACCGCAGAATTTGGTAGGTCCCCTCCCTCCCTTATCCACACTTTCCTCAGAAGTTTGCAGACATTGTGTCTGCCCTCGCTCCTCTTATGAAAGACAAAAATAATAATGGCTGGAAAAGCATGGTGACCTTTTTTGGAAAGATTTTTGGATCATGTTGACCATGAATATGTAACAAATAGATATAAATGTAACAAATTAGTATTATTATTACTAATTATTAAGCAAGATGAGATATTACGTAATACGTAGTGGCGTAAAGTGCAGACCAACAACACAGGTTTGAGCAGAGAGACCCAAAAGTCTTCAACACTGTGATGATGATGATGGCAAGATTTGCATATAAAAACGCATGTTAAACTCATGAAAGTATCATAAGAACCAGATATTAGACTAAATGTTGTCATTTTATGATCCACATCAGGTCTTATAAGACTAGCACAGAATTACTTAATCTAAATTATATAATAATAGTCCTGTCAAATTGATTAATCGCAGTTAGTCGCATCTAACATAAAAGTTTGTGTAACGTTTATATAATATATGTATGCATACATATATGTGCACACACACATATTATATAAACACTTATAAAAACTTTTATGTTAGATACAACTAATTGCGAGTAATCGATTTGACAGGACTATATAATATATATATATTAGTGTTCAAAAAATAATTGAGAGGTACAATCAGGGTTATTATCATTACCACCACTTATGTTAACTGAAATAAAGCTGAAATAAAATAAAATATAAATATTAGTTTTAAATAAAAAAAACTTTAAACAAAAATTTTGAAATGTTGCCTTGGCAATAAACTGAAGTAAGTTGAAGTTGAAGCACTAAAACTAAATGGAATTAAATAAAAACTAAAACTGAGATGAACGTTCGGCTGTCCACTGACAGTACCTGGTGTAATTGCTCGGTGGAACTGGTGTAAATCTTCTCCTCTCAGTTCTTCTGCGATCTGTCCGATCTTCTGCCTCACGCTGTCCAGTTTCACATCTGCCTCGTTCAGGATCTCCTCCACATCTGGAACACTGTAAATAAGCATGAGTGTGTGTTTCGTTTTCAGTTAAGGCACTTCGCAGATGCTCTTATCCGTGAAAAACTCACAGTATAAGTCACATACAAAATCTAAAGTTACTTTGTACTATGATGAAGGCTTTCCTTTGGCTTATTTTCCTTTTTATCAATTATCAGATTCTAAGTCAACCAATTTATTAAAACACAAACAATTCTATCTATCTATCTATCTATCTATCTATCTATCTATCTATCTATCTATCTATCTGTCTATCTATCTGTCTGTCTATCTATCTATCTATCTATCTATCTATCTATCTATCTATCTATCTATCTATCTATCCTTCTGTCCATCTATCTATCTATCCATCTATCCTTCTGTCTATCTATCTATCTATCTATCTATCTATCTATCTATCTATCTATCTATCTATCTATCTATCTATCTATCCTTCTGTCTATCTATCTATCTATCCTTCTGTCTATCTATCCATCTATCCTTCTATCCATCTATCCTTCTGTCTATCTATCTATCTATCTATCTATCTATCTATCTATCTATCTATCCTTCTGTCTATCTATCTATCTGTCTATCTATCTATCTATCCATCTATCCTTCTGTCTATCTATCTATCTATCTATCTATCTATCTATCTTTCTGTCTATCTATCTATCTATCTTTCTATCTATCTATCTATCCATCTATCCTTCTGTCTATCTATCTATCTATCTATCTATCTATCCTTCTGTCTATCTATCTATCTATCTATCTATCTATCTATCTATCTATCTATCCTTCTGTCCATCTATCTATCTATCCATCTATCCTTCTGTCTATCTATCTATCTATCTATCTATCTATCTATCTATCTGTCTATCTATCTATCTATCCATCTATCCTTCTGTCTATCTATCTATCTATCTATCTATCTATCTATCCTTCTGTCTATCTATCTATCTATCTATCTATCTATCTATCTATCTATCTATTCATTCCTACTAACTGTAAAGTATTTCACTACCTATTCACTTTATTTGACTATTTTCTCAAATATATGTGACCCAGGATCACAAAACCAGTCATGGGTATATCTGTGGCAATAGCCAACAATACATTGTATGGGTCAAAATTATTGATTTTTCTTTTATGCCAAAAATCATTAGGATATTAAGTAAAGATCATGTTCCATGAAGATAATTTATAAATTTCCTACCGTAAATATATGAAACATTTATTTTTGTGAGTGAATCGCGAACATAAATGCACAACTTTAAAGGAGATTTTCTCAATATTTTGATTTTTTTGCACCCTCAGATTCCAGATTTTCAATAGTTGTATCTCGGCCAAATATTGTCCTATCCTAACAAACCATACATCAATGTAAAGCTTATTTATAGCTTTCAGGTGATGTATACATCTCAATTTAAGAAAATTGACCCATGTGACTGGTTTTGTGGTCCAGGATCACATAATTATGTATAAAGAATATATATCATGTACATAAGCAAGCTCTTGAATGGATCTCACCTGGTCACCCTGTGCAGGAGGAATATGGTCCGTTTGCTCTCAATGGTGATATCTCGACTGCTTTTCACCAAACGCTCATATTTATCATGCTTGGTGTCCAGTTCTTGCTGGAATACTGTCGGAGAAACCAGTAAATAAATCAGATTCATTAATCTGGTGTCGTTAACACATGATGCTGCGCACACACACACACACACACACACTCACCTTTGAAAGCAGCAATGACAGCTGAATCTGGGTTCACACAGTCCTCGGACTTCTGTCCGACTTCTGTCCTTCGTCTTCGGCCGCATCCCTCGTCTAAGACGAACATTAAAAACATATATTTACATAAATGAGAACATAACTCACCGTCACGGCAATCTATGAGCAAACGAATCTTAGTACGAGGATTTCTGCATGAAAATCAAAGACGTCGTCAGGCTTTACCTTCTCGTTTACTCATCTCTGTAGTAACGTGTTTTTCACTGGACACGTGAACTGTTCAGTTATGTACAGTAAACTCTTTTATTTTACCAGCTGATTGTGATTTTAGTGCGTGTAAATCCAGCTGAACGCCTTTATCGTGGGTTTACACGTGTGCCTGTGTGATTACGTACTTCCGCAAATATTAAACCTAGAAACAACTTATTTTATAAATGTGTAATCAAACCGTGCATTCGTTATAAAAACAGCGATTTACGTCCGACTCGGTTTAATTTGAACGCTGGCACGCACACGGACTTCCATTGTTTACACGGGACCTGCGCGTGTTGATTGCGTGTTGCCGCAAGACATTCTGGGTAATGTAGTTTAACCTGGTCCATTGACTTCCGAGGTTATTTTTAGTCCAGTAGTAAAAGTGATCTTCTTTAAATGATTTAGGTGCTCAAATTTCGTTTAAATCATTTAGAAAGCGTATATTTTCATAACTGTTTTTATGTCAAAGTAATTTTTATATTATTTTCTTATAAACGACATTAAAATAAATTAAAATAATTGAAAGTAAACTAAATGAAATGAAAATAAATTGAATTAAATGAAAAGAAAATAAATTAAATTTAAGAAATTAAATGAAAAATGAAAAGAAATTAAATGAAAAAAGAGTGAATGAATGAACGAACGAATGAACAAACAAACAAACAAACTAGTGAATAAAAATGAATGAATGAATGAATGAATGACAAGGTGTAGATTTTTACAAAAAAGTATTGTAGTGGTACAATTGTACATTGTTTCATATTCATATACAATGATATTTACATAATGTTTCCTTTACTATCACTACTCTCATGGTCATGGCACAGGATAAAACAAATTGAGAGAGAGAGGGAGAGGGAGAGAGAGAGAGAGAGAGAAAGAGAGAGAGAGAGAAAGAGAGAGAGAGCTCCTTTGATTGCACATATACAGTATATCAGATTACAGTTCTTCCTCCTGAACTTCAGCCTGGAGGATTGATGCCAACTGTGTACGTGCCACCTAGAGCCTCCTCACTGTCTGAACGAGTGCCAGCGAGCTCCTATAGGGGGCAGTGGACAACAAAATAAACATCATGATACTACATTTATGTGCATTTTATTGAAATCCCATATATTTGCTTGGTTAGCAACTTGAACAAATGTGACGTGGTCATTTAGATCACAGGTTTTCAGTCTGTTAGATGCCACGGACCCCCAAATATTATAGCCTAATATCATAAATATGTGTAAAATATGCTATTTATTTTCTATTTTGTTGTGTTTTTTCTTCTATAGTGCTGTGTTGTTAGATGTAGACCTATTATTTATTTGTTTAAATATTTAATTTATTATTTAATATTGTAATCAAAGTTTTTATCTATTTAGCCTACTTTAATTTTATTATTATTATTATTATTATATTTTTTTATCTGTTTTTCTCTAAAGTTTTCCACGGACCCCCAGCACTTGGCCGGACCCCAGTTTGAAACCCCTGATTTAGACCGATTTCTTTTTGCCCAGAACTGAGAATATGCACTTAATACTACAACCAATTTACATGAATGACACTGCAAAACAATGCATTGAAAATAGATCCGCTGTCTCTAAAAAACCAATTAGTTTTTCATTAACTCTGCTTTTTTGAGTGTTATAGTAACTTGTTTACTAACTAGTAAGAGTATCTAGTATGAAATAGGCTTACCACTTACCACTATATGCTGATTAAATGGATAGTTCACCCAAAAATAAAAATTCTGTCACTAATTACTCCCCCTAATGTTGTTCCAAACCCGTAAGAAATCTTCAGAACACAAATGAAGATATTTTTGATGAAATCTGAGAGCTTTCTGTCCCTCCATTGACAGCTACGCAACTACCACTTTGACGCTTCATAAAGTTCATAAAAAGATCGTAAAACGAATCCATATGAATTGAGCGGTTCAGTCCAAATCTTCTGAAGAGATTCTATCGCTTTATATGATGAACAGATTTCATTAAGACTTTTATTCACATATAAAAATTGATCAGGGAACATAAAAAGAAGCTCAACCGAACCTGCTTGACACACGAGAATGAATCTCATTGGCTCTTGCAGAAGCTCAAACGTGATGCGTAACACGAGAATGAATCTCATTGGTTCTCACACTCAATCGACCATGCTTGAGCTTGTGTTTACCACAACTGATGTGAGTTGATGAATGTTGCCTGTTCATCACTTAAGCGATCGAGTATCTTCAGAAAATTGTGACTAAACCGTTCAATTCATATGGATTCGTTTTACAATCTCTTTATTATCTTTTTGAAGCTCAAAGTGGTAGTTGCGTAGCTGTCAATGGAGGGACAGAAAGCTCTCAGATTTCATCAAAAAGATCTTCATTTGTCTTCCGAAGATGAACGAAAGTCTTACGGGTTTGGAACAACATGAGGGTGTGTAATAAATGACAGAATTTTATAATATAATAATATATAATAAATATATTTCAGATTATGTTTATTAATTAATTTCAGCAGGTCGAGTTAAATTCAGTTCATTTAAATGCAAAAGCAATAAAAGTAATTGTCATTTTGGCATCTCATTTTAGTGACGGCACAGATAAAACTGAATTCGCTTCATTTAAACGAATCGGCTCATGCGGACCCCCGTCGAGCAGAACTAAAACCCGAAGCCTTTGTCTTAGTAGACTCAAAGCCTTGCTAATTAGGCCACCTATACTACTAACAAAGACATTAACATTTTAAAATCCTTCTGAATGCGACAGATGTTGAGCGAACACAGTAATTCAATTTCCAACTTATCCCGCTTTCAGCGTGTGTGAATGTGAATGAAACAAGGCGGGGCATATTTATCAGGTCTGTACCCCTTGACCACGCCCCTCCTGTCTGACGTCAGAGGTTTGGTTTGTACTGGCGACGTGCAGCAGAACGCACACCAATACAACCACGCGCATGAGGAGCGCGCCTGCGGGATGGAGCGCGCGCGGCACGATCCCAAACCCATCCGTTTATTTAACGGAGAAAGGGTGAAAATACTTGTATGATGAAACGGATACGATTGTTGGTTTGCGTTTGTTGAGGCTGACACGTTGTGCGTGGATCAACGTGAAAGTTATCCGCAGGAACGCGTGGGGAAGGACACGATTTAAAGGGCCAGCAGCGCGCAAACGAGAACATGGAGCGATGCCCTACTGTTTTGGATCCAGACCGGGATAAACAGTATTGCGAGCTGTGTGGCAAGATGGAAAACCTTTTAAAGTGCGGTCGGTGCCGGATCTCCTTCTACTGCAGCAAAGAACATCAGAAACAGCACTGGAAAAAACATAAACTCACCTGCAGAGAGGCTGAAAAGACCCAGATTGAGGCACAAACTCCACAGCTGCAGGAGAAACCAGCTGATCCAACACTGTTCACCAGAAGTGAAAGCTCAGAAACTGACAGCAGCAACACACAACACAAACCCCAAACACTAAAACTGGCCACTGAGTACATAATCCCGTGTATGAACAAACATGGCATTTGTGTCGTGGACAACTTTCTGGGTGAAGACATCGGACTGTCCATTTTAGATGATGTGAAAGCTCTCCATCAGGCTGGTAAATTCACTAACGGACAGCTGGTGAGTCAGAAAAGTGACTCTTCTAAGGACATAAGGGGGGATAAAATCACTTGGATCGAGGGGAAGGAGCCTGGATGCGAGAAGATCTGCTTCTTAATGAGTCGCATGGATGACCTGGTCAGGAATTGCAATGGAAATCTGGGAAACTACACTATTAATGGAAGGACTAAAGTAAGTATGTGTCAAGGATGCTTTACTAACACGGCTCCTCATGTCATCGTGGTTTTGAAGGCTTCACGCATCGTCCGTTCAATCTGCTAATAGCCGGTTTTGTTGAAACTTATGCATTTGGATTTTTATTATTTTGTATTGGTGTTTTTTCAGTGGATGATGCAGGGTGGCCAATGGCTGATATAAGATGAAGATGCATCTGCTCCATCTTAATTATGTCCAGGTTTTCCAGTTACTAGCCACTCAGCATTTTCACTGGCCACAATTTTGACATCGATATACCATGGGGAAAAACTGCCATATATATATATTTATTAATATCTCATAATTTGGGCGCAGGTTTATTAACCTGACGCACTGATCCATTATACATGCATTTTCTTTCTCAACTGTTTACGTTCACTTAAAACATAACTGAGTGTGTTGAATACTCACCAACTCAGCATTTTGACATTATTTTGTGTGCATTTGAATGTTTAAGCGCAATAAGCAGCGAAAAAGACTCAATTTAGTGCTGAGAGGCTTTATATGCGCGCGAACTTTCGGTGTGTGAGCACAAAATCTGCAGGAATAAGTAAAATTATGCACAATACGTGCAATCCCTTGCCGAAATTCAAGCCCTGTAACACCAACAATATTCATCCAGAGCAAATGCAACGAGTGAGTGAGGAGAGGCGGGTTTGTGTGTCACTCGCATTCGGAGAGATGAGAGAGAGAGAGAGAGAGAGAGAGAGAGAGAGCGAGAGAGAGAGAGAGAGAGAAAGTGAAGCAAGTGCAGCGTTTCAGATATTTCAGTATTGATATTGAAAAATCTATATTTTTGACAACACTACATTGCACTTAGTTTATTATTTTAGATGCCTTAAATATATTATATTTTATATATATATATATATATATAATATCGAAACTATAAAACAACACAAATGGAAGGATGGGGACTGTGCAAATATTTATGGTGAAAACACTTTCCAGTTCCAGCTCGACACACCGTGAACATGTTCTCAACCGACTTCATGAGGTGCATTCTGGGAAGTTGATGTGTGCTGCACATATATGATGATTTTCCTTCTCTTGCACACGCTTGCTTGATTAACAAAAGCCAGAATTTCAATATCATCTGATAAATGCTTAAATATTGGCTTGTTCAATCAGTCTGTTACCATTTCGTATGGATACTTTTTGACTTATACTGTTGGATGTCTTATTACTGAGTAATTATAGTGAAAACGACATGTGAGCTGGAATTATTTTGGTTAAATTCAGTGCGTCATTTCCAGAGTAACTGCATCCTTGCAATTTCTTTTTGGCAAGTGATTTATTCCTTTATTTTTGGGTTGGGTAGGAAAATGATACTTTCAGCACAGAAAATTACAGTGAATATTTATATTCAGATTTTTATGTTACCCTCGTACAGTGGTGTAGTTGAGCAGTTTGCACACTTTAAAGATGATCACTGCAACATAAGCAGTGATGGCAGTTACCTAACCTGAAAAACCTTTGTGCATTAGCTGGAATATTGTGGTGCATGTGGCATTTGTTGTGCCTTTTAGAGTAACACTTTCGCTTTTTCTTTGTCATTTGAAAAACTGCCTGTAACATTAATAACAAGGTCGTAGATTTGATTGCAGGGAGTGCATGATTTGATATAATAAACGCAGAACAGAAACAGAAAGTCTAAATCAGTCCCCGTTTCTGTGTATGTTCTACCTCCGAACTTGCCATGACAGTCGATGCAACAAAAAAAAGAACAAAAAAACCCAAACGATTATTTCTCAGATAAAGCAGTTTGGAAGTCAAACTTGTGCAAGTCTTTTATTTTTTCTATGCTCTCATGATGATATTCTAACACTCTAAAGTCTAAACACACTTGACTGAATTTGTTTTTCACGGTCATAAAAAAATTCATACATGATTGTGCTTAAATACCTCAATATTATCACATCTAACATATATATATATATATATGAAGAGTTCATCTGAAATTTTCTTCTAGAATGATAATTTTTATCAAGCTTATATTTAAGTTCAGCAATTTCACTTAAATGGCAGTGAAAATGACCTATTAATTGTCATTTAAGTGAAATATACCTAACTTAAATATACAAGCTTGATAAAAATTATAATTCTAGAAGAAAATTTCAGATGGCACTTAGAGGCTTTTGCATCTGAACTCTTCATATATATATATATATATATGCATACACACACACACACACACACACATACTGTATATGCATACACACGTACATACATACACAAACTTTTATGTTAGATGCATTTGAAAGCACTAATATAAACATGTTTTTTAATGCATGAGTTGGAGAGGATAGTAAAGAAAAAGCAACACCTTCAGCAGTTTAAAAGCATGTTTTGATCACCACATGATTACATTTCTGTAAGAGTTTGATGACTTCACTTTTATTGTAAACTGTGGCAAAGAGCAAGAATAAAGTGAGTGGGTGTTAAGGCCACATTTGCATTAGTATGTCGCTGTTTTTAGTGCATCTGAGCCTCTTGCTGGCCTCAGTTTAGCTTTGGCCTTGCGTGTGACCTCAGATCTCACTGTCCCTGAGCATATCAGAGCGACTGACCCGTAAGACCCACAGACACGGAGTAAACCCCGCTAAACCCTCCCTCTCTTTCATATTCAACCGTTACATCAAGTTACCTTGATGTTTAGTGTCTCTGCTTACTACAGTTTCCTTTGCGCTGCTGTGAAGTCCCTCGAAGTAAACACACAATTAAGTTTTGCTGCTGTACCGAGCTCTTTCATAGATCTGGTGATGCTGTCTTTTTCTCTGTAATTTAACATTTACTTAATAAAGTCAGGTTTCCATGACACATTTTTTATGCACATTTATAATATGTGACCCTGGATCACAAAAGTAGTCACGAGTCGCACGGGTTTATCTGTGGCAATAGCCAACAATACATTGTATGGGTCAAAATGATAGATTTTTCTTTTATGGCAAAAATCATTAGGATATTAAGTAAAGATCATGTTCCATGAAGATATTTTGTAAATTTCCTACCGTAAATATATAAAACATTTATTTTTGTGAGTGAATGCAGCACAATCGCCAACATAAATGAACAACTTTAAAGGAGATTTTCTCAATGTTTCGATTTTTTTGCACCCTCAGATTCCAGATTTTCAATAGTTGTATCTCGACCAAATATTGTCCTATCATAACAAACCATACATCAGTGGAAAGCTTATTTATAGCTTTCAGATGATGTATAAATCTCAATTTAAGAAAATTGACCCATGTGACTGGTTTTGTGGTCCAGGGTCACAAACAGACAAACCCAACAGTTTTAAACCCAATGATTGGGTTTGTCCATTTTTGACTCAAACAAGTGTTGAAACAACCCAGCATTTTTTGTAGAAATGTTTTCTTTTTTCTTTTCTTTTTTACAATGCATATAGTTTTAAAGCAGCTTTGAAAATGCCTGTTTCAACGTTACAAGTGCATGTTCTTTAACTTGGCAAAGTAAAGAGATTAAAACATCTGTCATCTTTAGCTTTGCCAAATCACAGTTTTCTAATCCGTTTAAGTGTAAAATATTACGTGCTAATGTTGTTCTCATGCTTTGCCTTGTTTTCCAAGGACGGCACAACTATTTGTGTCTTCTCGCTCTCTGCTCTTTGACCATGAATGTCTCATCATTCATGAGTCTGATCTTACACTGCACGTCTTAGCCAACTTCATGCATTTTGTTACAGAAATATCAACCCTGCAATGACTTACAAGTAGCTTCATCAATGAAGCATTATTTTTCCATGCTTATGAACATATAGCACTCATTTCTCAAAAATATATACCGATAAGTGATAGATGGACATTTTTTACAGTGTAGTCGTCCAAATGATTTGTTCGCTGAAGTATTTTTGTGTGAGAAACATATTGATTTTTAGGTCATTATTCACTGATAGTCAAATCTCTTTTAAACTTGAATGACCCTTTGAGTACGAGACACACGAGAACCAGCGGTGTTGGACGTTATTGACTTCATAACTGAAGCAAACGTTCATTAAAACTTCTCCTTTTGAATTCCACAGAAGAAAGAATGCATACGGGGTTAAAACGTCATGAGCTTATAGTTAATGTTGCCGACAGCCAGTCCTTTACTGTAACGTGACCTGCTTTAATGGTATGCAGCTTTACAATAGCCTCTCTGTGTACACACTTCATTGTGTGTGTGTGTGTGTGTGTGTGTGTGTGTGTGTGTGTGTATGTGTGTGTGTGTGTGTGTGGATCTATGCAAACAATGCTTATGGAGAGAGTCCTGCTTTTACCGACTTTTGACCCAATTTTGCAACAAGTCATGTGGATTTGGCTTTTTTCTGTGTGTGGCTGCATTAAGACCAATCTAACAACAGTCAATGAAGGAAAAAAAAAAGAGGAAGACTTTTAATCACGCAATCCTCTTTAGTGACACTGATGGTCGAAGAACCTTTAAAGGCACACTATGTAAGATTTTTGGATCAAAATATTCAAAAACCACTTGAACAATGCTATATATTTATTTTGTTGATTTGTGTACTTACATTATCCCAAATGTTTCTAAGAATGTTTAAATACAGAGAAATAAGCGGTTTTAACATATCAATGACATCATACCCACGTTACCCTCGATTTACGGTTATATTTGGTAGAAACCTTGGAAACACCAAAGACGCTTAAATATGTTTTATCAGATGGGTGAGCAACTATTACATTCATCGACAGAAAACAAATCATTGTGTTATACAGCTCAACACAGTTTGTTTGAATCTCGTTTTCTTGATTTACCGCGAGTACCATGTTTTACCATACACTCAACCCAAATTTGGGTCAAATATGTAATATGTATATATAATTTTTAAGTTAAAGTTTTTAACCCAATGGTTGGGTTTGTCCATATTTGAGCCAAATTTTGGTTAAAACACTGCATTTTTTAGAGGGTACCTAATATTGCTCTAGCTCACTGTAGTGTGTAACAAGTGTAGACAGAGTAACAGAGTAGCATTATAACATCTTTCAACACACTCAGATTCATCTAATGATAAATGATAAAACAGTGCTGCGTTATCCAACATACGTATGACTGGAAGAAGCAGAAGTCTGTGGTGTAATAAAAGCTCAACTGTGTGTCGCACTCGTCTCTCATTAGCAATCGCTCCAGCGGCCTCGTTCCTCTCCAACGATTTTCGTAACGTTAATAAATCTTTAATACATTACCGGTCATCCATGAATATAATTTCATCCCCGAGTCCATCGTATTCTCCACCGGCTGTAGAGGCGAAGACAAAAACTCAGAAGATTCTGCAAGGCGTCATCAAGCTACACCTTTGTTTTGAGTGAGCGACCTCTAGTGGTGAAAAGTTACATAATGTGCTTTTAACATCCACGGAATCTTTACATTCCACAAAAGGTTCTTTATAGTGATGATGACAGTTTGAAATGTTCTTCGGAATCTTTGGGGAACCAAAAATGGTTCTTCTATGGAGAATCCATTACTTCAACAAGCTCTTTATATCTGCATTAAATTATTACATTGTTTAATATATTTTTAGCTAACTGTGATTTTGTATATGTACATTTCTGAAATGCATAACTTAGAAAGTTTCCTCTGATAACAGATCACTCTAAATTGTAATTTGAACTCATGCATTTTCTGTAAAGCTGCTTTGAAACGATGTGTATTGTGAAAAGCGCTATACAAATAAATGTGAATTGAATTGAACTGCTGCGCAAACCTGCTTTAGGAACCTTTATTTTTAAGAGTGTGGGTTTGGTGATCTAATGCATTGTTTAAATGTCTTTTGCATGTTAAGCTGTTTGGTTGTGAGTTCCCGAGGCAGAGATCCAAGATCCGTCTTGAGAAAAGAGTGTGTTGTTCTGGCAGTTTGCAGCTGTAGAGGCGAATAGGAAAAGAGGATGCCGGAGGTGCTGGTGTCATGGGAATGCCAAACATCTTAAAGCATAATCACTCAACTTTCTCCAGTTAATAAAAAGGTAGAGCCAAAGCCCTTCTGACTTAATGTCTAGACGTCTGCGAAATGCTTATCACAAGATCACATACATGTGCGGTTAACAGAACCAAGGGTTTCTGAGAGAAATGGCATGCTTACAGTTGTTGCTGGTGTCTTATGGTTGATTAAATATGAGCAGTATTCAGTGTTGGAGTCTCAAGAGCCAACATTATCATTGCCTGGGTCTCAAAATATTACTTTATTTGTCTAGGTCTGGGGTTATGATCTCAGACAGCACATTTCCTGAGTGTTAGAGGAGTTAATTATGTTGGCAAGAATTCATTGGCTCTGAACTGATCAGTGGCTCAGATTTGGCTCATTTCATTTCTTCTACCCTTTTTTCTGTTTTTTTCTTTCTTTCTAGAACACACATAGACGATCATTATTTGTATATGCACCACCACTGTGATGCACATCAGTGTAATATTGTTTTCATTTTTTCATGACAACTAATGAAATTAAGTTCAAATGTTCAAATTTGTAGCATAAACACCAATTTTTAAGTTCATTACTCAAAAACTGAAACAAATTTGGTGTAGAAACAACTTTCGCTCAGAAATTGCTAATAAATGTCAACAAACAATAACAAAGACATTTAAGTTAAATGTGAAATTTGACATAGAAAAACTTAAATAATATTAACTTGTAAAATGTTTTATTTTTCAAGGTTCTAAATTTTATGGTACTAAATCTTTGTGCACAGACCTGAAAATGAAATTTCCAACTTAAACTGTCATAAATCTTGAATTGTTGGTCTCTTTTTTTTTTTTTATGACGACACTTGTTTTTGGAAAAAAAAAGTTTTAAAATGTGAACTTTTTACGTTTATTGTTATAAAAACATTTTGAAAAGGTTTTTGTATGAAATATATATTTTCCAAAACACGTTTACTCTAAAACTGCGTGAAAATCAAAACCATAAATCTAAACAAGTTGTGTTCCAAATTTGTGATTGATATCTTAAAAAATGAGCTTTCAGTCAGATTTTGTTTGGGCGCAGTACCGAACGCTTCCACTAGATGAAATGTTCCCCATTTCCAATGCACTTATTTTTGAATGTGACGATTTGTTTCTTTCAGGGCCATTTAACCTTTTCGAATAATGTCCATGATTTTTTGTGTGTGTTCACATAAAGTGCCAAAACCTTTACCAAGTTTCAAACCAATGCATAAGTTCCATGCATTAGTCAAAAATGACAAAGAGCACCCGAGGGTTAAAAGGTTATTAACCAGTCATATTTTGGGGTTAGGACTGTGTTCAGGGTCTTGACCAACAATTTTCCCTCTGATTTCCGGGATAGATGACGGTTAGGGATTGTATGATACTAAAGTTGTTCCAGGATTATGGGTTATTCTCACTTTGAATCTCTGGTGTTTGCTTTCTTCATCCTCCTTTTCCTCCTGCTTTGGACAATATTCTGTCCCGAGGGTCTGTGTATTTGATATCATCACTCTAAAATATATCTAACACATATATCTATCAATCATTAAAGGGATAGAGATAGTTAACCCAAAAATGAATTCTTCAAAATATCTTTCAGTTCAGCAGAAGAAAATAAGTTAAAGTAAGACAGATTTTCCATTTTTAGGTGAACTATCCCTTCAAGCCCTAAGGCTCAGTTTCTTTTCCTCAAGCCTCCAAGTTTTGTCCAAAAAAAAAAAAAAAATGATGCAAATAATATGCATAAGTTTTTATGCATCATTTAACTAAATAAATAAACTAATAAAGTTACTGTTATTTGTTTTATACAAGGAAATTTACAAGATTCTGAAAATGTATGCAGTGCCCTCGCTGACTTTTGAGTGCTAAGGTTCTCAGTTTATTTGTGCATTTATTATTATTACGTTTACATGATTTATTTTTGGAGTTTTGTTTGAGTCAGCGAAGGTTACTGAGCGTGTGCTTCGTATCGGACACAAAAATAAACAGTGGCGCGAGTCTCCGACTCTGTCAAACTTCTCTTATCAAACAATCAAACAAAATATTATTGTTTCAATAATCAGTTGTTTTGGAGGAGCCTAAAAGCTTTGATTGTCCATAAAATGGTTTATTGGCAAAACAAATGCCCTTTTTCATCTGGCAGCTGTTTTTCAGATTAATAATGTCGAGTCATATTCGTTTCATTTGTTGAACAGTGACACGTCCTCATTTATTTGCTGGTAGAGTTTGGTTCAACCAATGCGTGTAACAAGTCGAGTTTGAATGTGGCTTTGAGTTTAACAAGTCTTCCAAATGCATATATCATATATGTGAAGGATTTGTGCAGACTTGATAATGATGAGTTGTTGTTGTTTTTTCTTTTTACATTAAGTAAGTCAGTGTTTGTTCAATAAGATATTTTCCTATAACATTTCAAGGCTGTCAGAGACGTCAATGACAGCGTTTCCCGCAGAACTGCACCATGCAACAATTTTAACTCTAACCACATTTGCTATGAAAATTAATGCAATTTGGAATAAAACTATGCATGTCTAGATACACTTTAAGGCGTATCATGACTTGGAAACAAAGGATATGCTGAGAAAAAAGTATTTTTTCTGCAATGCAATTAAATGTAACTTGACACCCTTGCCTCATTTAGTATACGTGGTTCTATGAATATGCAAATGAGCCCCGCCTCCACTCACTCACTCAGCTCAGAGATCCACTGGTTGACGATCACACGTTGATCTGATTGGTTACAAGGTAGTTTGTGACGTCAGAAACACCAGCGATTTCAAAGCGTGTTTTTGAGACTGTCTTTGGTTCACTGCAGTTTTAAGGAGAAAATACTCAGCAATGGTGTCGACTTATGAATTTACACATGGTTTGTCTTAAAGCATATTAAAAACGCCACATAAACAACATTGAAAGCTTGATTGTTTTACCACAGGGTTATTTGGGGAACCAAAAATGGCCGCTCTACATAGATCTGTCCGTGTGAACACGCTTCAGTAATGAGGGATCCTGCTGTTGGGGTTTTTATGGATCGTAGGGCAGGAACTCTGTTAATATTCGGACATAGTTCTGAAGCGGCTGGAATGTAAACAAAAGCCCTCAGCGTCCGGATCGCCTGTTAATGAGGCCGTCGAGGAACGCGGAAGAATGACAGCGCTAGTATACAGCAACGGCCTCTACACACACACAAACACACTTACAGTAAGGCTGAGGCGTACGCTATCTCACACACACATCTACTGTACGAGAGCCAGCTGCTGAAAAGCTCCGGCACGCTCACCAGCGTGAGTCAGAACTCAAGCATTGAAGACGAGGAAGCCTGATCTGAAGAGCATGAAGCCCGTGGACATGCATTGGCATTTCATGAGGGGCAAAAGAACCTCGTTTGTAGAGTAAAATTGCTTTCTTATTGAATGCATTACTTGGAAAAATAAGTACCTTACCAAATGCATAATTAATGCATGTTGAATGAATGAAATATTGATTTGAGCTGCAGTATAAAATGTAGTCTAGGGGAGACCAGGGGCAGATGTAACATTTGACTTCTAAATTGTATCCGAATATTTCAAAAGGTTTTTGTGTAATAACAACATGACCAAAATTTGTTACAATTGTTTGACCAATCAGAATCAAGTATTTCAGACTTTAATGCGAGTTTAGAAAAAGCACACTGAATTTGTTGATTAAGCTATTCTTTTTTAGTCATTTAAAAAGTATTAAACTCGTAAAAAGTATTTTTTTAAAAAAGTTGCATCAACTTGGATGTTTAAGTCATTTCAACTTAAATTAGGCTTAAACTGACTGATAAGCGAAATGTCTTGTATTTGTTGATTTAGGTTTTTATATATATATATATATTCACCCGATTTATGTATATGTTAATACTTTCTAAATAATTAAAAATACATCTTTTTAAAAAAATCATTAAGTAAAAATGGTATTTGTTGATTTGGTGTTTTTTATATTAACTCCAAAAAATAAAATCTTGTTTTGTGTAAATTTAAACTAATTAAGGGAAAAAAATGGAATTGTAAATTAAGCTATTATTTTTAATCACTTACTGAAATTTGGTGATTTTCTTTTTTAAATTTAGCCTAAGTCCATATTTAAATTATTAAATATACCCAAGTAATTAATATCATATTTTTAAAAAATGCATATTTTAAATCATTTTAAAGTGATGATGATTCATGAAGTGTGTATCCGTTCACACACACACTATCTGCTGAACTTGTCTTCGGCTCCTTTTGTTTTCAGGAGTTTTTACGGGAAGTGTGTGTGGAAAGACATGATGGTCCGTGTGTTTTTGTTTAGTCATTTGGTTTTGAAGTGAAACCCCTCCCACACACACTCGCCCCGTAACTGACCCACGCCGAGAAGAATAGATTTCAGCAACACTGACCTAAAGCTGGGATTTATGAGCACTGTTTCTTTAGCACTAGTGTCCTGTTCTTCTGTGTGCCGGACCGCACACTTTCTTACGCAGTGACAAATACAGTCAAACCAAAATGTATTCAGACACATCTCTCACATTATCACAGTTTATTCACTATAGTTTAGAAAATGGTAATAAAACGCCAAGAATCAGTTGATATTTCACTGGTTTTGTCCATCCTTCTGTTAGATTGTCTCACACATGAATTATGTTGAATATCTGTCAGCTGTTAAATTTAACTACACAATTAGATAATACCAGTTTAGCTCAACCAATTACCAAGCAATGCTTCATTTTGTTCAGTCTGTGTGTAAAAAGAGCATTAGCAATTAAAGAAAAAACACACAAGCAAAACATGATCAGCTCAAAGTGTCGGAATCATTTTTGGTCCCAAATTTTTATACATTTTACTGGTAGTCACTGTATGAAGAATTTTTGGGTATAATATGTCACAGTTTACTTTATTTTGCTATCCTCACTTACATAAATGAACTATAGAGTCCTGCACACACTAGTAAAAAAATATTTGAAAAAAATATCTGGTGTCTGAATATTTTTTGGTTTGACTGTGTGTTTACCCATCTTGAGCCCATCTCGAGACGGGGGGGGGGGGGGGGGGGGGGGGGGGACAAAGAGAAAGAGAAAGAGAGAGCGAGAGGGTGGGGGAGAGAGTGAGTGAGAGAAAGAGAGAGAGAGAGAGCGAGAGAGAGTCCCTCACGCACTGCACGTAGCAGGATCATTAAAACACAGCTTCCTCTGGCTTCAGGCCAACAGCATCCGGGGTTCACATCAGTTCATCTCTGTTTCTCTCACACATGAGGTGGAGGTTTGGCCTCAGATCGAGTCTTCCGTGAGGGTTGAAGCACGACATGTTGTGACGCTCAGGAAAGGATTGCCAGGGTCCAGCCCTCAGACCTCCTGCAGTGTGTGAGACTCGATCTGCACCCATGCTATCCAAACCTATAGGCCAATGCAGTTACTTCTTTACTGACTTAAAATGATTGAATTAAAAAACATATTGTATAACAAAATATATATTTTTATATTTAAGTAAAATGATTTCCTCTAATTAGTAACAAAAATTTGTAAAAAAAAGTATTTATTAATTAATCATTAAAAAGTGAAATGTTATGAAATTAAATTAAACTTGACTTATACATTCAAAAAGTAAATTAAATAGATAGATTTTTCTTGATAAAATTGTATATATTGTACACATTATTTTACTTTTTTATTTATTTTTGCATAATCACCTAAATAATTAAAATCTATAAAAATAACATGTATTTTTAATCATTTAAAAATAATTAAATTTTTTATTGAATATTTATTTATTTTAATAAAAAAATGTTTAAAGTGTATTTTTAATTATTTAAAATTCAATAAACTAATTACATTTTTTTTTAAATATATCAAAATTGTAAAGTATTTTTACATTTTGGTAGTATTTGAACAGGCTTAAATTTATTTATTTATTTATTTTATTATATTTTAGTGTTAAATATTTGTATTGAATTTAGTTTTTTTTTTATTCACCCGAATAATTAAAATAATAATAATAATTTAAAATATTTTTTAATTGTAAAATATTTATACATTTTGGTAATATTTGTATATGGGCTTAAATTTATTAAATTAAAAAAGTTTATTATAATTATTATTTTAGGGGAAATTATTCACCCAAATAACTGAAAAGTAAAAAAGTAAGGACTTTCTAAGTCTGGTTTGTAATAGTGAGATCAACTGATAACATGTAAGCCAAGATAACGTAAAAAAAAATGTTTTGTTAAGAAGCAATTCTTGTGTTTTTACTCAAGCAAATCTGATCAAATGCCTTCATGGGTTCAGAAGAAAAGCGTTTTATTAATGTTCACTCAATCTTAAATCCTTCCATATTGTAAACAAGGGACATAAGAGCAGAAGTGAAGGAAACTGAGATGGATGTTTTCATTCTGCAGGACTGGGATGTTTGTTGCTATAATAATGTGTAGAATGTGGAAAACTTGCGTCATTTCTGTTGTGAGACTTTGACAATGCTGGTTTGGGCTGAAAACATCCCTCTCAACACGTTCACATCATCACATCTGTCCCAGTATTTGAACTGAACGCCACATCCCTCCATATGACCATATGAAGCTTTGCTTTTAACCTAAACCACTTCATCTGAAGTCCACATCTTGAAGGGATAGTTCACCCAAAAATGAAAATTAGCTCATGATTTAAAAAAACTCCTACTTTAATCTGTGGACTCAGTTATTTAACCCACACTTCAAACGCAGGCGCCATCCTGCAATCCAGTCTGCAACCGAGCACAACACTGACTCAGTATCAGCGCTATTCCTGAGTTAAAACTCTTCACAAAACTACAAAACAGTGATGCACATCCTGTGCTCTTGAGTTTAAAGGGATCGTTCACCCAAAAATGAAAATTATCTCATGATTTACTCATCCTCAAGACATCCTAGGTGTATATGACTTTCTTCTTATATTAAAACATGTCCTGGCTCTTCCAAGCTTTATAATGGCTGTTTCTGTTTTGAAGTCCATAAAAGTGACTCTATCCATGATAAAAGTGCATCTATCCATCATAAAAGTGCATCTATCCATCATAAAAGTGCATTCATCCATCATAAAAGTGCATTCATCCATCATAAAAGTGCATCTATCCATCATAACATAAAAGTGCATCTATCCATTATAAAAGTGCATCTATCCATCATAAAAGTGACTCTATCCATGATAAAAGTGCATCTATCCATGATAAAAGTGCATCTATCCATGATAAAAGTGCATCTATCCATTATAAAAGTGCATCTATCCATCATAAAAGTGACTCTATCCATGATAAAAGTGCATCTATCCATGATAAAAGTGCATCTATCCATTATAAAAGTGCATCTATCCATGATAAAAGTGCATCTATCCATGATAAAAGTGCATCTATCCATGATAAAAGTGCATCTATCCATCATAAAAGTGCATTCATCCATCATAAAAGTGCATCTATCCATCATAACATAAAAGTGCATCTATCCATTATAAAAGTGCATCTATCCATCATAAAAGTGCATCTATCCATCATAAAAGTGACTCTATCCATGATAAAAGTGCATCTATCCATCATAAAAGTGCATCTATCCATCATAAAAGTGCATCTATCCATCATAAAAGTGCATCTATCCATCATGACATAAAAGTGCATCTATCCATCATAAAAGTGCATTCATCCATCATAAAAGTGACTCTATCCATCATACTATCCATCATAAAAGTGACTCTATCCATGATAAAAGTGCATCTATCCATGATAAAAGTGCATCTATCCATGATAAAAGTGACTCTATCCATGATAAAAGTGCATCTATCCATCATAAAAGTGCATTCATCCATCATAAAAGTGCATCTATCCATCATAACATAAAAGTGCATCTATCCATCATAAAAGTGCATCTATCCATTATAAAAGTGCATCTATCCATCATAAAAGTGCATCTATCCATCATAAAAGTGACTCTATCCATGATAAAAGTGCATCTATCCATGATAAAAGTGCATCTATCCATCATAAAAGTGCATCTATCCATCATAAAAGTGCATTCATCCATCATAAAAGTGCATCTATCCATCATAACATAAAAGTGCATCTATCCATCATAAAAGTGCATTCATCCATCATAAAAGTGACTCTATCCATAATAAAAGTGCATCTATCCATGATAAAAGTGTATCTATTCATCATAAAAGTGCATATATCCATCATAAAAGTGCATCTATCCATCATAAAAGTGCATCTATCATCATAAAAGTGCATCTGTCCATCATCATAAAAGTGCATCTGTCCATCATAAAAGTGCATCTGTCCATCATAAAAGTGCTTCTATCCATCCATGGATATATGTTATGATGGATAGATGCACTTTTATGTTATGACGGACAGATGCACTTTTATCATGGATAGATGCACTTGTATATTATGACGGACAGATGCACTTTTATGATGGATAGATGCACTTTTATTATGAATAGATGCACTTGTATGGACTTCAAAACAGAAACAGCCATTCACTGCCATTATAAAGCTTGGAAGAGCCAGGACATTTTTGAATATAACTCTGATTGTATTCGTCTGAAAGAAGAAAGTCATATACACCTAGGATGGCTTCAGGGTGAGTAAATCATTTTTTTGGTGAACTATCCCTTTAAGAGTTTGTGTCATTAGGGGCGCACAATCTATTGTAACTATTTTCATTAATGTTGCATTTATGATATTTCAGATCTCAATACTGATGCTTGCATATCAAAATTCTGACTATTTACTCTGTTTTGTTGACAGGCAATGGTGGCGTGTTACCCGGCTAAAGGCACTGGATACGTGCGCCATGTGGACAACCCAAATGGCGATGGGAGATGCGTCACATGCATATATTACCTTAATAAGAATTGGGATGCCAAGGTAAGTGAATCATCTGTAATTCATTGCATCCTATTCTTTTTTTATGATACATAAAATATAACAAAAAATTATACAAAAGGAATACATTGATAGAGCGTGGGTTACAATACAGATAACAATAATCAAAACAGAGAAAAAATAAATTAATAATAATCATTTTTTTAAACAATTATGAAAATAATGAGGTATATACAAATGCAAGTGCACAGAAGACCAGAAAGACGCATATACCTAAGGTGTGTGTATTCATCCATCCCAATACCATTGCATCCTATTCTGAAGAGTTTGATATGAAAGATTGTCTGGCTTTGCCATGTTTAAAGCATGCTTTATCTGTATAAGCGCTACAGAAAGTTGACATGACTCTGACAGTCGGCATGAATGGCGAGCGACTGCATACGTGCCAGTAGGCCTGCTTCATTTCGGCCTAATCCCATTAACCTCAGAGATTGTAATCTCCAGAGAAAACCAGGAGGAGAGTTACTGAAACCGCTTACCGAGTCAGGGAAATGAGGCACGAGACTCATTACACTGGAAAACGACTCGCACATGAACCGTGCAATTAATGCATTATACCTTTTAAATGTGCTTTTTAAAGATTGCATAAATGTCCTGTCGCACAATGCTTTTGTATACCATGCTCGTTGACTATAGTTCGATTTCATACATAAAATCCACCATATTTACCTTTAGTTGCTTGGTTTTGACTCTAACCTGCTGCCTTGGTCCTGTTTTCCTCTGATGGTCTTTTTCAAGAATAGATTTTCAGAAAGCACAAATTATGTTGCATAGCAAAGATAATACTTATAGTTAGTTGCTCCTATACAACTACAGATATTATGGATCTTGAATTTGCTTTAAAATATTTTTTCCCCTTTTCCTCCTTTAAATTACATATACTCATTTCCAGTTTATGTAATTTAATAAGTTAATATTTTATTTGTGAAATACTTGAAATATTCTAAATCTTGTAACAGCTTCTGGGTTGTATGTCAGAACGGAGGCTCACTATTGGCCAGCATCACACACATGACCAAGCGTCGGCCAATAGTAAGCCTCCGTTCTGACGTACAACCCAGAAGCGCTGCGCTGTTACACTACGTGAACTCACTCAGAGAAACACAGAAGAAAATGAAGAGTTGAATAAAGTCGTTATTTTTGCACACTAAAAGTATTCTCGTCGCTTGATAAACTTAAGGTTGAGCCACTGTAGTCACTTGGACTATTTTAAACATTGTCTTTACTAACTTTCTGGGCCGGCAAGTTTCAATAACAGAGAAGCCTATGGAGGAGTGAGACAGCTCTCAGATTTCATCAGAAATATCTTAATTTGTGTTCTGAAGATGAATGAGAGTCTTACGGGGTTGGAACAACATGAGGGCGAGTAATTACTGACAGAACTTTCATTTTTGGGTGAACTAACCCTTTAATAAGCTTCTTCAGCCTTTTGGCATCTCCAGCTTTAACCCCGGCACACTACGGCGTAAAACAGGGCACTATCAACGACACACTGATAGAACATGTGAAGCATCTTGCTACACACTTTGAAGGACCTGAGTCTTCTCAAGAAGTAGAGTCTCTGGCCATTTTTATAGATTGTTCCGGTGATTTTTGTCCAGTCAAGTCTGTCATCGATGTGGATCCCCAAATACCGATAGGACTCCACTGTCTCAATAGCCCTATTCGGACTGGACTAGTTTAACATGGAGAGGAAGGGTAAAGCAATTATTACCAGAGCTTCTCTGTGATTTTAGTAAATAAACTCCTGATGTACTTACAGACTTTCCAATGCCTCGTTTTATGAGTACAGAACCTATTTGTACTACTGTAGAAGTTTGGTGCCAATCTGGGCATTATTAGTGGGGTAATTTACGAAATACATCCTTGGATCCATTAGCGCCTGCACTAAGCCATCCGGCTGATCTCTCTAAATAAGCTCTAACTTTAATAATGTTCAACCAAGGGAATAAAGGCTTCTGGGGGTGTTTGGCTCGAGGTCATGGTGCAAAGGACCCTAGGTTGATTTTACTCCGAACCATCCCTTTAATGCTCTGTGAACTAACATGAACAATCAATGAACAGCTGTATTTTTATTAACTAACATTAACAAAGATAAACAAATACTGTAACAAATGTATTGCTCATGGTTAGTTCATGTTAGTTAATACATTAACTAAATGTTAACTAATGAATCTTATTGTAAAGATCTTACTGACCCCAAACTTTTAAACTTGTAGTGTACGTTGGTTAAGTGACGTTAAATAATGTTTTTGACTTGAATAAAACCAGTTCATTTAGATGTTACCACTTTTTTCAGTGTAGAAAAAATAGCTGACATCACAGCATTTTAAAGTGTACTTCCCTGATGATTTTGCACTTTTGTGCTTGAATGCGCATGCATTGGTGAGCAGTGTGAAGCGTGTGCTCAGCTCCCTGGAGAGAGAGAGAGTGTGTGCATGTGAGCAGTGTGTCGTTCGTGTGAAAGGTTCATATTCTCGCACCCTCGGCGTACAGGTCTTTATCCAGCATCTGGTCTTTTCCTCTCATCCCTGTTCAGGAAGGCCTCGCTCCGCTGTGTTTCCTATCCTAGCCTCCTCCAGACCTGGCCTCTCATTGTTTGTGTCGCTCTGGTATTTTCGCTAATGGAATTTATCATTATCACTAAAAAAGCTCCAGTCACGCACTGCTGAGTCGACTTTATTGTCAGTAGTCACGTTAGCATGATATTATGCGAGTTTATGATTCATAACGGCATCAGAGGAAAATCACATTTATATGGAAAGGGATGATTTATTGTTTCAGAGGGAACATTTTACACCCTAGCAACCACCCAGAACACCCTAGCAAACGCCTAGCAACCAGAAAACAATAGCAACTGATTAGCAACACGCTTGCAACTGCATAGTAACACCCTAGCAATCATCTATCTTCAAGCTCTTAAAACTAACTCAAACTTTCTGGTCGGGCTTTCTTAAACCAAAATACAGTTAGTTGAGATTGTATTTTTTAACCACCCAGAACACCCTAGCAACCATCCAGAAAACCATAGCAACATTGTAGCAACCACCTAGAATACCATAGTAACCACAGAGCAACACCTTAGCAACTGCATAGTAACACCCTAGCAATCATCTATCTTCAAGCTCTTACAAACAAACTCAGGTCAGGCTTTCTTAAACCAAAATACAGTTAGTTGAGATTGTATTTTTTAACCACCCAGAACACCCTAGCAACCATCCAGAAAACCATAGCAACACTGTGGCAACCACCTAGAATACCATAGTAACCACAGAGCAACACCCTAGCAACTGCATAGTAACACCCTAGCAATCTATCTTCAAGCTCTTAAAACTAACTCAAACTTTCTGGTCAGGCTTTCTTAAACCAAAATAAAGTTAGTTGATATTGTATTTTTTAACCACCCAGAACACAGTAGCAACCATCCAGAAAACCATAGCATCTGAATAGCAACACTGCAGCAACCACCTAGAACACCACAGTAACCACAGAGCAACACCCTAGCAACCACCCAGAACACCCTAGCAAACGCCTAGCAACTATCCAGAAAACCATAGCAATTGCATAGCAACACTGTAGCAACCACCTAGAACACCATAGTAACCACAGAGCAACACCCTAGCAACCACCCAGAACACCCTAGCAAACGCCTAGCAACCATCCAGAAAACCATAGCAATTGCATAGCAACACTGTAGCAACCACCTAGAATACCATAGTAACCACTGAGCAACACCCTAGCAACTGCATAGTAACACCCCTAGCAATCATGTATCTTCAAGCTCTTACAAACGAACTCAAACTTTCTGGTCAGGCTTTCTCGAGCCAAAATACAGTTAGTTGAGATTGTATTTCTTCAGAGGTGGACAAAGTACACAACTTCCTTACTTGAGTGAAAGTACAGATACTACTGGTCAAATATTACTCCGTTACAAGTAAAAGTTGTAAAGACCGATTCTTACTTAAGTAAAAGTACAGAAGTACTCGTTTTTAAAAGTACTTAAGTATCAAAAGTAAAAAGTAAATGTCAATGCATTGTTTTATTATTGTTGCATTGTTGAATGTAATACTTACAGTCCCTTATGCCTCTGAATCTATGCCTGCCTACCCTCATATCAATATCACATTTACCGTATTTCTAGAACACAGTTCCAGTAGTGGGATTGAATGTGAGATTGAATAAGTGCACTCAATAACGTCTACAATGGTTTTGGACACCCAAATGGCTGTCCCCTCAAATAGTGCCCTTGGCTTAGTTTTTTGGCTTTGACGTCAACCCGACTTACATTTCCAACCAAAATCCAACGTCTGTCCGGCGTCGGGTTCTGACGTAAATCTGATGTCGGGTTTTGGCGTAAATCTGATGTCGGGTTTTGGCGTAAATCTGACGTCGGGTTCTGACGTCAACCCGACTTTCATTTCCAAACCACAATCATCCCCTGACTGATGTTACTACTTTCTACTCAAGGACCTTGACAGAAATGTAGTGGAGTAAAAAGTATGATATTTGTCTTTCAAATGTAGTGAAGTTAAAGTAAAAAGTTTCCAAAAAAGATAATACTCAAGTAAAGTACAGATACTCAAAAAGTGTACTTAAGTACAGTACTCAAGTAAATGTACTTTGTTACTGTCCACCTCTGTATTTCTTATGTACCTTTTGTCTATAACTAAAGCTCATAAGTGATTGATGTTATTCTGTGTCTTTAGGATCACGGAGGCATACTGCGGATATTTCCAGAGGGAAAAGCCCAGTTTGCGGACATCGAACCCAAATTTGACCGCTTGCTTTTATTCTGGTCTGACAGACGAAACCCTCACGAGGTCCAGCCTGCGTACGCTACAAGGTATTCATGCACAAACACACACACACATGCATTTTCATCTTTGTCTAGTCATTTTTTCCCCTTTATAACTCATAAACTTCTCCTGTGTTTATAGATATGCCATTACCGTGTGGTATTTTGATGCTGATGAGCGGGCGAGAGCTAAAGAGAAGTACCTCACAGGTAATTTCACCCAAAAATAAAACCTGTAATTATTCGCTCACCCTGAAGTCGTTCCAAACCTGTATGCTGTTATTAAAGAGGATGTATGAGCAGCATATCTTTTAAATATAACAACAGTTCAGAGTCAGCACGTCTGTCGAGCTCCAAAAAGGACCATATTGTTTTTGTACTATGAGTCTGTACAGTTGTAAAGTCTTCTGAAGTCATATGATAGATTTGTGTGAGGAACAGACTGAAATTGAATTCGTTATTCTCACAATATCTTCCTCTCTGCCTTCAAATCTTGTTCTCTATCCTGAATATTCAAACTGAGAACATGATTTGGTGTGAAAATCAATTTCAAGTGCCATAAGTCTTTAATATTATTAACCCTCTGGTGCTCTTCGGTAATTTTTGACTGAAAAATTCAACTTTTTTTGTATTTTTTACTTTATCAGAATGGTATGAAACTTGGTAAAGGCTTTGGCGCTTGCTGTTTGATCACACACACAAAAATCATGGTCATGATTCAAAAAGGTTAAATATTCCTGAAAAAAATAGTCACACTTGTATTGTTCGCGGTCAAAAATAAGCGCATTTCATCTAGTGGAAGCGTTTGGTACTGCGGCCAAACAAATGGCTTTGATTTTCTCGCAGTTTTAGAGTAAAACATGTTTTGGAAAATATATATTTAATATAAAAATTTAAAATAGTATGCATTTTTCATCACAAACATAAAATGATATAACTTTAAGTTCTCTTTATTTCACTTCAGCAATAATCTGTCAAGTGTCGTCTTTAAAAAGAGACCAAACTTCAGTCTGTGATCCAAAGAATTCAAGATTTACGACAGTTTACGACATTATAACTACTGCATAAATATAATTTAGTACGATAAAATCCCCTAAAAATACAAAATATTAAATAAAAAGATTATAGCATGACCATATTCTACATCCCTTAATCATCCAATATCTAAACTTAACAACTACCTTCCTAACTATTAATAAGCAGTAATTAGGAGTTTATTGAGGTAAAAGTCGTAGTTAATAGTGAGAATTGGACCCTAATCTAAAGTGTGACCAGAAATGTTTTCAGTGATTTTTGACCGCCAAGCGAAGAGCACCAGAGGGTTAAAAATGTGTTGAATATTTTTTAAGTGTATTGCGTAGTTGTGCTTGGAGTCAGTTGTTTTATTTGCAATAATAGTGCAATGAAACATGCCAAATTGTGTCGATATCATTTTTGGCCAGGCTGTCATTCAAAGAAATTATGAACACATGCAACAACAAGGGAGAACCAACGAAATATTAATATCTAATTATGTTGTAGTCAATGTATGCTTTTTCCAGTGAGCTTTTTTTTTTTTTTATCTACATTATTTTTCTTCTTCTTTTTCTTCTTCTTCTTCTTCTTATTATTATTATTGCATAGTAAAATAAAACCTGTAGCTCTACCTGGCTTCTTTGCCAAATAATTTTGTCAGATAAATACCGTAACCAAGTTTAGTGTTTTGTTCTTCCCTCATTTAAAATAATTTGCTCATATTTTGATGGTTTAATCAAACTTGTAAAGTCATTAAAAACAAATATCCCCTCCGGACGCCCTTTTAGCCTCTACTGTATGTTATTTGAGAGCTTTGAGGATAGAAGATTATCAGGAAATAATTACTTAAATTTCCTCACAGAAAGCATCATGTGCTCATTTAGTTAGAAGATAAAAGAGTGGTATAATGCCCTTTTCACAAGATGTAAAATAAGTCTCTGATGTCCCCAGAGTGTGTGTGAAGTTTTAGCTCAAAATACCCCGCAGATATTTTTATATAGCATGTTAAAGTTGTCACTTATTGAGGGTGAGCAAAAACGCACCATTTTTGTGTCTGTTCCTTTAAATGCAAATGAGCTGCTGCTCCCGGTACAGGGGGCGGAGCTACAAGAGCCTGTGTCCTTTTACCTCACACACACATGCACTGAAAATTTCAATGTTTATGTTGAAACCTAAGTCAGACAATGATGGAGAGACTCAAGAAGAAGTGACAACATGTAGAAGCAACAGGACATTTCTGAATGGTTAGTTGATGAATTTATGTAGTTTATGTGTAGTATCTTCTAGTCATTGATTAGCATATTCTGTCTTGATAATCTATAAATCGCGTTCAGGGGGCGGGGTTTATGTAAATTCTAGGGTTGGTGATGTCACTAACCCGGGAGGAATGTGGTGTAGTCTCTACCAGCCGTTTGTTGTCGTCCTTAAAAAGCGATTTCTTTAAAAGCAAATATCTCCCTTTGCTTTGAACTTTGAGCGTCGTAACTTTGCAGATGTTGTTTATGCTCAAACAGCAACATTACACACTAACTATAGTTAAAAAAGTATAATCATAATCAACCATCCCTTTAAAATAGAAATTGTGTCAAACTCTGAGGGTAAATGTAAAGGGTAAATTCTTTCCTCCTGGTTTTCTTTTTGTAAAGGTGCTGGTGAAAAAGGAGTGAAGGTGGAGCTAAACAAGCCGTCTGAACCAAGCTAATCAAAGTGCCATTAATCCAGACTTTTCCTGGTTACATGCTGCGTGGAAAAAGAAGAAGAGGGATTCGGAAAAGGCAGCGGGTGTCCGTGACGAAGCAAGAGAAGGAGAGGAGGATTGAATTAATAGAGATTAAAGCTCTGCAGAATTCAACCACAGTTCCTGGAAAACCAGCTAACTTTGAATATGACGACTGAATTTTACTTTTAAAAAGGTACAGTATTCTGGATTTCATTCTCATGTGACTGGAGTCACAGTGCTTCGGAGGAATGTTTCAAATGTTAAAAGGAGAAATCAATTTTTTTTGGCTTTTGGATCTGGGACGAGTTTCTGCATTTCGACCTGATCTTTATGAATCAAGTCGCACATCTATGCATGATCTTTCTCATAACCACTGATCAGATTGTCTGTTCGTACTGAAATGCACCCAGTGCCAGCGAGGTAGTGGACTTTCGGCATGTGTATTCTGGCAGATGCATCATGGGAATGTCATCTGCAATCCTACAGCTTAACTTTGTTACATGCACAGGGCCATGACCTGCAAGTTATTGTTTAAATTCATCAAAATAAAAGCCTGTTTGCATTTTACACATTGTTGCATTTGTAAATATTAATTTTGTAATATGTGATTTTGCTTATTTTTCCTGCTGTCGGTTATACTCGTGTGCTTGAACGCTTAAATATTTGATATTTCACCATCTGCTGCTGCACAATAACAGCTCTTTACTAATCAAAATACAAAATATTAATTTCAGATCAAAATCAACAAAGTTGGTGTTTTAAATATGGAATAAATGACAGAATATTAACTGGCCAGATTTTTGTAACCATCTTCAGCATTTAATAGGCTGATGTACACAAAAACGTGAGATTCACTGAGACTTTATATGCCTCATCTTATCTCGGCTCTTTTACGGGTCTTTAGGGAAATGAGGAACAACAGATGGAAATGGCCAAACTCTGCCGCCTTGTGGCAAACACAGTATGTACATTCATAAATCAGGTGAGAAAATCTACAGCCATGGTAAAATACCCCGTGATAACAGATATCTAGGTTTTAATTTGTATTTTTAGTTATAAAAGATAGTAAGTAATTTAAGAATTCCTAAACATTGAACAAATGCAGTCTATCTAAAAGTAATATTCAGGTAAAAATATTACATGAATAAAGTAATCGATTGTAAAACAAATCATTCCATCACAATTGGATATCTGAAAAATAATTTATTTTCTTTTTTGACAATTCAGATTAAAGCTATAATATGTAAGATTTTTGTAATAAAATATCCCCAAAATCACTTGCACAGTGTGATATATTTTCTGCAGTTGTGTACTTACAATATCCCAAAAGTTCCCAAAGATTTTTAATTTCAGAGAAATTCCAATTTTAAATAAAGGCCCGTCCCTGTTCACTTGTCGCCTGTCAATGACGTAATATCTGTGTTATCCCTGGTTTCCGCTCGTACTGCCATAGTAACCATGGCGACAGACGTGGACAACTGCGTTACGTCACTCTTGCATGTACTTTATTAGACAGGTGAGCAAATTTACATAAAACTAATCAATGTTATACAGCTCAACATGATGAAATGTTAGAATATGATCAGTATGTTATTCTAATGTTGATCTCGCTCACTGCTAGTCTCATACAGACAAACTAACACATAGAATAACATTATAACTTTCAACACACTCAAATGCAGTTTAGTGTGATAGTGTAGAGCAAGTTAAACAGCGCTGCGTTACCTCACAAGTTTAATTCGTCTAATAAACTGACCTGTGTGAGTATTATTCAGCACTAGCGGGTAAGTTAGTTCGGTAGAATGAAATGTCCTCATTCCTTTATATCCGCGGGACTCGCGTGTGGCGCTGATATCAGTCTTTCATTAGCACTCGCGCCCTGCTTCACACCAGTCATGTTAAAAACATCAATCCATTCACTCATCCATAAACTACGGAAGAGGATTAGGGCCAGGCAATAATAAAAAAAATAAAACCATCTCGAGATTAAAGTCATTATAATGCGAGATTAAACTCGTTAAATTTCGAGAAAAAAAGTCGAAATACAATCTTGAGAATAAACTCATTAAATATTGAGAATAAAGTCGTTGTGTTTCGAGAAAAAAATCGTTAAATTTCGAGAAAAAAGTCGAAATACAATCTTGAGAATAAACTCATTACATTTCGAGAATAAAGTCGTTGTGTTTCAAGAAAAAAACTCGTTAAATTTCGAGAAAAAAACTCGAAATACAATATTGAGAATAAACTCATTACATTTCGAGAATAAAGTCGTTGTGTTTCAAGAAAAAAACTCGTTAAATTTCGAGAAAAAAGTCGAAGTAATTGTGAGAATAAACTCCATAGAGGACATGGCAGAGTTAGATCACTTAGTCAATCTATATTTTTGACTTTCTTTCAGTAACAAAGAATAGAACATGGTCTAGGTCGGCTAGGTGTTTTTAGAAGAAAGAATCAGTCCAATTTGCGCGATGTACTCGCTTTTGTCCAACATGAAATTCATCGAGGTTTCGTGGTTTCCCAGGATACCATAAGACGCATTATTAAACTGTTGATCCTCAAGGTGTGGAATTTTGACGAAGGAGACGCTTGAGAAGACGCCAGTACACTTGCGCTGGCCCAAATACACTCTGGCATATGGACAGCTATGATAAATTAAAACCGTACAGCATTGCCATTTATGGCTGTATAGATGGTTACAGTCATTACATTCTGTGGATGGAGGCGTACACAACCAACAACGATTAATAATGCGTCTTATGGTATCCTGGGAAACCACGAAACCTCGATGAGGTTGATATCAGTAGGCTATGCAATGAACACTGATCGAATGCGTTATTCTTTACATTTCATTTCGACTTTTTTTCTCGAAACACAATGACTTTATTCTCGAAATTTAATGAGTTTATTCTCAAGATTGTATTTCGAGTTTTTTTCTCGAAATTTAACGAGTTTTTTCTTGCAACACAACGACTTTATTCTCGATATTTAATGAGTTTATTCTCGAGATTGTATTTCAACTTTTTTTCTCGAAATTTAACGAGTTTTTTCTCGAAACACAACGACTTTATTCTCGATATTTAATGAGTTTATTCTCAAGATTGTATTTCGACTTTTTTTCTCGAAATTTAACGAGTTTAATCTCGCATTATAATGACTTTAATCTCGAGATGGTTTTATTTTTTTATTATTGCCTGGCCCTAATCCTCTTCCGTAATAAACATTATTAGATCCATCGGCATGAGGACAACTTCCATAATTCCGCTTATGCGTCATCAACCGACGCCTTTGTTATTGTAAGAGGTTAGCGACCCCTAGCGACGAAAAAAAACCTAACATATTGTAGCTTTAATGAGCTCTGCCAGGAAGAAAACTGTAATTTATCTATTATATTTCTTCAGTTTAGATTCAGATACAGAGAGTTTAGTGATAAAACAGAAATAATCTTGGACAGTACATTATTATGTAGGCTATTCATTTACCAATTATTTCCATAACTATCCATAATAAACCATAATTATCAATATGGTTTTCAGGCATAAATTAAACATCTGTAAATACAAATTTAGTTTAAGTGAAACGATAGAGCCTTTCTATATAAGTCTATCCCTCACAACCTCGTTTTCATCCCTGTTAAATCTATAAAAGACCTGGTATAAAACAAAATTGTATATTTATGTAAAAATCCCAGTTACATTTGCAGCGATAATTATCAGTTCTCTTACTCTATACAGAGAGCTTATATTTGGCAGTATTTTCCTGAATCTCTGAGGTGACACAATTTCACTGTATCTGTGTATTTACTTAGAGAGTAAATAGAGAGGTTGAGTGAATGTAGTGTGGACTCATGTGAGGATCATTGAGAAGGACAGAATCCCTGCACTGTGACCCACACACACTCCTATTCTAGAGCTGGACACTCCCGGGAGTTTCATCTCCACGCTTTTGTTCCTGAATAAACATCTGGAGGGAGAGCAGAATCATGTCCAGGACTGATCAGACTCCTCAGCGTGTTTCTTCCGGAGATACGGACACACCAGCACCTTCACTACGACCCCAGTCCACCTCCCAGTAACACTCTCTCTACCAGAGGTGGACAGTAACAAAGTACATTTACTTGAGTACACTCTTTGAGTATCTGTACTTTACTTGAGTATTATTTTTTACTTTAACTTCACTACAAATACCGTACTTTTACTCCACTACAATTCTGTCAAGGTCCTTGAGTGGAAAGTAGTAACGTCAGTCAGGGGATGATTTTGGTTGGAAATGAAAGTCGGATTGACGTTAATCCGACGTTGGATTCTGACATCAACCTGATTATCATTTTCAACGTTGGGTTTGGTCTTCTACATGCGAATTTTGTCATTGTTTTGGAGCACACTAGCTTATAGATAACAGTAAGGCTAACATTTTCATACTAAAAGCCAAAAAACTTTAAATAGGGCAATATTTGAGGGAACAGCCATTTGGGTGTCCGAAACCATTGTGGACGTTATTGAGTGATTTATTCAATCTCACATTCAATCCCACTACTGGAAATACATTTGATATTGATAGATTGGCATAGATTCAGAGGCATAAGGTACTGTAAGTATTACATACAACAATACAACAATAATAAAACAATGCATTGACATTTACTTTTTACTTTTGATACTTAAACGTACAGTATGGGATTTTTTCTCCACTAGGGGTCGCTAACCTATTTACAATAACAAAGGCGTAGTTTGATGACGCAACATTTGCTAAGAATTATGGATCTTGTCGTCAACGTCAAGCCGACCGATCTAATAATGTTTATGGATGACTGAATACATCGATGTTTTTATCATGACTGTGATATGAAGCAGTTCGGGATTGCTAAGAGACAGCTATCAGCTCCACACGCGACGCGAGTCCCGCGGATATAAAAGGAATATGGACATTTCATTCTACCGAACTACACGCAGAATTACTACTCACAGGTCAGTTTATTAGACAAATTAAACTTGTGAGGTAACGCAGCGCTGTTTCACTTGGTCTAACATTACACTATCACACTAAACTGCATTTGAATGTGTTGAAATGTATGTGTTAGTCTGTCTGTATGAGACTAGCAGTAAGCTAGATCAACATTAGAATAACATACAGATCATATTCTGACATTTTATCATTGTTGAACTATATAACATTGATTAGTTTTATGTAAATGTGCTCACCTGTTTAATAAAGTACATGTAGGAGCGGTCGAAGTCTCGGACGTGGAGCTCTCGTTTATATACTGTCTATGGGAGCTCTCGGCATCTCGAAAACACCGCGCTGATATTGATTCTCGTTTTAGTTCTCTTTTTTATCCAAAGTCTGCTTGCCATGGTCCATAATGTTTGAACGAAACAACAACAGCGTGTAAATAGACATTGCGACCTACAGTGGTCCACGTCTGTCGTCTTGGTTACTATCAGAGGGCTCTGGTTCATAGCTCTGGTTGCTATGGCAGCACGAGCGGAAACCAGGGACAACGCGGATATGACACCACTGACTGCGACAAAACGGAAATAAAGAAACGGTCCGTGTCTTCGAAATAAATTAAAATTTCTCCTGGTTTGAAAGTTGTTGGAAACAGTTGGGATAATGTAAGTACACAACAAAAAAAAATATATAACATAGATATAGTGATTTTTGCTATTTTTAAAGCAAAAAAGTTACATATTGTGCCTTTAAGTACTTTTAAAAATGAATACTTCTGTACTTTCACTTAAGTAAAAATCGGTCTTTACAACTTTTACTTGTAACGGAGTAATATTTGACTAGTAGTATCTGTACTTTCACTCAAGTAAGGAAGTTGTGTACTTTGTCCACCTCTGCTCTCTACACAACACCTGAACCCACCGATCCAATCTGTGCGGATGATCGGGATCCGGCGGTCCCGTACGAGTGCTGGTAATCGCTGTGTTCCCATCAGACAGAAGGAGGGCGTTTAATGCGTCGGGTTTGGATCCAGAGTGAACCGACGGAAATCTAAAGAACAAATGCATTCACTGTAAATACAATTTTTGTCTTTTAGTAACTTGGAGGCTTGAGGAAATGAAACTGAGCCTTAGTGCTTGAAGGGATAGTTCACCTAAAAATGGAAAATCTGTCAAAAAATTATTTTCTTCTGCTGAACTGAAAGAAGAAATTTTGAAGAATTAATTTTTGTCTATCCCTTTAATGATTGATAGATATAGTACATATATGTGTGTTAGATATATTTTAGAGTGATGATATCAAATACACAGACCCTCTGGACAGAATATTGTCCAAAGCAGGAGGAAAACGAGCATTTACGAAAAAAGCTCCTGATTGGAGCAACTTCCATTTTTATTACAGATATTTTTGCGTCAGTTTCCCATGAAGTGTTGATTTTCTTCTCTTGAACACATGCGATGGAAACACTGCTTTATTCGCTGATGTTTTATGTGATATTCCAAGTTAAATTTGCAACCTTTGATGGAAACAGCTAATGATAGAGTCGTATGTTTAATCTTATTGCGTCATGCCCCATTTTGTTGGTGATATAGGCTAATAGAATGACAGCATGTTCTACATATTTTTTGTGCACAAATTTTCCTCAAAATGTATTAAACGTATTTGGAACATTGTTATTTCAGTAACACTGTTAGTCTGTTAAGTGAATGTAAAGAGTTGAGAAAGAAACCGGATGTGTATCATTATATTGGATCCGTGCATTCGCTCTTAAAGTGACAGTAGCCTATAAATCCCTGCTGCCGTCTCTGTCATTAACGTTAATCAAACAACAAAACACAGCTTTAACAAAGACTAATCTGTACAGTGAACGCTATAATGTTATTTAATTTCACTAAAAAGTCTAATATTAATACAATTATACACTGCTTTTTCTCAAGGCGAACCGGGAGCTTCTTCAGATCCTTCAACAGACGAAAGATCGTAGATTAATCTAAGAGACTTAGACGCTCTCCTGAGAACAACTTCCATGAGAATACTAGAGCTATGTTTCCATCCACCTATTTTCATGCAAATAGAAAACACTGGATGCTCTTGAACACATGCGATGTTTTATGCGATATTCCAATATTGCATACAAGTTAAATTTGCAACCTTAGATGAAAACAGCTAATGATAGGCTAGTATGTTTTATCTTGATGTTTATTTGGTCGTGCCCCATTTTGCTGGTGTTCCTACTGTGAGTGGAGTCACATTTATTAATCAGTTATTATATACTTCCCATTTAATGTTGTAAAATTTAGTTTCAGCTGTGCAAGAAATGCAGGAGTTAGAATTGAAGATTAAAACATGCTAATTCGTGCTAGCAATGCGTTAAATCATGTTCGCAATCTGTTAGCAAAATGATAATTCATCTTAACAAATTGTTAAGACACAGGACAGATGAATTGGTCCTCAAACACTGAAATACTGAAATCTGCCATTTTACAGAACAGTTTAGTTTCTATTTCTCTCTGCTGGAAGGTTTATATCTTCTCGAATGCAGGGTGTGGCTTATTCACAGTTTTATTGTATGATGATATACTGTCAGAGTTTATAGTAACATTATCTTATCTTCTCTAACAGTATCATAAGGAAGCGGAGTAAGAAAAGAAAAGCATAATAAATAGAAATCTGTCATTTTAATGTATTAACAAGCCAGATCTGTGTCCCTTATGACAAATTCAACAAAGCTAACAATTGTGATGATGAACATGGAAGAAAAATAATGTCAAATGTTCCCCCTAAAAATGCAAGCACTGTAAATGCAATGGGCTTTTTTGTTGTTTTTGTTTCAAATACATTTGTCATTATTTTACTTCCATATGCATCATGAAAATTTTGAGTATTTAACATTATCTTCTATTGTACTAGTAATAAAAGAATCATCAAAGAGTCATCAAAGAATGTTATCAGTCATGCAACTGAGGGTTAAGAGGTAAAAGTATTTATAGATGATGAAAACATTATTTGTGTGTTTATTTTCATAACCACTGCATGTTTGTCGTGTCACCAGCAGGTGGCGCTGCTGAACTGCAGATCAACCTGAAACCTTTTAAATAACCTCATTCCTCCATTAGAAAACCTTGTGAACCTCTCAGACAGGATTTTGGATTAGTCAATGAGATGCACATAAACTAACATAACAAACAAGAATATTTTCATTGAAACTCACACAAATATATAAAGGCTATATGTTGACTTCATTTATAAATGTTGAATAATAAAAAACCCAATAGATACAATGGAATAGTTGTCTACATACCTTTAGTGCTTGGCCTCTAATTATACAATACATTTTATTAGAAAATGAGCTTCATTTGCAATGCATTGTATTGTTGGGTTCTGTTGTGTCACATCAGTAATTTATGCCTTTATGCTAATATACGGTAACAAGGAGAATGCAATTCTTTATGAATTCCGTTTCTAACCCAGTGACGTAAATCACAATAATATATGTTATTTTTTGATTAAGTAATTGAGAGAAAATGATCTGTATTCATATTTGTTGTCTGTGAGATTTTAGGCGACAAGCGCTGTTTACAAGCTCCTAAATAAGTCAAAAATGTGTCACTGGAATCATCTCTGAGTCACAGGTTTGGTTTATTCTCTTCAGAACGGTTACAAAACAGCATTTTGTGAACGATTTTCAAAGTGAAAACCTCAAAGATCTTCTTTTTTTTCAGCCTTTTATGTTCATCACTCTAATTGTGTTCTATAAGAAAAACGCAGAGATGACTGTGAACATTTGAGCAATGATGCATTCACATTACATTTGCATAATAATGCATATTATTATTATAGCAACATGTATTAGCAAAAGCACTTAACGCCAAATAGAAAGTAACAGCAGATTTACTGCTTCTTTAATATTGCCAGCAGAATCAAAAATCATTGCAAACACATTGTTAATATTTAATACATCTATAGATTCAAGTGCTTTAATTAAATCACAATAATAGGAATTATTCGACATAGAATTGTCAGTATTTATATTTGCTTTTGAAGCATCACGAACCTGTGTGTGAAGTTTGAGTGTGTGTAGAAGAGAATCACTGATGATGATGATCACATCCGCTTCAGACCTCAGACGCCACTATTGATTTTCATTGTTCACAGACCGAGAGCTGTCCATTATGTCTGAAAGCTCTAGAAGAAAATCAATGTCAAAGTGAGTTTCACACAGGAATGAGTGAGGAGGGTTAACAACATTACTGTATCTCAAAAGAACTGACCCATAAAAGGTAAAGATGTAAAACTGCAAAAAATGTCCATCAATTCAATAGTGTTAGTTTAGAAATATGAGGTCAAATCCAGATGTCACTGGGCAGGTTTTCTATAAAAGTATTTTGTGCACATTAATTTTCAAGACCATTCAGACATATATTTTCCTCTCCACGTGTTAATATGCATAAATATCTTTATGCAAAACATATCCAATTTCAGGATGAGATGTGACTTCACCCTAGTTTGCTGCAACAGCCTAAACTGACATTTAATGTTGGGTTGCACAGTCAGCTTTTTATTTCAAGCACACCAGAATTGGACACAGGAGGGCAATGTTGATCTAGCGTTTAAAATCAATATCAGACCTGGGAAATAGTGACATCAAGTAAATCCTCTTTCAGTTTCAGTTAGATTTGGAATATTTTCTCGTAGCCTATATATCATTTAGATGTCTGACCAACTCAAGAAACCCTGAATTTAAGATGTTAGTACAGATAGCTTATGCTACAAATGTCCTCTAAACCAAAACACAATGAAAAAGTTGATGCGTTTCACTGAGTTTCACTCATATGTGCAGCGTTGAACTCTTGAATGCATCTGGGTGACAGACGTTAAGGTGTTTATCATGAGCGAGCATTTTCCATAATTCATTGGGCTGTGGTCAATTATTGCTTGCATGGTGGTCAGAATCCAGTGATCAGCAGTTGTAATTGCCTCTGACGGCTTTAGAAGAGGTGATGATGGAAACGGGCTCCGTGATGCATTACTCTGGTCTGAAGGTTGCAACGCACACCAGTAAGACATGAATGAACGATCGCGCTCTGTTCCCGCGATCTGCCTTGTGAAAAAGAAGTAAATATTAATGGAAATAATATACTTTAAAAGAATAACCTTTAGTGCAAACTGAATCTAATGTTTTCAGACACTTTATTGCATGTTAGTTGCAATTAAAGGTGCTCTAAGCGATGTTGGGTGACGTCACTTATTGTTGATGTTCGAAGTATTGTCAAACAAAACGGAGGCTAGCTCGACCCTCCCTCCTCCTCATCCCGTCCCCTCTCCCTCGCTTCCGTGCTTCCTGAAACAGTCATGAACCATTTAGAAAAAAACAAACTGGATTTACCCTGTCCAGCAAAAACAGAGCCTCCTGAATGTCAGATTGGAAGCCCTACTGATGGCGGAGTTCTCGCCACCTTTTGAACGCTTTTCCGATGTAAATTCGGGACTTCGCATTCCTTCTCTTTTTTTCCCTATTCTTTGTTATTTGTTCATCGGAACGTCGTCTCTTTGGTCATGTGTCGGCCATATAAAAATTCTCAAGAATATACCATTTTAACGTTAGTCGTTGTTAGGACATCTCTCCTCTAGCTAACTTCCCTCTTCATGCTCCTCTCTCCTCCACCCCCCACACCCCCCTTCATGTGCACACGCACTAACCCTCCACCCCACCCCCACCCCCACCCCCACCCCCAAATCATTCTTGTCGGTTATTGGCTGAAACACTGTTTGTTATGTTTCGTGGTCCAGGCTGGGCCAGTTTGGTTTTGTTGCCGTTTGTGGAGCCTGGGCTGTCTACAGAGACCACGTTTTTTTACAGTGTGTTCAGGGGGCAGGCAGCTAGCGGATAGTGAGGAGATTTTTGCTGGATGTGTAGGATTTTGCCCCCTGTAGTTTTATCCTAAAATAATTTTATCCCTTAAAACTCATCTTTGATCACCAAAATGACATATTTAAATGTTTTTTCATTTAATTTTATACAATTATTGTTCAAAAATAATTTTACAATTATTGGGGGACTTTCAGTGGTGTTTTAGTTAATAAATACCATATTATCTGTAACTTTGGCATGGATTTTAGCATACGCACGTTATAAATCAGGCCCATAGTGTTTTGTAAGAGAGCTTTGACCTGTTTGAACCCACAGTGACAAATGTGAAGGACAACCGTGTGCAAATATTGAGCAGATTCCTGTGTTTCAGGCACACTGAGTTCCTCTGCTTGAACTGCTCTGAAGTAACAGACAGATCCTAAACACACACACACCGGCGTGCTCATAAAGCAGCACATTCACTGGAAATGCCGTGTAAGTGAGAACTTCTCCTCACCGGGTCAGCGGCTTCCATCAGTCCTCACTGAGCGTTCATGGGAAATCTGCTTAATGTGTTAATAAGTACTTTTCTAAAAATACCCTGCCGGCTGACAGAACCAATGATTCATGCATATTAAACTGCCACTGTGAATCTGAACTGGCGGGTCGCAGGTCTGTTCTGATGCCTCACAGAAACAATACTATACAAATAATACATGCAACTAAACCACATACAGATGTGTCTTTGATTTAAATGAATGATTGATGCTGTTCCAAAAATCTTGTTATTGCATGCTTGATAATCTAAATGAGTGAAATATTTCAGCGTTTGCATATACAGTCAAACCAAAATGTATTCAGACACCTTCAACCTTTCTCACATTATCACAGTTTATTCGCTATAGTTTAGAAAATGGTAATAATATGACAAGAACTCAGTCGATATTTCATTGGTTTTGTCCATCCTTCTGTTAGATTGTCTCACACATGAATTATGTTGAATATCTGTCAGCTGTTAAATTTAACTACACAATTAGATAATACCAGTTTAGCTCAACCAATTACCAAGCAATGCTTCATTTTGTTCAGTCTGTGTGTAAAAAGGTCGCATTAGCAATTAAAGAAAAAACACACAAGCAAAACATAATTTTTGGTCCCAAATTTTTATAAATTTTACTGGTAGTCCACTGTGTATGAAGAATTTTTGGGTATTATGTCAGAGTTTAGTTTATTTTGCTATCCGCACTTACATAAATGAACTATAGTGTCCTGCACCCACTAGTAAAAAAATATAAAACATTATATCTGTTTTTGGTTTGATTTTTAGATGCATTACATCATGGGCATCTTTTTTTCTTTTTCTTTTTTTTAAATATTTTGCCTCTAATAGTTAAACGAATATTATGCACGATCCTAGCTTTAAAATGAATCTTAGCAAAACAGAGTCGTCGTTGGCCTTTTCATAAATGTCTAAAAGTGTAATTTTTTGTGAGATAGATTTAATGTCATTATAAACATGTATAACGAAATTAAGTTTGTGTTGTTGTATGTTCCGGCACTAAGGGAAGCAGTTCCTAATTTCGTTATGCATGTTTATAATGACAATAAAGGTAATCTATCTGTCTATTTGAGACAAAAGAAGGGCTTTATACATCTGTTCCATTTCAGCACATGTTCTTCTGAACGACCCATAGCCAGAATCAGCCGTGAACACTGGAGTCTGTGCTTCATGCGTTGGTTTCTGCCATGGAAACACATGACATTTCACAGGAGGGTCTGATTGTGCGAGCCGGTCTCCAGGATCAGCAAAGGTCTTTGTGCTTGGGAATGTTCTCCGGTCTGACGGATGAAAGAATTGGGAAAGCTGAAAGGTGAAGGATCTGCCTTTCACCGCCCTCCTTTAATTACCTCAGTAACCTCCCGCAGACTGAGGAATGACTTCAGAGGGATTGATTCCTGGAAACACATGATACGAACATTCCCACTCTGTCCTGTGGATACACCTGGAATCTTCTGTTTTCATGTTAAATGGTTTACTTAATTCCATTAAATGGGAATGATCGTAATTTGGATCCAGAAGAATATAATCCTGCTACTGGATATAGTGCATTGGGAACACTTTACAATAAGGTTAAACATTAGTAAATACAGTAGTCAACATTTGAAGTGGATCAAAAAAGGATCTTTTCCTAAGACATGAACGGGGTATTGTTCAAAATTCATGTATAATTTTGATGAAAGGTTTTGATCCGCTTCAAATGTTGACTACTGTACATTAACCTAATGGAACCTTTAAGTGATACTGTAACATTCACAATTTTATTATTTTACGATTGGATCGTATGATAATAAATGACAGAAAATCAGTCATTTAGGATTGTAACATGATCAAGACGTTTTAAAGATCCCTTAAAATAAGCTAAAAAGTGCTTTATATCTTTTGCTCTGATGTGCTTCACAAATGCATCTAAATATAAAGTGATGAGTTCTGCTCCACCTTAAACCAGTTTCGGAGATCAGCTGAAGAGGCCAGAGTGAAACCCAAATCCATGTGAAAGTGATAATGAGCTTCATAATTATTTAATTAATGCTCTTCACGCTGTTTTTTTTCCTCTTCCTTTTCTTCCAGCAGGATAGAGCAATACTGATATTACGAGCCGCTATGACTCATCAGTTTTCGCCTCTGGATGAAAGTCACCGAATGATTCCAGTCATTTACACAGAGAAGATGTTGGAACTCAAAAGGTCATTGGCATAATAATAGTATTTCCTGTAGGCATGATATTTGTTACTTTAACTCAACACCGGCCTGAGAAGAATGGTTATACTGATTTCTAATATCTGCAAGTGAATTCAGTGAATTATGACGATTGGTAGTTCTTATGAGCTTGAAAGTGATTTTCACCAGAAGAAAATTAGCACATCAGAAAATTTCTGATTTTTTTTGTTGTTGGTGCAAATCGGTGTTATTATCCCAGACAGCAACATAGTGTCGGCCCAGATCCGGCCCACATCATGCGTGGGATCCACATGTACCAGATGTGGCCCGGATCCGGGCCGACACTATGTTGCTGTTTGTGATAGAAAATTAAAACCACCAATTACAATCATAAAGGCCTTCAAATGGAGTTTGTGCACATGTGAACATATTCAGTGGTTAAACTAGGTTAGTTTAAGGGTGCATGTATGTTTATATGACAACAATGTACTAAAAACTGATTTATTTATTTATTTTTTATTTTTTTTGCTGTATTATACATGCCAGGCCAGTAGTTGGCGATGTCACTTTATAAAGAAATATTAAACCCCTATAGACTGAACACGTGGTGTCACCACTTTTTTTGTAGTTTTCACAGAGTCGTTTTCAAAAACTTGCACTTTGAAACCCGTTTTCAAACGTTTGCGTTTTGTTTAAAAAGTGCATGAAATGCAGGAGTCGCAGAAGTGAAGACTCAAAGATCTCGAAACTCAACTCTAATAGAAAAACATTTTCCTTCACACACGTCCTGACTCTTCAAAAAAGACAAATAAACCCAAATAAACCTCTCTATACCTCTTTGCATTTAAAGAAAATAACCCCCCAAATGAACTTTTCCCACACTTCTTTTAACACACGATCACTCTCAATAATCACACTATTCCTTCAACATTATAGCACTCGATTTTCACACTCACTCACACACTCACGCTTTTGTCTTTACTGCAATTCCTCTTTTTTTTCTCATAATTCCACATTTTAAAGGCTCTCAGTATCCAGTACCACCAATCTTCACTGATTAACCAACCCATATTAATTAACCCATTAGTCACCAAAAGAGTGAAAAAGGGGGAAGCCGAAAGATATAGGGTGCATTTACACAACAATGTACTTAAAACAGTACAAGTTTTTCCTTTGCTTTTTTTTTTTTCGTACAGACGACAACGTTGTCAAAACGATCCCGTTCACACAGATCAGCGAAAACGACTGAAAACGTTGTATTATTCAGGCCAGTAGATGGCGATGTCACTTTTTTCCACAAATTTGCATTTTTATAATTTACACCGAGACAATAATGGTATCGTTTTCAAAAACTTGCACTTTGAAACCCGTTTTCAAAAGTTTGTGCTTTCAGTCCCTCAAAACGCTGTTGTCGTGTAAATGAACGGCCAAACCGCATAAAACGTTTTCAGTTTTTAGTGGAAAACAGTGTTGTATAAACGGCCCCAGACTGTCAAACTGGGAAGGAATGATAATAAATATGTGCCAACAAGAGCTTTTACCATCAGTCATGGTTTATTTGCTGTGTTTTAGCTCCTTCTGTATGTCCCACATGCCACATGCCAACCAGTTTTACAAAACCAATCCAATATCATGCAATCCCCTCCACAGACTCGACCGATTTCATTCAGTTTCATCAAAATGATTTACTCACGAACAATCCAAAACTGAAGTTACATTAAACACAAAAGGAGAACTTCTAAAACAGCTTCTTTTTTTTCTCACGACATGAGGACTAGTACATTTTGGGGTTGTGAATTATTCATTAAACATGATTTCATCACATCAGAATAACCAGAGAGCTTATTTTAGTTCATCACTGTTGTAAAGCATTAATGGCTTTACGGTTTATGCTGCCAAACCAGCGGTGAGTTTCATTGAGCTCCAGCAGGTTGAGTTGAATTGACAGATTCCTTCAGCCTGAGTCACCATGTAAACATGAGGGTTAATGAATAGCTCTTTCATAGTGTGGTATAAAGGCCTTTAATAACCTGACGTGTGTCTTGGCTGTTTTTAAACTCAGGGTGACCCGTTCTCTCATCCAATCTCAGCTTTCTGTCGCTCAACGCCACAGACTCACGCCGTTCTCCACGTGTGACGCAGGAACTCCAACCTCTGGACACAGAATACATCCATAACACACGCCAAACTGGAAGAGAATCAACTTGTTTGGCCTGAGATCAGAGAAGCGTACATGTACAATAAAAACAAAGGGTCAGTTTAGAGAAAGACGTGTCTTCAGTGCCGAATCTGCCAACCTGATCTCGCGGCAATTCGTACGAATTTTACGAGGTGGCTAATTCATACGAATTCATACGACCTCACTCATTTTTGCAAAATCGTATTTTACCATCACTTGTACGAATTGGTTGTTAGGTAGCGTTGTCTCACCAGGAAATGTAGCATTTTTGATGCAATTCATATGAAAATTAACGATTTGTATTAAAAAAGTATGCATGATGCTCCATCTTTAACTCCACCCCTAAAACTATGAATTTGCAACAAATCAAATATGCACTATATATATATATATATATACAAATATATATATATATTTGGCATATATATAAAATGATAAAATGTACGTTTCACTATAAAACTATTCATTATTTTAATTATTTTAATCATGTTTTATCGTGTATAATATATGATTAATGTACAGTATATATTCAATAAATAGAAATAAAACATGTTAAAACTCGAATTTGATTTGAATTTCAGTTTGACAGCAAACAGGAACTAGATCTGAAATTTGAATTTAAATTAAATGAAGTTGTAATGAATTGGAATGCATAGAAATTCATATATAACCACAATAGGTGTAATTTTTAAGATGGAAAAAATAAAGTTTTTAAAAACAAACTTTGAATGTTGACTTGATAAAAAAAATTAAACAATAAATAAAAAAACTTAAAAAGGTCAAATTAAAACAAATCAATTAAAAAAACTAATAGAACAAAATCACAGTTGCTCAAAACATTGAAATATCTAATTAAAATCTGGTAAATATTTGAAGTCAAAGAGGTTTGGCTGACAAAGGCGTTGGGGATTCGTTGACTTACAGGGTAAAACATGCTTCATTTCCCATAAATCATCTACTGGGTTGAATTTCTGTGAATTGCTATGTAGTAAATTCCTTTTCCTGTCATTCCAATTCCACTTCCTGTGTATTGTAACCAATTCAATTCAAATTCACAAATTAAATTTGGTCACCATAAAACCGGCTCTGCTTGCTGGAGTGGCTCATCTAAAGGGACATGGTGATGGGAAAAAATATGAGATGCATTCGAGGAAAAAAATATTTCAATGCTTTTGCGCTCTCTCTAAAGTTTTGCGTTCCCTCAAGGACAGAGAAAAGTTGCATTCGCTCGCAAAACCTTTGCATTCACTCGAGATACTTTGCGTTCACTCGCAAAGAGCTCAAAAGTTTTGCGAGAGAACGCAAAGTTTCTCTGGGAAAAGCAAAAGCATTGACTTATTTTCCACCACCATGTCCTATTGTTGGCTCCATGCTGATCTGCTGATTATTTGAACAGTTAAAATGTATTTCTCTAAGACATACTCATGCAGTTTTCCAAAAGCAATACATTCAGCTCCACATTTTGGCCTTCCATCGCATTGCTTTATAAATATGAGCGTCTCCTGCAGTCCTGAGCTTCTGAAGCAGGAGGTCTGTGACAAACAGGCATGTCTTGTGTTCAGCAGGAGAAATGTTATCCATGAAGCCTTCGGGATGTTTAATAACACTGCCTTTCCAATTTTAGGCCAACTCTGAGGTAATAAAATCTGTCCAAGGGGACCAAAAACCACAAACCAAATACCAGCATGTCTGGAGGGTACGAAATGATGACAAAATAGATACAATTTCCTGGTGTACCAATAAACACTCAAGAACAATTGGAAAAGTGCTCAGGAAAGAAATGAGATCTGATGTATACGGAGCGAGAGAAACGAGTCCCGGCTCAAACACACGCCGATAATGCCCCCGATTTACTCAGCGGCGCTAAAGATTACGAACACATAAACACCCGGACCGCAGAAAAACACACACACAGAAAAATAGCTTTAAGAGACTTGAAGTTTGAAGGTTTAGAGGCCATACAGAACGAGAGAACAAGAGATAGATCCATCAATGATATATTTCATATTAATATTAATAATCAAAACAATAAATAGTGCTTCCCAAACTGGGGTTTGTAATAATTGTTGAAATAATTTTGTTGATTAAAAGCTAATAAATAAATAAATCATAAAAATACATCCATTAAAAACACATAATATATATATATATATATATATGTATTATATATATATAATACATATATATATATATATATGTATTAATAGTAAAAAATAATATCTAGGGTTTTACAAACTGGGGTTCGTAATTTGATGACAAGCTAATAATTAATAATTAAGATAATACAAATCTGAAATTAAAATACATCAATTAAAAAAAGGAAAAAAGAAAAGAAAACAATTAACAATAAAAAAAAAATTAATGAAAAGTGTAAAAAGCCTTGAAGTAGGTTTATAGGTATACATTTTTATAAATTTGTAATTAGACATATTTCATCATTTTCATAAATATTGATTGTAATACTAATAATTATAACAATATCCTGTGTTTCACAAATTGGGGTTCGCCAGCTAAAAATTAAATAAATCATAAAAATGTCAAATTAAAATACATGAAAAAAAAAATGTACAAAAAAAAATCAATCAACACACTTAGGCAACTAAAAAGATGATTCAATATCAATGAAGTCAATATTTAGGGTCAAATGTGTTTGGCAGAGGTTGCAGAGATTGTGCTTGAGAAAAAAGAAAAGAGAATTTGTGAAGAAAAGAGAACAGGCCTCATCAGGGGCCGAGTATCAACACGCTGACTGATGTATTTTTGGCAGGAAAAACAGACATTTAATTGGAACCAAATATGCCTTTTCTTGGCTAGACTTGCAGGAGCTTCAAATCTGTGATTAAAAGCATTTTCCAGGGTTTTTGCACTTCACACTGTGACTCACATCCCTCTCTGACTCCGAGTCGACGTTTCCAAGAACTTGCAGCCCAAGCAAGCGCTTTAATTGAATTTTTCTGGTGGGTCACATGACTCTCTCTCTCTCTCTCGTTGGCATTACATTTTGTTTAAAAAAAATACATTTTGTATTGCCAAAGCATTAAAACAACATAAAAAAAATGATTTAGAACATTTAGTAAAGCCGGTACATAAAATAATAATAAAAATAAATAAAAGACAATATTATACATATTCATGGCTAGATACAGCAAAAATAATAACATAAAACAATAACAATAAAATAAATAAAGAATAATAATAATAAATAAATAAACAGATTATAATACAGAAATCATGCATCAACTGAACTTAGAAATTGAACATTATATACATGTGTGTCTGATGGGGTGTGTTTTTGGGCTGTGAGTGAGTGTTATTGGATTTTTTGCTTCTCTCTCTCTCTCTCTCTCTCTCTCTGTGTGACCCCGTGACCTCAGGCGGATCTGAGACGGGAGTTTTGGGATTCGGGATAATCAGCTTTGCTCCTCACTCAGCTGCGGGTTTAATAAGCCTATTGATTTCGGGAGCCATCGATCCACCCGTCAATCCGAGGACGTGACTGATAACAGGGATTTCCTTTGTCTGAAAATCAGCTGTTATTAAGCACAACTACAGTAAACGATGGGTGTGTGACACACATATGAATATGATCAAGGGCCGTTTATGTCAGTTCAGCAGATTTGTTGCAGGATTGAACAATTGCTTGTGCAATAATGAAGAGGCCAAAGAGCAAAGCCACTGAAATATATCACACTACAGATTCTGCTGTGGGATTCATATGTACAATTTACTCTGCTATGGATTCGTGTATAAATAATAATAAAAGCACAGACTTAGGATGGTCAAATTATGGTGTTGATAAAAGGTCATTAAGAAACATCTAAATGCATTTGATTTGAACCTCATGACAATTAAAGATGGGTATTTTCCAAAACATCTTCATTAAGTTACTGGAAAACACACCAAACTGTGGAAATGATTTAAAATATTGAGAAGAAACTTGATATTTTGATGTGAAATATTAAGTCTTTATATGCGTCATTGTCACAATTCTATATTTTTTATTATATTCTCATATAAACAATTTATTTTAAGTTTATTGCAAAATGTGCATATATATATATATATATATATACAAACATTTAAGTATTTTAAGAGCGTAATGAGATCGACTCGATTACATAATTTGCAGTGCTTCATGGGAGTGGGCGGGGCTAAAGCGATTTGTTGACTCTGATTGGTGTAATTTTCTGTATAGAATCATGGGTAATGTAGTTTTTCACCAGGAATTTAAGTTCTATTTTAAAAAAATAAGCTGAAATTATGTGGCTGACGGATTCAGCAGAAGCAAATGTCATCGATTAACAACCTCGTAGCTCACAGTAAGGTTCTCTTTAAAGGTTTAAAAGTTATTGTTCAAAATCAATTTCCTTAAAGGTACACTGTGTAGTTTTTTAAGTATTTTATTAGCTTAAATCAATGTCTTTATTCATAAATATGTCCTCATTGGTGTACAGTTACCTCTGCCAATGATCTGACTTATCCTCGTAAGCGAAGAATTTCTTATCTTTATTTACATTGGACGAGTGAGTCCAAGGAGGCTTCCATGTCGTTCCGCCATTTTGAAAAACTATAATAGCAGAGAGGGACAAAAAGCACTAGCCTACCTCAACGCGTTTCCACAATGCTTTTTCATTCAGAGCCAGCGTCACGTGACTGAAACCAGCTGAAATGGACAAGGAGATCAGAGGCGCTGGTCACTGTCCCGGCAAATTGACCTTGACCGGCGAATTCAAAAAACGAGGGTAAATATCGGGATAGCTTTTCCCAGGTGGAAAGAGCTAATGAAGGAGAAAGACTTTGAAAGGGACGACAGGTAAGTCAATGTTACGGTGTACAATGTTCGAAGAAGTGCTATTGGAAGACATGTTGTCATAGCTTCTTGGTACATTACGGCTACCGTAGTTGTAACACTCATTTGAAAAAGCGAGGCTTGTGATAGCGAATCACTATTCGTTTGAATGCAAAAAACAATTTCACCGCTAGATGGGAGAAATTCCTACACAGTGTAACTTTAAAGGCACACTGTGGAGAAATTGTGTTTTTGTCAAACAGCGACCCCTAGAGTCGCTGTGGAATACTTGCACTGTCGTAAATACCCCTCCAAACTAGTTTGTGAGGCAAGCTAGGCAATAAAACATAACGCAAAAAACACGTAAGAGAAACGAGTGTTAACAGCTCTGATAATCGAAAGCTAGCTAGACATATGTGGAAATTATTGGACTGGTCTAATGATCAGCAATGGATGAATGAACAGCATGTAAAAAAATGACATACTACAAGCAAGCGCAACAACATACAACATAGAATGCAAACAAGTTTACAAATAAGAGATTTATTTACTGGCCACTTCATGCGTTTTCTCAGATCGGATTTCTGATTTATCAAAATCATTCCATTTACACCTGGTCACATAAATGTGTTTTTGCGAAACGGATTTAAATCCGATCTTCAATTCTCGCGCTATATGCAGATTTAATGGAGTGCACGTCACCGAAAGCAACAGATATGAACTGCATTTTATTGATCATCAGCTAAAATTTCAAAATCAAAGACCGCAATAAGAGAGAGCAGTAACAGCCCTGGTAAGATCATTTTGTTTCTTTACTTTTAATGATGATGATTGTGTGATAAGCGTCTGCGACTTACTTTCACTTTGATTTGCGATAGTTTGCACGTTGTCTTGATGAATATGCTCAGTTGCTCATCTGCGGTAATGCGTGTTCCAGTAGCGTCGTCATATCTGGCAATAACATATAGCCTATAACACACTCTCACACGTTTTTATTTTTAGCATTTTTGGGAGGAGTACAATTTACATATGTGGTTTCAACAACCGGATGCATTTACACTTGTCCAGTTTCGTCTGGAATGCGTCTCAGACCTCCTCCTGAAGTGGTTTGAGCGGTCGGATTCAAATCCGTCTTGAATGCGTTTCGGAGGACATTTACACCTGGTCTTTTCACGATCAGATAGCTATCCGATCTGAGAAAACGCATGAAGTGGCCAGGTGTAAACAGCCCCATGACAAAAACATACGCACGAAAGCCGAAAACAAACGCTGGTTGGCCTCTCACGTCCATAGACAGTATATAAACGCTCACGTCCAAATTTGAGGAAGTGGTGGGGGAAGTGACGTATGCCGTAAAGCAGTCGAATTTTGTAGTTCTTTTTGTGCTCGGGTTACTACCCGAACCCCGAAGTTACGTAGTGCCAGTAAAAGCGATACAGACCCCGTCAGGCTATGGCAGACCTGTCATTCAACCTATTGTAAGTCGATGTACCATCACAAGGGTCTTGGAAATATATTATGAAGGTTGAAAAGCTACATAGTGTTCCTTTAAGGAGAATATGAATGGAGTTTTTAGTTCCGGAACTCGACTGTTGCACTCTATAGAATGTTAATTCAAAGTTATCTAGCCTTTAATAAATGTTCTCAAAACGTTAGCACAAAAACGTTATCTATACATTGTTCATGGAAAAAAAAAACTGAAACGTTTTAGTTGGACGTTAATCTAACATTTCTAAATACAGAATGTTCATGTTTCAATGTTAAGTTCAGAGAACATACAAATTCAAAAGTAACAAAATTCCATAGTGTTTGCAAAATGGAATGTTCCTTAAGCGTTCACACAACCAAGAAAAAACATTTTAAACATTAAAAATTTAACCTTTTAAACATTCGGAAAATATTTAGAAAAAAAACGTTTTCATAACTTAAAGTCCCCCTGTGGTGGAAATCCAGCTTTTAAATGTTGTTTATGTGTCTATGTGGTGTTTTTAATATGCTTTAAGACAAAGCATGTGTAAATTCATAAGTCGACACCATTGCTGAGTATTTTCTCCTTAAAACTGCAGTGAACCAAAGACAGTCTCAAAAACACGCTTTGAAATCGCAGGTGTTTCTGACGTCACAAACTACCTTGTAACCAATCAACGTGTGATCGTCAACCAGTGGATCTCTGAGCTGAGTGAGTGAGTGGAGGCAGGGCTAATTTGCATATTCATAGAACCACGCATACTAAATGAGGCAAGGGTGTCGAGTTACATTCAAGATATTTTAAGGCATGAAGAATTAAAACACAGAAGGAAAACACATTTAAATATGTCATTCTGGTGATCAAAGATGAGTTTTAAGGGATAAAATTATTGATTACACAGGGACTTTAATGAGAACATTCTCAGAACATGTTTTTGTTAGCTGGGTTACAACAATGACCTCACACTGTCAGCTTCAGTTTCATGCATGCGAACAGTTTGGCATATAATAAAATCTCTAATAATATTTAATCTGCGCAGCTTCAAAAATCCTCTGTATCAAACTCTGTATGAAAATATGACTAAATTTGCAGGACGTGTTTTAAAAAACAATGCTTTTAACAAAATTTGAAATGCCAGAAAATCCAGCCAGATGCAATGAACTCTGCATGGAAAACTATCGCTGTGCTCTCATTTTGATTAAAAAGTAATACGCTAAAACTTTGTACTGTAGTGTGTGCTGACATCTCGGGCACTTTCTGCCTCGAGGGCGGACCAAAGTAGTGAGATTATCAACTATTCAAACACACAAACCAGATTTGGAAGAATTCAGAGTGTATTTGCATAACAGTCTCAATCACACTGATGTGATTAGTAGTTTCACACAGCTGACCCAAAAATGACTCATGTGTTTCATAACCTCCTCTGACAGCGAGAGTTAGTGACAGTGGGTCAAACACATCAGACCATCAGGCCGGAAGAGTCCGGATGGGAAGAGATCCTGTCGTTCTGGAAAAAAAAGTTCTTGTTTTCCAGTACAAATATCTAAAAATTCTTAAATCAAGATGCATTAACCCTGTTTTCTGAAAAATTGATAAAAATTAAGGGACTTCATGATTAAAACAAGAACAAATATCTGCCAATGGGGTCAGAAAAATATGGAAGCTTGTTTCCGCCACAGAATAAAACATTTTAAAGGATAATCGCGACTTTTTCAGAATTGTCTGCAAGAAATAAACTGGCAATTCTGACTTTTTTTCTCGCAATTCTGACTTTTTTCTCGCAATTCTGACTTCATAACACGCAATTGCGAGTTTACATTTCAATTTTGACATCTTTTCTCAGAATCGAGAGATATAAATTCGCAATTGCGAGTTACAAAATCCAATTCTGAGGATAAAAAAAATGTTTTGATAAGTTTTCCTCAGAATTGCGAGTTTATATCTCACAATTTTGACTTTATATCTCCAAGTCAGAAATGCGGGACGTAAACTCACAACTGTGCGATAAAACGTCGCAATTACCTTTTTTATTTTTTATTCTGTGGCGGAAACAATCTTCCATAGAAAAATGAACTTCATCAGCAGATATCTGTTGTCTCCTGTAAAGCTGCTTTAATATTGTATAAAACGATTGACTCTATTCTCAATGCAATAATATTTCAGTGTCATGTATAAAACGCAAGGTTATTGTAAGGCTATCGGCTTTAGTTTCTGCAGCTCATGTGTGTTTATGTGTGAATCGAGTCATTATATCACGGTCTGAATGAGGTCTTGGTGTGACGGGGGTCTACAGGGTCGTTCTCCGTCTGTCTGTCCGTCCACACTGGGCTCATTGTTAAACCTGCCAGCTCACCAGTTCGTGAACGGCAGTGGGAGTCGAGGAAGGGTTCAGCGCGGCCAACAGAGAACCAGTGACAAGCGACAGGCTCCATTTCTCATGCAAACTCTTTTGGCCATGTCTTCATATTTAATACTTTTCTCTACAGCCATGATATGACTTTAGACCTTTGAAATTCTGATCCCAATGTCTTTTTCTGGTGTTTTATGTGTTATGATAACATCTGACATTATTTTAATTGGCAATATGCAATGCTTTTGAATTGCATATAAAATTACACAGTTTTTAACAAACTAAAAAACTTAATGTGATGCATGTCAGTCATGCATAAACAAAACTGGTATGATTTTTGTAATTATACAAATAAAGAGTTAAGAATATCTCAATCAAAAAGTACAAGTTGAGTACAAGTATGGGCCAAATATACTTAGACTTTTCTGTCAGTATAAGTCAAGTACTTAAGTGTAATTTTAAGTATATTTCTGTTAAGTACATCATTTTTAGTGTGTAAAAGGAGTACACTAACAGCACACTTGAAACACTTTTTTTTAAGGGAGTAAGCGAGGTCTGTTTTGCGAAATCCCGTTATGTAAGTGTCCTGCTTACTTGGCACACTGCATCTGTTGTTGTCGGGGAAAAAATAACTCATGTTTGAGTGCATGATGCAATTAGTCCAGAGAATCTCAAAGTCCTCCAATCACAACATCACAGAAACCTATAGAGAAACAAGAAATTACTCTTCTTTAATGCATATTCCTATGCACAAATCATCAGTGCATGTTATTCACTAAAAACTAAAAACTGTTTGCCACAATCTTTAATCAAAATGCAAATGCAATAATAGCATCAAATATATTCTGTTTCCCAGAAGAAAAATGAGTTGAACTCTGTTTCATGAGGAGTGAACTTTATATTTCTTTCATGTTGGAGGTTGTACGTTTTATAAAGCAGCTACAAGGTCTTATTTCAGGCAGAAATCAGCAGGATATCTTCATTTGAACAGATATTTGTGGAGAAATGCCACTCAGGGATGTGAAACGACTGCCAAATAGGCAAGGCTTTTTCTCTGTTAGGTCTCTGGAGTGAAGCATTACTGAAGGTGAATGTGTTTGGCTCGACTAGCATGGAGACAGTATTAATAGTGACAGGTGGAGGTGCTGGAGTCCTGCACCTCATTCCCCATAGTCTGGGGCTCGCACAATAACACACACAATGGCCTTTATCGCCTCGGCTTACAGGGGCTTCACGGCGTCCAGCCTATCAGACTAAAGCAGCTTCACCTCCACATCCATCACTCACTCGCTGCTCACAGGCCTTCGGGATTCGGGAGGATAAATAAACTACTAGCCCACGAGAAGCGGGACTGTGTCATGAATCTATATGGGTCGGGGGCCGTGAGAGGAATGAAACGGGATGAAATGCAGAATAAGGGGTGGATTCAGTGCAGGTCAACCCTGTTATTTTACAGTTTATGATTATTTACAAACCTGATTTTGTGCCATCTCAAACATATCTGACGCCATGCGCTTTAGTTTATCAGCAGTTTAAAAAAAAACAAAATTGGCTCGCTGTAAATGTGCATAATTATAGAAAGCTTTCTTGTTTGTGTTTAGATTCAAATTAGAATTATTAAATAAATCATAAAAGGCTAACAATAAATAAATAAAACATTTACTGAAAAATGAAATGAAATATGAAATGTTTTATTTGTTTACCTGCATGTAATGTGACTGTTAAGCGACATCAGTGAACATGCAAATGTGTTGTTAAATTAGTGAAATATTAACTATTATATATACATATAACTATATTAACTTTTTTCACTAATTAATTATTAACAAATCTCAGGGGGACTTAAAGTAAATATTTACAAAAGGAGTTCAGCTGATAAAAGTGCGAATGGACGAGAGATCACATATATATCTCAAGTTTTATTTTTAATTTATATATCTGACATTACACTCATTGGTATCGGCCCTTTAAAAACCAAAATCGGTCGACGACGAATGTGAAAAATTATAGGAAGGATAAAAAAACAAAAACATTTATTAAATATATAATTAATTAAATCGTAAAAAATGTCAAATTAAAATAAAACACTTGAAATGTTGTATTTGTTTACCTGCATGTAAGTGAACATGCAAATGTGTTGTTATATTATTGAAATATTAGCTTAAAATCTCAAGGAAACTTCAAGAAAATATTCTGGGTCAAAGAGTTTTGGCTGACAAAAATTGGGAATCACTGTTCTAGTGTGAATCGACGAGGATATCACAATCTCATGTTTTATTTTTCATTTATATGTCTGACATGACACCATCGGCTATCAAAATAAAACTTGGTAAAGATTTTGGCACAAAAAAATCATGGGCGTGATTCAAAAAGGTTAAAGGTGCAGTAAGCGATTTCTGAGAAACACTGTTGAACACCAAAACACTTGTAGCCAATCAGCAGTAAGGGGTGTGTCCACTCATGAGGGGGGAGGGGCCTGTGCTGCAGAGCGTGTTCATGATTTGGGGGCGGGGCTATATAGATAGGGGTGTGATCCTTTAGGGTAGGGTCGTGTTTGTTTTGGTGATTTCAAGTTTCTCAGAAATCGCTTACTGCACCTTTAAATGGCCCTGAAAGAAAGAGTCACACTTGTATTTTTCACAGTCAAAATGAGCGCATCAGAAATGAATGTGAAGCGAATTTCATCTAGTGGAAGCGTTTGGTACTGCGCCCAAATTAAATCTTACTGGAAGCTCATTTTTTGAGATCTCAACCTCAAATTTGGAACACAACTTGTTTAGATATATGGTTATGATTTTCACGCAGTTTTAGAGTAAAACGTGTTTTGGAAAATGTATATTTCATATAAAAATTGAAAATAGCATTTTTGAGTGTTTTTCATAATTAAAACTTTGATTGAACTTTTCCTGTTCCCCTAGTACATACTGTACTTATTATAGTAATTACAATAACTAAGTACTAACCTGAACCTACTCCTAAACCTAACCTTAACCCATGTAGTTACCTTACATTACCAATACTTTCTTAGGTAAGTAAACTGTAAGTACATGTAAGTTCACGTACAGTAAAATAAAGTGCAACCTCGACTTCTATTAAATTTTATATTTTTCACTTCAGCAATAATCTGCCATGTGTCATCTTTAAAAAGAGACCAAACTTCAGTCTGTGCTCCAAAGCATTCAGAATTTACAACAGTTTAAGCGGGCAACTTCATTTTCAAGTCAAAAAGTGAATAAATGGATTATAATTAATGCATAAATATGATTTAGTACCTAAAAATACAAAATATTAAATAAAAAACATTATCTAACTAAAAAATAGTACATTCATTTAATAGTTTTTTTTTTTTTTACCACTACGAGAGGAGGTTTAAAAAGACATATTTGTACCTCATTTACCTGTAAAAGTTAATATAGTAGTATACCTTTAAGGTTATATAACTAGTCTAAGTTACTAAACTGCACCTTTTAGGGGTAGATAAGGTCCTTTTAAGGGTTCTGCCCCAGTGGCAAGCTGTTGTAACCCTAAAGGTAAAAGTTTTGCATTTTGTGTTCAGATTCAAAAATGACATGCAGATGCATTACAGTAAGCTGAAAACAAACATTTGTGCAGTACCAGAGTTCAAAACAATGCTTTAACACCAACAAACTTTGACACCAGATGATTCAGTGTGATTGTTCGAGAGAAACTGAGAGCAAGATCAGGAGGGAATGTGTCCGGCGAGCAGAAATGAAAAGCCTCTGCAGATTTGGCTTGGCTCACAGGAGCGGCAGCAGAAACAGAAACAGTAAAAGACTGGACTTGAGCGGCCGCCAGCGCAGCCAGCCAAACTATTCCTCATTTGGACCTGACCGGCTGATGACCCTCCTGTTGGAGAGATGGAGCTCTGGAAAAACAAAAGCACTGGCACGGGCCCGAGAGAACCACGAGACACAAAAACAACCATGAACAGATGATATTGTTCCAATCAAAAAAAGGAGGGTTTACACACTGCAAAACTGACCCTACTCAGTATTTTTGTCTTGTTTTCTAGTACATTCTTAATCAAGATTAATTTACTTAAGAAGCAAAATAACAAGCCTTTTCATATTAAATCTTGCTTCTGAAAAATGGATAAAAAATTAAGTGTTTATATGGAGTACAAGAAAAGATATCTGTCAGGGGAGTTAGAAACAAACTTAATTAAATGGGGAAAAGGGAGATTTTTTTCTTACCCACTGACATATTTTTTCTTGTTTTAAGCATAAACTTAGTTTAAGACTTAATTCTGATACATTTTCAGAAAACTATATATTATCTTAAGTAATGTTCCTTGCAAGTAAATGTATCTTGATTTAAGAATTTTTAGATATTTGTAGGAGGGTTATTATGTTTAACTAAAACCATAAAAAAAGAAATCTCACTTTAATTTAGTTTAACTTGATGTACTATAATAACTAAAACTGAAATACCGAAAATTAAGAAAAAAAAGACAACTAAAATTACAAAAACACAACAAAATTTCTCAAACTTTAACTAAAATTAAATTGAAAACAGAAAATGTAAAAATAACTCATTCAAAATATATATTACATATTAATAATAATATTATACAAATATAAAAATATATATATAGTACACTGTAAAAAAAAAACTTCTAAATTTCTAAGAACAATCAACTTGGTTGAGTCACATTTCATCTTAAATCACATTAACTTTAAAAGACTATAAAAAAATCAGTCGAAACTTTAAAAAAAGAAGTTTAAAATGGCTTAACTTATTTTAATGAGTTGAAGTAATGTAAAATCATATGCTGTCATGACTTATTGATCATATTAATTTATGTATTTGTTAACATTTTTGCTATGTAAAGTATAAAACGCCTTCAGACTCCTTTTCCTTACTTTTCCATCACATCTCCACATGTGAGATTCTTTGAGCTCCGGCCAAACCGATGAGAATGTGTTTTGAGAAGCTCAGAGAGGGCAGGACTTGTGTGTGTGTGTGTGTGTTTGAGGCTGTGATGCTGTTGTTGATCCCACCAAAACACACAAAATTCAACAGTCAGGGTCCAGATATCACGTGTCAGTGTGATGTTTGTTACCGAGGCCCAGTCTGGCTGCCGAATGACTGAGAGGAGAAGCTCTCGTGTGTTTTACTCTCCACACATCCGCCAGCTTTGCAAAGGCCTGCCCCCAATTATCCTCCCACAAAGCTGCTAAAAAACAGCAGAAATCTCTGAGCGTTTGAAGTGTTTGACAGAGAGCAGGACGGCTTTGAATAGAGAGGCCTGTGTGAACTCGCCCGCCCCGTTCAGCGCTTGGAAACGAGGCTCAGGGAAGAAAATGCCACTGGATTGGAAGCAGCTGTTGAGTTTGAGAAACATGGTTTTAAACGGGGCCGTATGTGCCAAAACGTCTAGAAATGTTCAACTGATATGCTTCACCACAACTGACAGGCCTCGTTCAACTACTCTGACTGTTAATGTGAAATGAACACTTGTGGGGTGTTGATTAAATATGTTCCATAAATTATTGTGTATAGTTAACCAACCATGCACTAGTTATTTAAAAAAAATCTATAATTCAGCAATTAAATTGATCAAAAGTGACATTTATAATGTCACTTTTGATCAATTTAATTGCTGAATTATAGATTTTTTTTTCTATTTCAAATAAATAGAAAGATTTCTATTTCAAAAAAATGCTGTTTGAACTTTCTATTCATCAAAGAATCCTGAAAAATAAAATGCATCACAGTTTCCACACAAATATGAAGCAGCACAACTGTTTTCAACATTGATAATAATCATAAATGTTTCTTGAGCATCAAATCATCATATTATAATGATTTCTGAAGGATCATGTGACACTGAAGACTGGAGTAATGATGCTGAAAATTCAGCTTTGATCACAGGAATAAATTACACTTTACTGTATATTCACATAGAAAACAGATATTTTAAATTGAAATAATATTTCACATTTTTTGTGTGTGTATTTTAATCAAATAAATGCAGCTTTGGTGAGCAGAAAAGACTTCTTTCAAAAACTCTGAGTAAAACTATAATACTGAAACTGTCAAACACTGAATAAAGGAACTAAAACTAATAGTCGCAAAGAGCAAAAACTACCAAAAAACTAAAGTGAAAGGACAAACTGAAAAGAATTAATTCAGAAATGCATTATATAACAGAAGTAAAATGCTGTCTTATGTTGTCTGCTCTTTGTTACATTCACAAGAAACCCAACATTTTAGATGTTTGCTTCACATTAATCAAACTTGAAACAACTTTGAGTTTTGGATTTATATCATATATGCATGCTTTGCACAAGTCGGTTCCTTTGCTTCTGAAACCGGCATGTTTTTGCTGTGAGTCACATATTGCAATCAGCCATTGTTTGATCAACTCTGCACGCTTCATCATACTAACCCAGGCCCTTCTGTAAACACAAATCTGGGAACATTCGGGAACTTTCCGAGGGTTTTGCTCATGCACCCGTCAGAGAGTTTGTGTCCTGTCAAGCCTCGAGATCTTGAGCTAAAAGAGGCTTTAAATGCGAGAGGAATGTGGCAGGATTGTGGGAACGCTCGTTCAAAGGCTTCGGAAAACTCTGGGCTTCTCGACCGTTGGCTGCGAGTCCTGTCATTCACAGATAATAAGAAGCATTGTTCGGTATGCTGTGGCACACATGTCTCTCTCTTTGATGAAATCTCTTCCCATCTGACAGGTGTACGTGTTTCAAGAGACAAATCTCGGATGAAGGAATATTGGAATCGCCAGCAAAGAAAAGAAAAGAAAAGCAAAAGCTTTAAATGGCCTAGAAAGCAACACAAATGCACTGCAGAATATGTTGAATATGCTATGTCTATTTATGGAAATTGTAGAATATTTTCTTCCCTCTTATTACATGGCTGAAATTATTATTGTTAACTAAAACTATAAAATATTGTTTTTCTAATTTAATTAAAGCTTAACTTAAAATAAATTGCAAGTTGAAGTATTAAAATTGTTAAAACTAAAACTGAAATAGAAATAAAGTAAAGCTAAATATAAAACAATTTACAAACATTAAAAGGACCCCATAGAAACATGTTAAAAATCACTCTGAGTATGTTAGTAATGCCCTGGCAGCCACCTAGAACACACTAGCAACCCCATAGCAACGTGCTAAAAACAACTCAAGAACAGTAATCTCCTAGCAACAACCTAGAAGATCCTAGTAACCCCATAGCAACGTGCTAAAAATAACTCGGAATAGCAATGCCTTGGCAACCACTTATAACACCCTAGCAACCCCATAGCAATGTGCTAAAAACAGCTCAGAATTGTAATGCCCTAGCAACAACCCAGAACACACTAGTAACCCCATAGCAACGTGCTAAAAACAACTCAGAATAGTAATGCCTTGGAAACCACTTATAACACCCTAGCAACCCCATTGCAATGTGCTAAAAACAACTCAGAATAGTAATGCCCTAGCAACAACCCAGGACATACTAGCAACCCCACAACAACGTGCTAAAAACAACTGAGAATAGTAATGCCTTGGCAACCACTTATAACACCCTAGCAACGTGCTAAAAACAACTCAGAATAGTAACGCCCTGGCAACCACTTATAACACCCTAACAACCCCATAGAAACATGCTAACAGCACTCCGAATACATTAGTAATGCCTTGACAACCACCCTAGCAACTGCATTGCAACATTTGCATAAACAAACATCATAGCAGCGAAGCAACTTTTGAAATATAGCGATTCCATCTGGTGTCGCTAGTGACTCATAAATGACAGGCTTCACCTTTCACATGAAAACAACAAGCCACTCAGCTGAACCCTCCTGATATATGTGTGAGTGTGATCCTGAGTGACGGTCACCTTCACAGCAGCAGGACACCGGAGGAGATGTGCGTGTGTGTGTGTGTGTGTGTGCAGATGTACAAGTGTTTTCAGTTCAATACCCTGCATTCGGAATCTGCTGTGTTTGGGATATAATTAGTATGCATTATTTCTCATACTTCAAAGCTCAGGTGTGTTTAGAAGCCCCTCTGAATAATGGAAACCTGCTTGCAGGGACAATAGAGATGGAAAAAACAATTGCTAGGCTTTTTTTTTTTAATACAAAGCATGTGCTATCTGAATGAATTTAGCAGGAATCACGTATATGGAAGGGGAACAGCTGCCAAACTCAGTCTCGTGTTGTTGTAAACCTTCCTTGCACTGAAACACAAAAGAACAGGTTTTAAACGATCTCCAATCTGCTGTTTACCATATAATGAGTGGATGTTTACCATGCTCATATAAAGTCACTTTTTTAACTTCTGAAATCTAATGTCTGGCAGTTTCTCTATGGGAAAACATCACAATTTTCTTCATATTGCAAGGAATTGCAATTATATTGAATATATTTTATTTCTTGTCGTTCAAGTCTCGGCTCAGCTGTAATTCAAAAGTCTTGATGCCTTGTTTGTAAATTGTAAAAGTTGAGCTGTGCTGTTTGCGGTGAGAACCGTGATGAAATAGTCCTTTAACACAGAAGTGTATAAAGTCTTTTCATCGCTCCAGATGACAGGAATCGTCCAGCCCTTTATTTTTGGAAAGCTGAGAACGACACACACCCTCCATTTAAACCTCCCATAAACCTGCTCTACCACTTCATCACTTCATCATAACAATTAGGTGAAAGCTGTGAGTCATGACATGTGTTCATATACGTCACACACACACACACACACACACACACACACACACACACACACACACACACACACATAAACACGAGCCCTGGCTGTTCTTCAGGTTGGACAGGCAGATCCTTTTGTTCCCGGTCAAACATGCCCCTGCATGACGACTGCACCCCGGCAACTGTAGCCAACGGCGACACTAAGCATGTGACACACACAAAACTAGTTTTCAGCAAATATCTTCTGCTTGGGAAATCGAGGGGAAAGCATGACAAAGATCACTATGCTAAAGGAGTACATACTATTTCTGAGAAGTGAAAGTAATGTTTATTAGCCATTTTTTGTACCACAACTGTACATTTAAAACAAAGAAAATCATATATAAATATAAATTATAGAGAACTATAAAATGTACATATATATATATATATATATAGGCTATATATATATATATATATATATATATATATATATATATACACACAGGTGAAACTCGAAAAATTTGAATATCGTGCAAAAGTTATAATTTTGATGATTATGGCTTACATCTTATGAAAACCCCAAATTCAAAATCTCAGAAAATTAGAATATTACATGAAATCAGTAAAAAAAGGATTTTAAATACAGAAATGTCAGCCCTCTGAAAAGTATAATCATGCATATGTATATAGTTTCACCTTTTAATTTGAATTACTGAAATACATGAACCTTTGCACAATATTCAAATTTTTCGAGTTTCACCTGTATATAGGCCTATATATATATATAATTTCGATTTTTTTTGTCTCTGTTTTTTGATGCAATATTTAATTTTTATTAAAACTGTACAATAATAATAATAAAAATAAGCACATATTTATTATATATACTTTTTGTATTTTTTCTTTTTTTAATATTGAAAATTAAATATATTAAATATAAAACATAAAATTATGATTTATTATTATTTAATAGATTTTTCTGTACAACAACTGTAAAATATAAAGAATATATATTGTATGATTTTGAATTTAAGTATTGTACAGTGTACTGTTTTGTATTATATTTTTTTTTATATTTAATGTAATGTTATTATTACAACAACTGAACAATATATTTTTTTTAAATATATACATAATGACTATATTATTTATACATTTTTAATTTTTTATCATATCAAAATTAAATATATTAAATATAAAAATGATAAAATACAAAACAGCAATAAACTGTACAATAAAAAAATAAAAATAATAATAATAATATATAAAATCAGAACTTAATAAGAACTATTAAAAATTATATATATTATTGTAGTGTTATATAATTATATATAATATTATACAGTTGTACTGTTTTGTATTTTATATTTTTTTAATATTTAATTTGGATTATTTTTTATTAGATTTTTCTATATAAAAACTATACAATATTTATAAAAAATAAATATAAATATATATGGGCATTATATCAGCCATCAGTATCAGCTTTGTCATGCAGCTTTTTTTTACTTACAGTGTGGACAAAAAAAGCATGTGTTTAAGGAAGTGTATAAAGTTCATGAGGACAGAGGCACTTTTACATTAAATTACAACTGTGTAGGTTATAAAAATACATAAACATTATAAAAATACAAGTGTGTGACTAACAGAAATCCCAGCACTATTTCATTCATTAAATGCAGACTGCGTTACATATTTTGTATGTGCACTGAAAACCCGTCCACCATTTCTGATGCAATCATGACAGTGCATCATCATTCATTTCCCTGTAAGCGTGTAACCTCACACACACACACACACACACACACACACCATTCCCCTTCCTGCATCACTCAAGCATTGGTGATGTGATGGAAACCCAATGCTGAGTCTTTTAAATGCGGAAAGACTGGCACATTCCCACCCGGAGCGAATGACATCATTGTTCTGCTGATCTCTGAACATACTCTGTTGTGTTTCCTAGGCGATCTGTTCAGATGAGCAGACACAACACACACACACACACACACACACACACGTCACTCGGATGAGTAACAGTACTGCATACACAGAGACACGATGATGCAATTCATCAGCAGAGAGAGAGAGAGAGAGAGAGAGAGAGAGAGAGATCTGGACATGGAAGATACATGTGATATATAATATATAATATATAATAGAGGTGTTGAAACACATAGAGGAGATTTGATGATACTTTGCAACATTTGCTCATCTAAACTCATGAACAACAATTGAGGGATTATGCAATATTGTGCAAACAGTCAGAGCTAAAGGTACACAATACACAGCAGACATAGAGACTTTATTCACAATACGGCACAAAAATTAATACCAGTAACAAAAGTATGATTTTTCATTATAATTATTTGTATTCTCACTTTATAATGGTTAAATCTTCCTCCATCTGTCTATCTATCCATCCATCCATCCATCCATCTATCTTTATTGTATAATTATAATGAACTGTGCTTTATTGCTTTCATAAAATGAATACTTAATTAAAGGGGTGGTATAATGCCTTTTCACAAGATGTAAAATAAGTCTCTGATGTCCCCAGAGTGTGTGTGTGAAGTTTTAGCTCAAAATACCCCACAGATATTTTTATATAGCATGTTAAAGTTGTCACTTATTGAGGGTGAGCAAAAACGCACCATTTTGTGTCTGTTCCTTTAAATGCAAATGAGCTGCTGCTCCCGGCACAGGGGGCGGAGCTTCAAGAGTTTGTATGCACTGAAAATTTCAATGTTTATGTTCAAACCGGAGTCAGACAATAATGGAGACTCAAGAAGAAGTGACAACATGTAGAAGCAACAGGACATTTCTGAATGGATAGTTGATGAATTTATGTAGCTGATGTGTAGTTATCTTCTAGTCATTGATTAGCATATTCTGTCATGATAATCTATAAATCGTGTTCAGGGGGCGGGGTTTATGTAAATTTTAGGGTTGGTGATGTCACTAACCCGGGAGGAATGTTGTGTAGTCTCTACCAGCCGTTTGTTGTAGTCCTTAAAAAGCGATTTCTTTAAAAGCAAATATCTCCCTTTGCTTTGAACTTTGAGCGTTGTAACTTTGCAGATGTTGTTTATGCTCAAACAGCAACATTACACACTAACTAAAGTTAGAAAAGTGAAATCATATCATATCAACCACCACTTTAACAAAAGTATGATATTTCATTATAATTATCTATATTCTCACTTTATGAGTGTTAAATCTTCAATGATACGAACATCTGATTCAAAGCATAATTAAAGGCTTCTAAATGATTATTTGACACACACCATGTTGAGATCTCTGGGATCTGAAACATAAAACATGAGCATTAATATATAATTCACCATATCTCAATCCTCTCCTCATGAGCACGAGCTCTATCTGAAGGACGGTTGAGCGTCTGGTCGAGTGAGACACGTTTGCGCTGATGTTCCAGGAGGATATAAAGCGATGATTTTCGCTGTGGAACGGTTGCCATGGTAACTGAGCGTCTGGCCGCCACTGACCTCACGTGTGTGTGTGTGTGTGTGTGTGTGTGTGTGTGTCTGTGTGTGTCTGTGTGTCTGTCTGTGTGTGTGTGTGTGTGTGTGTGTGTGTGTGTGTGTGTGTGTGTGTGTAGAAGCTTCAGTGATGCTGTTCCTGCTGTAGGAAAACACAACGGCACAAACACAAGAGGTTCTGAGTCGGCCTTCACACTGAGAGACTCGAGATTTAGGCCTTAATGTGAGATTTATGTGTTTGAATCGCATAAAAAATTGCCATTCATTTGGGTTACAGTTTTAACATGCATGTTTATTTCTCAGTCATACATCTATCCATCCATCCATCCATCCATCCATCGCTCTATCATCTATCCATCCATCCATCCATCCATCCATCTTTACATCTATCATTCTATCCATCCATCCATCTTTACATCTATCATTCTATCCATCCATCCATTCATCATTCTATCACTCCATCCATTATTCTATCTATCATTCTATCATCCATCTATCATTCTAACATCTATCATTCTATCATCCATCCATCGTTCTATCTATCATTCTATCCATCCATCTATCATCCATCCATCATTCTATCTATCATTCTATCCATCCATCCATCCAGCCATCTATCATTCCATCCATCCATCCATCCATCCATCGTTCTATCATTCTATCCATCCATCCATCCATCCATCCTTCTATCTATCATTCTATCCATCCTTCTATCTATCATTCTATCCATCCATCTATCATTCTAACATCCATCATTCTATCCATCCATCCATCCATCCATCCATCTATCATTCTATCCATCCATCTATCATTCTAACTTCCATCCATCCATCTATCCATCCCTCCACCTATCTATCATTCCATCCATCTATCCATCCCTCCACCTATCTATCATTCCATCCATCTATCGTTCTATCATTCTGTTCATCCATCCATCGTTCTATCTATCATTCTATCCATCCATCTATCATCCATCCATCATTCTATCTATCATTCTATCCATCCATCCATCTATCATTCCATCCATCCATCCATCGTTCTATCATTCCATCCATCCATCCATCCTTCTATCATTCTAACATCCATCATTCTATCTATCCATCCATCCATCTATCATTCTATCATTCTGTTCATCCATCCATCGTTCTATCTATCATTCTATCCATCCATCCATCTATCTATTGTAAATCTTTTTTGCACAGTACTTCCATATTTTGGATGACATATGACAACTACTTTTCCATTTATGAAATATAACATGATTATAAAGGAGAAATTGGTCATAAAAATCAAAGGCAGCCTTGATCTTGGCTTATGATTAAACATTTTACATAGACGTCGATTAACAACCAAAGAATTATAATACAGAAATGGCACTAATCAGTAATTCTGCACATTTATTAACTCACGTTACAAAGTTTACTGGTGCAACTGTGATGTGAATGTGAGGCTGTGAAGATGCCAATTTTCTACTAATCAATTTGCACTTTAGTCAGTCGAGACGTCATTTCCCATTCATTAAGAAGTAAGTCGTCGTGAAGCAGACAGCGCCCTTTGACACCAAATTTAATTTCATCTCGGTCTCAAACATCCCTTATGGAGACTGGTTCAGATGTTCAGTAATGCTGCTGAATGTCTTTATTTTAGTTAACAAACAACATACTGACATTATCATGGTGCATATCATATATTCTTGATATATCCTAGTTTGCAGTCTATTCTGGACAAGAACGGCCCAGGAAAACACTGACCAACATGATCCACTAAATCACAGTCTGGTTTGTTGTTTACATGCCGTCGGGGGAAATTGATCTGAAACAGATGATATCACAACAAAACTGTTTATTTCAGTCAGTTTTTGCCCTTTTTTGGGTGCATTATGTTTAAATGAACAGAGGTAGCAAACAGATATTCTATTATATATACTGTATATTAGTGCTGTCAAACTGATTAATCACATCTAACATAAAAGTTTGTATTTGTAAATGGCCTATATACACACGCACAACATTTTATTCACTTTGACTCACACTGTGTAAAACACATTGAGTTTGAAAGGCTGTTTTTCAAGTGTCTAATCCTCAAGGCTGCTTGTCCATCCTCTGCTGATTGTTGCTATGGTGACGACACGAGTGAAGCAGCTCCAAACACACAACAGCATGAAAGTGAATACAGCGACCGCACAACTGTGTGTGTGTGTGTGTGTGTGTGACAGTGTGTCTGTGTGTGAATGTGTGTGTGAGTGTGAATGCATGTGTGAGTGTGTGTGTGTGTGTGAGAGAGTGTGAGTGTGTGTTTGAGAGAGAGAATGTGTGTATCTGTGTGTGAGACATAGTGTGTATTTGAGAGAGTGTTTATGTGTATGTGGTGTGTGTTCGAGTGTGTGTGTGTGTATGTGTGTGTGTGTGTGTGTGTGTGTGTGTGTGTGTGTGTGTGTGTGTGTGTGTGTGTGTGACTGTGTGTCTGTGTGTGTGTGTGAGTGAGAGTGTGAGTGTGTGTTTGAGAGAGAGAATGTGTGTATCTGTGTGTGAGACATAGTGTGTGTGTTTGAGAGAGAGAGTGTGTTTATGTGTATGTGGTGTGTGTTCCAGTGCGTGTATGTGTGTGTGTGTGTGTGTGTGTGTGTGTGTGTGACAGTGTGTCTGTGTGTGACAGTGTGTCTGTGTGTGAATGTGTGTGTGAGTGAGTGTGTGTGTGTGTGTGTGTGTGTGTGAGAGTGTGTGTTTGAGAGAATGTGTGTATCTGTGTGTGAGACATAGTGTGTGTGTTTGAAAGAGAGAGTGTGTTTATGTGTATGTGGTGTGTGTTCGAGTGCGTGTGTGTGAGAGAGAGAGAGTTTAATAAACGCAATATTTAACAAAAATATGTTTAATAAGAGAGTGTCCATTCTTAATATTAGTGAGTTTATTAGTTAAAGACTTGCTGCCCAACACCCAAGAGTTCTTGATAACAGACTTGGGTGTTTTCTTGTATATCTTGTCACAAAAACTAATTAAAAATCAATTACTCTGTTGATCTCTAACCCAATAATAATAGGGCTGGGCAATATGACCAAAACCTTATTTCATAATGCAAGTAATTTTGTTTCACGATGATAATAATATATACAACACAGTTATTCTAGTTATTTAAGTTTTTACTTGCTATTAAAAATTTGAAGAAAGAAGCAAATAACAAACAATAGGACAAATAAATTTACATATATACCACCACAGTTATTATTTTTAATTGACACTAGAACTAAAACTATAAAAAACTGAAATGAAATAAAATACATAAAAAAATAAACTTACTTTATTTCAGCTAGTTTCTTGTTTTCATTCAGTTTGACTGAAACTGAAATAATAATAACTTATAAAAATGAAAACAACACAACAAATTAATTAAACTAACTAAAATTAAAAGAACACATGAACTATAAATATTATTAAAAAAATTAATAATAATAATAATAATTATATATATATATATATATATATATATATTTTTTTATAATAATATTTATAGTTCAACACATCTGTAGATAAATCTACTATAAAGTATTATACTATATAATACTATACTTGGACAAAAATGTTTATAGTAATACTTCACGCAAAAATTTTAATTCTACATATTCTAAAAATAAAGCTATTCTTTAAAGGAATAGTGCACTAAATATAAATATTTTTGAGGGTGGACTATCCCTTTAAGATAAATGTGAGGTGTAAAGCAGGATAAAAAGATCCCTAATTCATCAGTTTTGATGAGGTAAGCACAATAACAGCATGGCTTTGATGTGCATCTTGAATCCGTAATGAAGCCTCTCATATCACGGTAATTCGGCTAATTCTCTAATCAGCCTCGCTGTGGAAAACCCTGCCTCTTTGAAATGGAAAACAGAAGCGTGTTCTTTGAGGGTGAATGAGTGAATGAGTGCTTACACCATCATAAACATCACTCTACCCCGGTAAAGAGATCAGCGGCCTATTGTGAGAAAGACTCTGTCCTCTGATTATTGGTTGGCAGCTGAAGGACAAGTTGAAAGACTATAAGATGATGATAAATGATAAATGATAAATAGTTCTGAGTTTCTTTGTTCTGTGTTCCAGGTTGCTTTCATCCTTCAGCTAATGTGAAGTCTTTAAACGACCACCATGTATATTTGTATATATATATTTATATAGCTTTACATAGAGCCGTACCAAAACAAAAACTGAAACCGATAATGGTTTTCAAAAATTATTATAATTTTTTTTAAATTAGCTTATTTTTGTATAATTGTATTATATTAGACTTTTTAATGAAATTAAATAACACTATAGATTAGATACAGATTAATCTTCGTTAAAGCTGTGTTTTGTTGTTTGATTAACGTTAATGACAGACGGCAGCAGGGATTTATAGGCTACTGTCACTTTAAGAGCGAATGCATGGATCCAATATAATGATACACATCCGGTTTCTTTCTCAACTCTTTACATTCACTTAACAGACTAACAGTGTTACTGGAAAGATTGTGTACAAAATGATGTACAGTTGTGGTCAGAATTATTGGCACCCCTGGTAAATATGATCAAAAATGACCTGTAAAAAGAAATCTGCATTCTTTTGATCTTTCATTGAAGTAAAAGAATTGAAAGTGGGGGGGAAATCACATTATGAAATAAATGTTTTTCTCCAAAACACATTGGCCACAATTATTGGCACCCCTAGAATTTTTTATGAGTAAAATATCTCTGAAGTATATTTTCATGAATATTTAAATGTTGTATCACACCAGGGTGACTAAACATGAAATTGTCTAGATATGACTTCTTGTTTGAGTAAAAAAAAAAAAAAAACTTTGGTTTTACCACAATGAGTAAAACCAAAGAATATAGTTCTGATGTGCAGCAAAAGATTATTGAGCTTCACAAAATAGAAAGTGGCTGTAAGAAAATAGATAAAGCATTGAAAATCCCCATTTTGACCATCAGGGCAAAAATTAGGAAGTTCCAATCAACTAATGATGTTATGAATCTGCCAGGAAGAGGACGTGTGTCTATATTGTCTTAATGGACGGTGAGGAGGAGAGTTTGAGTGGCCAAAGACTCTCTAAGGATGGAGAATTGCAGAGATTAGTTGAGTCTTGGGGTCAAAAAGTCTTAAAAAAACAACAACAACCCCTACACAACCACATGTTGTTTGTTGTCCTTGCTCCTCCAAAAGCAAACTCCAGCATATTCAGTTGTCAGACACGACTGGGACTTCAAATGGGATGAGGTTCTGTGGTCAGATGAAACTAAAAAAAGGGCTTTTTGGCAGCAAACATGCTAGATGTGTTTGGTGCACACAGGGATGAAAAGCACCCCATGCCTACGGTTAAATATACAGCTGGATCTTTAATTCTTTGGGCCTATTTTTTGGCTGGAGGTCCTGGACATCTTGTTCAGATACATGATATCATGGATTCTAGCAAATACCAACAGATAAAAAAATCAAAACCTGACAACCTTATAATGGGCCGTGGTCGGATCTTCCATCAGGACAACAATCCAAAACAAACTCAAAATCAACACAAAAATGTTGTCCAGTACCAGACCTGAACCCTATAGAAGAGGAGTGGGCTGAACTGAAGAGAAGAAGAGCCAACATGGATCTGGGAATCTGCAGGATCTGGAGAGATTCTGTATGGAGGAATGAAGGATCTGGAGAGATTCTGGAGGAATGGAGGATCTGGAGAGATTCCGTGTGGAGGAATGAAGGATCTGGAGAGATTCTGGAGGAAAGGAGGATCTGGAGAGATTCCGTGTGGAGGAATGAAGGATCTGGAGAGATTCCGTGTGGAGGAATGGAGGATCTGGAGAGATTCCGTGTGGAGGAATGAAGGATCTGGAGAGATTCCGTGTGGAGGAATGAAGGATCTGGAGAGATTCCGTGTGGAGGAATGGAGGATCTGGAGAGATTCCGTGTGGAGGAATGAAGGATCTGGAGAGATTCCGTGTGGAGGAATGGAGGATCTGGAGAGATTCTGGAGGAATGGAGGATCATCCGAGTGGAGGAATGAAGGATCTGGAGAGATTCCGTGTGGAGGAATGAAGGATCTGGAGAGATTCCGTGTGGAGGAATGGAGGATCTGGAGAGATTCCGTGTGGAGGAATGGAGGATCTGGAGAGATTCCGTGTGGAGGAATGAAGGATCATCCGAGTGGAGGAATGAAGGATCTGGAGAGATTCCGTGTGGAGGAATGGAGGATCTGGAGAGATTCCGTGTGGAGGAATGGAGGATCTGGAGGAATGAAGGATCTGGAGAGATTCCGTGTGGAGGAATGAAGGATCTGGAGAGATTCCGTGTGGAGGAATGAAGGATCTGGAGAGATTCCGTGTGGAGGAATGAAGGATCATCCGAGTGGAGGAATGAAGGATCTGGAGAGATTCCGTGTGGAGGAATGGAGGATCTGGAGAGATTCCGTGTGGAGGAATGGAGGATCTGGAGAGATTCCGTGTGGAGGAATGAAGGATCATCCGAGTGGAGGAATGAAGGATCTGGAGAGATTCCGTGTGGAGGAATGAAGGATCTGGAGAGATTCCGTGTGGAGGAATGAAGGATCTGGAGGAATGAAGGATCTGGAGAGATTCCGTGTGAAGGAATGAAGGATCTGGAGAGATTCCGTGTGGAGGAATGAAGGATCTGGAGAGATTCCGTGTGGAGGAATGGAGGATCTGGAGAGATTCCGTGTGGAGGAATGAAGGATCTGGAGAGATTCCGTGTGGAGGAATGGAGGATCTGGAGAGATTCCGTGTGGAGGAATGAAGGATCTGGAGAGATTCTGGAGGAATGGAGGATCTGGAGAGATTCCGTGTGGAGGAATGAAGGATCTGGAGAGATTCCGAGTGGAGGAATGAAGGATCTGGAGAGATTCCGTGTGGAGGAATGAAGGATCTGGAGAGATTCCGTGTGGAGGAATGAAGGATCTGGAGGAATGAAGGATCTGGAGAGATTCCGTGTGAAGGAATGAAGGATCTGGAGAGATTCCGTGTGGAGGAATGAAGGATCTGGAGGAATGGAGGATCTGGAGAGATTCCGTGTGGAGGAATGAAGGATCTGGAGGAATGAAGGATCTGGAGAGATTCCGTGTGGAGGAATGAAGGATCTGGAGAGATTCCGTGTGGAGGAATGAAGGATCTGGAGAGATTCCGTGTGGAGGAATGGAGGATCTGGAGAGATTCTGGAGGAATGGAGGATCTGGAGAGATTCCGTGTGGAGGAATGAAGGATCTGGAGAGATTCCGTGTGGAGGAATGGAGGATCTGGAGAGATTCCGTGTGGAGGAATGAAGGATCTGGAGAGATTCCGTGTGGAGGAATGGAGGATCTGGAGAGATTCCGTGTGGAGGAATGAAGGATCTGGAGAGATTCCGTGTGGAGGAATGGTTTCTGATTATAGGAGAAGACTCAGAGCTGTTATCTTGGAAAAAGGAGGTTGCAAAAAGGCAATAATTAATAAAAGGGTGCCAATAATTATGGCCAACGTGTTTTGGAGAAAAACATTTATTTAGGAAAAATCTCAGAGTAAAACTGGGAGTTGTTAAAAATATAATATACCGTTTTTTTGCCAGATCAGAAGTTTATCTATGTATCATCTTTTTACTCTTTTAATGAATTTTATAACTGTATCATATATCTCTTTTAATTTCTTTTATAACTGTTTTAATTTTCCTTGTTTTTATTTTGTGATTATTTTAATTCCTTTCTGTAAAGCACTTTGAATTGCGCTATATAAATAAACTTGCCTTGCCTTGCCTATTTCATAATATGATTTCCCCTCAACTTTCAATTCATTCACTTCAATAAAAGGTTGGAGTTTTGCAATTTTTTTGAACGAAATATCAAAAGGATAAACAAAGCAGATTTATTTTTACAGCCATCTTTGATCATATTTACCAGAGGTGCCAATAATTCTGACCACAATTGTATATACAGAACATGCTGTCGTTATTATCACATCCATACTGACTATCAGCCAATAACCTTTTAACCCTTACAACTCATGTTGACTCGATTCGGCTCTGTGTGCTGAGAGAGAACATTAGCAGGAGAAACATGTAATCGTCATCGCTGGCTCCGGCCCTGGTGTATATAACAACAACAACAACAACAACAACAACAGCTACGTGTGTGTGTGAGACTCCCGCTGCGAGACGCCTTCTGTCTGCAACACTGAGTGTGAAGAGTCTGGATGAGTGAAATCATACAGAGCCGGAGAGAGAAAAACTCAAACTCCATATGAACCCAGGCAAAAACTCCTGAAACGTGAACAGAAATATCCGAGGGTGGGATTCAGATGGATGGAGACAAAACACAAACATTTCATTTGATAGATTATTTGCATCATCTGCTAAACAGAAGCTTTACTCTCACTGGGTGGCGCTTAATTTATGTATTCAAAACAGTGTTGTTATCATTATTACCTAAAATGAACACTAAACCTATTAAAATTGTTTACAGTGATTGAAATAAAGCTTAAATAAAATAATATATAAAATGTAAGATTAAAACTTTTACAAATAAAATAAGCTAAAGTTGGAGTACAAAAATTACTAAAATAAAAATAAATGAAAGCTACAGAAATATTTTTTTAAAAACTAATAAAATTGACAAAAACACATAACTACAAAAACCTAAAGTATGAAAATCAAAAATATAAATTTAAAAGCTAATTCAAAATATTCATAAGTATTAAAATAGTAGGCTATATAATAATTCTAAAATATCACTGCTGCAAATGTTTACTGAGTTTTGACAGTGTTATTTTAGTATCACTGAAATACTATTATAGTTACTAATAATTTAGTTTTAATTTAAATTTTAGTTAATTTTGTTGTGTAATTTTTATTAGCTTTTTGTTTTTTAAAATATGTCTATATAGTTTTATTATTTTAAGTTTTAGCTATTTTAGTACAAGTTAAACTAAATGAAAATGAGAAATGTTGCCTTGCCTTAAATAAAATATACTAAATACATATACACACACACAAGTAAATCTTGTCAGAATGAGTTCGCTGACTGAAGGGACGGTCACATATACAGCAATGTTTGCATAAAGCGACTGTAAATCATTGAATTAGTGATGCAAATAAGAGGCAGTTGTGTAGGTCTCTAATACTATTAGGTCACGACCAAATAAACATCAAGATAAAACATACTAGCCTATCATTAGCTGTTTTCATCTAAGGTTGCGAATTTAACTTGTACGCAACATTGGATTATCGCATAAAACATCTGCGAATAAAGCAGTGTTTCCATCGCATGTGTTCAAGAGCATCCAGTGTTTTCTCATGTAATATCCCAAAATTTGCATGAAAATAGGTGGATGGAAACATAGCTCTAGTATTCTCATGGAAGTTGTTCTCAGGAGAGCGTCTAAGTCTCTTAGATTAATCTACGATCTTTCGTCTGTTGAAGGATCTGAAGAAGCTCCCGGTTCGCCTTGAGAAAAAGCAGTGTATAATTGTATTAATATTAGACTTTTTAATGAAATTAAATAACATTATAGCGTTCACTGTACAGATTAGTCTTTGTTAAAGCTGTGTTTTGTTGTTTGATTAACGTTAATGACAGACGGCAGCAGGGATTTATAGGCTACTGTCACTTTAAGAGCGAATGCACGGATCCAATATAATGATACACATCCGGTTTCTTCCTCAACATGGGCAGATGTAGTAACGTAGTAAGTTGCATAAGCGTTCGGGTCTCTGTAAAACTTTTCACACTTACATTTAAGAGCTCTCGAAGCAGCACTATCAATTTTACATGGAGCTCATGCATCATTCAGGAAAACTGCTTTTCCTGTTTATCTCCTGATTTCTCAAGGCGAACCGGAGCTTCTTCAGATGCATCCTTCAACAGATCGCAGATTAAGATCGATCCGACGCTCTCTTGAGAACAACTTCCATGAACAACTTCCATTTTATTAGCTTTTTGTTGCGAATGCACGGATCCAATATAATGATACACATCCGATTTCTTTCTCAACTCTTTACGTTCACTTAACAGACTAATAGTGTTACTGAAATAACAATGTTCCAAATATGTTTAATACATTTTGAGGATAATTTGTGTAAAAAATGTTTTGTATATACAGAACATGCTGTCATTCTATTAGCCTAAATCACCAACAAAATGGTGCATGACGCAATAAACATCAAGATTAAACATACGACTCTATCATTAGCTGTTTCCATCAAAGGTTGCAAATTTAACTTGGAATATCGCATAAAACATCAGCGAATAAAGCAGTGTTTCCATCGCATGTGTTCAAGAGAACAAAATCAACACTTCATGGGAAACTGACGCTGTAGTAAAAATGGAAGTTGCTCCAATCAGGAGCTTTTTCCTAAATGAGAGATCTGACGGTTAATCAGTTATCCAATCACATCCTCGGCTTTCTGCTGGGAATTCGTGACTTTATGCACATGACTTCTTATCAGATTTAAAAACGTATCCAAGTTTTTTTAAGCACATTTTTAGAATTTATGGCGTTTACATCCAGTGTTTTCTTTTCAAAATCCCAAAATTTGCATAAAAATAGGTGGATGGAAACATAGCTAGAGTATTCTCATGGAAGTTGTTCTCAGGAGAGCGTCGGATCGATCTTAATCTGCGATCTGTTGAAGGATGCATGTAAAGAAGCTCCCGGTTCGCCTTGAGAAATCAGGAGATAAACAGGAAAAGCAGTTTTCCTGAAAGATGCATGAGCTCCATGTAAAATTGATAGTGCTGCTTCGAGAGCTCGATTATGTAAGTGTGAAAAGTTTTCCAGAGACCCGAACGCTTATGCAACTTACTACATTACTACATCTGCCCACAAACAAACACACTGCACTGTGGGCTTCTGTTACTAGAGGAGTTTATTTGGCTGAGCTGAGTTTCCCGACCCTTTTCTGCAAAGAATCACTCATGATATTGAAGAACAGGGCATAGTTAGAACATGTTGTGGGCTGATGTGATGGGCTAGATTACATAAATCAAGATGAGTGAAAACTGCGAAGATTAGAAATGTGGCAGAAGACGACAAGCAGGATAAATGAGGGAAAGTGAAAGAGCACCAGACGACAGAGAGATAGGTTTCATTTGATAGATTATTTGCATCATATGCTAAACAGAAGCTTTACTCTCACTGGGTGGCGCTTAATTTATGTATTCAAAATAGTGTTGTCATCATTATTACCTAAAATTAACACTAAAACTATCAAAATTGTTTATGTAACTGAAATAAAGTAATATATAGAAATAAAAAGAAATTAAATAATATATAAATGTAAGATTAAAAACTTTAACAAATAAAATAAGCTAATGTCAGAGTACTAAAATTACTAAAATAAAAATAATTTAAAGCTAAATAGAAATATAAAAAAAGAATAAAATTGACAAAAGCACATAAAAACCTAAAGTATGAAAATCAAAAATATAAATTTAAAAGCTAATTCAAAATATTCATAAGTATTAAAATAGTTTATAAATAATTCTAAAATATCATTGCTGCAAATGTTTACTGAGTTTTGACTGTTATTTTAGTATCACTGGAATACTATTATAGTTACTAATAATGTTAATTAGTTTTTATTTTGTTTTAATTTTAGTTAATTTTGTTGTGTAATTTTTTATTAGCTTTTTGTTTTTTAAAATGTCCATATAGGTTTATTTTATTTAAGTTTTAGCTATTTTAGTACAAGTTAAACTAAATGAAAATGAGAAATGTTGCCTTGCCTTAAATAAAATTAACTATAGCTTAAAATAAAAATCAAAAAAGTAAAAATTTATAAAAATAAAAATTTATTTTATGTCAGTTAAGTTTATTTTATTTCAAGTGACACATTTTATGGTTTTATAATAACCCTGAATTTTGAGAAAACATTGTGTATGAAAATATGTAAACACTTGCTATCTGTAATCACATCCATATTGACTTTCAGCCATTAGCACCTTATAACTTTTATCTCCATGAAAAATAATAAGCTCCACTAATTGCGAGTCTCATTCACAAAGCTAGCATCCAAACAGAAAACAACACAATATTAACACAAAGATGTCGGCAATTACCCACTGCTGCAAAGAGCTCAGTCGCTAAAATATGATGATCTGCTAAAATAAAACACTGGATCAATAAACATATGAACATTGGAGGCTAAATCTGGAGCTGCTAACGTGTGTTCGCCTTGTTTTGCGATAATAGACACATATTAACCTTGAAGAGATGCCATAGTGTTTACCACCGCATTTATACTTTAACAACACAACTGATGCAGTGAGCAACAGAAGATCTGTCAGTAATTGGCTTCATTATACAGACACAGACCGCAGACATCAAACAGAATATGATTATGCTAACAGGCTAGCTAGAACATCAAGTTCAGGAATCAAAGTGTGTATGGAAATAGACTCATAACACGCACAGATTTAGAGTTTTCATGGGGTTGAGGAGAATATCGTATTCATTCGTTTAGCACACACTGTTCACTGAAGTCCCTGCGTCATGTTTAAGTCATTACTTTACACAGATGCCGGTCATGCAAAATTAAATATATGTGCAAATATATATGAATTGCATGAAAAATGTCAAGGTAACATTTCATCACCACAGAAATCAAAGGGAAAAAATCTATATTTTGCTGTAAAAGTGAACAAAAAGTTATTTATATATAGATAGATAGATATACACACACACACGAATATAAATATACACACAAATATATACACACACACACATTTTTACAAATGTTTGCTAGATGCCATTAATTGTGATTATATAAATAAGTGCTGTAAAATCGATTAATCGCCATTAAATTCATCTAACATAAAAGTTTGTAAATATATAGTATGTGTGTGTGTGTATATACAGTATACAGTGAGGAAAATAAGTATTTGAACACCCTGCTATTTTGCAAGTTCTCCCACTTGGAAATCATGGAGGGGTCTGAAATTGTCATCATAGGTGCATGTCCACTGTGAGAGACATAATCTAAATAAAAAAAAATCCAGAAATCACAATATATGATTTTTTAACTATTTATTTGTATGATACAGCTGCAAATAAGTATTTGAACACCTGTCTATCAGCTAGAATTCTGACCCTCAAAGACCTGTTAAGTCTGCCTTTAAAATGTCCACCTCCACTCCATTTATTATCCTAAATTAGATGCACCTGTTTGAGGTCGTTAGCTGCATAAAGACACCTGTCCACCCCATACAATCAGTAAGAATCCAACTACTAACATGGCCAAGACCAAAGAGCTGTCCAAAGACACTAGAGACAAAATTGTACACCTCCACAAGGCTGGAAAGGGCTACGGGGAAATTGCCAAGCAGTGTGGTGAAAAAAGGTCCACTGTTGGAGCAATCATTAGAAAATGGAAGAAGCTAAACATGACTGTCAATCTCCCTCGGACTGGGGCTCCATGCAAGATCTCACCTCGTGGGGTCTCAATGATCCTAAGAAAGGTGAGAAATCAGCCCAGAACTACACGGGAGGAGCTGGTCAATGACCTGAAAAGAGCTGGGACCACCGTTTCCAAGGTTACTGTTGGTAATACACTAAGACGTCATGGTTTGAAATCATGCATGGCACGGAAGGTTCCCCTGCTTAAACCAGCACATGTCAAGGCCCGTCTTAAGTTTGCCAATGACCATTTGGATGATCCAGAGGAGTCATGGGAGAAAGTCATGGGATCAGATGAGACCAAAATAGAACTTTTTGGTCATAATTCCACTAAACGTGTTTGGAGAAAGAAGAATGATGAGTACCATCCCAAGAACACCATCCCTACTGTGAAGCATGGGGGTGGTAGCATCATGCTTTGGGGGTGTTTTTCTGCACATGGGACAGGGCGACTGCACTGTATTAAGGAGAGGATGACCGGGGCCATGTATTGCGAGATTTTGGGGAACAACCTCCTTCCCTCAGTTAGAGCATTGAAGATGGGTCGAGGCTGGGTCTTCCAACATGACAATGACCCGAAGCACACAGCCAGGATAACCAAGGAGTGGCTCTGTAAGAAGCATATCAAGGTTCTGCCGTGGCCTAGCCAGTCTCCAGACCTAAACCCAATAGAGAATCTTTGGAGGAAGCTCAAACTCCGTGTTTCTCAGCGACAGCCCAGACACCTGACTGATCTAGAGAAGATCTGTGTGGAGGAGTGGGCCAAAATCCCTCCTGCAGTGTGTGCAAACCTGGTGAAAAACTACAGGAAACGTTTGACCTCTGTAATTGCAAACAAAGGCTACTGTACCAAATATTAACATTGATTTTCTCAGGTGTTCAAATACTTATTTGCAGCTGTATCATACAAATAAATAGTTAAAAAATCATATATTGTGATTTCTGGATTTTTTTTTTTTAGATTATGTCTCTCACAGTGGACATGCACCTACGATGACAATTTCAGACCCCTCCATGATTTCCAAGTGGGAGAACTTGCAAAATAGCAGGGTGTTCAAATACTTATTTTCCTCACTGTATATATATAAACACACACATGATATACAAACATATTTACAAACTTTTATGTTAGATGCATTTAATTGTGATTAATCTATATGAATAATAAATACAATAACAATATTGATAATAGAATAGCGCATAACATCTATAATACAATATAATAAAATATATTTAACATACTTATATTTAATGTATACATTTATATTTAATTTATTTAAAAAAAAAATATTATTATTAATATTATAATTAAAATAATTATTTAATCATTGAAAAGCAATAATGTGAAGGCCACAATGCAAAAGTCTTAAGGAAAAAGGTAAAATTGTCAGTCTGATCTCACATAGTGATGTAACAACACAATTCTTTATTATTAGTATTATTATTATTATTATTATTAATTCTCCTATAGAGGAATCATTCATCTAGAGCACAAGCGCAGCTGGACGAGTTACACACTGAAATTAAAACTTAGAGATCCCAGCCGTAAGCATTACAGCATTATTGATGCTTGACGTAGGAATCTTTTCTTTATCCACAAACGTCCACTACTGTCCTCCATCCTTCCCATGAGCCCCGGGAGCGAGTTGCCATGGTGACGGTCAGCTGCCGCAGGGTTGCCAGGTTGAGGATGCAAGGGTTTCTGAGAAGCCAAACATCAGCCCATCGCGTTCAGGACATCCTTCAGCCGGCACACGTGTCAGTGTCACTAGGCGCGTTTCCATTACAAATTTTTTCTAAATGTCGACAAAAAACTATTGCGAAATGCAGCTGTTTCCATTAACCGATGTTATGTGAGTAAAATATTTTCCTCTTGCGATAAGGCCTTCCAAAAATCATGGCGACGGACATTGGTAGGTTTATGTATATATCTCAGCCACCGCACTGGCCATTATTATTAATGGAAGGAGACGTATGTGTGTTATCCAAGCAAAACCTCCTCATGCGAGCGTAAAAACTTTTCTGCGATAAATGGGAGTTTTTGCAAAATTGACGTTGGGCGTATTTTCAATTCGCAATTTCAATTTGCGCAATTTGAAGGGTAATGGAAACACGGCTCGTGCCAACCCTGTTGTCTTCTCCTGTTTCTGGCCTTCGATCAGAGACACGAGCTGGGATCTGGAGAGACACGCACAGGAACTGCTCGAGGGGAAGTACGAGATGAAGTTTCCTCGGGGTCCTACACCCCTGACGACCCCTGACGACCCCTGTGACCTCTGACGACCCCTGCCATCCAGGGAGACAAACCGCTCACAATAGCCTATAGGCAGGTCGCTCAGACAGGGAGTCTGTGACAGAAAAACAATCATTATTTTTACAAACCCATTTAGAAATGACACCTTTTAAAGTCCCCATGAAATCAAAGTTTTTTGACTTTTAGTATGAATATGTTTTACTGTTATCTATAAGCTGGTGTGCTCCAAAACAATGACAAAAAAAAAAATCACATTTAGAATATATTTGCATTGAAAACGTACAGTCTCTGGATCAATGATTTTGATGACATCACTCGGCACTTCAGCTTCTCATCAGATTTTCTGTCCAATCAAATGCTCTCTAGAATCTGAAGCTCCGCCCCCTACATTTTAAATAGAAGCTGCAGCTTGAGGGAACAATTCAGACAGTGTAAACATGCTTTCCATTAAGTTGAATGAAGTCTGGTTTCACTAGTGTCACGCGAAGAGACACGACAGCACAGAGCAGAACCCTGTAAAACTCTTATTCGCAATTAATCTTTATATTTATATTATATACATCTATGCATTTTAATCCTTATACAATGTGCACTGAAAAAACTTTCACAAACAATCACAAACAATTACAAAGAAACAGCAAGTACCACTTTGAATTAAGTAGAAAAACAGTATTTTTATGCAATAATAGGTTACACTTTATTTTAAGGTGTCATTGTTACAGAGTAATTATATATTTAAGTACTGAGTAATATTAATTTACATGTATGCGCGTGTATATTTATTAGTTCATGCATTCCCTCCATTGACCTTGACATTGCACTAGTATTTGAACTACATTTCGTGTGCAGAAATGCATATTAGCTTTTAAAAGTGACTGTCCAAATCTGCTGATGTAACTGAGGGTGTGTGTGTGTGTGTGTGTGTGTGTCATCATGTGAATCAGTGACCTTTGCTTTGACCTGTGAGCTGTGGCTCAGTTTTCTCCTGCTTATTGTGTAACATGCAGATTCTGTGTTGTTGTGTCATCATAAATCTACACACCCTCCTGCTTTTGTTTACGCTCAGGGGACTGAATCCGTGTGTGGATTAAACACACTCTCTTAAATTCTACTTTCAAATCATGTCCATTTATCTATTTGGAAAGCAGCTGTAAAGTGAGTCAGTCACCAACTCCTTCATGAATTTAACTATATACTGTAAATAGTTGATATTCCTGTCAACATATGATTGTATTTTTCTGTAGCTGACCATGTAGCCACAATGAGTTCAGATCATATAAGGTCATTCGGACGACTCTGGCTTGGAAAGCATGATTGGAAACGAGGGCAATGTTTGTCAGACCATGTAAGGATAGACACGCAAGAGTTTGAGTCTGCGAGACATTTATTGCAGAGATACACAAATAATCTGAAGATAAAGTGGATCAGTGGCCCTGCAAAGAAATCCAAACAAAACATCTCTTCGGCTACAAGCTTCTCACACTCACATTCGGAAAAGTCCATGTTTCTCACTTGGGCTGAAGTTAATTTATATCACTCTAACAGCATATATTGCAATAAAGCTATTTTTGTGTGAATAAAAAGTTATAGAAGTTTAAGTTTACTTTAAAGGAAATGTACTGAACTCATTTTTATTTTATACAACAAAATATATATTGTGTAGGGATGCACGATATATCGGTATCGGCCGATAAATGTTCATTTTTAATGTTATCGCTATCGGCCCAATAAGAAAATTAGGCAGATATATTAAAGCCGATAAATAATGTATTATTTCCTTCAGTGGAGACACTTCATATGCGCACTGTTCAACATGATGTTTTTGAATTGCTTGAAATATGATTGGAATCACTTCAAAAAGGAAAATATAGTTGAGTGCAACGCAAGTTTGTCATATCGGCTACATAAAATTATAATGAGAACATTATAATTGTGTGCTTGGGACATGGATTTTAATGATGAGTCTTTTGTTTTTGTAATCAGGCTCTCAAAAATTATATAATAATTTGGATTTAGATTTATCGGTCAATATATCGGTTATCGGCTTTCAAATATAAAGAATAATCGGTTATCGGTATCGGCCAAAATGTTCATATCGGTGCATCCCTGATATTGTGCAAAATAATTTAGACTCTAGAATTGAAGCCATGTGTTTAACCAAGTTGTGTTTCAAATTTGAAGTTGATATCACAAAAATTGAGCACTTTTTCCAATTTTAAGCCGGTTTAAGTTTCAATTGATACTTAATTTATGATGATCAACTGCTTGATTGTTTATATCGGCGCAAAATGTACCTATATTATCACCCAGCTCTTAACCCAGTTGCCTTGGCTTTTGCCTTGCTTAGTTGGGGACATTTAATATTCAACAATATTACTGATCTGCCTTACTTAAGGTGGACAATGAGGCAATTTTCTTCTAGAAACAAACTTTGTTGTATTATTTTCATGTTACCACTGTGAAGCTGCTTTGATACAAATCTGTATTGTAAAAAGCGCTATATAAATAAAGGTGACTTGACTTATGAGTATGATATATGAGTATGTCCAACTTTATCTGCATACATGCACATAAAATTATACATATTATATAGCAAATTTCAACTGCTTGATTGCTAGTATTGTCGCAAAATGTAAACAATAGTATCACTCTAATGCGACTATAAGGCATGAAGATAATAATGTCCCCCTTTTAATGTTGTTTATATGCGTATGTATTGCTTTTAATATGCTTTCAGACAAACCATGTGTAAATTCATAAGTCGACACCATTGCTGAGTATTTTCTCCTTAAAACTGCAGTGAACCAAAGACAGTCTCAAAAACACGCTTTGAAATCGCTGGTGTTTCTGACGTCACAAACGACCTTGTAACCAATCAGATCAACCAGTGGATCTCTGAGCTGAGTGAGTGAGTGGAGGCGGGGGTCATTTGCATATTCATAGAACCGCGCATACTAAATGAGGCAAGCGTGTCGAGTTACATTCAAGATATTTTAAGGCCTAAAGAAAATGTATTCAAGGAAAAAACATTAATTTTGGTGATCAAAGATGAATTTTAAGGAATAAAATTATAAACACAACAGATAGCGGATTCCAAGACAGGTCAACCAAATACATTTGAGCGCACAGAAATCTTCAAACTATTCTAATCTCGTTCTAGAACTTGTCATGTTTATGCAGCTCTGAAAAAAATCCAGAAGAAACAGAAAAGCTTAAACCGCAATTCTGCACCCAGGTGCTTCATATTACTCTAACATTCGCTTAGTGTGATACTGAGTTGAGTTCCATTCAAAGCCTGTTTAAGGAGGTTTCAAAGACAAACTGTGTTTCTTTTGCAGAAATTTAGATCCATTTCTATTTTTCTAAGACCTGCGACCAATTGAATTAATAGCCACTATGTTAAAACTGTATTAAAGTCCCCCTGTGGTGAAAATCCAGTTTTTAATGTTGTTTATGTGTCTCTGTGGTGTTTTTAATATGCTTTAAGACAAACCATGTGTAAATTCATAAGTCGACAGCATTGCTGAGTATTTTCTCCTTAAAACTGCAGTGAACCAAAGACAGTCTCAAAAACACGCTTTGAAATCGCTGGTGTTTCTGACGTCACAAACTACCTTGTAACCAATCAGATCAACGTGTGATCGTCAACCAGTGGATCTCTGAGCTGAGTGAGTGAGTGGAGGCGGGGCTCATTTGCATATTCATAGAACCGCGCATACTAAATGAGGCAAGCGTGTCGAGTTACATTCAAGATATTTTAAGGCCTAAAGAAAATGTATTCAAGGAAAAAACATTAATTTTGGTGATCAAAGATGAATTTTAAGGAATAAAATTATAAACACAACAGATAGCGGATTCCAAGACAGGTCAACCAAATACATTTGAGCGCACAGAAATCTTCAAACTATTCTAATCTCGTTCTAGAACTTGTCATGTTTATGCAGCTCTGAAAAAAATCCAGAAGAAACAGAAAAGCTTAAACCGCAATTCTGCACCCAGGTGCTTCATATTACTCTAACATTCGCTTAGTGTGATACTGAGTTGAGTTCCATTCAAAGCCTGTTTAAGGAGGTTTCAAAGACAAACTGTGTTTCTTTTGCAGAAATTTAGATCCATTTCTATTTTTCTAAGACCTGCGACCAATTGAATTAATAGCCACTATGTTAAAACTGTATTAAAGTCCCCCTGTGGTGAAAATCCAGTTTTTAATGTTGTTTATGTGTCTCTGTGGTGTTTTTAATATGCTTTAAGACAAACCATGTGTAAATTCATAAGTCGACTCCATTGCTGAGTATTTTCTCCTTAAAACTGCAGTGAACCAAAGACAGTCTCAAAAACACACTTTGAAATCGCTGGTGTTTCTGACGTCACAAACTACCTTGTAACCAATCAGATCAACGTGTGATCGTCAACCAGTGGATCTCTGAGCTGAGAGAGTGAGTGAGTGAGTGGAGGCAGGGCTCATTTGCATATTCATAGAACCGCGTATACTAAATGAGGCAAGGGTGTCGAGTTATTTTTTTTTTACATGCATCCAAGATAAAAAAAAAAAACACTTTCTCATTTTCTCATAATACAAATTGCAATTTACCTAATTTCTCAAAGAGTCTGAAAACAGTTTGTTCGAACAAATGTAACAGGAAATGAGCCTGGAATTACTGATGACTCGTTTCAGCAGGTCAGAATCGATTCTTTCTTTTAGGAGACAATAACTTTATTTGTCGTGCACTTTGATCTTTAAAACTTTGCAGACCTTTTACAATGAATAAATACATGAATGAATTAATGAAAGAATAAATAAATAAAAATTCCTCAACCAAGTGTTCTTAAAAAATTGGTCACTAAAACATCCTAAAATACAAAAAAAAACTAATTTCCATTTATATGTTGCTTGCAGAAAAAAATTGCTACTTCTGTCAATGGAGAAAAATGCCTTTTTGCCCCATTAGTTGCAGTTCCAGCATCTGCCAGCAGGGGCAAACTGGACCAAACTAACCAGCTAAACCTCGACCCCTGGGTCAAACAAGCTTGACTTCCCCACCGCCAATGCCATCATGATGATGTCAGCTAAAATGGAAAGTAGTTGCAGGACATTATTGCATTATGTTATTTTGATGAAACTATTATTTTCCTTTATAAAAACATGCCGTCAGCTCTCAATAAGACCAAAAAAGTAAACAGGGTCAATTGCATTTCATGTTGACAGAGCAGCGCAGTGGGGGATGCGTTATATGTTATATTATCAGATGTGGGTTATTTTGTTGGGCAGACGGCTCATCCCAGCGAAGGGTTAAGCCTGGCTCAGTGCATTCGTTTCATTTCCTCTACATTTCCATCTGAGCAAACAAGCGGGTGACCTGACAGTGCACGGGGGGGGGGGGGGGGGGGCGTTCGTGATTCGAATGAGAGCAGAGAGAGAGAGAGAGAGAGAGAGAGAGAGAGACGAGAGGACACCCATGTGACCGTGAAAAGCCTGCAGTGTGCAGACGGTCGGGGAGGGGCGTGCGAGGGCAAACCCCTGAAGAGAGAGAGAGAGAGACTGATTGCTGATGCGGCTTTAGCACAATAACAATTCCAGGAAACCGAGGCCAGGCTTTCAGTTCTGCTGCGTACAGTGTGTGTGTGTGTGTGTGTGTGTGTGTGTGTGTGTGTGTGTGTGTTGTTTACCTTCATCACCACGTGATCGCTCTGACACACTGCCTATGTTTGCAACATCATGCTATTATACTACTCTACCATATGAGCTGCATGCATGATACACATGTACACAGCATGGGATTTAGCATGCTATACATAAAGCTACCACATCAGGCTAAAACAGCTCACAACTTATCACAAGAACAGGCATATTTTTGATTAAAAAAAAATATTCTGCACTGCAATATAAAGATACACGTATTATGAATATGGAAGCTTCCACTTGCAATCCAAAAACATTTAGATCAGGCACACAACTGGGGTCCTAATGTGAGACTCTTCCTAATGTGAGATCTCTTCACCACACATGACCCACTCCGAGTTTGGGATTCGGACCGGCGTGTGAGGCGCTAACAAGGATGCTAAAGACCGCAGCGCTAGCGCCAGTCACTAGCACACTTCTTGAGGCCAGGGGAGTGAGGTTTACACGCACAGCTCTTACTGGCCTACGATAAACCATTAGTTTCGATCTCTGTTTTTGGATAGGGAGTTAGGTTTGTATAGATTGTATTTTCCTTTTCTTTTCTTTTTGGGTTAGGGTTTAGGGAAGAGGTTTAAAAATAAGGAAGTTGTGTTTGTTATTTTGGCCTAGTCAGCTCCTGAATCAAAACTTCCAAATGAAGTCAGTAAATGTATCATTGTTCAAATTGACTGTATTTTTCTGAATCTTTCATGTTGTACCCTTTCCCCCAGACGGGGCGTAACAACTACATTTTCCAACTTGTACTTGGAAGTTCAACAAGATCTGCATGTTTTCACTACTAAAAAACTCTTGAAAATTAAAACTCAAAAGATAATTACTGACTGTAATAGCGATATGACGTTAATGCAACATTCATTTCCAAATATGCTTTATCTACTCTAGCCTCGTATCAATGCATCACTTCGTTCAGTCGAGCTATCATTATATTATAATATATCTATATAACGCTATGTGTTCATGTGAGAAGGAACAGGGACAAAGGAAAAGAGATCAAATATAAACAGACATTCATTTCTGAAGGGAAAAAGTGTGTGAGTGGCTCTCGAGACATGAGTCATTCCGTGTGTGTGTGTGTGTGCGCTTGTGTGAACTCGTCTGCGTGAGCTAAAAGTGGAAATGAGAAAACAGGCTCTCCTCACCCGCCCATCCTCGGGTTTTACCCTTATTAAAATATGATGGCTTATGACAGCGTCGCCTATGTTCTGAGTCATTTTCTGCCTGTCTGTCAAGAAGTATATTTATATGTTCAGACATATATTATTGGATACAGTATAGCCTACTTCACTGCAAGGGACAAGCACATAACAAGAAAGATATCATATCAAGATGATCATGAAGGTACCAATAATGTACCAATAATGTACCAATGTACCAATAATGTACCAATAATGTACCAATAATGTACCAATGTACCAATAATGTACCAATAATGTACCAATATATCAATGTACCAATAATGTACCAATGTACCAATAATGTACCAATAATGTACCAATATATCAATGTACCAATAATGTACCAATGTACCAATAATGTACCAATAACGTACCAATAATGTACCAATAACGTACCAATAAGGTACTAATAATGTACCAATGTACCAATAATGTACCAATAAGGTACCAATAATGTACCAATGTACCAATAATGTACCAATAAGGTACCAATGTACCAATAATGTACCAATAAGGTACCAATGTGCCAATGTACCAATAATGTACCAATAATGTACCAATAAGGTACCAATGTACCAATAATGTACCAACAAAGCCAATATACCAAAATATCACACCAATAAGCGGTGTTATTTAACTATTGATATTATTAATATTTAACTCTTGGCCTACTCTACATTACATAACACACTGTATATGCTTATCAATAACATGATACTATTACAGAGAATCTGCCCTTTGACCACAAACAGCCTACAAGATCTGATGCAATACTTCATATACATTATAAAGCCACAAGAAGCCACAATAGACAAGATCTGTTGCAATACTTCAGATTTTAAAGGGGTGGTTGATTATGATTTCACTTTTTTAACTTTAGTTAGTGTGTAATGTTGCTTTTTGAGCATAAACAACATCTGCAAAGTTACGACGCTCAAAGTTCAAAGCAAAGGGAGATATTTGCTTTTAAAGAAATCGTTTTTTAAGGACTACAACAAACGGCTGGTAGAGACTACACCACATTCCTCCCGGGTTAGTGACATCACCAACCCTAAAATTTACATAAACCCCGCCCCCTGAACACGATTTATAGATTATCAAGACAGAATATGCTAATCAATGACTAGAAGATAACTACACATAAGCTACATAAATTCATCAACTAACCATTCAGAAATGTCCTGTTGCTTCTACATGTTGTCACTTCTTCTTGAGTCTCTCCATCATTGTCTGAATCCGATTTGAACATAAAAGGCTAAAAGTTTTTTAAATTTTCAGTGCAAGTCTGTGTGAGTACAAACTCTTGAAGCTCCACCCCCTGTGCCGGGAGCAGCAGCTCATTTGCATTTAAAGGAACAGACACAAAACGGTGCATTTTTGCTCACCCTCAAAAAGTTGTAACATGCTATATAAAAATATCTGTGGGGTATTTTGAGCTAAAACTTCACACACACACTCTGGGGACATCAGAAACTTATTTTACATTTTGTAAAAAGGGCATTATACCACCCCTTTAAAGCATAATGGGTGCAAATGCTGCTCCAAAGAAACACTATATTAGCTAAAGTACGTGCATTCAAAAGTGTAACTTCTGATATGTCTCACATCGCCATAATTGTGATTACTGTATAGAAATGAGCCATGTGAGGATATACTTAAAATTCTGTTCGTGTTGCATGAAAAAATATCAGCACGCATGTTTGGAACAACATGAGGGCGAGTGAATAATGACAGAATCAGTTTAAATATAAACGCGGATGTTATTCTTCAGAGGAACTCAAAGGCATGCCCACTTCAGAAGGTTTTATATTAAGTGAGCTCCATGTGACATGAACTAGTTTCAATAGCTCTTTAATTTTTTCCCCTGTCAAAGCCAATCTCTGCTGTGGCTCTGGCCTAGATTTCTTCAAAGGCCTTCTCCAGTTATCTAGGACAGACCACATCCAACAACAGGCACAGAAAACTCCTCGTTTCTATTCATTTGAGTTGACCAGAAAAACAGACTGTGATTGAGCTCAAATAAACCCAAAAATGCATCTGAAATTCTCGATTTGTGGCAGAGAGCTGAAAGACCTGGAGCGATGAGATTAAACAAGGTCATTGTGAAAAAAAGGAACAAAGAAATGATTCCACATGGCAATGACTTCTGTGGTTCACTGGAAACGCCCTAGAAAAACTGAACCTCCTGTTTAATTCAAGCATTAATGCTATTTTTACATCATTCTAGTTCAACATTTGCTGTAATTATGTTGATTTAAATTTAGCATAAAGAAGATGGACAGCAAAAATGGCCAGTGGCACCTCCAAAATAGTGAATTAGCAAATAAATAACAAAAACTAAAACTATTAAAATCATTTTCTTTCATTGAAAGAAAGCTTAGATGAAAAAAATAAAAAAAATACACAACTTAAATTAAAATGAGAAATTTTGCCTTGGCAACTAACTGACAAAGTAAGTGAAGCAGAAGTACTAAAATTAATTAATTAAATTAAAATAATCTAAAATATTGTAAAAATATATTTTTAAATTAAAATATAATCAAACATACAAATAAAAGCTATTTTTTTACACTGTAATATCTGTAATCTGTAATAAATAAAATTAATAAATTATTGTTAATTATTTATAATATTTAAACTAATAAATGATACATTATAATAAATTAAATATAATAACAAACAATAAAACTACTACTAAAGAAAATATATATAAAAAAAGAATATTAACAATACTAGTATATTGTACACAATACTAGGATAAATAATATTAAAATAACGCCATAATTTATTAAATATTGTATAATATAAAAATATGTTTATAAATGTTAATTACTCAAATTAAATAAATAAATGATAATAAATACAATATAATAACATTATATATGTTGTTAATCATTTATATGAATTACATTAAATTATAATAAATACATTAAAATATAATGACAAAAATACACTAGTTTGTTTAGGAGTGTCAGATCAGTGTCTGATATGCTTTGAATAAAAGAGTCTATTGAATGACTAAATGTAAATAATATGGGCCACGTTTAAAAGGTCATGTGAACAACCAGACAAAGAATAAACAAAACGAAACTCACAAAAGCGTTGTTCGGCTGCTGACTCCAGACCTGTCCACACCTGTGAGGTTTCATCAGGGTCCCGAGGGTGGAGAAGCACCTGCTCCATCACGACCCATTCAACCCCATCACACCGCATCTAGAGCCTGCACACACACCACACAAAGAGTCTCGGACAAAACCTGTCTTTTATTTCTCACACACATACATATTTTCTTTCTTTTCTCGTCCCGTCTCTCCCCGAGGGCTTGTTAAAACATCGCCCAGGCCTGAAACGAAGGTGGAGACGATTGTTTGCAACAGTTGCGGGGACAAAAACCCAAGCCGTGGGCTATTTTCACTGGATATTGTAAACCTACAGGTGGGATTATGAAGAAAAAAGGGCAAGATGCTGAAAAGAAGAAACGTGGCTCGCTCAGGAGGGCTCAGACTCTATTTATCTCTCTCATCGTCATTTTGGTGGTAATAATATGTATATATTTTCACTTGCTTTTGTCCACTCCCTGGAACGATTTTGCAATGTTCCCGTTACTGTAATTTATTGTCTTGAATCAAAGCAAATGCTGAAACAATATCAAATGCTATATTTTGATGATGGATTGTATGAGGAAACTTGCATATTCATAATACATGCATCTTTATATTGCATTGCAGAATATTTTTGATCATAACTGTATAGGATTTTAAATAATACTGTAATGTAAATAATAAAACTGCACCCATTAAAAAGTTTTAACCTGGAAGAATTTAGTAATTTATGGAAACGCTTTACAATAAGGTCCGGTTTGTAACGCATTAGCAATGAATAATATATTTTTACAACATTTATTAATCTTTAATGTTAGGTAATAAGAATATGCTTCATTGTTTGTTCATGTCAGTGCATTAATGTTCACAGATTTGATTTTAAAAATGTTTTAGTTAATGTTGAAATTAACATAAGATTAGCAAATGCTGTATATTGTTCATTATTGGTTTGCGTTTGGTTCACTAATGTAAATAATACTTTTGAGAAATAGGTTTAAATTCATGTACTCATATGTGATGCAGACATTACATTAGTTTCCTAATTAAAGCAGTCTCGTTTAGAGATCACATGATCAGCTGAATACTTTCACTTTCTCACTTGTAGTAAAATAATTGCTGATTGTTGATACTGTATTTCTGTAACGGAATCGAAAACGATTGTTTTTGCGTAATGCTGCATCCGAGCCACAAAGTTTCAGTATAATTCACAGATGATTATCATACAATCATATATATCATATATCAGCGCAACATAAAAAAAATTACAAAAACTACCTAACTTTTGTAGAGATTTCTGACCAGATTTGCAGTCATATTTTGGCCAAGTGTGTAGTGTATTAATTTTTTTTGTCTCTGACTCCATCCAGCCAGATGATATCAAACGTGTTTGCTATTTTGAGACAATTTTAGAACAAGTTTGACATGTGTATTATGCATACTTTTTTAAAAGTTAGGTGCAATTTTTAAAGCAGACCTATTATGCCCTTTCGCAAAGTCTTGATTTTGTTTTTAATTCTACTAGAACAGGTTTTCATGCTTGAATGCTCATAAACACATTATTTCCCCATATTCTCCATTGTTGCGGCTCCTCTCTTCCCAGTCTGTCAGTAACGCTCTGTTTAGTTCCTGTCTCTATGAAGCCCCTCCTTCTGAAAAGCACACTGTGCTCTGATTGGTCGGCTGGAGCAGTGTGTTGTGATTGGTCGAGCGCTTCGAGTGTGTTTGGGAAATGTCCCGCCCCTTACCATAACCGCCAGTTTAACACACTACTAACTAACTCAACCAGGCCCCGCCCCTTTATTCTGCGTATTAATTATTTAAATGAGGAATATTGTGATGAGTTCCCGGAAGAAACTCAAGACTACAATGGAGGCGTTTCAGGGAGTTCAGAAACACTGACACTGATATAGAGAAGAACTCCCATTGGAGGAAACCTTTTTCAACATCACACACTAAAGAAAGATGAACATGTAAAAAAGCATAATAGGAGCCCTTTAAAAAACATTTCAAACACGGTCTAATCTGCATAGCACACATTTTTAAAATCGTACACCCTCATGATTCAGATTAGAGGTTAATAAATATGTTTTTTTTTTCTTAAACGTTTACATTTGATCCTCACAGGTTCAGTGGTTTTGGTGTTCATGTGCCAAACAAACCGAGTCTCTCCGTCCCTCAGAAACAGAAGGAGCCGCAGGGGTTTGGGCCGCGAGACACACACGATCCTGCTGTGTAGTGTAGCGTAGCGACGCGGGTCTCCGTCGAGCACAGAAACAGTAGATCCCACATGACCACAGCAACACACACCGTCTGAGCTGTAAAACATATTGTGAAACACTTACTCTATATAAGGTGAAAAACTGTGGTAGATCTAATGAAATATTTCATGTGATTTTATAGTAAAATACTGTACATTTTTCGGATGTATAATTCTATAATTTACATCATAAATTCACATTCACAGAATTCTCTGTGTTTGATGGTTTATCATTGAAATATATATATATATATTTTTTTTTTTATTATAAGTTATGTACATTAGGGTTTTATGTTACATCTTATGTTGTTAAATGAATGTTTATTGCATTATTTTAGTGTTGTGTGTTATCATGATTGTGTCTATATATTTAGTATTAACTTCAGCTTGTGGAAAAGCTACTTGTGATGAACTTTGATTCATCGCGTGACTTTCTCTTTAGGTGACTGTCAGTATATTATAAAGATTAAAAAAATTTTTTTTGATATATTAACATAATATCAGTTCAAAAATTAGTTCTGGAAACCACAACTGACAGTTTTTCATCATGTATTTCAAATATTATTATTATTCTTTTTTTACATTGTAAAGGTGAATAGAAGCAATAGTGAATTCTATTCTATTCTTTTCTATTCTATTCTATTCTATTCTATTCTATTCTAGTGTTTTTACCTAATTTGACTCTAAAAGATCCAAATGTCTTGATAAGCATTTTTCTATCCTGTTTTGACATGTTTCCAACTTTTAAACAGAAATAGGATATGGAAGGGCTTGTATCCTCTTTTAAACAACAAATAGTCCAACACGCTCTCATTGCAGTTCATAACTATCTTATATTTCGGTGGCTACTTCGTATGAATTTGTACAATCTCATTCATAAAACTCATATGAAATAAATATAGTTATGTTTTCTCATGAGATCAAGTTGAATAGTCTTTAGATCACGACTGTATTCTCATGTTTGAGAACATTCTATTGGACAAAACTTGGGGCACACCTTTGAGTGCAAGATGATGTCATCAATATTCTTGGTTTGTTTTTCCATAAGATTTATCTGTCGACTTGTGTCAGTGAGTCCACTAATGTAACGAAAGCCTCTCACAGCTACAGACATGGACTAAATGTACCTTTTGATTTCAAGAATATATAACATTCAGTCTTTTCAAAGATTTGATCCCACTAACCTAGAGAACTTTGGTGAATCCAGCGATCAGTTTCTTCTCAAAACCCCTGATTTGCATCCGATGGCGAGTGAAAGGACTGTGAACGCGGTGTCTGAGGCTGAAACTACACAAGGTATCATTGCATGAACATAAAGTGCATGTTTAAAGAGAATAATTGTTACCTTTAGTTTAGGGTCCAGTTCTCACTATTAACTAGTTGCTTATTAGCATGCATATTACTAGGATATTGGCTTTTTATTAGTACTTATAAAGCACATATTAATGCATGATCATATTCTACATCCCTTAATCCACCCCAATACCTAAACTTAACAACTACCTTACTAACTATTAATAAGCAGTAATTAGGAGTTTATTGAGGAAAAAGTCATAGTTATAGTGAGAATTGGAACCTAAAGTATGACCAAATAATTCATCCAAAATTGTCATCCTTTACTCACCCTCCAAACCTTTACGACTTACTAGTGAGAAATGCTCAGTTACTCTTTTTTAGTGTAATGAGAGTAAAAAGAAAAAGACAACCTTTTCCATTAATGTCCCAATGCATGACTAGTCTTTTTTGCTGCATTTTGCATGTATATGATCCATAAACACAGTCATGCTTACACATCCAATACAGTTATTTTTTTCTTGTATGAGAAAACCCAATAAAGTAGGGCCTTTCCGTCTGTAGTAATGAGAGAGAAGGCCTTTTGTATGACTAGTCTTTTTACTGTAAGGGAACATGGAAAATCTGTAAGAAACAGCACACATGACACAAATACAGTCTGTCATTTAGAGAGTATTTGGCTCGGTTTCTAAGCCAGGCCTCTCAAATGGCTTCCATGTGTGAGAGGCAGATCTCGGCGGGTATGCTTTGTCTGAGAGCTCTTGGCATTGACGCAAGGATTCCTGAAAGCCCAACAGCTCCCTGACTCAGAAGCACACGGATGAACTTCCCGATGGAAGTACGAGAGTCAGATCTAGGGTTTCTCCGGTCAGGAAATGAGTCACACTTTATTCGCCCCATTCACTCGCAGACGTTCCCACCTCTCCTTCATCCCGAGAGCCTCGTGGCAATGGGCTGAAACTCCTACTTTAATCTGTGGATTCAGTTATTTAACCCACACTTCAAACGCAGGCGCCATCCTGCAATCCAGTCTGCAACCGAGCACAACACTGACTCAGTATCAGCGCTATTCCTGAGTTAAAACTCTTCACAAAACTACAAAACAGTGATGCACATCCTGTGCTCTTGAGTTTAAAGGGATCGTTCACCCAAAAATGAAAATTAGCTCATGATTTACTCATCCTCAAGACATCCTAGGTGTATATGACTTTCTTCTTTCAGACGAATACAATCTGAGTTATATTAAAAAATGTCCTGGCTCTTCCAAGCTTTATAATGGCAGTGAATGGCTGTTTCTGTTTTGAAGTCCATCAAAGTGCATCTATCCATCATAAAAGTGCATCTATCCATCATAAAAGTGCATCTATCCACCATAAAAGTGCATTCATCCATCATAAAAGTGCATCTATCCATCATAAAAGTGCATCTATCCACCATAAAAGTGCATTCATCCATCATAAAAGTGCATCTATCCACCATAAAAGTGCATAAAAGGCTCGATCTTACGTACTAGACTAGAGCACATTCGCGCATGCGCACTCTTCAAAAACGATACTTCAAATCTCTTGACAAACTAAAAGACGTAAAATACATTTATACATAGCCTATATATATATATATATACAAACTAAAAGACGTAAAAGACATTTATACACACACACACACACACACACACACACATACATATATATATATATATATATATATATATATATATATATATATATATATATATATATATATATATATATTTTATGTAGATTGTACTGAATGCCAGCTTAGTTTCCTCAAGATAAGAATTTATTGAGTCCACATGTCATGCAAACAAGAAATGTCTGACCGCAGGTCGAGAGCTGTCGTATAGTTTCAGGAAACACAGACTCGTTAAACTCTGCTGATAACGACAGATTTTGCGACTATAGTTGGCTAACGATGCTTTCGGGAAACACACCCCAGTCCGTTAGGTCAGCTCCTGTCTGGAAACATCAGACACTGTAGGAAACTCACTTCATCGTGGCACCAGATGGATTTACCAGTGGAATATATTAAATGCACTTAAAAAATCAGGACTGGCACCATCTCATGGCCCTCCATTCGCCAATTTTAATGTTCACTTGCCCGTGAACTACATTATCAATTAAGTGTGCATAACACATTTGCCTACTTAAACAAGCAATCAGCCGAAGCATAGCAACAGCACGCCGTCCTCATGAAAGTGATCCTGCACAGGATAAAAAAGCCTACCAAGGGAACAGTGGCTATTCTGAGCCTGCAGTGTGACAGGTTCACATTGACACGGTTTCCTAAATGAAGTTCGTCTCGCTCGCTATTCTTCTACTCTCCAGTGTCATTGTTCAGACGGGAAACGCCACAGAGACGAATTAGTTGACACACTATTTTAAGTAGGTTAAGGGCACTCACACCCCACTGACTAAACCAGCCTCTTTTCTTTAAGCCAGAGCAAGCGTCATCTGCATTGGCTATTAATACGATTAGCATGAAACAAGACGGCTAATTTCAGTTCTTCACTGAATAATAACTGTAAATGAACCACAGGTTTGTGAGATTGTGTGCTTGATCGAAACATGCAATGGATTTGAATCGGTGTATTGTTAACTAGAACAAAAAATGAATAATTAAAACAAACGTTAACTGAAATAAAGTATTAAAAACATATGCATATTTTATTTCAGTTAGTTGTCCAATCAACGAATTTGCATTTAAAGTTGAACAACTGCGATTTCTAAAATTTTAACTAAAGCTTAAAACTAAAAACCATTAAAGACTAAAACAAACATAGTTTTTTTTTAAATAACTAAAATTAAAATGATAAACAAAAAATCTAAAAATACTAAGCAATTTAGAGAGAGAGAGAGAGAGAGAGAGAGAGAGAGAGAGACTAAATATAAGGTGGGAGGAAAAATCCTGTTTCCTCCAGTTAAACGCTTCAGTCATTCATACTCTCTCAGCCATACATTTGTCAGCCTGTTTTTCAAGTGAGTCACAAAGAATGGTTGCTCACACACAGACAGAGACAGACACACACACACACACACACACACACACCCCGCAGCTCTAATTCCAGGAAGCAGCTGCTCAGATGATGATAGCCTATATCAGGCCTGTGAATCACACCTCTGTTTTGACTCCCGGTTTTTTCTTTCTCTCTCCTCAGAATGGGACACGGTTGGCTGGAAGAATGCGTCGAGTGGCACAGATCCAGAGGGAGGAGAGGATGGAGATCAGGAGTGACAGGATTGTGGAGGGAAGGGATAGTGGTGCTTTATTACAGGCTGCGGGAGATCATTTCAGCAGCCGACATGTCTGGACCAAACACACACACACACACCAGTATTATAGAGCAGCTGGGATTCAACACAAAGATGGGCAGAGAGAGAGAGAGAGAGAGAGAGAGAGAGATCTGAGACAATGATGTCACTCGTTCCCAATAGCGATGGGAATCAGGAGAATGGGAAATTTAATCATTCTGGTTCATAACTGTATTGGTTCCACTTTAGTTAAAAAATAACTGATCCAAACTTAAATACTTAAAGGGATTGTTCACCCAAAACATAAAATTCAGTCATCATTGACTCACCCTTCTTCAGTCCAATTCGAGTTTATGAATGAAATGACCTTCAGCTCAGTGAATCAGTCATGAATCGCTCCACCCGATTTGGTTCAATTGATTAATGATTCTTTTGAATGATTCATCAAAGCCAACTGACTCAATAAAATTTTGATTATGAGTTTTTGATGTTCAAGTTCATGAAGTTTAGACAAATCATACGTTTAATTGCATTATTGCTGTAGATTCAGCAGAGTCCAGCTTTGTTATTGATAACTAAAACTATTTATGAAAATCAGTTAACTCAAATAAAGCTGAAATAAATGATGTTTTTGAATTGCTTGAAATATGACTGGAATCACTTCAAAAAAGGAAAATACGGTGCAGTGCAACATGTGCAGCGCAAGTCTGTCATATCGGCTACATAAAATAATAATGAGAATATTATAATTGTGTGTTTGGCACATGGCTTTTAATGGCGAAACTTTTGTTTTTGTAATCAGGCTCTCAAAAATTATATAAAAATTTGGATTTAGATTTATCGGTCAATATATCGGTTATCGGCTTTCAAATATAAAGAATTATCGGATATCGGTGCATCCCTGATAAATATTAGATGAAGAACAATTATTTCCAGTATGTTTTTAGAAGCACAATCAGTTCTGAATGAGATGCATAATTGAGTGCCAGGGATTCAGATGAAGGAAATTGTAAAATGGCGAATTAATGCATCATATTGGGGGGAGAATTAACCATATTTTGGGGAGATATTTGCACTCAAAAGCTCCCTTTTGGGGATGTTCTTATGTTAAAAAATAGTATAAAGTAAATAAAGTTGTGTAAAAATGCAGTTTTCTATTGTATATAAAAATGTGGGACGAACATTTACAAACCTAACCATTGGGTTAAGTTTTTAAAATATATTTTTAACCCAACGGTTGGGTTTGTCCATATTTGACCCAATTTTGGGTTGAAATAACCAAGCATTTTTCAGAGTGTATGCAATGTCCCCATTTAGATAAGTCTCTTACTCCCTGTGTGTGTGTGTGTGTGTGTGTGTGTGTGTGTGTGTGTGTGTGTGTGTGTGTGTGTGTGTGTGTGTGTGTGTGTGTGTGTGTGTGTGTGTGTGTGTGTGTGTAGCCAATCTGCATTAGATTTTGTGTGTGTGTCGACTGTTGAATGCATTATGTTCTTCCGAATGTAAGAAAGCCTCAGTGAGACATCTGCGGGTCTGTAACTCACACACACACACACACACACACTCTCGTGGGCAGATTTAGATTTGATCCTGTGGCCTGTGAGTCTGTGTTTGGGGGAAACACGGGGGAAATGCGTTGGGTCGTCGGCCTTCGGTGAAATGCAGGAAATCCTGCTGTGATTGTGTGGCTCTGAAAGCTTCAGCTCAGGAATGTGACCTACATTCTCCCCCCCTCTCATTGTGTTCCAGCGCAGTAAACACATGCTCACCGCAGTATAACGTGCTTCTGAAAGCTGGATTTTACACAATCTGCAGCATCGAGACTCAAACACACACCGATCATTTCACAGAAAGGGACAGGAATATTAAATATGTTGTTAGACATTTCTAAATAATGTTATAATAGTGTTCAACAAACAGCTTAACATTATTTAGAAATTTTGAAACATGTAGGACAACATATTTGCTTAGGTCACTTTCCATGCATCTTGTTTTGTCATATTTGTGTATGTGTATTGATTTTTGTAATGCTTTTGAAAGAAGTCTAAACAAATACATTTATTTGATCAAAACTAACATTTTGAAATATTATTATAATTTAAAATAGCTGTTTTCAATGTGAATACTATGTCATATATCATGTCACTTGATCCTTCAGAATTCATTCTAATATGATGATTTGATGCTCAAGAAACGTTTATGATTATTATCAATGTTGAAAACAGTTGCGCTGCTGCTTCATATTTTTGTGGAAGCAGTGATACATTTGATTTTGCTGGATTCTTTGATGAATAGAAAGTTCAAAAGAACAACATTTATTTGAAAAATGCCTTTTGATTAATTTCAGAGAGAGAGAGAGAGAGAGAGAGAGAGAGAGAGGGAGAGAGAGAGAGAGAGAGAGATTCAGACAGTCATTCATACTCTCTTAGCCATTTGTCAGCCTGTTTTTCAAGTGAGTCACAAAGAATGGTTGCACACACACACAGAGACAGACACACACACACACACACACACACACACACACACACACACACACACACAGAGAGAGAGACACACACACACACACACACACACACACACACACACACACCCTTGCTGCTCAAGAAACATTTATGATTATGATCAATGCTGAAAACAGTTGTGCTGCTTCATATTTCTGAGGAAACTGTGATACTTTTTTTTTTTTTTTTTTACAGGATTCTTTGATATATAGAAAGTTCCAGTCTTTTGTAACATGAATGTCTTTACTGTCACTTTTAACTGATTTAATGTATCTTTGCCAAATAAAACTATTATTTCTCTATATTATTATTATTATTTATTTTTTTGCTTGATCTGTTCATTGAACTTTTACAATATTAACAGGATAAATACACAGGCCAATAGTAAAACAAATATTGTATAAGTAGGCTACTAATCTATTTAAAAAATAAAAATCCCAAACTTTCGTTTGTATATATAATGCATGGCTTCTTGAGTTTCCACTGAAACACATAAGACAGGCTTTGAATAAAGAAAGAAAGATCTAAATCTCCAAAGCCTGAATTAAAGTAATTAAAAAGCTTCTAAATGAGCTGAGGAAGGAAAGGGTTAATCAGTAATTCTCCGGTCAGGACAGAGATGAAATGGAGTCTGTAATGCTGACTCACTGCATGAAGAGCCTCCCCCTCTCTCTCTCTCTCTCTCCCCCTCCTCTCTCTGTCTCTGTGTCTCTCTCCCCCTCCTCCTCTCTCTCTCTCTCTCTCTCTATCAGATTATGTGCATGGTTGTGCGAGCATGTGGCAGCCTGCCTGCTTTTACGGGAAGAACGCAAGTGCAAAAATACTTTGGAGTGCTGTGAATCCTGAACACACACACACACACACACGCACACACACAGGAGACTAAAACAGATCCACCAACAACAGGCCTACATTGTTAGACATTTGAGGGTCATTCAGTTTTACTTGGATATTTTGACTTAAAAGACAAGAAATACATTTTGAATAGACTTTTACGTCGCCTGAATAAAATGTGAGTGATGTTTGCCCGTTTAAACTCACTTTCCACAATGACAGGGTGAAGTTTGTGGTTGCTAGGGTGTTGCTACAGTATGTGGTTACTAAGACGTTCTTGGTGGTTGCCATGGCATTGCTATGTGGTTGCTAAGATGTTCTTGATGGTTGCTAGGGCGTTACTATGTGGTTGCTAAGAAGTTCTTGGTGGTTACTAATATGTCCTAGGTGGTTGCCAGGGCATTGTCAAGATGTTCTTGATTGTTGCTAGGGCGTTGCTATGTGGTTGCTAAGATGTTCTTGATGGTTGCTAGGGCGTTACTATGTGGTTGCTAAGAAGTTCTTAGTGGTTGCTAATATGTAGGTGGTTGCCAGGGGATTGCCAAGATGTTCTTGATGGTTGCTAGGGCGTTACTATGTGGTTGCTAAGAAGTTCTTAGTGGTTGCTAATATGTAGGTGGTTGCCAGGGGATTGCCAAGATGTTCTTGATGGTTGCTAGGGCGTTACTATGTGGTTGCTAAGAAGTTCTTGGTGGTTGCTAATATGTCCTAGGTGGTTGCCAGGGCGTTGCTAAGATGTTCTTGATTGTTGCTAGGGCGTTGCTATGTGGTTGCTAAAATGTCCTTGGTGGTAGCAAGGGCATTGCTAGGCTGTTCTTTGTTAAAGTCCTTATGCTATTCTGGTCTCTAGATATGGCTCAGGTCCATCCTTCAGTATTGTACTCATTTTATCAGTGGAAATCATTCATCCAGTCACTCAGAAAAGAAACAGCACACCTCTCCTAACATTCAACACAATAACAGTCTCTTTGAAGGCATTTCAGGCCATTAGTCTTTGAAATCACTAATGCTCAAACACAAAGATGTTCCCTACCTTCCTTTAGCTCTCTTCTTAATCTCATTATCCTGCTGTCAGTGTCTGGACTAAAGGCTCTATGGCTCATCTTCCATTAGCAGTTTTTTCTGCAAACAAACACACCAGCGTCTCTTTCTTTCTCTTGTTTACCCAGATGTGAGATCCGTGAAAACCACACGAGTCCACAGTAAAGCAGCCTGTAGTCCAGTCAACATAGAAATACATTCAACAACTTGTGGCTCAATGCATCGGCTTTAAGCACTTTTTGTCCCTGGGCTCCTGTGGCGATCAGGCGTTGAAATCAAAAACATGCATGATAACACACACACAGTTTTTCGAGAAGTTTGCGATGATAAAAGAGGTCGGGAGTTTCCACAACTAACAATGATAATTATTGACTATTTGCTCTATTTTCCAGAGGTCGTTCACTAGCAGACGCTGAACGATGATGCATCTGTGTGCTGAACTTTCTCTGCTCACTTGTGCAAGATTGAAAAAATGTGCATCAATTTGTGCAAAATTGTGATGCATAATAGCCTATTATGCATCACAATTTTGCATAAATTGATTATTGACACAAACTATTATTAATAGGTTCAAAAAGTTGGTAATTGTCGTGCATTCTCAGAAAAACACAACTTTTATCTCAGTAAAATACACATTTTATGTTGCCATATTAACATAATACTATAATAAACCATAAAACGACTAATAATTCAAGCGACTTTACAGCTCAAATAATACACACGTTCTGTCAGAAGGATTCATTAAAGTGCTTTTAAATCCTCTCAGATTCGGCCATTGTCAACTCCTCATCATAACCTTGATTTTTTTTAATAAAATGAAAACAAGGGATGAGTCAGAAAGTATATTTTGTGGTAATCAACAGTACGCCACAAATGCAATTGAACTTAAATTGTTTTGAACCCGGAATATTTAATTGTTGACATGATCATGGCAGATTTCCACGTAAGAGTGTCTGAGAGAGTGAAGCGAATTTTGCCTCAAGCTCTTTCAGAAAAATAATTAAATTACTTAAATTGCTTCTTTTCTCAGGTTCAGGGACCATTAATCATGACAAATGTGAAACTGGCATAGAGTCACTGTATTTCTTACATACTGTAAAGTCGCACAATGCATTAAAAAAAAGCACATTCTTACACTCAAAAGCGCACGTCTAATGATGCAGACATATGAAACGTCATGCTTAAAAGGAAAAAAGTTAAATGCAATGCAACATAAAATGTGTATTTTACTGAGATAAAAGTTGTGTTTTTCTGAGAATGCACGACAATTACCAACTTTTTGAACCTATTATGCATCACAATTTTGCACAAATTGATGCACATTTTTTCAATCTTGCACAAGTGAGCAGAGAAAGTTATCGTTCAGCGTCTGCTAGTGAACGACCTCTGGAAAACAGAGTAAATAGTCAATAATTATCATTGTTAGTGGTGGAAACTCCTGACCTCTTTTATCATCGCAAACTTCTCGAAAAACTGTGTGTGTGTTATCATGCATGTTTTTGATTTCAACGCCTGATCGCCACAGAAGCTCAGGGACAAAAAGTGCTTAAAGCCACAATATACTGAAATATATAAAAGTAGTGATGAGGCTTGAGTTGTTTTGTATGGTGATATATAGTGTGCAACGGTACACATATCATCAGGGTTTCACATGTTTCTCATCCAATTTATATTCAAACTGTTTGTATTATAATATTACTTTTGAATTAAAATGTTTTATAATGTGAAGCTGTTTTTGCACTTTCTGACGCATTCATTATTAATTATCAAAAATAACTACATCATATACCGTTGCCACAATTCGTCAGTATTTTGACGCCTTAGAGGCTTTAAACAGTCCAATTATCTGAAATAAGAATTTGACATTTTGGAAATTTCTGAGAGCAGATTCTTACATCAGACAAAGGCCGAGAGTTTACAGAAAATGATGATGAGATTAGTTGGAGATGATTAGGTTGTTTTAGCGCCTCAGATGAAAGTGTTCATTCACATTGCCAGTCATTCAAGTAAAAAGTCCCCATGAGGATTTTCTGAAAAGCTGCACTGATGAGATCTGAAAGGTCACGGCCATCAAAGCCGAACCTCAGCAGATAAAACTTTTAGAAAAGTGGAGGTTATTAATATACAGTAAGTATAGATATTTGTCACATGATACACTTTTTTTTAATCAAAGTATAACATTAAAAACGTTTAATGATCAAGTAAAATAAAAGTGGTGCCAAAGTTGCAGTGCAATCTTGCTGACCACTTTGATATGAATTATTAATTAAGAAATTTAACTCCGTAAACGACAAAAATGATTGTGTTAAGTTTAATGGATGAAAAATATGGTTGTAATATAGTGATGAAAATTACATGAAAATAAAAAAGTAAAAAAACAACAACTTGCATTTAATAATTAAATAAAATAAAAGTGGTGCCAAAGTTGCAGTGCATCTGGTTGACCACTTTGAATTTAATTATTAAGAAAATTAAACTACATAAAATTGACTAGAATCGGCAAATGGGATTGTGTTAAGTTTATAGATTAAAAATATTGTTGCAATGATTAAAAACTACATGAAAATGAAAAATATAACAAATAGGCTAAATAAAAGAAAACATATGTTTAATAATTACGTAAAATAAAAGTGGTGTAAAAACTGTAGTGCATCTTTTTGACCACTTTGAATTTAATTATTGATGAATAAATTTGACAAAATTGCTAAATTGACAAAAATAATTATGTTAAGCTGGAAGATAATAGATGAAAAATGTTTTAATATAATCGTGAAAAAAAATTTTTTTTTTTTTTTTTATTAAACTGTATGCATATCAGTATTATATCATTATACCATTGGTCACCCATACTGGTTTAAAAACCCCATCTCAGTCTCAACCCACTACTGTAAAATACCTCATTTCAATGACCTCATTAAGTGATGCAAAGACCTTTTAACATTGTTATTTTGCTCCGGCAGTCACAGAATTCCCCTCGGTGTAAAGCAAAGCTCACAGATTAGGCTTTCAAAGAGACCAGTTACGTAAAGCAGTGGACAAGCCCGCGCCGTGACCCAGTTCCAGCTCCAGCACAGCAGATGCATGCTACAATTTCACTTTAAAACCTGTGCATGCTACAATTTAAACCAGCCAATCAAATCTCTGATATGTGCCTGTGAGCAGTGTGTGTGTGTTTGCGGTGCTGTGACTCATGGGGGATTACGTGTCTGATGGCTTTGATGTGCGCGACGCTGCCAGGGATATTTTCTGCTGCTCATTAAATGCACCAAAACAGAACCTCAATGCACAACAAAGGCACAGATGCAATAGGAACATTTCTTCGTTTTAAAGTGCTCCATTACCACACTCCTATTGGTTTACATGCATCCATCCGAGGTCAAATATCACTTCTCATAATAAACATTGCACATCACCTTGTTTTCTCAAAGGCTGCATTTACATTACATTGTTCATGTGACCCAATTCCAATTTTTTCCTCCCATGTGGCACAGATCGGATATGATCCATGAACGAGTAAGCAGGAAAAAAGCACATGGATTCCGATATTCCCAGATCGGTTTCAGGCTTCATTCATATGCGGAAATAAATCTGATCCGTGCATTTGTGTCTGACATGTAACCGGATATTTCCGTCAATGCGAGTCTAACGTCATTGAAAAAGCGAAAGACAGTGGCGAATGACGTCAACTCAGGTGGACACCAACCGCGATCACATGACTCTTTTCAATGGCAGACGAAAGCTCAACCCGATGTTTTTCTGAACTGTAAAGATGGTGCGGAAAGCAAAAGCGTGTATTATCATTTAATTGGCGTCCATTGCGAATCAGCCTGCGGTTTTCTGGGTCAGTACGTTAGGTGGTTTCACCAAGTTTATAGTGTAAATGCAGATATTGGATTTGGGTCACTTTTAAAAGAAGATGTAAGCTGGTCATCAAAACAACAACAAAATCGGATATGGTCCACAAATCAGAATCGGGCATCAAGACCTGCAGTGTAAATCCGACCAAAGAGTCTGAAAACGGTTCGTTCGAAGAGTCAATCTCCTTTCCGTGAGCTACTCCGTTCTGATTGGTCCGACGGCCCAGTCTGTTGTGATTGGCCGACGGCTTACAGCGTCTTTGGCTTTTCCATATCAATTCCAGCGTAAGTCCTCATCCTTTGAAAGTGCAGTAAAGTGGATTCACAGCATGATCTCGACATGAACACAAACTAAACTCTTCCAGTCTCAGGCTACGTTTACACGTGGATGGCTATTTTCATAAACGGACATTTCTCCCCTCTTCGTTTTCAAAAATAACATCGTGCACACGAACCTGTGTATATGCTGTCAAGAGCATGCCAAACCTGTAGGTGGCAGTGTAACGAGAAGCTCAAGCCCACCTTAGCCAATCAGAATCCCGAAAATGGTCACATTCCGTGACGTCGCTGCCTAAAACTCCGTTTTTCTCTGTTTACATGCAAACGTGCAAACGAAGATTTTCAAAATCTCCACTCTGGCCGGAGTTTTTAGAAAGAATCGGTTTCATTGGCGAATCCTCCGTTTGCGTGTAAACGAAGGGTGCAAACGAAGGGAAATGTCTCCGTTTTTCAAAATAACCATGTACGTGTAAACGGGGCCTCAGATACAACTACAGTGTTTGAGGGCGGGGCAAAGATGATGTCGTTCACAGGCAGCCAATGACAACCGTAGCCTGGCATTATGCAAATGTGTTACACTGTTACATAGGAATGTTACAGGAAGAGAGACGGCAGTTCAGAATCAATTCTTTCTTTTAGGAGACAATATCTTTATTTGTCATGCACTTTGATCTTTAAAACTTTGTAGGCCTTTTACATTCACAAACGGTTCTATTACACACTACATGACAGGTAATATTTGAAAAAAGCATAGAGGCACTTTAAATGAGTACATTTATATGCATGATCTTAAACTGATTACACTAAACTCAGCATCCTAAACATGCAATGCAAAGTTTCTGGTGAAAGTAATTTAGCTGTCTACAGTGAAAGTGAAAATGCCATATATTGAGCACCGCACTGATGACGTATCTTTGTAGACCAAACCAAAAGATTGCATCATCCTGCTTCGTTCGACAAACACCTTTGGATTATTGCAGAAAATAAGCACTGTGAAAAACAAAAGTTTATGATTCTTACACGTTTTGTTCATCATCATGATAATCTTCACAATGGAACTCAACTTTTGAAGCCTAAATACAATCAAAAGCCAGAATTAAGCTTCAATGACTCTATCAGACTTTATCGAAAAACATCCCTGAAAGGTTGAGTTTGCAAGAGAGTGACTATAAACACGAGTAGATGAGTCTTTCTGGTGTTTAATGTCACTGAAAACATCTGTAGGCAGTTGTTTGTGTGGGTATTATTTATGTCGTAGAATAAAAGGTGAAATATCTTGAGCTTGATGTGTTGAGACCTTATTTCAGGCATTTAACCCGTTAAAATAAACGTCAGGATGATAAAACCGTGTGCTAGACTTTTAGTTTTATTTATTTTAGTGCATCAAGTTAAACTAAATGAAAATGAGAAATGTTGCTGCAATTTTTTTTTATATTTTTATTTTATTTCAAGAATCGAAAATGTATTTTTCTGGTCTTAGTTTTAGTTAACGATAACAATTTTTGATGTCAAGATGTCATTTCAAAACCTCAAGTAAACATCCGTTCAGCAGTTTGTGCACATAAACACACACAGATAAAACACAAACATCATCCAAAACCCTCTCCAGCACAAACGCAGTGAGTGAGACACTAGTGTTTCGTTTCTCTCTTTCGGTTGGGAATCAGGCCACACAGTGTTACAGTTACACACTGATAGGAAGTTGCACAAGGTTAATGAAAAAACCATTGCCGAAACCCACAAACTGCTCAGTGCTGATGCAATGAGATGAATGTTTCTGCGTGTGTGTGTGTGTGTGTGTGTGTGTTAGCAGACTCTCGCTGGTGGAGAACGAGCCCTGGAGGAGGACGTTTGTCTGTCGAGTGTCGGATCAGAGAATGATGGACACATGGAGCCAAGTGTGACAGCGACTGAAGCAATTATTCAAATTAATCACATCACAACGTGAAGTCATTTAGGTTCGCAAATGGGTTCGCATCAATTGCTTAAATAGAAATATCCTGAAACAAATATAAAAATTAATATTATTACATACATATTTAGTATAATATTATATATTACATATTTATCTATAATATTTATTAATTTTATATATTTATTGTAAATACTGGTTAAATATTTGAAACCATCAGACAGACCATGGTATAACTAAATCTAAAACTGAAATAAAAATGAAAAAAAATGAAATACTATAATGACTATAATAGCATCTAAAATAACACTGATTGTGACCCATCAATCGAAAAAACACAGATTTACAGCAAACATTCAAAGTTTTGGTGTGGGCTAGAATCATATTCAGAATAATAAACAACATTATTCTTAGTGAATTCCCTCCACTCGCCGAACCCGAATGCATTATAAATCACTGCGCTGCGAGTCTATTTGCGAGAACCATCAGTCACTTCAGAGCCCCGGAGCTGTAGATTTCTCCTACGTAACCTACTTTCAGATGCTTCTTATTTTCTGACACATAAAAGATGTGCAAAGGGTGTCATCTCTGAAGAGCATCATCAAAAGGATGCTGCTCCGATTCCCCCAGTTGCCATGGAAACAGCTCACTACAGGGAGGCGGGCATGTGTTGCCGTGGAGCTGGTTGTCATGGAGATCGTTACGGCGACTTACATAAGTGGAGCGAGCGGGCTCTGAATCCTCATGATAAATTCAGCGCGAGTCGCTCCCGCTCGGATGGAATTAAAACAATGTCAGTGGGAGCAGCGGATGAGGACATTCGTGTGCCGCCCACGTTTCCATCAGCCAAGGTCGGGATCGTTTCCCTGGCAATTAAGCGGTGGCTAACCGTGGTGGAGCAGATGCCCGGCGGTCCCAAGGTGACATTACAAATAACACACACTTTCTTTCAACCCCTCCCGTTCCTTCCTCCACTGTCCATCGTGAGGATGACAAACCTCAACTCGACAACACAACCAGTCCTCCAATCAAACTACAGTTCGGCAGCAAATGCACATCTGTTGATGTTGACAACACACCACCTGAAGCCTTGCTGTCTAGGCAGCATCACTGAAATTACCCCTAATAAGTGAACAATTTGAGAACACCATAGCAATGTGCTAAAAACAACTCAGAATAGTAATGCCCTAGCAAAAACCCAGAACACACTAGCAACCCCATAGCAACGCGCTAAAAACAACGTGCCTTAAATTTTTCAGTACAATCAACTTGGATGTTTAAGTCATTTTAACTTAAATTACATTAAACTGACTTTAATCTTGTATAGCTTACAAAAAAACTTTTAGCTTAACTTATTTTGATGAGTTAAAGCAATGTAAAAACACGTTGTCATAACTTATTGTTCAAATTTTTTTACAGTATTTTTTTTGTTTTTGTTTCCGCCACAGAATACAACATTTTAAAAGATTGTGAGTTTACATCTCGAAATTCTGACTATATCTCACAATTCTGACTTTATAACATGCAATCGCGACTTAATATCTCCCAACTGCGTGTTATAAAGTCAGAATTGCGAGTTAATTGTGACTTTATATCACAATTTACATAAGCATATTACACATTACACTTTAACTCGACATCTATCATGCATTGTCCACTGTCTTTTGTGGTGTCATTGTGCTTCAATGCATCAAGGGCCTTAGAATTTGTGCTGACTTAAAACACTGACTCACTAGGATCTGGAACAGAGCCAAAGATTCCTTTGGAGTTAGAAAACACGTGCGTACTAAAGTGCAAACCAGATTCTGAGGTCTGGATGAGACAGACACCATGTGCTTCTCTCTGTACGGCATGTGTCAGTCTTACTACGACCTCAGGAACTCGAGAAACGGAGAGAAAATAAACAAGACAGTTAGAAAACCACAGCGTGACAAATGTTCTGCTAACGATAGTCATATGACATGGAGGGAAGTGGTGGTTTATGTTCAAAGCTGTCAAACCCTTCTGTGTTCAGACTTCCCTTCATGTGTATCTCTGCGTGTGTGTTTCTGCTTTTCGTTTCCGTGCTCGAGTGAGCTATCTGCTAATAGTTAACCTGGTTAAAGGATGCAATGTGTGTATTGTTGCCAATCACTGTACTGGATGATTAAGCGCGCAGGAATGCACCGTGACACAGGCGTGACTAAATATACAAGCTTCTAGGAGACAAACACTTCTGAGAAGGTGACGTTTGTGTGAATGTACTGACACGCTGGTTCTCATAGCACTCTCCTTTAACCGCCTTTGGCCCTCACACCTTTGTAAACTCTTAGTCAACCAACTGGTCTTGGTCATACCAGGAAGTTAACCATGACATTGTTGAGTTTCAAACAAAGGGTCGGTTGTGAAACCAAACAAACGCTTTGGCAACAAGTCAAAAGTGTGTGTGGAAACAAGCTTGGTTGCTAGTTATTTTGTTGAGCTTCTTGGTGGAAAAACCCAAACATGAACCAGCCTAAGATGGTTTGTGGGTGCCCAAAACCACTCTAAAACCAGCAAACTGAGACCAGAAAGGCTGGTTTAATCTTTCTTTCAGCAGGAAGTGGTTTATATTGTTAATACACATGATTTAGTTTCATTTCAAAGAAAGGCACATTTGGGAAACCAACAAACACTTTGGCAACAAGTCAAAACTGAATGTGGAAAGCAGGTTATCGAGGCCTTTCAATGGATTCTAGTTATTTTGTTGGGTTTCTTGCCAAGACCTGCTGGAAACCCAAACCTGAACCAGCCTAAGATGGTTTATGGGTCTTCATCAGATAAAAAGTGCCAACAACCCCTTGAAAACCAGCAAACTGAGACCAGAAAACCCTGGAAGGCTGGTTTAATCTTTCTTTCAGTAGGAAGTGATTTATATTGTTAATGCACATGATTTAGTTTCATGTCAAAGAAAGGCACATTTGGGAAACCAAACAAACACTTTGGCAACAAGTCAAAACTGAATGTGGAAACCAGGTTATCGAGGCCTTTCATTGGTTTCTAGTTATTTTGTTGGGTTTCTTGCCAAGACCTGATGGAAACCCAATTGTACACTAGCCTAAGATGGTTTTCCAGTCTACAAAGCTGGTCTCCCAGTGTGAACAGCTAAAAAGTGGCCAAAACCACTCTAAAACCAGCATACTGAGACCAGAAAACCAGCTAAGGCTGGTTTAATCTTTCTTTAAGCAGGAAGTGATTTATATGTTTAATGAGTTAATTATAAACTAAGTAATTTAGCTTCATTCCAAAGAAAGGCACATTTGGGAAACCAAACAAACACTTTGGCAACAAGTTAAAACTGAATGTGGAAAGCAGGTTATAAAGGCCTTTCATTGGATTCTTGTTATTTTGTTGGGTTTCTTGCCAAGACCTGCTGGAAACCCAAACCTGAACCAGCCTAAGATGGTTTATGGGTCTTCATCAGATAAAAAGTGCCAAAAAACCCTAGAAAACCAGCAAACTGAGACCAGAAAACTAGCGAAGGCTGGTTTAATCTTTCTTTCAGTAGGAAGTGATTTATATTGTTAATGCACATGATTTAGTTTCATTTCAAAGAAAGGCACATTTGGGAAACCAAACAAACACTTTGGCAACAAGTCAAAACTGAATGTTCAAACCAGGTTATCGAGGCCTTTCATTGGTTTCTTGTTATTTTCTTGCTAAGACCTGCTGGAAACCCAAACCTGAACCAGCCTAAGATGGTTTATGGGTCTTCATCAGATAAAAAGGGCCAAAAACCAGCAAACTGAGACCAGAAAACTAGCGAAGGCTGGTTTAATCTTTCTTTCAGTAGGAAGTGATTTATATTGTTAATGCACATGATTTAGTTTCATGTCAAAGAAAGGCACATTTGGGAAACCAAACAAACACTTTGGCAACAAGTCAAAACTGAATGTGGAAACCAGGTTATCGAGGCCTTTCATTGGTTTCTAGTTATTTTGTTGGGTTTCTTGCCAAGACCTGCTGGAAACCCAATTGTACACTAGCCTAAGATGGTTTTCCATTCTACAAAGCTGGTCTCCCAGTGTGAACAGCTAAAAAGCGGCCAAAACCACTCTAAAACCAGCATTACTGAGACCAGAAAACCAGCTAAGGCTGGTTTAATCTTTCTTTCAGCGGGATGTGATTTAGATTTTTAATGAGTTAATTATAAAGCACATAATTTAGCTTCATTCCAAAGAAAGGCACATTTGGGAAACCAAACAAACACTTTGGCAACAAGTCAAAACTGAATGTGGAAACCAGGTTATCGAGGCCTTTCATTGGTTTCTAGTTATTTTCTTGCTAAGACCTGCTGGAAACCCAAACCTGAACCAGCCTAAGATGGTTTATGGGTCTTCATCAGATAAAAAGTGCCTAAAACCCCTCGGAAACTGAGACCAGAAAACCAGCTATGTCTGGTTTAATCTTTCTTTCAGCTGGAAGTGATTTATATTGTTAATGGGTTAATCATAAGCTACCTAATTTACTTTCATTTCAAACAAAGGCACATTTGGGAAATCAAATGGGCAATTTTTAAAGAGGCCTTTCATCTGCGTCTCCCAACTAGTTATTTTGGATCCCTGATTTAAAAAAAACTCAAAGCTAAACTAGCCTAAGCTGGTTTGCTGGTCTTTAGCTTGTTCATATTACACTGTAAAAAGTGGTAACCAGCAATTGTCATCTCAAAGAGATATTTCTACCTGATTTAACCCATAAAAATGTTTTTAGACTTGAATAAACCAGTTCATTTAGATGCAACTATTTTTAAATGTCCAAAACTCTAAAATTAGCCAGCAAACCAGATTAGTCCAGCATTTATTTTTTCTTCAGAAAAGAGTGATATCGATCTTGTTAAACGCTCAACTACTCAAACTATTTAATTTAGTTTCACTTTAAACAAAGGCAGTTATGAAACCAAACTACATTGGCAACAAGTCAAATCAGAGTCTGCAAACAAGGTCGATGTAACTTTCTGCCAGTCGAGGATTCTCACAGTTAGTTTGTAGATGCCACAATAAGCGAAGAATCTGCCGAAGGGTTAACTGTGAGCTGCTTCACATTCTTTGACCTGCCGTGACGTTCACTGTCTTCGCTAGAGTTGCAGAGTTACACAACAGCCAACATGACTTCAGCTAAATGGTATTTCTTACATGAATGTCAGAGGTGTGTGTGTTTGGCCCCCGGTGTCCTGACGGGAAGATACAGAGCGAGTTCAGATGCGAATCCCTGATAATCTGTGAGCCGAGGACGTGACCTGCAAGTGCTGGCAAGAGAAGCGTTGTGTCAACAAATGCGGACAGACTTGTTTAACAGTTTGGCACTTATTCAGCGTGGCACTTATCTGAAAAACAAAGGTTAGGTGTTAAGCAATAACACAACTTAGGCCAGAAAACATGCACACACACACAAACACAGTTCTTCCGCTACTAGGGGCAAAAACAGGCGTACTTCATCAGTATTTTTGTCTTGTTTGCCAGTACAAATATCTAGTCATTCCTAAATCAGGATACAGTTACTGGAGACAAAAATTACAGAAGATTAGAAGTCTTGTTTTATCACAAATGTAGCAAAGTTGAGCAAATTTATGCCTAAAATGAAGAAAAATAAATTTGTTTTACTTTTGAATGTTTTTTTTTTTACCCAACTGGCAGATATTTTCTTTTTTTGCAAGCATAAACTCACTTAATTTTGATACATTTATCAGAATATTTTTTTGTGTGTGTATTGTGAAAAGCGCTACTTGGGGAGGGGGGGTATTTTGCTTTTCAAATAAATGTGTCTTGATTTAAAAATGTTTCGATATTTGTACTGGAAAACAAGACAAAAATACTGAGTAAGAAAATAATTAATTTCAGTCTTTCTTACTTCAATATTTCATGTTTAATTCAATGTGTATCTTGCCATTTCTTTGTAATTATTTGTGAAATTTAGCAGTTTCTAAATGAAAATTGTTCCAAAGTAAATATTACACCAATTTATTTTTAGTGTAACTTACTCAGCACAATTCTCTTCTAACTCATGCTATTGTTGATCTGAAAGTGAAAACCGATGCTGAGAATGAGTTAAAACTGACTGTGCGTAGCCAGAATCGTGCTAAAGTGCTTATGAAATATGTTTTGGGCCTTAAAAGCTTCTGTATGGAACAGATTTGGCTTCGTAAATGCACATACCACAGACAGCAACATAGTGTCGGCCCGGATCCGGCCCACATCTGGTTCATACGGAATCCACATGTGGCCCAGATCCGGGCCGACACTATGTTGCTGTCTGGGACTGTATGTAGTTTAAGATTCAAATTTAAGATCACATATTTGTCCCAATCATATGATCAAATTAAATGTTAATGCGGCCCTGTAATTGTTTAGCATAACAAATATAAATGGTGAGATCACTTCTCTCACTACAGAGCCATTATTTGTCTAATGGGAGCCTCCATCTAGTGCACATCATTAATCCACATGTTGACTTCTGTTGGGCATGAAAACCAAACGAACTGAAACCGGCTTCTCTGATGAATATGTAATTCGCTCTGCTTTCAGCAGAATCAGTCACTTGTGAACCTTAACTTTGAAAATTAATTTAGCCCTGAGACACATCAAATGCTCAAAGTTGGAATACATTTAAAATCTCCCTGTAGTTAATAATTTTATCCTTTAAAACTCATCTTTGATCACCAAAATGACAAAAGTTTTTTCCTTGAAAAAAATATCATGCCTTAAAATATCTTGAATGTAACACGACACCCTTGCCTCATTTAGTATTTGCGGTTCTATGAATATGCAAATGAGCCCCGCCTCCACTCACTCACTCAGCTCAGAGATCCACTGGTTGACGAACACACGTTGATCTGATTGGTTACAAGGTAGTTTGTGACGTCAGAAACACCAGCGATTTCAAAGCGTGTTTTTGAGACTGTCTTTGGTTCACTGCAGTTTTAAGGAGAAAATACTCAGCAATGCTGTCGATTTATGAATTTACACATGGTTTGTCTTAAAGCATATTAAAAACACCACATAGACACATAAACAACATTAAAAGCTGGATTTTCACTACAGGGGGACTTTAAAATTCTACATTGACACATAATGTGTTAGGAAGCTAATCCAAACCTAAACCATAAATTTAAAGCTATATGTAATAATTTTCATGTATTAATCGCTTTTTGTACTGCCAGTGTGTGAACAGGTTTGTACGAATTGTATATTTTTAAATCAGAAAATGCAAAGTCATTTCAAATGTTAAATGTGGCTGAATCAAGTCTGAAGTGCCAACTATTATTACATTGACATGTTTAATCCCGTCATATTTTTCTCAATGTAAATGTTTTGGCCTACAGTGTATAATATACCGTTGGGGCGAGTTGACACAAAACAGATGGACGTCCCACAATGCATTGTGCAACGCTTAACCCCAGGTTTCCCACGCTGCTTTGCTTCTGTAATGTGAGTTTGTGCTCAGCGGGACTCCAGCCATATCTCACTCTCCATTACAGATAAGCATCCCCGCTGGAAAAGAAAACAGATCTGTGGAAACCATTTCATCATATCACCGCGTGTCCCATTGAGAGCAACTCTTACAGTTTTTCACAACAGACTTTGGCAGCGTATTTGCACAACTTTTTCTGGAGAAAGTAAAGACGATGAACTTAAGTTAAAAAGTCAAGAGTTAAATGCATCCACACTGCAGCTTAATATGATGTCACTCCTATTCCGTCTGTTTACGGCAGGGTTAGTATTGTTAACTAAAACTAAAACAAACATTTTGTTACTTAAAATAAAATAAACGGTAATTGAAATAAAACACTTTTTTTAACTTAAAACAATTTAAAACTAAAAACTTAAAACAAAAACTTATTTTAATTCAGTTATATTCATTTGAAATGTTCATTTAGTTTAAGTAGAATCTAAAAAAAAAATAATTAAATAAAATACACAAAAACTTTCTTTTTAAATGTAAAACAATTTAACAATAAAAACTTAAAACAAAAACTTATTTTATTTCAGTTAGATACGTTTGAAAGTTTATTTTATTTTTATATGTACTAAAATAAAATAAAAAATTAAAATGTAAAAAAAAGGAAAAACTAAAATGGAAATCAAAATAATAAAAACTATACACATATTTAAAAAATATCATACCACAACATTTCTAAAACCAAAAATGTTTTTTTTTTAATTAAAATTAAATCAGTTAAATTAAAATTAAAAATAAAATCTATTTAAAAAAATAATAAATATTTCATAAAAATATAATAGCACATTAATGATACTAAAATAACACACGGTTTATTGGAGTGACAGCCATTATATATATATATATATATATATATATTATATTAACTTTTATGTTAGATGCAATTAATCGTGATTAATCGATTGCACAGCACGATATTCATATACCACAAACACTTTTTTTAATATAGAGCTAAATTCAATATGTCCACATGCTAAATAGTGACAGTTTGACATAATGGTGTCACGCAAAAATACCCTGAATATCCACAGCGGGTCCTTCGCTTCTTTAATTAAACTCCCAAGACTGGAGAGAAGAACAGAGGACTTCAATGCATGCAACCAAAAAAACTCAAGATGAGAAAAGTGGAGCTCACTGTGTTTTTGTAGCCAGTTGCATTGTGGGAAGCCTGTTTTTTTGTCTCATGGGGGGGAGGAGGGTTTAAGATGCAAGAGTAACACTAGACTTAAAAATGAAAACAGAAGGAACGAAGGCCAAGAAGCATTGCATTGGTTTGTCAAGGAAGCTGAGAAGTTGAAGAAAACATATGGCAGGAGAGTAATCTGGGGAAAACAGACTTGCATTACAGGCCGTTTTATGTTTGTTCTTCTCGGTACATCATTCAGAAGTGAGGGTTCGGCCAAGAAACTGAGAAAGTAAAAGTTGCATTGTAGCTAAACTCAATGACACAAGCGTTTAGAGGCATTGATCAGGTCAAAGTCCAGAGTGTGCTCAACAGAAGGAGACGGAGACTAACGTGAGGCGTTACTGATAAGTCCTGGCCAATGATTACACACACACACTACCAGGAAACTGCGATAAACACGCTCTCGGCAATGGCTCGCTCCTGTAATCTCTCTCTCGTTTATCTCCCTGTTCTGTTTTTAGAGGGAGGAAAGTCAATAGGATTTGATTGCGGGAACAACTTCTGGCTCAAAGTCTCCCGTGTTCAATCGGTTTGATCCTTTGCAGGAACAAATGCCGGTTTACTGTCCTCTTATCTCAGTGAGGTTCAGAGCAAAGCAATCAGCGCAGAAAAGAGAAGAACACTCCGTCATAATAGACGATGATGATCTGAAACGCAAGTATCAAGCGCGAAACGCAAGTAACTTTGTGGGCGGATCTCGGACACTGTTGCTATTATACCGGCGGGATAAATGACTCTTGCGCCCGACGCAAATCTAAAATGTGTTGGTCTGAAGTATCTTCATTACTCATAGTGTGGTTTGGGCGTAACGTGAAATAAACCAATTAGAGCGTCATCTCACATTCCCTTTAAGAGCAGGCGCGCTTGTTCCATGGCGGATTGCTATTATAACGGCAGATTTGCCAGACGCACGCCAGGAGCGGTTCACAGCCGAGGAGACCGACGTTCTCGCCAGGGCCGTAAAACACAGAGAAGTGACATTGGGGACGGAGAAACACACCCAGATTAGCTTCGCTTAAACAAGCGTATGATAATTTTAGTAAATGTGTAATCTAGATTTATGCCTATTTTTTCACATCTTCATGGACATCACAATAATTTCCCTCGTGTGGTAATATTTTTCCTTGTAATTATGCATGGTTTTCTAAAAATGAGAACTGCTGCGTCTGTGTAGATGAGATAAGCAAAGTGTATGTGCGTTGTGCACACGCTACATTATGGCCAAGCATGCGCCCTTAAAATAGCTTCTTAATATCGCGCCGCTGGCTTTAGACGAGGTTTTTTTTAGGTCTGTTGAGGAATTGTTTTCTGAAACTGCAAAATAGCACCAGGGAACGTTTGCGCCGGAACACGCCTCCTCTATTCACAGAACCGCCACCGGGAGCGCAAGTTCATTCCCTAATTTACCGACGTGCGTCTGTGGAGGGAAAAGTACTTTTTGCGAAGTACAACATGAAAGTACAAGGCTGATGCTCTGTGGTGGATTCACACATACATGAGCGTCGCGAGACCCGCACTCCCAGAATCTGTACGGTGCGTTTCCACTAGCCTAGCGCACAGCACAGCCAGCGCTTTCAGTTCATATAGAAGTTTAGCTTCACGCTCAACTTCCCAGTGGATGTGCTAGTGTAATATGGGCTCACGCAGTCGTGTGAATCTGGCGGGAGATCGCGCGTCCACAAGAGGAGAGAAAAAAGAAAAAAAAACTACTTATAAAATAATGAAAATAATAAACTTTCAAGAAAGGGTATATACTGTATAGGCCTATAGGCTAGAAATACGTTTGATTGTTTTAAAAGAGAAAGAAATATGGTCCCTCTTTATATTAAGTGGCTTTAAGTACTTACATTGAAATTAAGAATTTGATACAATGGACTTATTGTGTACATGCATGTTTTTAAACTGTACTTATATTTTAAAAATACCTGCATGTACAGCAGTAATTACAGATGTAATTCATTTAAGTAATTACATTTATAATTACACTGTTGACCCTTCCTTTACACCTTAACTCACCCTTAAACCCACCAAATCCACCACACCTGTCCCTAACCGTACCCGGATCACACCTCAATAACAGCAAAAGTGTTTTAAAGTACAACATGAACACAATAAGTACATTGTACTTCTTTTTCGATGTAAGTACATAGTACTTAAAGACACTTACTATAAAGTGGGACCAAAAATCTTTGCGTGTTGCCCCTGGGCACTTGCCCAACTGCCCATATGGTTAATCCACCTGTGGCTTAAACGTAAGCCGTAAGCAGAAATCACGTGTAAACACTCGCTGCCGAGAACATTACCTCACGCGACCTTTAACCCGGATGTTACGCACGCGCGAGTGTGAATCTGAAGTGAATCGGCCAAACGGGATGTTGAATTTGAATTGGAATGACAGGAAGAGGAAGTTACTGGATTGCAAGACAATGAAATTCAACTCAATTGTTAATCATGCCTAATTATACAAAGTTAACCAATCAAAACCTTTACATTTTGACAAACAGCACCAGAATGTTTTTAGAACGTATATATCAACAATTATAATAATATGAATCTGTTGATGATGTAATAATGACATCACCACACAGGTGTATTACTAATAAAAGATGTGTTGCCACATTCCATAAAACAAAGGTTAATTTAAGGATTATTATGAAATATTTTGTTACTCTATATTTTATTTTATAATTTAAACACAAATGTGTATAGGAGCCATTTCAATTATTGCTGTTGTTTTTATTTTTTAATCAACAACAACAACTTATAATGAATTTAATTAATTATAATTATTACACTAACAAGTAACAAGAAGAACTTATAATACCTACATTTTTATATTAAATGTAATTAAATATTATTCTAATTATTTAAATAAATAAATAAAATACAATTGTATATTTAACTTAATTTTTAAATGAAATAATTAAATAAAACATTATTATAATAAACTAACTAACTAACAAATTAATTTGTGCATTTAATTTAATTGACTATTTCTGGAAATACTTAATTTCTTGATTTCTTGAGTTCAAATGACAATTCAGAATCCTGTCTGCAACTTCATGAACTGAATCAGAAATTAAAACGCATCTTCAATTGTGTTTTGAATGGTGCACAACCCTTCTGGGAGTCAAGAAGCCATTAGAAACGGCTGCACACACACACACACACACACACACACACACACAGATTAAAGCTAGTGCTAGCGTGTCACAGTGTGTTAACAGCAGTTATTTCAGGCGCTGTCAGGGTCCGATCACGGCTTATCCGTCTCTTCTCGAAGCTCCAGATCAGCAGATTAGAGACCGTCTGATGGGTCGAGTAAAGCTGAGGAAGCGGATGCATGTAAACGGAGAGAAGAAAGGGATGACCTTTGACCTCAGCCCACCTGACGGCCTCTTAGAGACAGATTAAAAACAGAGAAATCGGCTACAAACATCAACATGACCTGAAACAACTGACTTTACCTTCTTAATACATGCTTCTGATCTGAGAGTGAATCTCACCATGCAGTGCATATTGTTCCAAATAAAAAAAGAGTATATATATATATATATATATATATATATATATATATATATATTGGTACAATAAGGTTAATTTATTAGGCATTAGTTAATGTATTAATTAACACGAACTAACCATAAGCAATGCATTTGCTACTGTTTTTGTTAATCTTTGTTAATGTTAGTTAATAAAAGTCCAGCTGTTCATTGTTTGTTCATGTTAGTTCACAGTGCATTAACTAATGTTAACAAGATTTTAATAAAGTATTAGTAAATGTTGAAATTAACATTAACAAAGATTAATAAATTCTGTATAAGTGCAGTTCATTATTAGATAATGTTAACTAATGTGATGAACTAATGTTAACTATGAACCTTATCGTAAAGTGATACTATTTTGAAACCTAAAATGTTGCGTTTTCAAACATGCATTTCCATTAAAATGCAAAGAGGGAGATTTTGGGACACTTCATACTCACATGCTTGTTTACGTGTGTGTGTGTGTGTGTGTGTGTGTGTCCCTGAAGAGGTTTGCTGTTTAAAGGAGCTGTCTGTATCCTTCAAGCGTTAAATGACTCTGCTCAGTCTATCAGATGTGTGTGACTCTGAGGACGGGCTGGAAGAGCTCAGAGAAATCTGGTGAATAAACAAACACACACACACACACACACACACACACTGTTGAGTGAGTTAGTTCACCGCCACCACATAAAACAGCATTCAGAATAACTTTTTAGCTCCTGCTTCTGCTTTAAAGTGAGACTTTATCGGGCGATAAATTATTTAGGCGATGTCGCGACTGTTTCATGTCCTTATTTTAGGTCAAGATGAATCTCTTCCCCTCCACACTGACAGTCTCTCCACATGCAATCTTACAGAATAATACTGTCATATTCACACTCATTTATTTGAAGAAAACAGAAGATGTTGCAATGCGTGTCTGAAATAACTGCTTTATGTCATCAGCACAAGGGTTATTATTGTAGAATATATCAAAAATATGCTAGCTGGAATAAATAAATGAATGCAAAATAAACAAAAAATGAAGTGATTGAAGACATCAAAATAAATCTATTGTAAGAATACTAAACATTCCCACCAGACAAGCAAAGAAAGATGCTCAAACATCATTGAGGTTTTGTGAGATTATTAATAACTGACACAAAATGAAAAGGAAAAACTATGATACTAGATGTCATTAGTACAAGAGTTATTATTGTAAAATAAATCTTTAAAAAAAAAAAGCTAGCTGGCATAAATAAATGAATGCAAAATGAACAAAATGAAGAGTGGTTGAATAAACAAATAAATAAATAGTTTAAAATTTACCTGAACTTTAACAAATCCTTTTGTAAAAGTAACTGTTATTGTAAAATATTAATAAATCTAAAATAAATAAAAAGAAAAGCTATCTTGCATAAATAAGTGAATGCAAAAAAAATAAAAAAATAAGAGTGGCTAAATAAATAAATAGTTTACGAAACTATAAGTATCAATTCCTTTGGTAAACATAAATATTATTGTTAAATAAACCTAAAAAAGGCTAGCTGGCATAAATGAATGAATGCAAAACAAACAAAAAAATAAGAGTGCACGGCTAAATAAATAAATAGTTTATAATTTAACTATAAGTATCAAATAAATCTATTGTAAAATAAACCTAAAAATGCTAGCAGGGATGAATAAATTAATGCAAAATCAACTAAATGCGTCACAACAGGGTTGTAGTAATCGCACAACGCAGGAGAGTGTCGAACAAACAAACAGTCTTTAATAAATCCAATGTATTGACAAGAGCGAACCAAGAAGTGTGAGAACTGAAGGCTTTACACAGCGAAGCTAATCAACAGAAACTGAAACAGGTGCGGAACATAATCAGTAACCAAGGAAACTGACAACATACTTTTATACAAAGCGACTCGCATTGCATTGAATGTATTTGTGTTCATGCATTCCCTGGGAAATGATATGATCAATGACTTTGCTGTGATTTTTGATGCATACATACATTGCATAAATTTTTTTGTTTTCCAATGCATGCATTGCCTGGGAATTAAACCCATGACCTTTGCAAATTAAAAGTAGCTACATTTAAAAATAGCATTAAAACTGAAGATGCATAACCATGATAACCTTGAAAAGCAGAGTGAAAGAAATCTCTGAGCGTGAGCTGAACCAGACAAACCCAATCCTCCTCGAAGTGTTTCTGCTCGTGCGCTTCATCGGCCGCACATATGTTGCATTTGGATGAATCATCTATCAGTTACGACATCTCATGTGAATCCTGCAGATTTATCACAAAATTCACCCATCTGTGATTCTTTCACACCTCCTTTCCTGACTATACTACTGAAATCACACTATCACACACTCACACAGTCAATCTGATGAATAATTACAAAGAAACGGCAAAGAAAACAGCCGCGCTTTAACAGTCCCGGCTTCATTTCTTCACTTCTCTTCAATGTCTCTCTCATCAGTTTCAGTTTGTCTGCTTTGTTTTTCATCTTCTTTCTCTGTCAGACATTTTGAAACAATTTCTTTAGCAAAGTAATACTGTATTTTTTACAGAAGGGTTGTCAAGCCACACAGACACAGTAATACTGATGTCATGAGGTCACAGGCGTATGAACGCGCCTCAACCAATCAGAATCTAATACTAAATTATATATTTAATGCATTAATTATGCCTTGTAATGCACCTTATACGTAATGCATTGTATGGTCTCATTAATAATTGTAACCACCATTATAATAATTATCTATTCATTCATTTTAAAGGTATTCATGATGTACGTTATAATGCATTATATCATTTCAAATGATATCATTCTAACAAATAGTTGTAACCTAAGGTCATTGTATGGTCTCATGAGTAATTGTAACCACCATTATAATACTTATCTATTCATTCATAACTTAGGTTACAACTATTTGTTAGAATGATATAATTTGAAATGATATAATGCATTATAACGTACATCATTAATACCTTTATAATGCATTATACATAAAGGCTTTAAGTCAATGATTATATTTTCATGTAAAATGCACTCAAAAAATATTTTATTTACAACTTTAAAAAGTCATGCATCTGATAGCAAATTGTCTGCAAATGCTCACAGATCAGACGGAAATGATCACCAGTCTCTTTCATCTTAAAAGATGAGGAAAGCGTGATTCCTCATAACACGAGGACATCGGAAAGCGATTCATCGGATCTGTCATGACACAACTGTGATTTAATTCGACAAAGATCTCAGCTGTCCTGCATGCGATCACGTCGCGTTACAGTATCTGGCTTCACTCATATGAATCAGATTTTGCTGGTTCTCATGTGGCTTATTAAATTCAGGGACAGTGACATAAAGGCATGGTATGAGTGTTTGCGTGGCGTATGTGTCTCAAACAGCGAGACACGAGAGAATAAAGGTCTCTGAGCAACCAGCGCATTACAAACAACAAAACAAGGTTGCTAAAACACACGGAGCTGGTCTGACACAGAGCAAGGTTGCTAAAACACACTGAAGTGGAGCTCTGCGCTATTTCTGGTAGACGACACCTCCGTTTCAAAGCAACCTGGCGTTTGTTGTTTCCTTTGAAGCTTCTGTCAGCGATAAACATATCCCACATACCAAGAGCTCAGCTGAAAGCCTGTGAGTGAGATGAACACTAGAGGAAATGGACTTACACCAGATTCTTGCTGTAAGGCCAATCATATACTTCATATACACGTATATGACACATTTTACATTGCAAAAAAATTATGTTCTTCCTCAGTATTTTTGTCTTATTTTACAGTAAACCTTCTTAAATCAAGATATATTTGTATTAGAAACAAAATGACATTAGATAACAAGTGTTGTTTTCTGTAAAACTAGCCTACCCTTGCTTTAAAGGGATGGTATAATGCCCTTTTCACAAGATGTATAATAAGTCTCTGATGTCCCCAGAGTGTGTACGTGAAGTTTTAGCTCAAAATACCCCACAGATATTTTTATATAGCATGTTAAAATTGTCACTTTTTGAGGGTGAGCAAAAACGCACCGTTTTGTGTCTGTTCCTTTAAATGCAAATGAGCTGCTGCTACCGGCACAGGGGGTGGAGCTTCAAGAGTTTGTACTCACACAGACATGCACTGGAAATTTCAAAAACTTTTAGCCTTTTATGTTCAAATCGGATTCAGACAATGATGGAGACTCAAGAAGTGACAACATGTAGAAGCAACAGGACATTTCTGAATGGATAGTTGATGAATTTATGTAGCTTATGTGTAGTTATCTTCTAGTCATTGATTAGCATATTCTGTCTTGATAATCTATAAATCGTGTTCAGGGGGCGGAGTTTATGTAAATTCTAGGGTTGGTGATGTCACTAACCCGGGAGGAATGTCGTGTAGTCTCTACCAGCAGTTTGTTGTAGTCCTTAAAAAATAATTTCTTTAAAAGCAAATATCTCCCTTTGCTTTGAACTTTGAGTGTCGTAACTTTGCAGATGTTGTTTATGCTCAAACAGCAACATTACACACTAACTAAAGTTAGAAAAGTGAAATCATAATCAACCACACCTTTAAGTTTATTTTTCTGATCAAACTGGCAGATAAGCATGAACTCACTTTATTTTGATCAGTTTATCAGAAAACAAGACTTGTAAATGCATCTTGATTTAAGAATGTTTAGATATTCCTACAGGAAAACAGGACTAAAACACTGAGGAAGAAAATGCTTTTTGCAGTGTAGAAGCGATGCTCTCAGGAAATCCAGAAGCTCTTCTGTAGTATCTGTCTCTGCCACTCACAGTGGTGTATTCTGGGTAATGTTCTGACAGTGTCACACCTCCACAATCTCCTCCTGACACATTGCTGCCCACATAAACGACCCCAACCAGACCTTCAGCAGCATTTTGAGCATCTATTTGTGCAATTCTGGAGGTGGTTGTGGAGCTCAGACAGTATTTCAATCTTAAAACCATCCAAACTGGACTAACAGATAACAGGAAAGATGCTTCAGATTCATAGCACGTTTTTAGACTTTGTCGATCAATGATTGTGCCAAAATAAAAAATGTAAACACTGCCGACTACATGCGGATTTAGATAAATATTTTAAAAGCGAACTTGGATGGATGGATGGATGGATGGATGGATGGATGGATGGATGGATGGATGGATGGATGGATGGATGGATGGATGGATGGATGGATGGATGGATGGATGGATGTTCGTCTGGAATAGAAAGAAGCACAGTAGTCAACATTTGAAGTGGATCAAAAAAGTTAATCAAAATTGTCCTAAGACATGAACGGGTATTGTTCAAAATTCATGTATAACTTTGATGAAAGGTTTTGATCCACTTCAAATGTTGACTACTGTATTTTAACATTGACACAGTTCACACACTTCAAAGTTTCTTCAGAACATAACGATCTCTTCAGGCGTTCTGTCTCTCGCTGCTCTTCACTGATAGAGTTGTTTGGTGGGAATAGTTTGGCTGCATCATTACACTGATATCACAGTGTATGCGTCTCTATAGCACGCAATGTGTTTATCGTGCAATTTATATGCAAAAATGAGTTTTTACGTGCATATGACATGCATGGGTAGGTTTAGTAGTGGTGTGGGGTACATGTGTATTATACGCAATAAAGTGCGTATCATATGCACGCCAAAACTGCGTATCATATGCACGTAAAAACTAATTTTCGCATTTAAATTGCACGATAAACAATGCATGCTATAGAGATGCGTTTTCATGAGATCAGGCTGGATATCATCATTATTATGAACAGGTGATCCTCCTCTGAAATCTGTTGCATTCGGCCTTCAACCCTTCAATGCGACTGACACGCGTTCAGATCAACAACAGCATGTACGATCGTACCAATACTATACTATTCTAAACCCTCAAGATTAGACCGATGATAGCAAAAACTTGGTCACGCTTGTGCTGACATCACCATGATGAGTTTCAGAACAACAGCGTTCTGTCCCGCCCCGAACAAAGGGGTTTGTTTTTTGTGTGCGTGTTTGTGCATTCGTAATTCAAAACCGCTCTTTGTTTCGGAGTAAACAACCCATCTCTGTTCAGTTATGAGTGGGCGAAATGCTACGTTTGACCAAACCAATATCTAATTACATAACATGCATAAAATAACAAACGCATTTAGTTGCATCACCTTCCCTGCCACACACACACCATTGCTTTTAATTAAATCTGGCTGATTGCATTTGCATTTCTTACACAATGTCAAGCACTCCAGGGTTTTGGGTGTTAACTAAATCAATGACACCACTTTACTGAACTCAAGACTCACCGATTTCTAATGAACAAAGTTGTCTGAACACCTCTAGAGAATGATACGACAACAAGGCTGAACATGTCATCTCCAGCAAGCTTTCCCAGGCTTCAGGGTTGATTACTTGTAATTGAGAAGCTTATAAGACAAAACATTGTTATTCAGACCATGACTAACAAAGCGCAGGAAAATAATCAACGGTGGAACTCAATCATTTTTACTAATTATTTAACGTCACGCCCTGCTCACATAAGAATGCGGGTGAGATAATTTCTCAGATGACAAATTAATGGATGATGATGATGAGTTTCTGCTACCAATGAAAGATTTCTGTCATATGTACATAAAAAGTTTGTTTCTGTCATTATATAATGCTGTGGTTATGCACAGGTGTGATTATGCAGTCAAGAAAACCACATCCGCATCTCAATTAAAATATGCTAGATTTCAGTATTACTCAACTTGGTTGTGTGCCATTCAGAAATGAATTTAAAATGGCTTTTAAATTTCAATTCAATTCCTGAATTTGAATTAAAGATGCAAACACAATGTGAATAAAATTTTATGTAAGAATGCTGAACTGAAATTAATTCAAATGTTTAAGCGATGGATGGATGGATGGATGGATGGATGGATGGATGGATGGATGGATGGATGGATGGATGGATGGATGGATGGATGGATGGATGGATGGATGGATGGATGGATGGATGGATGGATGGATGGATGGATGGATGGATGGATGGATGGATGGACTGACAGATGGATGGATGGATGGATGGATAGACTGACAGATGGATAGACTGACAGATGGATGGATGGATGGATAGATAGATATGCTATTGAGTAAATCCCACTTCCTGTCATTTTGATTCAAACTCTAATCCAACTTCCTGTGGATTGTGACCAATTCAACTTAAACTTGCTCTGATGAACTGAAAAGGAGCCAATTCTTCGAATCTGAAGTTTGCACAACCCTTCTACTAAACACAGTGATATTTCTAAAGCTCAACTTGAGTATTTCTCGGCATCCATGACCCAAAGCTGATCTCTTTCCCTGCCGTGGCGTCAGTTTTCCAGCATGCCGATCCATCCCACATACTGACATGGAAAGTATTCCCACCGCTCCGAGAATGCCGAGAGGAATTCAGACAGAGACACAGATCTGGTAATCCAGGAGTAAAGAGCATCTCAGGGCCAATATTCTGTTCACGATCCTCCTCCTTTCAGATTTCAGGCCGCATCAGCAGTTTATCCGAGTCGCTTGGCAAGTTTAGACATCACAGCAGCTGTTGCTTCACTTGCAGGCTGGAAAATACCACAGTTACCGCGGTAAAGCAGCTCTCGTCTAGAGTTTCTCCCTCAGATGAACCTGGATATGACCTCATAAACTTTAATCATGTAGGTCGTGTAACTGTCGGAATATTACAGAGCCCTTAAAGGGACAAGATGATGGAAAAAGTATGAGATGGGAGGAATATGTTTCAATGCTTTTGTGTTTGTGTATATAATATTATATACATATAATATTTCCTCATAATTTATATATTATTTCTTCACATTGTTTATCTTGTTTTCCGATAAAAAAAACATATCCTTCAAACAAGATGCATTTACTTAAGAAGCAAATTATGTAAGATAAGAAGACTTGTTTTTATGTATATTTAGAATATACAGTATATTAAACTGTATATAAAATAAAGTTGTTTAAAACATAAAAAAAATAATCCACTCCCAAATCCACATTTGAATGTGAATATCACAACAAAATAAGAATACAAAATATAATTTTCATAACAGATAAATGTACTAGTTTGTCAGCAGTTAAAGTGCATTATTAGACTAAAAAAGTGTCCAAGTTGCATGTCTATAAATAAATAAAATCGCTGTAAACGTGGTCATCTGGATCCCCAAACATCTGCCTTAAATAACAGCTCAGGGAGACATCGATCTGTTTAAAATGGCTCGGAGTATTTTTACAAATCCAATAAACGCAGAGGAGAAATGCACATGGTGTGCCAGAAAAGAGCCTTAGAATAGGATTACATTATTATTTATAGAATTAGAAAAGAATAACCTTCATCAGAGAGAATCTAATGAGACCTGTGGAGAAACAGTTTTACCCCCAAAACATTAATATGGACTTTTAATATGAAAAACTGGAAACACTTTACAATAAGGTTCGTTAGTTAACATTAGTTAACAACATTGGTAACATTAACTAATAATGAACTGCACATATACAGCATTTATTAATCTTTGCTAATGTTAATTTCAACATTTACTAATACTTTATTTAAATCTTCTTAACATTAGTTAGTGAAATAACATGAACAAACAATGAACAGCTGTATTTTTATTATTAACTAATGTTAACAAATACAGTAAAATGGATTGCACATGCTTAGTTAATGTTAGTGAACCTTATTGTAAAGTGTTACCAATTTTTTTTATTAAAATTAAAACCTAAAGCTATTAAATCTACTTCAAGCCAAACTTAATTTTGTCCGGACAAACATTCTCATCCATTTTTTTGGGGGGTGGGGGTGGGTGGGGGGGGGGTAAATGGGGGATAAAAATGCGCCCTTAATTTCCCAGCATGCCCTGACATCAGCACTCGAGAGCGTGTAAATCCGGCGTCTGGTACAGTGGTGTCGGCTCTTGTAATGCGTGTCATGCACACTGGGACAGGGAGCAGTTTTCCATGAAAGCAGCAACAGCACACTGGGATTCTCTCACTCCTCTTCTCCTCTTCCACTGCATTGCTGGCATTGAGCCGAGGCTTACTAGAGCAAAACTCGTCCAGACCCGATGACACCAGCCATCTCTCAACACACACCCTCATCTGACCCAACACGCCTGATCCCCGAGCGCTCGGCCTAGATCATGTTACTCAAGAGAGAGAGGAGGGAGAATTCCATCACATTCGACTCATCATTCCAAACCTGTGCGCAGTTGTTCTGTCAAACACGACAATTCTAATTTCAGAATTCAAAAGGAAACATTTAAATTTAAAATTCTAATTTCAGAATTCAAAAGGAAACATTTAAATTTAAAATTCTAATTTCAAAATTCTAAAGGAAACATTTCAATTTAAAAGCCGGAGCCGGCCATCGCCATCTTGGCAGCGTCACTCCCGGATAAACGAAAATGGGCAAAGAGGCGGATTATCTGAGGTGAAGTGACGGCAATCCACCTGTCACTCAAGTGGCCACGCCCTTAATTATGCAGAAGTTTAAGGCTTAATATAATTTAAACGAGTGAGTTATAAAAAAATTCACCCCCTCACAGTTTTCATGAAGGGCAAAATTAGCTATATAGACCAAAACCACTTTTTGTACCAGGCTGTAAACATGTTTTTTTCTGCTGTAAAGTTGGACATTTTAACATGGGGGTTTATGGGGAGACTCTCTTTTGGAGCCGGTCTCTAGTGGCCAGTCACTTTTGTGTTGTGTTCTAGTAGTGTTCAGTAATATTATCGATATGACTACACTGACTAACGGATGCAAATCCGAATTGAGCTGAATAGTGACTGCTTTACAGCTGAATCAAATTTGTTTCATAATTGATGAATTTTGACTTATTAAACTGAACTGAATCAACATTGAACTGACTTGAGCTGAATGATGACAGTATTGTATTTTTAGAGCTGCTTTACAGCAGAATTTGTATCTGTCTCATATTCGATGAAGTTTGCATCATGTTATTTTCCGGTTTATTACTGTAAAGCTGCTTTGAAACGATCTGTACTGTATAAAGCAATAGGAAAAAAAACTCTATTCAAACAGCAAACAGGTTTAGAATGAATTTTGTGTAAAGCATTCCTTTAATAATGCTTCTCACGGACTGTTCTAGGTTTTCTCATTTCAAAGTTACGAAACTCTGAAGAAGTGACTCAACCAATTATGCACTTTTGTCCCAGTGAAACCACTGACGAGTTGCATTTCTGGTCTCTGAACCCGTAACACCTGCGAGGCTAAAGCTATTTTGGGTTCTCCTCACGCCTCGTGGTTGTGTAATGCTCTTGAGGCTTCTTTTGAGAGCACACCTGTTAGTGGCATGTGATGACAGAGCTCGACGAGGGCCTATTTCTGCTCTGAAAACTGAGCCGGGTTCAACAGAGAGAGAGAGAGAGGGGAAACACACCGCCAAACCCCGGAGACCCTGAAGGGAGGAACGCAGATGTAACGTCTTTGATATCTTGCTCAGTTGATCCTAGTGGTTTACATAATACAATCCTGCCTAGAAGAGTCTTTTTCTGTTCTGCATTTCATTCTTTACTCTTATTTTTTTATTTTTTTTTGCCTTTTGATCCTTTTTTAAAGCATAACTGCACCTGATTGTCTGATCTGAGCAACACAGTTGTTAAGGAGAGTTGTGCTGTTATAAAAATAAAAAAAATTAAAACTGTAAAATAATATCTATTAAAATTATTTATGTCATATGGATATTTTTAATTTTAATAAAATAAAAAAGCACGTATTTGTAACAAATATATATATATATAGTATTAAAAATAAAAAATATTTTTAATAATTTTACAATTTTTTTCTTTTTTGTATTTGAAAAGTGCAGACTTTTTTTTAAAAAAGATATCATATTAATATATATATTAAAGTTATTTTTTGTCAACTTTTTATTTTATTAAAATTAAATATATCCACATGAAATAAATAATTTTAATAGATATAATTTTAGTTTTTTTTTTTATAACAGCACAACTCTCCTTAACAAGTGTTATATATATATACATACTTTTTTTTTTTTTCATTTAGTCAGTCGATCCTAGTGGTTTATATAATACAATACAGTCTTTTTTGTTCAACATTTCATTCTTTTTTTGCCTTTTGATCCTTTTTTATCCTGTTTTTAAGCATTTAAACTGACACTGTGTCGGAATGAAATATTTGGCTGGAGGGTTGAATAAAAGTCAGTGTTATTATATATGATATAATCTCTCCTGTATATCCGTACCTTCTCTTAGGTTGCAGTGTGTCCCGGAGCTGATGGACAGGAATAGCTCGTCTCGAATCCCAGGCTCCTTCACTGCAGTGTTATCTGACATCAACAACCGCTGCAAACGTCCCGAGGATATTTTAAGCCACATTATAAGTGTTATCTTGTCAAACCTGTCCTAAATTGAGAAGACAGAATTTGTGACATCAGTTTTGGTCTAACAGAACAGCGAGTGTGTGACACCAGTCAGATTTCAAGCACTAATAAGCAGAATTAAAGAGGCTATTTGCATTATCAGATGTTTTCATTTCTGTTTTTCACTGACAGAAACAGTATATTCATATCAAAACTCACATTCCCAAGATCTGCACTCACATGGTCCAGCAGAACTGGAAATCATATTCAGTCTATAATCAAAATCAATAAAAACATAAATAAATAAATAAATAATAAAAATGGGGTTTTTTGGGGTTTTTTAAATCTAAAGTCTGTGCATTCTTTTCCAAAATGGTTAAAGTAAAATAGGCTAAAATATAAGTAAAATTTAAATAAGCCTATTCAAATAATCTTTAATTAAAAAAACAAACAATAAAAAACACATTTCTGTAACTATATATATATATATATAAAGGAAGACTTTTTTTTTTATGTATTCATATAAAAACATTAATAAACAAATAATTAAAATAATATTGTAAATGCATTTACTTTATACATTATATTTTTTATATCTGTAATTTGTAAAAAAAAATAATAATAATATATATATATATATATATATATATATATATATATATATATATATATATAGTTATTTTTTTATTATTATTATTTTATTAATATATACACACACAAATGGATAAATATATACAAATTAAATGTAAATTATTGTTACATTTAAATTATTATTATTACATATTTATATCTACCAAAAATAAAAAATAAAAAAAAAATAAAAAAATTATGGCTGATAAAAGATAATTTTTCACTTGGAAATTGTCTCCATTCACCCTCCATTGGGCTGGTGTAGCAAAAAGTTAACTTGGACCATTTTCTCCCTCTTCCAGTTTTTGAGCAAATCCTCATCTGCACTCTCTTATCCAGAGTCTGTATGAAACTTCAGCTCAGATCAAGCAGTGATGCTGATAACAGCTGTTCTGTGCGGGACGGGTTTGGGCTTTGATTTGGCAGCAGCTTTGAGATTTAAAATGGAAACAGTGGAAGCGCTTTTGATGTCCACAAAAAGAAGTGTGGCGTGTATGGATGGGCTGGAAGACTGAGCTCCAATTTCTATTTTTAAAGGCCTGGTTTTCTAATGTGGTAATAGAAGGACTGACACAGCATTAGAGGTCAATCCTTATTACAGAAATAGAAAACACAACTGAGGGCTCACAACAGTTACAATAAATGTTTGTAAAACAGAGCAGTCGAGTAAAAGCACTTCAGGTTGACAAGAATAAACAGATTTTCACTGTTTCGGCTGCCTGAAACTATAACAGAACTAAAGAACTACAATCCCATGAAGCATTGCAAACAGCATAATCGAATTAAAAACAATAAAAATGTTATGCATATAAAAACAGTGTATTTTAAGACTGACTTGATATCATCACTTGTGGTGCTTCATTGGTGCCGCGTATTGCTTGTTTTGTCTCTGATTGGTGAAATTCTCTGTAAAGCATCATGGGTAATGTAGTTTTCATCAGGAATTCCGTTGTTATTTTAAGTTATTTTAAAACTTGTTGAAATAATGTGGGCTGATGTCTTCAAACAAAAGCAAATGCCAACAAACTAAAAAAAAAAGTAGTAAATTAGTAGTAAACTAGTAGTAAAGTAGTAGTAAACTAGTAGTAAAGTAGTAGTAAACTACTTTACTAGTAGTATAGTAAACTAACCCTAACCCAACCCTAACCCTAACCGTAAAGTTGTAAATAAAGATCAAAAAGAAAGATAATTACAAGTTATTATTTTTCAAGGAAATATTATTTAAAAATGTGTTTAATTCAGTGTGTTACTTCCCAGTTCTTTGTAATTATTTGTGAAATTTGAATTTTTTCAATATACTTTGTTATTGAAACTTTATAAATGACAGGAAAACTGTTAACAAAGTTGTAAATTAGTTAAAAAAAAAGAAAAATCCTGTTTAATTCCAGCTTTTCCTAGCAGTCTCTGAGTGCAGACAGCGTATGTTTAGGAAGAGAGAAGGAAAACCCCAGCGCTCTTTCATCTGCGCTCTTCTTTAATGTTTTGCTAAATTACTGATTTGGGGCTTCAGCTATTCTGCCTTATGTGGCAGAGCGGCTAAATACCCGGGAAGGACCAACCCAGCTCAATATCCCTGTCCAAGCCTGCCATCAAAGCGGGATTTCTTACATACGCCCGGATCTCAGCCCACACAACCTAATTGGCAGTTAAATCCGGGAGGAAAAGACTTCACTGGAGCTTGTCGTCGTGCAGAAGTGGGCCGAACTATAAAGGGATGAAAAGAGACGGATTCCAAGGTGTCCTCGATTCGGGATTGACCTTGTTTTTCCCTTGCACTCCTAAATTAACCAATGCATCATCTATACTGGGATTTGGTGGATGTGGACCAGATTTTATTTTTGGCGCAGTTGTTGGATTTATCATACTGTCACACACACGTCCGCTGACTGCCGCTCGACGTGTGCAATAGCTGCGCTCTCTTTTATATAAAAATAACTTTATAATGGCCTAGATTGGACAGAATAGGTGGCCTAGAATTAGCTAAATGGATGTTAACAGGGAAAGTAGGTGAATGAGTGCAGACAGAAAGACATGCATTCACATGCACTCGCGTTTTATGCGCTGATTTTGACAGTGAGGCCTAAAAGTGCATGTTTGCAAATGCACATATTTCCAATATCAGAATGCGATTGAAAACACAATGCAAGTGCGTGTTAGCATTGCCAAAAGGGACACTTATACAAACAAAAATTATCGTAATTTCGGTAACACTTTATTTAACAGTGTCCTTGTTATATATGTTACATGTACTTACCGTAGTAATAACAGTAAATTATGCATAATTACATGCAACTAACCCTCAACCAAACCCTAATCCTACCCTAACCCTATAGTAAGTACATGTAGTTAATTAATATTACTCAGTACTTATAATTACACTGCAACAATAACACCTTAAAATAAAGTGTAACCGTAATTTCTTATCGTAATCATAAACACTAGTTTGTAGGGTAAATAGTGTTTGGTTACACTTTATTTTAAGGTGTCATTGTTACAGTGTAATTATACATTTAAGTACTGAATAATATTAATTAATAAGTTAAGGTAGGACTAGACTTTAGGGTAACACTTTATTTTACAGTGTCCTCATTGTTACATGTTACATGTACTTACCGTAGTAATAACAGTAAATTATGCATAATTACATGCAACTAACCCTCAAACAAATCCTAATCCTACCCTAACCCTATAGTAAGTACATGTAGTTGCTTAAAGGTCCCATTGCATGAAAATTTCACTTTATGAGGTTTTTTAACCTTAATATGAGTTCCCCTAGCCTGCCTATGGTCCCCCAGTGGCTAGACGTTTTGATGGGTGTAAACCAAGCCCTGGGTACTTTTGTGAAAATGAAAGCTCAGACGGCCGAATCTAGAATCTTCCCCTTATGTCGTCATAAGGGGAAAGGTTACCTCCCCTTTCTCTGCTGGCCCGCCCATGAGAAAATGAGCTGCGCGAGCGCGATATTGGTTTTTCCTAGAGAGACATCATGGCTTGCAAACGAGAGAAGCATGGCAGTTGCTCAGTGTTTGGATGTACAAATGAACACAAAAGTATTTTTTTAGTTCCTTCATCCGAGCCTCTGAAGAACCAGTGGGTTATGTGGATTTCTGATGTGTAATTGTTCAAGTTCAGACAGATAATCTTTCTCTCAAAGTCGTTCAATACTGTTTATGCATCAGTAAATCAAGCCAGTGACTAAACGATCAACTTCACATCGTTTCTCTTAGTAGGATGAAAATAATCTTATATAATGTAATATAATATAATATAATGTAATGTAATATAATGTCATATAATGTCATTTTTGTACAAGCTAATATGATTCTTTAGGGTCTAAATTAAAAGTTTGTAATATACTTTAATTAAAAATTCTCATTAGTATTGTAAGAAAACACTCATTTTACCTGGTCAAAAACAGCTCTGTTTTCAGCACGCCGTTTCAGTGCATGTGTCTTTAAATGATAATGAGCTTTGCTCACCCCGCCCCTCTGTTCTGTGCGTACACCGTTTAAAATAATAATACAAAAACCATAACGAGTTGTTCATTATAAACGTGGGATTATGAATTATATTGATAACGTCGTACATAGAAAACATGCCATAATGTACCCTGAGTGTAAAAATAGCCACATTCATCGTGAAGCGTGCAAGCTATTTGCAAAGATTAATATAAAGGTCAATAAAACGTTACACTCACTTGTTCTTCTGGAGATTCAGCAGGAACACGAATAGTTGGTACTGATCCTTTTTTCTGGAGCAGCTTCTTAGCAAAAAGCTTTATACTGACCCTCGTTTGTAAAGCAGTCTGGTGAAATGATTCGCGCAAACATGACAGCATTGACGTTAATCGTGGGGAATATTCCCTTCGAAAACAAACTCAGCCACTGCGTCTTCAGCGGTTCCGATTTAGAAACATCATCAATATGACTGCTGTGTTCGTTATTACACCCAAGAACAGAACACCACAATCGTTAGACGCCATTCTGCTCAGCACTCCAGCTATCAACAATGAACGCGCCGGTCGGCGCGTGCTATGATTGACAGCTCGCTCACGAGGGCGGGTCTGTGTTTGAAACGCTGCTGTCAATCAGCCATCGTGGGAGGGGCGTCGATATTGTGACGTCACAATATCGAACAGCTTGATTTGAGACAGGAGGAAACATATAAGAAGATTTAAAAAAAAACACTGGATGGATTTTTATCATTTTATGATGGTTGTGTACAGGCACTGCCAACACACATTTCAGTACAATCAACTTGTAAAAGTGCATGTACCATTATATGACCCCTTTAAACTGTGATTAATATATACAGAAAGCGATCAAAGAACAATCCCTTTACAGTCGCCCAAGCTGTCAATCACACAGAGCGAGTTTATCTGGACACTTGCCAAAACTCGTTATGAAATCAATGACGCTGTTACGCTGCACAACGAAGCTCTTACTGTACTTGCCTCATGTTTGCATTGGTGAAATCATTAGTGAGAGTGCAGAAACTGCGTTGCAATGATAAGATCTTCATTCACGCGATCAACAGGCTGTCATCTGCTCAATCATCACTGCAACCTTTCATGTGATGGGAATAGATCTAAAAACTTCTCACGATTCGTTAATCTTGATAGCTGTAATAGTAAAAAAGTATAATAGCTGTAATAGTAAAAGTTTTCGAGAGAGTTTCACATGCAATGCTAAATATTTCAAATGCAAACATGTCAGCCAATCACAGCAGTGGGCGTTTACACTGAAGTCTCTCAGCCAATCACAGCAGTGGGCGTTTACACTGAAGTCTCACAGCCAATCACAGCAGTGGGTGTTTACACTGAAGTCTCACAGCAGACACGCCCCTTCAAACAGAGCGTTCAAATCAGAGGCTAAAATCAGGCTAGGAAATATGCCTTTTATTTCTAAATTATAAAAACTTTTGATCTAAAAAACATACTAACATTATAAGGGCACCCCAGGTAACATTCTAAAATAATAAAATACTGTAATACTGTAAAATAAAGTGTTACAGTTTTCTTTAAAATGCTTTATTTAGGAGTAAGTTTTGGAGTAAACATTATTGCTTTCCACAGAGTTGCTTTATATATAGAGGAATCGACTTACTTTGCAACATCGACACAGTTACTGAACTGAATTGAATCAATATCAAACTGACTTGAGCTGCTTTAGAGCAGAATTAGAATTTCTCTCATATTTGATGAAGTTTGCATCATTGATTCAATTATTTTCCTGTTATCACTGCTTTGAAACAATCTGTATTGTATAAAGCGCTATAGAAATAAAGCTGGCTTGACTTGAAATAGCTTGTGTTGTAAAATAAGGCAGATAGCGAGAATTTGCATAAACTTTTGTCTTCTGCCATCAGATTTGTTTTGAATAGAATTGCACTGAGCAATTTAAAGTGTGTAAAACGTTCTTTTGTGTGCTGAACACACGATAAATATGCAACGGAAACACACACTCGCACCGCCCTGGCTAAGAATTCACATCTGCGTTTGTGGACTTCTGCAGTGATTCTTGTAATTATTACCTGAGCAGCGTAAACAGGACTGAGATCAGATGCGTCTGATGTTCGGTTTCACAGACTTTGTGGGGATTTTCCAGGATCTAAAGTTCAGCACGTCAGACGCTTCCTGCTGTCTATCGTCTGAAAACAAAGATAACCTCAATTTAAAGGTTAATGACAAGCAAACTGTATATCAAAGGAAAAGTTCATGCAAATAATGAAAATTCTGTCATTTTCTCACTCATGTTGATTCAAACCATTTTTGTTCTTCTGAACAACTTATAAGAATATTTTAACAACTTCAGTCTATTCCTCACAGGAAGCATTAAACAAGTCATATTGATTGGTAGTTTTATGCATACTTAGAGCTTAAAAGTGACTTTACGGTTTCAATATAGGGCTGTGCAACGATTAATCACGATTAATCGCATCCTAAAAAGTTTGTGTTTACATAATATGTGTGTGTACTGTGTATAATTATTTTGTATATATAAATACACACACATGCATGTATATATTTAAAGAAAAATGTGTTATTTATATATAAAATATTTCTATTTATATATAATATTAATTATATATAAATATATACAGTGAATACATGCAAATATTTCTCAAATATATACATGCGTTTTATGCATGCTTACAGCTTAAAAGTGACTTTATGGTTTCAATATATGGCTGTGCAACGATTAATCGCATCCTAAAAAGTTTGTTTACACATAATATATGTGTGCACTGTGTATAATTATTTTGTATATATGAATACATGTATATATTTAAAGAAAAATGTGTTATTTATATACAAAATATTTATATATACAGTGAATACATGCAAATATTTCTCAAATATATACATGCGTGTGTGTTTTTATATATACAATTATAATTATCAATATAATTATACACGGTACACACATATATTATGTAAACACAAAGTTTTATTTTGGATGTGATTAATCATTGCACAGCCTTATTTCAATGCATGGAAAAGAACAGAATGGACATTCGTCAAAACATCTTTTGAATTGCACCGAAAAAAATGCACCGGTTTGGAATAAATAAGTGATCAAATTGACATTTTGGGTGAATATTCCTCTTTTGGTTTGTAGTCTCAGACAGGACAGTGTCATGCAAAATCTGCACAGTAACTCAAGAAATTGTAATTTTAACACACACAGTAAGACAAAGAAGTGCTGAGACCATCAGCGGCTTCAACATGCACACATGACGGCAGTGACGTGTGGACGAGTGCGGAGCCAATCGACAGATAAAACGCTTTAAAACTAGTCTCATCCCTCGTTTTTCCAAAACAAACACACACACACACACACACACACGTACACAGCGCCCTACCCTCCTGTCTGCACCATTGCTGGAGATAACAAATATTCATTCTCTTAAATTCATTCTCTCTGTTTCGAATGATTTGTTTGAATGATCTGTATATGACCAAACCGAAATAAATGAAAATGAAAAGGAAATTGCACTCCAACCCACATTTAAAGGCCATAAAATGTTTATAGCTGTAAATGCATGTTATAGTGACGTGAGTTTAGTGCATTTATCAGGCCCATAACACCTGCACGGAAATAAGTGGCACTTTTACTAAAGCTTTGGACTGTAGAGCAAATAGAGTGTTTTATTATAATTACATTTGAAAATGTTTTAATTATTTTTGAATTAAATAAAAAAAATACTTGTAATTGAACTGCCAATTTGTACAAATGGGCAGTTCAAACTGGAATTAGAATTTATATATACTGTATATATGCATATATATATGTGTGTGTGTGTGTGTAATCAGAAATGTTTCTTGAGCATTAAATCATCATATTAGAATGATTTCTGAAGGATCATGTGACACTGAAGACTGGAGTAATGATGCTGAAAATTCAGCTTTAATCACAGGAATAAATGACATTTTACAATATATTCACATAAAAAAGTGAATAATATTTCACAATATTACTGTTTTTACTGTATTTTTGATCATATAAATGCAGCCTTGATTAGCAGAAGACACTTCTTTCAAAAACGTACAGACTTTTTGGATGGTATATAATTATTTAAATAATATAATAAAATAATCATTACAATATCAAATATATATATATATATATGTGTGTGTGTGTGTGTGTGTGTGTGTGTGTGTGTGTGTGTGTGTGTGTGTGTGTGTGTGTGTGTGTGTGTGTATAAAAGTATACAGTCCTGGATGCTGATTGGTCAATATGGAGTTCCAGTCATAAATTACATAATATTATAAATTATTCTAGTGAAAGAATGGAACTTAATTTTGTTGTAATGAAAAATTGTGCCCTTACAATTAAGAATGACTGTTTAAAAGCACTACAGGTCGTGACAGCTTTGACTAAATTCACAATTAGCATGGCCTTTTCTAAATGAATAATACAGATATATTATATACATTATCCAGGCCAATCTCACTGGTTTGCAATTGCATTATACAACAATTTCGAGATACAAAGAATGTATTTGCATGCTAACATCACTCATCCACCGCAGTGCAGACGTGATCTTGATTTAATCTCACACAGTTTAATTGCAACAACATACCAAACCAGCATCAATACAGGGATTATTGAAGCCAGCAAGCGAAGGTGTTGCACAACACAACAGACAGATGCATGCTGGGAGTGTTACGGGCACAAGGCCAAAGAGGAGGGCGTCACTTTTGTGCTGAGTTGCGCAATGTAAATTGGTTTGTAAAATCCGTCTTGCAGGGTGACACAAAAAACATCGGCTGTTCAGGAAAACAACATTCCTGCATGAAGCGTAACGCTATTTGTGACGATGCATCAGTTACGGAAACACAATTAGTCAGTTGACTATTTTTAAGCTGTTATGACAAAAATACCCACATACCACCATCATATGTTATATGTCAACAATCAGATCTATATCTTAGATCTTTGCGTTAACCAGTTGCATCAGGTCACTCACGGTTAACCTTTCCACTGCGTTGAGTTCGTCTAAAATATCAATGATTTATTGCATCTGAGAGCCGTTCTGAGCAGATAAGAGCACAGCATCCGGGTTCAAAGGCCAAGTCTGGTTTAATAGTATGAGTGTGCTTTCCTCGTTACAGCGTGCTTTCGGACACTGATTAACCAGCGAACACAGAACCTTATCTGCTTAATGAATGACCATTAGGAAGCTCAAGGCGCTGACGAACAGCTTTATTTCACAGCTACACTGTATAAAAAATGTTTGTGATTTTAAGGTTTAAAAAAAACTGTAAAAATGCTACGGTGGAAAACTGTTGATGGGTTAACAGAAAGTTTCCGTATACGGTGAATAACTGTGATAGATCTAACTATACATTAAGTTTTACAGTAAAATACCGTTAAATACAGTTTTTGGAAGTGAAAAAGAACAAGAAATTGTATAATTTACAGTGAAAAACATGTAAATTGACATTCCCACAATTCCCTGCGTGACACTTCACATTTGATGTATTTTTGTTGAAATAACTATGTTTCTTTATAGCTTTTTCTAATCAGTTATGCACATTAGGGTTTTATGTTACATGTAATGTTAAATTAATTAAAGCTGCTTGTGATGAGCTTTGATTGATCATGTGACTCTTCACCACTGTGATTGGTGGTTGTCAGTGTATTACAATGGTATGAAACAGATATTAGTACTTCAATCAGTTGGTAAATGAATATTATATCAATTAATGAAAGTTTTTTTAGGTTAAATTTAAGCTAAGTCTGTTAAACCTAAAATGTTGCTACCGTATATTTTACAGTAAATTTCCCGCAACCACAGCTCTCGTTTTTTTACCGTAAATTTAAAGGATTTTTTATTTATTTTTTACAGTGTAACATTTAGGCAAGGAAATCTGCGGCTTAGTATTTTGGGTCCTGGATAAAAATCCCAGAGCTGAAGCCGTATCCGTTTGCATGATTGTGTTTGCGAGGCTTTCTTTATTCTGTCGAGAGGCAGTAAAGGCTCAGAGGATTGATGTTCAACCGTATTTGAAAATGCCTCAGAGCACCAAGATACCTTGTGTTTACTAGACGACTGTGAAACCAAGCAACGAGCTCCCGGGTTTCACGCAGGACCCATAAACACGATCATAAAGGCCGCTGCAAACACAACAGACTTCAACAGCAGATATTCATGCAAAACAGGTTTTTAAAAGAAAATGCATTATTATGTGCTTGTGTAAACTCGGCCACCATGATGCTTTTTGCTTTTGCACCATTATGTTTTGTTGCTTTGGAGTTACTAGGGCATTCTGGGTAGTTTACCAACATTTAATAGTGTCAGGGCTTTGTTCAAAGCAGTTGTAAAAGCAATGCTTGCCTAAGCAAACGCCATTAACAGCTGGCATAGTTTGCTTGTTTTGTTTTTCTGCTTCTATTTAAAAAATAAAATAAAAACTAGATCTGTGTTGCATGCTGTAAAAAAAAAAAATATTGTAAAAAAAATTGAAAATGTAAAAAAAAAAAAAGTAACATTTGAAAATGTAAAAAAATTATAAACTGACAAAATATAATCTTTTTGGAAGTAAGAAAAGCTAAAAAAAAAAAATAAAAAAAATCAAGCAAAAAATAAACTAAGTATGAGTTGAGATTTTTTAACAGTGCACAAATACATTAAAATATCACTGTAGAAGAAACAACCCCAAGATGCTAATTGGATTAAAAGTTGATTAGATTTATGCATGCACTTTAGCCCTGCTTACTTACACAGAGAACAGCAATAATAATGAAGCAACATCAGTGGAAGGAAACTCAAAGCACGAGCTGATGTTGGGAGGGAAGAGGGCAAAGGTCACGTCAACACTCACGCAACACGCTGATCAAAGGCATAACCAGCTGTTTATCTTTCAAACTTGCAAGCCATGGAAAATATTTCCGTTGGCCAGACGGCAGCTGAGAGCGCCACAAGTTATTTTGAGACTTTCCCAATGCTTCACGCTCCCTATTTCTCATCTTCCTAATTCGGCATTGTCATGCCTCGACGAGTCAGGGTTGCGTGATCTTCCCTTTGCCGTTCCAATTACAATATCCATCTGCGGTGGAGACTGTATGGCTTCATCTACGCATTCCTAATAATCCTGCTCTAAATAATGAGCGGTTTGTTATTCGAGTGTGCATTTCCAGTAACAGCCCCTGCTCAAACCACTAATGGTGTTGATGCATCTCTGAACGAACCTTAAGGTTTCGTTCGGGTCGAGAGATGTTGCTTGTTAAAAGGATTATGCAGTATCCACCCTTAATGCTATGAAGGCTCAGATCAACTGCATGATGCTAATTCAAGCAGAAAACACCCTACAGATAACATGCATGACACAAGAGTAAACTAAGCACAGTGACTCGGCTATTCCAGAGTTCAGCATGTGACCGTGTGTTGTTTTACAAGTTACCGCATTCATCGCATTTCGTTTTTGGCTCTGCACATGTTGGGAGAGATTTACATTCATGCACTGCAACCCACTTCATTGCATTGTTGCATTGCTCTTGTTGTGTAACTGTTTGCATTGATGTTGTACAGCAAAATATGATGTGCATGCATTAAAAGCATGAATGCATTGGTGGATATTTCTAACAAGCTAATTCACACATAAATCACCCTATATGCAAAACTTAAATCGATAACATATGATGCATTGGGTTAAATAAGCTATCGTGCTCATTGCATTTCTTTCGAGGCTCTGTGCATGTGTAAGGAGAGATTTATACTCATGCTCCTGTTATGTAACTGCTTGCATTGATTTTGTACACTAATATATGATGCTTGCATGCATGCATTTAAAACTGCTATAAATGAATGCATTGGTTGATATTTTGACATGCTAATGCAAAATTTAAACGGATAACATACATGCCATGTTGAAATCCTATAGTCAAGATAACAAGCAAGAGTAGACTAGGGAGTGACTCGGGAATACCAGAGTTGAGCATGTGTTTTTACAAGCTACCGCATTCATCGCATTTCTTGAGGCTCTGTGCATGTGTGTCCCCTTCATTGCATTGTTGCACTGCTATTGTTGTGTAACTGTTTGCATTGATATTTTGCAGCAAAATTAATGCATGCTGATTGCTATAAATAATTGCATTGGTTGATTTGAAAAATAAATAAACACCCTATATGCAAAACTTAAAGGTAACATGCATGCCATGTTAAAATGCCATAGTCAAGATAACAAACAAAAGTAAACTAGAGACAGTGACTCGGGAATTCCAGTTGAGCATGTGACCGTATGCTGTTTTACACGCTGCCGTAATTCATCGCATTTCTTTTGAGGCTCTGCACGTGTTGATACTCATGCCTAGCCATTGTTGCACTGCTCTTGTTATGTAACTCTTTGCATTGATATTGCGCAGCAAAATATAATGCATGCATGCTAACACAAGTTTAGAAGATTTAAGTGGAAAAGTCAAATGAGGAACTGAGGTGACGTACACGTATGTTAGGGTTATTCAGTATTAGTCACACACACAGAGTCATTTTCATCCAACTCCACCCATGTCTGACAAGGCAATTTCCTGCAACACACAATGCACAAAGCCCTCCTACCTAACGTACCCAAACACAACCCAGATAACTGGTTAAGGTAATGATTGACATGTCAGTGCCCGTATTACATGTCTCACACACACTTTTATATATTAACTAGGCTGCATTCTGATATTTAGTGCTTGGTTTACTAAACGCACTGTAACATGAACGCTGGAACGTAAAGTGCGACCTGGTCAAAATGAATAATTGATCAACACATCCGAGAGGACATTTGCCCTTTCATAACGTTTCCCAGTCGTCTCGTCAAAGCAAAAAAGCTCGAACGCTCAGATCCTCAGAAGAAGCAAGCAGAGACTCTCCATTAATACAAGATCAGAAAATGTATTTGGCAATTTTAAACAAGTGCATACAAGTACAGCTAGAAGCGTTTTCCAATGTTTGCCAAGTGCTCGTAGAGTTGCATTAGTCACATTCTACGTTTAACAGGAACTGCCACCATACCTAAAAGTACATCAAGAAATCGTTAAACATCGACAAAGAAGAACGTAGTCCGTTATAATAATGAGTACATACCTTTTATCTTCAAAAAATATAGAAACACAATGTATTCAAAAAATCAAAAAATGTACAGCAATGTTTACGAAGTATGCATGTCCCTTATGTCCATTATATACAAGTCCATTAGTTTCTGTCTGGATGTATGCATGTGGTATTCATATTTATATATTTATATAGACCAATATTTTTGAATATTTTCAAAAAAGGGAAGGAAAAACAAAACAAAAAAAAGGAAAATCAAGGGTCCCTCTCCTTTTTTACTTTGACGTCTCCGGCGAGAATGGTGGCTATTTCGCCTTGCATGAAAGCCCAGGGTACGTTGGATCCCACCAGAGGGCATTTCTCTCCGCTCGGACAGTACACTTCTCCGGTGGCGCCCTGCTGTTTGATGCTTTCCCGGGAACACGGGAAGCAGAACTTGTGTGACGGCACCGAAGGGCACTGCACAAAGTGTGTGTCCTCCAGCCTCTCGTGGCAAAGCGTGCAGCACAGCGGGATGCTATTGGGAACCGACGAGTCCGGGATGCTTTGAGGATGAACCGGATCCATTCCCGGCACGTGAGGCGTTCCCGAACCCTGCGCCAGCCGCCGTTGGTTGGGCGACAGTGGGCTACTGCTGTTTCTACGCGTCGTTGAGTGGACTTGGTTGGCGTCTTTAGGCGAGCTGTTTCCGCCAGCGTTGTCTGCCGCCATTATGAGCGCCGCCATTGGAGAATGTCCGTTCTGAGAGGCGGCGGCGGCCGAGACGGGCTCCGGCGGGGTCGTGCGGGGGTGTGGGGATATCGTGGATGGCGGGGAGGCGAAGCTAGACGTTTGCACTGGTGGCATCTTCAATCCACCATCCGCCGGCGCTGGGAGCCACTGTCCCTCTCCGTTAATCTTCCCGGCGCTGCCCTCCCCTTCCGGCTCCGGGGAGGCTTTTCTCTTCAGATTCTTGGGATGTTTGCCTCTATCTGCAAAAAAGCATGAGTGTGCATGAATGGGCTGCACTATACTAGCACAAAGCGGCTTTATGCAACGACGCGGTGATGCATTGTAGTGCCAGACATAACAATGAGGCTTGACTGCAAATGCACCACATGCAAATACACGTTGAGCTTTGATCAGCGGAAATTTTCTTGCAGCTGACTCATGCCATAGTGCTCTCATTCAAAGCAGGCCATTTAAGAGACTATAGAGGCATTCTACTGTATGCATCTAGATATTACACACACACACACATAATAAAAAATGCTGGGTTGTTTCAATGGTCAAATATGCACAAACCTAACCGTTGGGTTTAAAATTACCCCGTTGGGTCAAAACTAACTGTTGGTTTAAGTTTTTTAATTCAAATTTCAAACCCAACGGTTGAGTATGTCAACCGTTGGATTCATTTTTAAATTAAATTTTAAACCCAACGGTTAGGTTTGTCCATATTTGACTGTTGAAACAACACAGCATATTCACACACACACACACACACATTTTCCTATACAAGATTGAAAATATGGCATTTCTTGAATGCATCTAGATATTATATATATATTATATATATAAATATTCAAATTGTATATACTCATATACGTTTATTACACATTTATACACACATTTCACTTTACAAAAAGATTGAAAATACAGGGAAAAAAAGGCATTTTAATCATAACTTACCTGATTTGGATGCAGGAGCATTAGTATCGTACACGACTCTCTGCTGCATGTGCTCCTTCTTAAATCTGCTGTTAACGTTACTGTCGTACGGGTTGAGCGCCATTAGAGTGGTCTTGTTCTTGTTGATCCAGTCGTCCGCCCGGGGCTTGTGGTTGTCGCTGATCTCTGGCGTCATGCTGTCCGGTCGGTGCTGGTGTTTGTCCTTGTCGTGCTCCGTGCTGGAGACCGAGGCTGGGCGTTTATTTCCACCGAGGTCCGCAGGGCTGAGACCCAAGTGTTGTCCTGGTCTCCCGTTAATCGCGTGCGCCATGCTGCCGTTCACCAAAGGCACTAGATTGGGCGGCACGCCGCTAGTCCTCCGCGGGTTCGGACTCTGGCGGTTGAGCTCCGGTGGATCGTCCGGTTTTGAGAATCCGTTCGGCACCGGGATGCCATTGGCGTGCCGTGCAGACTGATATTCGGGTCCTAGCCTCGGTGGACGCTCGGAGGAGAGCGGGTAACGGTCTAGGGGTTGCGGCGGACGCGAGCCTGGGTCTCCGGGCATGTGATTCAACGCCTGGATGTCTTTCCCCGACAACTGTTGTTTTCCCGGTCCTGCCGGTCTACCGTCCTGAAATCCATGAGCTCTTTTGAGCTGCCGAGCGGTTTCAATTACAAACTCGATCCTGTCTGCTCCTTCGTAGTTAACACATCCTCTGCAAACGGGTTCGGTAAAATCCCAGATCATAGCCCACGGCATGCGGGGCAAGTCACATAAATAACACGACTGCCTCCTTGAAGCAGCAACCGCCGCGGACGACATCGCTCTTTTAGCTGGAAAAAAACCTCCGAAAATCGAGCACAATCCTCTCTAAAACGTCTGCGGATGAAGTGAGGAAAAAAAAAAATAAGCTCCTCTCGCGCTCACACAAAGTAATAATTAAGTTACAAACAGAACTTCATAGTAGCCGTGCGCTTTACTACGACGTGCGCGCGATCTATCTCACTCACTACTACCGCGGCCAGGCTCGAGCTCAATGTGGAGCAGTGACGTCACCGCCCCGCTCTGACTCTCCACTTCTATTTACTTGATTCTTCGATAGAACAGACCCTCCGGCGCATGCGCGCTGACGGCGCTCTCTCGCGCACCCCCTCCTCCCGCCCTTTCTTTCTTTTCCTTGAATCCTTTATTCAACTATACTTGAATCGAGGCCAGATCTGCAACGAACGACGACGAGAAGTAGGAAATAAATAGGCGAAAGAGCCCTTTCGAGAATCATCGACGCGTTGGAAACGATTCGAAGTCGAAAGTTGTGTTTACACTCGCTGACGCACGAGGACGATATATGCAAATCTGGCAAATTCTGGTGAGCTGTCTGTCACCCTTTACATTTTTTTCCAAGTGAATTTGGTTCCCACGATCAATGGAAATATGAGGGAAATGTGATTTACGGGCATGCGAATGTGGAAACTAATTAAATGTGAAAGTAGTTTGTAGCGGATTTGCATTTTTTTGTTGTTATCTGCTAGAAACTGCTCTATAAAATAGCCATTAAATCAAAAGACTGGGAAAAAAACATGGAAAAGGTGTGGTTATTTATTTATGTATTATTTATTTGTTATACATCGCCTGATTGGCATGTAATTAAAACTATGAAAAAAATAACTGTCTACTTTAAACCATTGTTGAGGATTTATTTTAATTTATAATTCAATTTAAAAAAAATGTGAAAAAAATTAAATGTTATTTTTAATTTAAAAATATTTTAGATTTATAATTATTGTTATTTAAATTACTACTGTTATACACTGAGTTTATAAATTCAGAGGCTGGATGATGCAACTAAAATGAGAATCTAAGATCAACTCATGCATTAAAATAGCAATAAAATATGTCTGGTGTCCCGCTTTTTCTGGAGATCCCCTACATTCCACTTCTGATCCGTGACTCTTTCCTACAGCCTTCAGTTGTGTAAACAAGTCCCAGTCCATCAACTCACAATATTAACAATCTACAGATTTTCCCAATCTTAGTCATATTTGTCATGCTCATGAAATGACAGATTTAAACTTTCATTTACACACACAAACTTGACCTCAAATCCCACTTTTTTCCCTCTAGTTTTGATGGTTGCACACATTATCTGATAGTGTCTGGTCGCTGGGTACATAATGTCCACAGTGTGAGAAGAACCAACAAATAGCTTTAGAGGTCCTTCCCTTTTGTTTTGGACTCGTTCCAAATGAGTGCAGCTTCAGGGCTCTTTGGGTGAAGCAATGCGTCTGAAATCTGCAGACACAAGGCCGGATGTGTTTGTGCAAGCCCTCGTGACGTTGGAAAGAGGAAGTAAGATGTTTAGTCACGTACCCACAGCTCGCCTCGCCCTTCTCAACGAACATCAAATCTGTTGGCCTGCAGCCAGGGCGTGTGATCAAACCCTCCTAAAGGAATTGCAGCATTAGGGCGTGTTTTTGTACCCGAGAAACTGTAAATATCGTCTTTTCTTTCCGGCCTGACAACTAATTCCTCCTGCACTAACCTTTGCATTCTGAGCAGGCCGGTCAGATTTCACATGAGCGTGTCACTCAAGGTCATTTTGTTTTCTTTATCAGTGGGTTGTGACTGAAAAATGGGACACAGATCGGTTCAGGCAAAAAAATGAAATAGTAGAAATGCATATAAAATCATGCATAGTTGGGAAAGCAAAATATACTGAAATTTTTTTTTTCAAACAAGGATAAATATGGTTTGTGTCGACCACAATGTGTTTTCTGAGGTGAATTATTCCAAATATACAGCTGAATATGACTTTCAATTTTGGTGCTGTATTGGGTCACCACAACCATATGAAATATACCATTTAAAACTAATAAACTTTGTAATTTGACCAGGCTCTTGCAAATTATTCAGCTTCAATCTGACTTTTTTTTTATTCCATCAATAATCCAGGTGATATTAATACATTTCAGTGTTAGATTGACATTTGTATGAGTTGCGGTTTTGTTCACCACACAATAAAATTCCACGTCCTGAAGCAAAAACCAGTTGAGAAACACTGATCTACATGATCATGACTCAGCACTTCTTAAGCAATGCCTCGTTAAAATAACACGTCAGGGAGAAAAACTGTAACATTGCAAGGCTAAAAGAAATAATAATGTGATCCAAGTGAGTTTTAGAAGTCAGATTTGATACAGATATCAAATCCTATCAGTGATTTTGTTTGTGTTTAAGCTTTATTCATTAGTGTCGTGCATTTAGCTCTCATGTGCTTTTGGGTTTTTTCATGGCCCATTTTCTCTGTTACACAACTACATCTGCTACAGATGTTCAAGGACGTGGTGCTGTACATGAAAACAACACAAATGAAATATTGATATTGTTATATAAGGTCACAAATATCACAAGCTCTTGTTCTCTTATATAAAATGACTGAAGCATAATTAAAACTGCTACTTGTGTGGTCATTTTAAGTTCTGGGAAGTTGACCCAGACACATTTACAGAGACGCAGACGGCATAAAACAACACCAGCCTCGGCTATAAAACGAGTGCGTGCTAAAACATGTGCCGTGCTTTTGGGTTCACTGAAGTGTGTCAAGCTAAACCCACTGACACAATGTCATTCTACCCTGCGTTTCCGAGTGCAGGCGGTCTGTAAAATCTCTGTTCTTGCTTGTGATTGGCTGTTAATTTCTCAGGAAATGGTAACCATGGCAACCCCTGCGCTCACCAGGATAGCCCCACTGACAAGCAACATCCTGTTTACTGTGTTGCTATTTTTTCCCTCCAGCTCACAAATTCAACCGAGAATGTTTTTATTGCGAGTCTGTTGTGCAACAACCTCAGTTTAGCGATTGCAAACCGTGCACGCTGTACATAAAGTGTTTATTGCACACGTTAAACACTCATTCAGCATTGAGTTCACAAAGAGGAGAATATATGCATATACAAAACAGCCAGAAATAGCCTGAATTATTTGCATACTAGACCACTACTGTAGTGTGTATTGTATTTCATGCATTTAGCAGATGCTTTAGTACTTGCAACAGAGGAACAAAAGCAACCCGTACATATTGTGTATATTTTGTATATTGATATGTACTTTATTCTTTTGATATATATATATATATATATATATATGTGTGTATGCACACACATCTTAGTCCTGTCAAATAGATTAATCGCATCTAACGCAAGTTTGTAAATATATAATATTATACAAAATTCACGTAGGCTATATGTATTATATACACACACACAAACACATATACACACACTTATATGTGTAGAAACTTTTATGCGATTAATCGTGATTAATCGATTCGACAGCTCTAATATATATATATATATATAGACACATACATACATACAGTATATATACATTATACATATATATATATATATATATATATATAGACACATACATACATACAGTATATATACATTATATATATATATATATATATATATATATATATATATATATATATACATACATATATATATACACACACACACACACACAAATACTCCATCTTGAATCTGATTTGTTTTGATAAATTACCAATTAAATACTAATAAATTACTAAATTCTGCACATTCTCAAAACAGTAAGGCATATATTCATCTGGTTGTAATGAACCAGGTACGTTATACTGACTAAAAAAACTCCAGAGCGCTCTCAGTGTGTCGGTGCAAACGGCAAACATTTCGTGACATCGGGGAGGTAGAAGAGCAATTATAAAATGGAGGAATTTAGTCAAAATGGAGGGCCTGAGAGAGGAGCAGAAAAAATGTGCTCGGCGTCTGGAATCTGGGGGCTGGAGGCTGCAGAGGTGATGTCATTGGAGCAGAGGATCTGGGAGAAAAACAAGTCTCTTTCTTTATTCAGATCCTCTTTGCAGTCCCAGCAGGGGTGAGGGGGGGCGGGAGGATTGGCAGGGGCTGCTGGGAAATGGTAAAGGATGCCAAGCCGGCTCTGCAGCCAACATTAGTGGCTCACATCTTTGTTCTCTGAAACCTGGTGCGCTGCCAAAAGCCTCATTTCAGTTCCCCGCCATGATTACACTGGGTGTAGGCCAATTCCTGAGAGCTCGCAATCCTCTCGCGCTCCTTCAAAGGGCTCGCTGCCAAACATGCAGCAGTTTCCATGGCGACGGCCAGCCCAACATGAAAAAGTAAGTAATGATTCAGGCAGAGCGCCAGATGTGCCACATGTGCAACAGTTATAAAAAAGAAAAAAAGCATGATGAAGTAGCAAAGGCTGGTCTAGTCTAGTCTGGTAATTGTGCTTGCTAGGAAATGCAGTTAAATCAAAGCAAAATAGAATACGGAACTAAACTCGATTGCTACATTGTGTAAGGATCAGTTAGAATGTTACAGGCAAACATTCCAAATCTGGATACTTTGTAACAGCACATCTTTCCTCAAAAAGATACATTTAAATATCAACTAGTAGTGATGCATGCTTTAGCAGACGCCGTTAAAATGAGCTTATCTGGGAAATATCAAAATGTAAGTGAATTTTCTTCTTAAAAACAGCTCTAGCATAATAAACGTTCTCACAACGTCTTTGCTGTAGCTCATGGAAAGCATGCTGTCATTGACAGATGAGAAGAGATGTGGTTTCCTGTCAAAATCCCCAGTCATTTGCACATACAGCATGACATACCTTCTGAAAAACATTTGAATATTAGAATTGACGCAGACTGAAATAGGCCAAGATTTCGGTGGTCAGCTGTTAAACCATAACATTTGCTATTTAAAATGTATCCACTCAGATTTATTTGTGATAGTAAAGACTCGTGAGGCTACGTTCAGACTGTCAGTCCAAATCCCATTAACGTTATTTGTGTATCCGATTGGAATCTGATCTAAAATTATTGATGTTCACACTGTAACGCTGGTTTCAATATCAATTGCATTTCATGTGATTTTCGTCCGTTCACACTTGCTAAATCTGATCGGATTTCAAATCGGATTTGGATTCATAGCCTTAGTGCTGTCAAATTAATTAAGTGCATCTAACATAAAAGTTTGTAAATACATAATATGTGTGTGTCTGTGCACGCGTGCGTGTGTACATATGCATATACACACACATATATTTACAAACTTGTATGAAACAAGAAGCAGCAACATGATTTTGCACACATTTTAGAGAAGTGCATCAGACCTAATCATGAACTGTTGATCTGTATGTCACATGACTCTTACTTGCACATCTAACATCACATCTGAGGTCTGTGAGTTGGCAGGTGTGTGTGTGTGTGTGTGTGTGATGACATCTACAGCTCTATGTAAATGAAGTGTGGGCGCTGTCGTCTCTTCACACTTTTGGTTTCACATGCATTAATGGAACAAGCCTGTTTTCAGCGAATGAATCACTAGAAACCAGTTCAGTGTTTTTTGCCCAAATTGCAGGGACATTTTTTAATGTGCACTCGCATAATCGTAAATGTCGTAATAATATCAGGGCTTTTTTTTTTTTTGTAGCTCTCACACTTTCCAAATGTTACTAATTACTGGATGAATGAGTGCATTTATTTTACACAATGTGTCAGGTCATGCAAACAGGTTTTTGTTCTCATGTCTGGCTTTTCCGTTGACTTTTGATATTTATCAGCGTATTGTTATGCTTGTGCACTCAGTAATGTTCATTTACCTCTACTGAAAAACACTTTCATTATCGGTTATGATATGACCACATTTTGGTTTATGCATAAAGTCATGATATAAGTAGTTTATCCCGACAAAAGTGAAAGAATGTGAGGAATGTGCTTATTTTACATTAAAATGACTAGTAAAAACTAGAATTTAGAGGTGAATAAAATAAAAAAATACCCCCAAAAATTGCATAAATATGTTTATATTTTATCAGAATTAGAGTTGACATGAAACGGAAGTTGCGCTCATTGAAACGTGTGAAACGGCTTGATTTTGTCTTTGGGGAATTGATTGGATGGTGGATATTCGTGGTTTGCTATTGGTGGATCTCATTTGAGTGACAGGTTGCCCCGCCCTCGTCATCAGAGAAGAAATGTCACTGCAAGAGGGAGGGGAAGTTATTAAGATGAAAGATTATGAGGCACATTAACTTAAATAGTATAATAATGATGTGCACGGATAAATAATTTATAATAAATACTGCAATATTCCATAAAATGTCCATTTTGATTTCATATTGAAGGTGTAATCTTCCCGCTTCGGGTCATTTTTGACCCGTGAAAAGATTTTTTTGTAAGTCTGAAATGTCAATAACTTTAACCAGGCTAAAAAGGAAACAGACTTTACACCGCAGGTCACAAATCTCGCCACATACGACAACATTACACATCATCATCTTTATGACCTATTGAATAACAGGATGGCCTCTCATGATCCTCTCATTTGTGTCACTGGCCGTGTTGTGTGCAACTCATTAAAAGTAACTTGAGTTACGTAATCAGATTACTTTTTCAAGCAACTAGTAAAGTAACGCATTACTTTTTCAATTTACAAACAAAATATCTAAGTTACTTTTTCATATAAGTAACACCAGTTATTTTTTCACATTTATTGACTGACAGCTCTCCTGTCCCCATGTTGAGAGAAATAAAGTGAGGACGTGTTGTGTGCGCTGTGTAAACATGGTGGTTATTTATTAGTTACTTTTTTGGGGAATATTCCAATATTTAATGCAATATTGCAATGCATTACTTTTAAAAGTAACTTTCCCCAACACTGGTCACTGGAAGTCATTGTGGCACCAGCGACTGATATGACTGACATGTCTTGAGAAAGAAATTGAGATGTCAGAAGCATCCGCAGCGCAGCGGATATACGGCTGTTAGCTTCGGCCTTCTTGCATGTAGACTTCAAAGTGTGGATTTTTTCAAACCAGATTTCTCTCAAAAGCGAGTGACAGAATAAAAATGAGGGAGGCACTTGAAAGGGAATGTTATGGTGTGTACGATACGTGCTTGAGCTCTTTGAATCATGGCTTTCATCTGCAGACATGGCTGTCATTACCCATGTTAGCGGTGCTAGCTAGTGTTAACACACTTTACCAAAGGGGTTTTTAAAGAGCCGGTAATAAATGTTTTGATTAAAATGCCAAATGTGCTCTTATATGGTCAGACTTTGGACCTGCAGCGTAACATCGTCTGATCGACTGTGAGGTAAGATGGTAGATTAAAGATCAGACACATGAGAAACTTTGATAATCTGCCATATAAGGAATGCAATAAGTCGTAAAGATATATTGCCAGACTTCAGAGCGTATTCTGCGGCCAAGAACTGTCATGCATGATTATGATCTACATGAAATGACTAAAATATGATCAAGTTATTATGATTTGATGTCACAAAAACACTGCGTATCTGTTTACATGTGCTGCAATAGTCAGACTATTGCTACCAATAAAACAATAAACGTAATCGCACACTGCCATGTTATCATGTTGCATTTAACCTGATGAAGACACACTCCTTGTTGTGTTGTTAGTGAAAAATTACGCTGAATGCAAATGATAAAATACAACTAGCCGTATAATAGTTAGGATGGCAAAATAGGGAGGAGAAATGTCTGTTCTGTCACCATCAATGGTCATATGATATCTAATCCAACTCTATGGTCTTAAGGTGTAAATTAATTTCACTCAACAGTAGGTGATTAATCAAATGATTATTGAGCAGAAAATCATCAAGACTGGAGTAATGATACTGAAAATTCAGCTTTGCATCACAGAAATAAATTGCATTTTAAAATAAATCGAAATAGAAAACAGTTTTTTTTAAGTTTTTTTTTTAATTTCTCACATTATTCCTGTTTTTACTGTATTTTTTGGATCAAATAAATGCAAGCTTGGTGAGCAGAAGAGACTAATTTCGACTATCACATTAAAATTAGGGCCATGCAACGATTAATCGCATCCATAATAAAAGTTTGTGTTTGTGTTTGTACTGTACATACTTTTTTTGGATATATAAAAACACACACATGCATGTATATATTTAAGAAATATTTGCATGTATATACTGTAAATATATATATTTATTTATATTATATAAAAATATAAATATTTTATATATAAAAATAAAATAAAAATCTGAAATATATACATGCATGTGTGTGTATTTATATATACAAAATAATTATCTTATTTTTATCGTTGCACAGCCCTACTTAAAATAAATAAGTATGCCATTGGAGGAGGTCATGTGACATGACATGTCCCAAAAAAAATGGTCTCATGGTCTCAGAGGTCGAAGTCAAAGAACATGTAAACATGCAGCATTAGCCGTGTTAAGCATTAACTACAGTCATCTTTCTCCCAGGTCTCCGGTCAGCGTCGGTTTATCTAACCTCATTAGATATACATGCAAGTCATTTGACCACAAAGGCCACGAGGTTGAACAAAGCCGCTCTTGTGTGAGTGTGTCAGCGGATCGGCACACCCAGACACGACAGAGACGCAGAACAGCAGATGAATGAACGGCCACATCAGCACAACCGAGGATGTATGATGGGTGTTTGCAGGTTTGCTGTAGATCTCCATTTGACAAAGCGGGAGTTCAGCGGGAGTTCAAGCCACATATCCATTATTCATGCGACCCACATGCACTTTCTGTGTGGGACGGGGGCTTATCTCGATCTCCACGGGAGAGGGAAATGATGTGTGTGGATGTAAGGAAGCACAAACAATAGTATTGCAGTATACAATAGTAAAATGTCCCAAACACACGTTGGCCACCATAACAACACTCCAGCTCTCATCACGAGGAAGCTGTTAAAATGCAAAGTGTGTGAAATCTACAGAAAGACACTGACAGAGAAAAGACTTATGAGAGATAAATGTCACAGTTCATTCAGTCCCGAACAACATAGATGCTACTGGAACTCACACAGCCGAATGCATGAACATTATCGCATTAGACATTCACTGTACACTGTTAAAGTGGTAACCTGCAATTCTTACATTAAAAAGCTTTTTTTTTTTTTTTTGATTTAACCCTTAAAATAATGTTATTGGTATAAATTAATGTATTTAGGTTGATTCAGCAATATTAAATAATATTTCTGACATGAATAAAACCAGAGAATTCACCATGAGTGTTTTACACCCGCTGAAAGCATCATTTATTTGCATGTCTGCGTCATTCACTCTCTCTCTCACACACACACACACACACACACACGCATAATGGGAATTTAATTTTTGGGTGAACGATTCCTTTAAGTGTCCACAAAGTTTTTGGTGCTATAAATACATGTTTATCTTTGCGGTTTCATCTCTGATAAAGGAACAGTTATGGGTGGCATTCAAGTCTCAGTAACGCCTGGTCGTTGTAGCTTAACCACAGCTTTTACAGTTGCTGTGAAAGGGAGAAAGTGAGAGAGCCAGAAAAACTGGGCCAGCAGTAGATATATGAGCACATGAAGGGAAGTCCAAAAGAAAAATCCCCACCCAGTTAAACCACAGGCCTTGTCAGCAACACATGACCTCATGGAAGCATTGCTTTGTTATCGCTCAAACATTCAAAGCAGCACATTCCCCTCCCCCTCAAACACACACACACACACACACACACACAAACAAACCGCCAAAGGGTGTCAAGTGACTGTTGAAACAGAAAATAAACAAAAGACATACATGGTCGCAATAAAGAAACGTTTAAATGGCAGACGCCTTTAACACTTATACATCGCATCAAATTCATCTCAAATGTTCTTCTGAAATTCATTAGGCTGCACAATATTGAAGGAAAATGCGATGACGCGTTAAATCAACATGCGATACGATAATGCTTTAAGTGTGTAAAATAAATTTTTAAACTGAAAATGAACCAACATACATGTTTCACATTATTTTTGTGAGAAGAACGCATCCCTACAACTCCTGAAAGTGAACAGCGGTGTAAAGTAAGTGTAATTTTACCCTCAGTGTAAAGCAGGGGGGTTTAGGGTTTCAGGCAGGCCTACATTAGGGTTATTTAACAACAGTAATTGAATAATCGCTAACACTTTACAATAAGGTTCATTAGTTAACATTAGTTAATGTATTAACTAACAATGAGCAATACATTTGTTGCAGTATTTATTAATCTTTGTTAATGTTAGTAAAAAAAAAAAAATACAGCATGTTGAAATTAATATTAACTAAGATTAATAAATGCTGTGGAAGTATTGTTCATTCTTAGTTCATGTTAACTAAGGTAGTTAACTAATGCTAACTAATGAACGTTGACCGAATAATCAAATGTATAAATAAAACACTAATAGTCTTCACTGAATGAATTAAATACTGATTCTTATTAAAGCTATAGAAGTTATTCAGCCAAGAGCAGTGAGTGCTTTTCTCTTTGTCTTTTGTTGTTGGATTAACATTAATGACACAGACGGCGGCAGGAATATTAGGCTGCTGTCACTTTAAGAGCTAATGCACGGATCCAATATACTGATACACATGCGTTTTATTTCTCAACTGTTTAGTCCAAGACACAACTGACTGTGTTTATGTGAATACTCACCAAGACGGGCATTTCCACATAATGTTGTGTGTATGTAAGCAACAGAAGAGAACTGAATTCGGGAGTACTTTGCTTATTGCATTTAATAACATTAAGCGTGTCACACGTATCATGTGTCCAGTAACAGTCCTAACAGTCCAGGTGTTGACCTAAAACTTGGACTTTTTGTAATCTTTTGGAGCATTAAAATCATATTGTATCGCAAGCCATATGTACGATATGTACATGTGTGATATTTTGATTTCGATATATTGTGCAGCCCTAATTAGGTGAATTAAAACTGACACAACCGAGTCAATGATTATCATACAGTAAGAAAATAAAGCTATAAAATAATAAATTTTTGGAACAAGCTTCCGTTTCATGTTAGATCGGCCTCGTCGTTCGATGTTTAAAACTGTATTTTCGTTTTCGGTCAAATTGCCTTTTGAATGGGAGTGAATGGGGCACGACTATGATAGCATCAAAATCGCTATTTTTAAAACACTAAGAAGGCTCGACACAACATGAAACTGTGCTGGAAGTATCACCAGGGGCTCTACACATGAACTCCAGCATTGAGAACATTGTTTGTGTACACAGAGTTTACTAAAAAGAAAGATTTTGAACAACTCACTGTGTTTCCGTCCGCCGGCATTTTATCAGTCAAAAATAGTCGATCTCCGAATGCAAATGACTCTGAATTTTAGTATTGCTTCTTATATGAGGATCCTTTTTCAAATACAAGGTCAATATTGATTTTCACTAACGACAAAACAACAAATTATCCGTGAATTTATATGGAACTGAGCTTTAGGAGCTTTCCATCTTTACTCTCCTCCCTGTTACGTTGCATTCGGAGATCGACTATTTTTGACTGTCATAATGCCGACGGACACAGAGACAGTGAGTTGTTCAAAATCTTTCTTTTCAGTAAACTCTGTGAACACAAACACTGTTCTCAATGCTGGAGTTCATGTGTAGAGCCTCTGGTGATATTCGAGCACAGTTTCATGTTGTGTCGAGCCTTCTTAGTGTTTTAAAAATAGCGATTTCGATGCCATCATAGTCGTGCTCCACTCACTCCCATTTAAAAGACATTTTGACCGAAAACGAAAATACGGTCAAACTTAAAAGTGGCGTTTCCATTCTAATTATGCTTTTAAATGAAAGTTTGCCTCGGGTAGATTAAGAAAAAGAACCTAGGTTGCATTTTGGCGAGAGTTATTCTTCTTGAAAAACACATTTTTATTCTTTTAGCTTTTGAATCGATTTTAAATTTTTTACATGTTACACTTTGAGTATATTATGTTGTGGTTGAACTTGTATTGTAAAGTACTTTGAGAGTTGTTTTGAGTTAATATTGTTGTGTAATGTTAATATTTGATGGCAGATAATCTGAGAACACTGAGATCTCTTGAAACTTTTGATCTGAGAAGCAACTGAGATGTTAAAGAGAATGTAATTTATGATCAATCACTCCTAAGTGCTGTTCTCTCTCGTCTCTCAAACAGAGCGGTGGTGCTGCATGCAGATTAATATTTCCATCAGCTCATTAGATGCTAGACGGGAATAGAGCGAGTCCAGGAATCCGATAAAAGCAGTGGTAGAAATATGTTGGGAGACGGTGGGAGACGCCCTTCACTCCCAAAGCACAACTGACCTAGAAAACCAGTGCTTATTATTGGTGTAAAAATGTTAACCCTCAATTTCCTGACTGTGTCTCGATATTAACCCTTTGCATACGCTAGTCATCTGTCTATTTCATAAGCGCAGACATGTTAATCAGGATAATGGATTGAACAAACCCTTAAAGCACTAAGTATAGAGTGCACCAGTCTGGTTTCGGAAGTAAAAATCCCATTCATTTTCTCCATAGAGGAATTGATTTTGAACGATAACCTTTTAAAACAGACCTACTGTGAGCTTACGAGGCTGTTAATCGATTGTATATACTTTTGTTACAGCCATTGGCCCGCATTAATTCAACCTGTTTTTCTAAATAATCATGCTCAAAAGTTCCTGGTGAAAAACTATATCAGCCATGATTCTGCAGGGAAATATCCACCAATCATCAGGTTAAAAAATTCCCATGATGCACTGCGAATTCAAGTCAGCTTCCTAACCCAAAAACGTGAAATATAGTTTCTACGTACATAATAAACATCCTTAAATCAATCATTTGATAAATCTACAACTTGTTTTGACAATTTATGTAATCTGCAATTCTTCATATACGTTCGCTCTTTCCCTCACTAAAGCTTTTACAGTAAGCTCACAGTCTTGTATCTTAATCTTTTTGTTCAGTTTTCAAATACTTCCATCTAAACAAAGTTTGCAATGCTGTGATTCACCTCGTATCATGGCTTATAACTCTTAAACGAAGACTCTTTAAAATCCCTAAGGGAAATACACTTCCAAAACCAAGGCTGTGGAATGTGAAAGGTCATATAGGTCTTTTTTTTTTTTTTTAGAAAACATCACTAAATATAACGCTTTAAAAGGCATAATTTTCCAGCTAATAGCCGTAGAGTTTCGCTTCTGTTATTAAGCCAATCATTTTGAAAGTCACAACTTAAAGGGAAATTAAAATGAAAATTAAGTCATCATTTACTCACCCTAGTAATGCAGTTCTTCCTTTTTCAGACCACATAAGGAGACATAAAAAAATAAATAAAAAAGGCATATAATGGCAGTGAATAGCGACCAGCATCAAGCTTTTAAAAAAAGTATCACATGCGCCACGTGCCGTATATATATTTGACGAAAATGAACGCACAGAAGACCAACGGCCAAGGTCAGGATTTTCGTTAAAGTCCCCCTGTGGTGAAAATCAAGTTTTTAATGTTGTTTATGTGTCTATGTGGTGTTTTTAATATGCTTTAAGACAAACCATGTGTAAATTCATAAGTCGACAGCATTGCTGAGTATTTTCTCCTTAAAAACACGCTTTGAAATCGCTGGTGTTTCTGACGTCACAAACTACCTTGTAACCAATCAGATCAACGTGTGATCGTCAACCAGTGGATCTCTGAGCTGAGTGAGTGAGTGGAGGCGGGGCTCATTTGCATATTCATAGAACTGCATGAGGCAAGGGTGTCGAGTTACATTCAAGCTATTTTAAAGCAAAGGAAAAAACGTTTAAATATGTCATTTCGGTGATCAAATATGCAGTTTTAATGGATAAAAATATTGACTACAGCAAGACTTTAAGTAATTAAATTTCAGTTTGTTTTTCACCAAACCCTATCGTTGGAATATACGCATGGGATAATTCTGTGATACGTTTGTGTCTTTTTTTAAAAGCTAATCACTGCCATTATATGGAGGAGCGCGAACCGGACAATTTGTTTTTAAATTTTCCTTTTATAGTCCAAAAAAATAATAATTAAAAAAAATGGCATACCGCATTAGGGTGAGTAAATTACTTATTTTTAATTTTAGGGAGAAATAACCCCTTTAAAGGTTTGGAAACCATGGCAACCACGTTATTCCAATAAACTTTTTGAATACAAGATTCTCATTCAAAACGGTATTTCAGACACGGAATATAGATACAGATCATTTGTTTTTACAGATGATGAGTTGTAAGTGCAACTCATGCAAAATGCAACACTTTCTAACTAACATGAACTAACAATGAGCAATACATTTGTTACAGTATCTATTAATCTGTGTTAATGTTAGATACAAAAAAAATTCAGCTGTTCATTGTTTGTTCATGTTAGTTCACAGTGCATTAACTAATGTTAACAAATACAACCTTTGATTTTAATAATGCATTAGTAAATGTTATAAATAAATGTTAAATATTTAATTATAAGTAAATAGATGCTGTTGCTAAGATTAATAAACACTGTTACAGTATTGTTCACTCTTAGTTCATGTTAACTAATGAACCTTATTGTAAAGTGTTACCAATGCAATAAACATGCAAATGAAAAGACATTATAGAAGAGGAACAGAACGTCTACCTCCGGTTTCACAGACAAAGTACATGAAAGCAGCATATCTTAAAATATATCAGTGCCATTGTTTTTCACAGCACAGCATGTTTATAAAAGCTGCTGTACTGAGGCCTAATCCTGGCTTAATCTAAGCCCTCGCTGTGAAACCAGTCTTACATTCAGATCGGAAAGGTTGACGTGTTTTCCACTGAATTTCTCTAAGCCCTTCTGAGCATGCTCAGTCCCGACCGCTGGCAACACGTCAGACTTCTCCCTTCTGCTGATGCCCACTCACACAAACACACACACACACACACTCACTTCCCCCTCAGGGTTCATTTCCATTCAGTCTAGTGAGCAGCCCAATCGATTCACAGTGTGGCCAGAAAACCCCCAGCATGCACAGCAGCCACGCCTCCCTGCAGACTCATATAGCCCAGTACGGTACAGCAAGCATGCACTTGTTTACTTTACCCGAGCACATTAGTCAAGCGCGCATGCATGCATCACACACACACACACACACACACACACACAGGATGACTGGTGACTCAGAGCGTGAACACCTTCTCTCCTGACCTCATAACCCCACGGCTGGCGTCTTAAAGGGGAAGTCTCTCCTTTCCATTCTGGGTCTAAAGTAGCCGAATGGAAATGCGGCTTTAGGTTAGTCATGAGGTTGACATTAGCGCTGTGATCGGTCCTCCTCCACAGCCAGAACACACACTAAACACAACACCAGTTTCCCCTTCAGCATCATTTAATATTAGGGCTGCATGATTCATCCAAATAAAACTGAAACTGCAATATGGCAGTATGTAATAGTGTGACTATCAAATCGCAAAGGCTGCAAGTTTAATTTGTCTTAAATACTTCATTTTTGAATTTTACAGTTAAATATTGCAATACTAATATTTCTTATTTTGTTTAATAATTTTATTTAATAATAATAGTAATCTTACAATAGAAATTTATCTGATTTTGTTTACTATTTTATTTCATAATAATAGTAATATTGCAATAGTAATTTATCTTATTTTGTTTACTATTTTATTTAATAATAATAAAAGATAAATTAGTAGTAGTAATAGTAGCATGTTTATTGTTGTTATTATATTCATATTGATATGTAATTGTTGGTAACCGCAAAGGCTAGAAGTGTAATTATATTTTTATATAGTACTTTATTTTTATTTTTTTTACAGTAAAATATTGTCATATTGATACATAATCACAACAATTATGGTGACATTTTTCTGATAAAAGTTGCATTTTAAATCACAATTGAACTGTATTAAATAAATAAGCTAACAAAAGAGGCCCTGTATAAGCTAAAGTTGCATTACTGGTATTCTTGTTGTATAATGAAAGTGTGCTGATAAATCTAGAGTCCTTGAGCCTGATTAAAGGCTCTTGTATTTCCACGCTCAATGCTTTGCTCTTTAACATGGAAGCGACGCCCTTCTGAAAAACGCTGTTTTAGATTATCAGTCCCAGACTAATTTTCCTGTGTCATGAGGACAGTGTGTTCAGAAGCATAAAGGCCGATGACCGGTAATCTGTGAACAGCTCTAACATCTCACACAAACCATCGAGATAAAGAACCGCACCTTTCCTCAGCAAAGCTCATTCACGTCAGTAATGTTCGTTCAGCATTTCCAGCATGTCAACAAGAGGCTGAATCAGCTGACAGCATGTGGACCAGATCTGAGATGAATACGCCTAAAGAGAGACATTCATCTGCTCAGTGCCAGTGAGATCAATGACCACACACACACACACACACACACAAACACTAAAGCAAGAGCATGTCAAATATTTATCTAGAACAATCACATTTGTGACCTGAAAGCAGAGCAGAACTGCATTCAGGACAGAGCTGGATGTGTAAACAGTAGAAGTCATTGAGCTCAATCTTACAAGTCATCCTGACGTTCAATTCTGTTGTTTTCCTTGCAAAACGAGATACTTCCTGGAGAATGATGATGTCATGAGCGAAACTGGCTTCAACAGAACCTATAAAACGATCATAAACTACAGTGATCCAAAGAAAACATTTAGTTTGAGAGATTATGGGCTGAATTTAAAAAAGGGAAAAATTTCAATATCAATATTCACTGTTTTTACTGTAGTTTTACTTCTTTCAAAAACAGTAAAAATTTCTATTCTGAACTTTGTGTTGTAAATTATTTGTTTTCAGTGTCTCATGTTAGAATTACCACGACAGGCATGAGAAAAATAACAATATTAATAAATAGTGAAATTATTTAAAAAAAAATGCCTTTCATGTTCACTTAACTAAAATCATAATCAAAATAAAACACTTATTAAAGAAAGTAGTATTTCATTTGTTTGATGTTATGTGACAATTCACTGACGGCAGAGCAATTATTGTATAATTTTAGTTAATATATAAAAATAGTTAAAATGTTAGTAGGCTATTTTGTTATTTTTTGTCATTTTCTAAAAATATGTCCATACAGTAATGTCTACAATCATAATTTTATCATTTCAGTATTAGTTTTTTAGCACAAACCAAATAACTAAATGGAAATGAGAATGGTTTCCATAGCAACTAACTGAAATAAAATATTTTTCTATACATTTCATTCCATTTTAGATGAAGTTTATTTTATTTTGAGTAACAAATGTTTTTTTATGCTCTTAAGTTTTAGTTAATTATGATAACCCTGCATCAGAGAACCGAGAACGTTAAGTTATTGAAATACTTACTTAATATTAAATGTTTAACAAAGGAAGAAAATATTTCATATCAAAGGGGTTCAGACTGAAAAGTTTGGCCTGAACAATCTCTCTCCTTCTCTCTCTCCTTCTCTCTCTCCTTCTCTCTCTCCTTCTCTCTCTCCTTCTCTCTCTCCTTCTCTCTCTCCCTCTCTGCCTCTCTCGCCCTCTCTCTCTCTCTCTCTCTCTCTCTCTCTCCCTCCCTCTCTCTCTCTCTCTCTCCCTCTCTCTCTCTCTCTCCCTCCCTCTCTCTCTCTGCAGGGCAGGAATAAACTCTGCTGATGCTTCATGGTGATAAAGAGGAAACGGGAAGTGAAAGTAAATAACGGCCTCAGTATCAGCAGAACATGACACGCAGTCGTTGGGATCTGGCACTGGTCCGGGATCAGGCCTGGATTTATGCATAGGCACGTCCAGGGGGGACCAAATATAATGGAGAGACATAGATGCAGCCGTTATACTGACGGAAAAACACGACATTCACTGGACAAAAACTTCCTAACGTCATTTGGGCTTGATTTTGGTAAAGTGTTAATAACCATATGCCACCATATCGATATCGCCTGATGTATGATCATTTTTAATGTTATCGTTATCGCCTGATAAGAAAATAAATAATGGATTATGTCCTCCAGCTGAGACACTTCAGATGCGCACTGTTCAACATTATGGGTTTAAACTGCTTGAAATATGATTGAAGAAGTAAAATACAGTTAAGTGCAACATGTGCGTTCACATTGGTTCTCCATGTACAGAGAACATTATAATTGTGTGTTTGGGACATGGATTTTAATGGTGAGACTTTTGTTTTTGTAATCAGGCTCTCAAAAAAGATATAAAAATTTGGATTTAGATTTATCGGCCAATATATCGGTTTATCGGCTTTCAAATATAAAGAATTATCGGTTATCGGTATCGGTAAAATGTTATAACCGGTGCATTCCTAAATATCAAATTTGACATCACAGTGTTTAATTATGATAACCCCCCACCTATAGTTCGAATTACAGGGGGTACTGGGGGGTACCCAAAGGGAAAGAAATATCAGTTTTGGGGGGGTCAGATAATTTTTTTGATATTGTGAAAAAATATAATTACAGTTACAATACAAGTCAACTCCTATTTTCACTGTAGGAACATTTTAATGTAAAGCGATTTCAGACACCCCTATTGTGGACCGTACCATTTTGGAGATAGAGAACGACTTCAACTTCTCAAGCAAGTGTCAACGCTGAATGACAAAACGCTAGTTTCATAAAGTATCATTCTTTTCAACATTCCTTATTTGTATATTCAAAAATATTTAAAATAATCTAATTTAATACAGTTATCATTTTTCAATGTAAATTATTTGATTTTATTGGTAACAGCCTAGTGTCTAATTATTTTAATTGAATATATTTATCAAATTTAAGAATTTGAAATGAAAGATGGAGCATACATTTAATAAAATTAGGGGAAAATGCCCTTTATAAAGGTACAAAAAATTATTCCGAGTTTTCAAACAGTGATGTAATGAAACATTGACAATTTAAGCTTGAAGAGAGTAAAGCCTCTGTTTAGGCTATTAAGGAAATGTAATTTTGCCAAAAGAAGAACTTTTATTTTAAATAAATGTTCATTTTAAATCAGCCTACTTCAGTGTGATATGTTACCATATTATCATGCTTAACACTAAGAATTTGAATAATTGTAATGTGATGATCAGATGCAGATATCTATATCAAAGAATATGGGTGGTTTGCGGGTGGATTATTTATTTTTAATAGTGGATTCGGGTGACTCAAAGTGCACCAGATTAATGAATTTATCTTTAAAATGTACAAAATTTTCTTGCCCCCCCGGACCCCCCCAGAGGTACCAAGCTCCACCAACAAAAAAATTTGGGAAACACATTAGGCTATATGATATCTACAAAAAAATACAAATTTAATCTTATTATTAAAATACATTATTATGATTTTACCACCTCCGCCTCATTTTGAGCCAGGGAAAACCCTGAAATAGGCAATAGGCTTCTTGTAAAGGCATTACTTTTACTAGTAATTAGAATGGTATTTCAGGGCACTTAACTTCTAACTTTTGGGAGTTGATCAAAACAGTTCTCTTTTGGATATATAATAACAATGAGATATTCTGTAGCCTAATGATTATCAGTTTGTCGCATGTTTAGACCTTGTATGTGTGTTGCACAACACATGTTGCACTTGGCGATCACGGTGGGGATTGATATGGTAGTGGACCATGATGGTCATAGAAGAAGTGAAGGGGCAGAACCCCCCAATTATGGTGGGGTAATTCACACTCTGCCCCCACCCCCATTTCCTCTAAAAGTAGCAGTTTTGGTCATACGGTGCCCGAAAATCACAGTATGAGGTAAATGGAGGTCTGAGCGACGCACTAACAGGAACAGAAAGCTCCCAGTTTAAGCAGATAAAAGTGAGGAGACTGAAGTCAGCTGATGCCTGCAGCTGTGCTGGGAACATCAATCTGAGGCTTGTTCTCTCTCTCTCTCTCTCGCTCGCCCTCCTACACGCCGCTGGTTTGTGAAAGTAGGCCATCTGCATCACAGCTCATGTCTGAGTCTCCTGGATCATGATCTGCTCTGTTTACATCAGCGCCGCATTGCTCAATCGCCAGTGGCAGCGCTGCTTATATAAAGCCCACGCACACTTACATGCTTTTCTCATTGTTGTTGTTGTTGTTGTTGTTGTTGTTTCTCTGAAGAGCTGAAAGTCCCCCTGATTCACAAGCACATGCGATGCAAAACCAACTCAATGTCTCTAAGAAACAAAGACTAATAAAGCTGCCTTTAAATCTATTCATTCCAGATTGAGCTGATAAACTACAAAATACACACACAGACATACATATATATGTGTGTGTGTGTGTGTGTGTGTGTGTGCGTGCATGCATATATATATATATACTTTTAAGTTAGATGCGATTAATCGATTTTTGATCAATGTAAATAAGGAAACTTTATCAGCAATTTCTCTCCAAATTCCAAATTAAACTTCCAAACGAAAAAGGCAAATAATCAAATGAAACGAAGCTCTTCTAATTTGTTAATAGTTATTAAAATAGAAAATATAATTTGGTCATACAATAACCAACGTAATATTTTTTCTTTTTATAATAAACAATTCGCCAATTTTCATTCACCGGATTATTAAAAAAATAAGCTTTAGCACATTTATTAAAATATATACAATAATCTCCGTAGTTTAGTCTCCGTAAAACTGCAGTCTGTAGTTTTTCCTCTCTGTCGCCATCTCTGTTCGAAATCTGCAATTGCAGTTATTCGCGGAATTATCAACTTTACGTGGGTTGTGCCTCGGCACGGCACAGCGCGGATGAATCCAGTGTTTAGAGGAGAACGTGCGGCTGTCAGTCGGTGTGGATCCTGGCATTCGCAATCACAGATTCTACTTTTGGGAAGTATGACCAACATAAGAATTTTCACCGGAAAATGTCGTCTGAACAAGTAACATCCACTTTTGTTCTGAGCAACTAAGGGAAAAAAAGCATTGCAGTAAATCACGCTGATTAAATCTAACGATCGCTTATCATATCACGTCAAACCGTGCAAATTATACTTTGTTCTCAAATTGTTAAAGCCACACCGCGGAACTTTTGCGGGCGCTAGGGGCGCTAGACCTGTAACTTTCACGTCTAGCGCCCCTAGAGGCCACAAGCGCCGCAGCACTGTCGCAAAAGTCTGCTCCATGAGTATATCAGAGCCTATGGTCACGTGATGGCCGTAAAGCGATACGTTCTCCAGGTCACATGACCTGGCCAACGACGGTCCGTCTTCTCCAAACTTACATAGGCGGTATTTCAAGAGGGCAGCCCCGCTCGGAGCATTAATAGTGTCAAACGCTGTATATTGGCCTGAGGAATCATTTAAAATAACTCGTATGCGTCAACTCTTTAGGTCACAAAGTCCGCGGTGTGGCTTTAATGTTAACAACATCAGCATTGCGTGACATTTATTGCCCTCCCGATATTATCCTTGTTTTCGCACGGGCCGGTTGCAGTCTCTTTTTTTCTGTAGCCACTCCGAAGTCTGAAGTCTTTTGCGTTTTACGACGGGTGAATCTCTAGTTGTCACTGGTGATTTTCATTTGAACCTTTCTGGATCCGCCATCAAATTGCTAAGTTTAATTATATCAAGTTCTGTGAGAAAAGGCTATAAATCTCCAACATCCTCACACTCATAGCCGACTAGCCGAGACTCTTCTTTATGTGGACAGATGTGACGTAATGACACAAAGACATGCTCGAATTTCCTGCGGAAATCCACCAGTACCACTGGAGTTAAAATCATTACAAGCTTACCGTTTTGAACCGAGCGAAGGCAAGCAGAGAGCTTTGAACACTGGCTGGTTATGTACTTGCTCAATTTATTTTGGATAATTTTAACCCAAAAAAGTGACGGACTGCAGCTTTAAATCATCCAGTCAATTAAATCCGTATTCTCTCTTCTAATGTGGAATTTGGACACAAATTAGATCAAATAAGATGATTTCTATCACATAAACATGAATTATGACATCAGTGCAAATACAGCTTCAGATTACAAAACACTTGATTTGAATACCAGAGGCAAATTAATATTATAAAACCGATAAATGAGCCGTGTTTGAAGCCAGACTGTTATAAAAACAGTAAGTCACTTGAGGCGGTGGGTTGTACCAAAGTTATGTGAGTATAATACTCTTTAAGCGTGGTAAAATCACTGTAACACACCGTGTCCTCCTGTGGCTTATGCTCTATTGAGAGTTGTAGTTCATTCAGCGTGAGCAATCCTGCTTTATCGAGACACAAACTCCGCTTTTGAGAGCTTCGATCAGTCTGTTGGTTTAGGTGGAAAGGCTCATGAATGCTTATATTGTTTCGTTCTCTTATCCAGGGTTGGCAGGTTGTACGGGATGAACAGGGTCATTGTGAAAGGCATTATTCAGCCATTCTCTGGCCTCAAATGTGCATATTTTCACGTTTACAGTCTGGGATTTAAAACTGCTGTTTTCAGCGTTGGCCTTCAACCGTTGCAATCGTGAGATTTTTACTGAAAGTTTAATAATAATAAAAAACAGCCCTAGCAACACCCTGGAAATCAGTGGAAAAAAAGCATCATTTTTTGCATTTATTTGATCAAAACTACAGTAAAAAAAAGTTTTCTATGTGAATATATAGTAAAATATAATTTATTCCTGTGATCAAAGCTGAATTTTCAGCATCATTACTCCAGTCTTCAGTGTCACATGATCCTTCAGAAATCATTCTAATATGATGATTTGATGCTCAAGAAACATTTATGATTATTATTAATGTTGAAAACAGTTGTGCTGCTTCATATTTTTGTGGGAACAGTGATGCATTTTATCTTTCAAGATTCTTTGATGAATAGAAAGCCGTGAGATTTTTACTGAAAGTTTAATGATAAAAAAACAACCCTAGCAACACTCTGGAAATCATTCAAAACATTGTAATGTTGCGAAACGGATTAGCAAATACTGCGATTTGTCAGGGTGAAAGCAACATCACGGCTGAGAGTCTCATAAAAATATAAAAATCTAGTTTTTGTACATGATGTGTCTGTCTAACAGCCTCAAATGCAGACGTTTAAAACACGGACATTCCCCCGTTCACTGGCGAGATGTGAAGTGAATTTCTCTAAAACTCTTCAAAGCAGACAAACGGTCACAGTGAAATGAGTCAGCTATGAATTTCTGGGCAGCTCGCCTCTCATGAGGTCACACTCACACACACACGCACACACACGCGCAGTGAGAGAGATTATGAAACCAAGCGCCGCCCCATGTGCATTTCATCATCTGACTCAAGTCTTGCAGGTGTTTTCCCAGGCTAAAACTATTTTTGCAATAACACAATGCAAAGGGTGTTTGAAATTCCCCTCGAAGCGAACGGATCCTCTCCCATCGACAGACGGAGCTTCCACTCTCAGGTCACACACACACATAACACATCTGAAAGAGAAAGAAAACACGCAAACGTCTCGATTGCTTCACAGTAAACTCACTCACTCACTTCTGCTTTTGTTCGCACACATCACATCTGATTTTCACTTCCACATTTGCATGAAAATGATGACATACTGGATAAAATATTAAATGTACATTTTTAAATATAAAAAATCTGACTAGTTTAATGTAGTGGTCCAGCGGATGTTCGTACTTTCAATCCTGTGAGTGCTTTGTCAAATCCAATTAAACCCAAATGACATCATCCTCCAGGGAGTGACATCATTTTGGTGGGAAAACAAAAGCCGATTTCAACATAATATTGTAGATTTGTAACTTTTAAAAAAAACAAAAAACTGCAACATACAATATTTGGGTAGTGTCATTATTAACTAAAACTATTAAAGGGGCATTCCACCCATAGGAACATTGTTTTTTATTGAAAGTGGGTCATATATGTAGTCGAAATGTAAAATAAATTTTGAATTTGGTGCCTTCGTGACCGAGGAAAGACAAAAAAATAACTTCAGGACGCATTTGTATGAAAGACAACAACTCCCACAATGCACCACATTGCACAGCTCCGCAAGCCACTCCCACTAATCCAGAACAGCGCATATCTGCCTATAAGAGAAATCACTCTTCCGTCTACAAGGCTAGCTACCACCAGAGCTTGAAATTCATTTCACACAAAATGTCTAGTTAGTTGGCGAACTCATTAGTGCATTACTCCTCGTTTTTATTATGAGATCACCGGCGCCACCGTTCGCCCTAACTCGAGCCAGTCTGGGCTCCTCATCCACGAGGTCTTCTGCCTCGGCTGCTCTTCGCTATAATGCGGCTTGTAAAGGTAGCCACAAACACCTGATTCAAGCATCAGACTTCTGAAATCCTCTTCTTCTATATCATATTGAGCACTCTCCTCCGCTATTGTCATAACTTTACATCTGTCTCCACAGCACCTGTTAGCTTAGCTTCAAACAAGATGGAGGATATTGCTTTCAGTTTCAGAGAGTAAAGTCCCGCCCACTGATCTGTAATAGGTCTGTAGCGTGAGCGGGTCCCGCCCCCTGGGAAAGATTGGAGAGATGAGGAACTAGTGCTTGTAGTCTCAACAGAAATCCCCCCCTCTTACACTTCCTCCTACAATGACGCAAAATGACGATTTTTGCGTCATTGTGGGAGGAAGTGTAAGAGGTAAATAACGGATTTCTCCCGTCTCAGGGGAAAATGAGAGAGTGTTGCACGACCATTCAACAGTATGACTGGGTTTCTAACAATGCAAAGCTTAATGCAAATGGGTGGAGTGTCCCTTTAAACGTTGTTTTTGTTTACTGAAAGAAAGCTCAAATAAAATATAAATAAAACATTAGAAATGTTTGCAACTAACTGAAATAAAATAAGTTTAAGCACTAAAATTGCTAAAACTGATAAATAAATTAGAAATAAATAGAGATACTAAAAAATATTGTGAGCGCTCTCACTGGCCGCATCACTATATGCTTTGTTTTATTTATTTATTTTTTAATCCCCTTTTTAATTCCCTATTTTCATTTTCTTAAAGACAACACACACGCAGAATGCCACCAAAACAGTAACTATACATACAAATAACCAAACTTTGTGAGCAGGACCATTGCACACGCGACATGCTTTGTTTGTATCTGCAGTGAATAAAGACACCTGGGAATTGTGCGCTTTACACAAACATTGCAAACATTCACAGGCACAAAAATAAAAGACATTCTCATCGCCAATGCAATATCTTCTGCTTCTTCTCACACCAAGGGACGTTTTTTACCACGCAAGACTCTCGTTCTTTGCAGAAACGCTTCACACACACACACATCCTCATCCGGCTCATAACTCAGCTGTTACTTGGCAACATGGTGCCAGTGGCCACATTTAGCCGGTTGCCATGACAACGGAATTACCAAACATGGATGGTGGAATGTGCCTTTGTACCGGTTCCCTTTGAGATCAGCACACGCTCACCGCAAGCAAATGGTGTTTGGCATCATCAACAATATAGTAGTAAAATATGATACAATCTTATTCAAGGTGGAAGTGTGTCTGACTCCTATATACACATAATATGTGACCCTGGATCACAAAGTCTCGAGTTGCACAGGTTTATTTGTGGCAATTGTATGGGTCAAAATGATAAATTTTTCTTTTATGCCAAAAATCATTAGGATATTAAGTAAAGATCATGTTCCATGAAGATATTTTGTAAATTTCCTACCGTAAATATATAAAACATTTATTTTTGTGAGTGAATGCAGCACAATCATGAACATAAATGGACAACTTTAAAGGAGATTTTCTCAATGTTTAGATTTATTTGCATCCTCAGATTCCAGATTTTCAATAGTTGTATCTCGGCCAAATATTGTCCTATCCTAACAAACCACTAGGGGTGTAACGATACCCTCATGAAACGATTCGATACATATCACGATACTGAACTCACGATACGATAGTATTGCAATACTCTAAGACATATGGTAAAAGTTGATTAGAATAGTTGATTAAAATGCTAAATTCGGTATTAAATTGTGGATGTAAATGAATAGGCTTGGACTTGGTGCTGGAAACCCAATGCACAGGACAATAGAGACACCAGAATAAACATGTTCATGATTCTGAAGCTGAAAATACAGAATTATTTTAGACGAATATGCTTCTATTCTGTCACTGACTAGATATATTCAAAATAATGTCACTTTTTACTGGTAACATCAGACATTTGGCATTATCAGGACCCACAAATATTCCCCCATTGCATTATTATACATTATATTCAACATTATATATAGTAGTTTAATGTAGCACTGACACTAAAACTCTGTAAACTTGATTTTTTTTCTCACACAGTAATTTTCATTTTGGGTGAACTATCCACGATATATATTGTCACTATCCACGATATATATTGTTGCATTTTTGTATTGCGATATATCGTGACACGATATATTGTTACACCCCCACAAACCATGCATCAATGGAAAGCTTACGGTTTATTCAGATTTCAGGTTATGTATAATCTCAATTTAAAAAATGTACCCATGTGACGTTTAACATTGTACTTGCATATAAATAACTAGTACCGTTCAAAAGTTTGCATGGGGTGGGTACGATTTTTTTAATGTTTTTCACAAGAAGTCTCTTCTGCTCGCCAAGGCTGCATTTATTTGATCAAAACTACAGTAAAAAATGATTACAATTTAAAATATCAGTTTTCTATGTGAATATACAGTAAAGTGTAATTTATTCCTGTGATCAAAGCTGAATTTTCAGCATCATTACTCCAGTCTTCAGTGTCACATGATCCTTCAGAAATCATTCTAATATGATGATTTGATGCTCAAGAAACATTTATGATTATTATTAATTTTAAAAACAGTTGTGCTGCTTCATATTTTTGTGGAAACAGTGATACATTTTATCTTTCAAGATTCTTTGATGAATAGAAAGTTCAAAAGAACAGCATTTATTTGAAATAGAATCTTTTGTTACATTATAAATGTCTTTACTGTCACGTTTGATCATTTTAATACATCCTTGCTGAATAAAAGCATTAATATCTTAAAGAAAAATTTTGAATAGTAGTTTTGGTATATACAGTATACACAAACACATTTAAAAAGTGGCTTTAAGCAATGTTTAATTTAACAAAATAGAAACTAGAAAAAGAAACCAAAAATACATAAATAAATGTGCATAAAAATGTATATACCTGAAAAAAAAGATAAAACCAAGACATGAAAATAGGACAATGGTCATTATTGGCGCTCATTATTCTAGGGCGAGTAGATGAAAACGAATTTGTATTTAAATTTGTATTCTTTTGTGAAGTATGTTTCTGGCCTAAAAGCAAGCTATAAATAATGTTTATTAAAATGAATAGGTGATTATCCAGACTCCCTCACTGCAGCAGTGATAAACACTTCAACACTTAATGTTGGGGAAACAATAGTTACTTTACATATAAGACACTTTCTGCCTTCCCAGCGGATCACGCTGTCAGTGTGTGTTCAAGAGTCGGGTAAAGTGCTCTGCTTTCAGCCCACGTCTTTCTGCTTACTTCAACACATCAATTATTCACATCTCGAAGCCTACCTTCACTCAGGGACTGTGGACTCGCTCCGTCTGTCAGACTACTCTAAATGAAATCATTACAGGCCCAGAACCCAGGAGAGACCAGCACTGATTCCCCACAAGAACGAACAAATGAAGCATTTCAGACGGAGCACGACGAGTACTTGACCAAGATTAACCGGACATGATCAGAACGAGTCACAAATGAGGATCCTCATGAGATCCGAATGTTGCCTGTGTGATCTTACATTCAGAGAATCAACATGAGGTTATTAGGTAAAGCTCACAAAACCAGTCAATAACAAGTCTGACTCATATTTCATCTGAAAATTTGTGCTGTCAAATCGATTAATTGCGATTAATCGCATCTAACATAAAAGTTTGTGTTAAAAGACTATATATATATATATATATATATATATATATATAGTCTGTGTGTGTGCGCGCATCTATAGCCTACACACATTATATATTTGCAATGTTTTATGTTAGATGCAATTAATCACGATTAATCGTTTGACAGCACTACTAAAAATCAAACGAAATAAGAATCCTCTAAGAAAATGAAGAGTATTTTACATTGTTTGCACATTATTCTCATTACTGCAAGGCTCATATTGTATATGCATATGTATATGTTGTGTTGCCTTTAATTAATACTGTTTTGAACTTATATAGCAACTTTTAAAGTAATACTTATTGCAATACAGTAAAAAATAAAATGCTGCATTACAGTAAACATATAGTCCAATCAGAATCAGTGTTGTTATTGTTAAAATTAAAATGAGTTTTCATTAATTGAAATAAAGCTGAGATAAAATACAATATAAATATTAGATAAAAAGTACTAAAGCTAAACCTGAAATAAAAGATCAACAGAATTATTTAAAAAGAAACAAAAACTACTAAAAATGACAAATCATACAACAAATAACAAAAACCTTAATTACTAAATTGAGCTAAATATTAAAATACTAACTTAAACAAATTCCGTAAATATAAAATAAAAGCTAATTAAAAATATTATACTATAATACCCAAATTACACTGATGAGTGTAAAAATAAAAAATAAAAATAAATAAAAATAAGACATCTGGATGCATTACGGTAATGACATTTCCAGGAGAAAATTTGCTTAATTTTCATAAAAAAAGATTTCAATGCAAAAACCCAATGGCTTTCTTTTGATTTCAGGACGAAATACGACCTGGCATGTTTTCTTAAGTTCATGTTTTCATCAAAAGACATTCTAATCTCAAAGAAAGAATATCCTCGTAAGTAACTTGGATCTGTGCAAATGTAAAGGAACAGTCAGAAAGTGACTATGCATGAAAAGCCATGTGAATATTGCCAAATTCTTGTCAGCAATTTTTTTCCAATATCAATAACATAAAAAAAAAAAAGGCAAAGAACATTGACAAAATATGAATTCTAACAATCTTACTAAATAATTCAGATCAGTTCCGTTTGGCTTTACTCTGGTTATTCAGACGTATTTAATGTTCAAAATGGCCACAAGATATAGTATGAAGTTAACAGACTGTAAATGTGCTCATGATGCTGAATTTTCATCGAACATAACAGAAAACCCCAGCCATTATGATCTCAGAAACAACAGATGAGGAGGAGGCCTCGTCTCTGCCTCAACGACTAACAAGACGCTCTGATGGACGAAAGATACTTCAGAACGCAGTTTAAATCAATATCAATCGAGTTTGCCTCCCTGCAAAGTTCAGGCACTTCCTTCACGAAACTAAAGTTGTCTCCTCTGGCTTAATGTAATTGCTCATAAGAGGACCACAGGGCTTTAAGAGGGGAAGTTGAGGAGTGCATGACGGAAGATTGCCAGGTCTACACTTCAGGCACATGTATCCTGTTACAACAGCAAGAGATTTACAAACAGGCCTGTTTTAACTGAATTTGGCCAGGTCATTTTCTGTGCATTAGATTAGTGCAAATCAGTAGCTCAGATGTACTTCCTCCATATTATAACAGCATGCTTAGGAGAACATGCATGCAATCATTGAGAAGTTGATAATAATAACGGCGTACATTTAGATTTCACTGATATGCTGAATGAATTCACAGCAGAAATACTGGCTGAGCAGGTGCTTTTGTTGCAAATATATGTTTTATTTAATTTCAGTAAAGGATTGGATAGTGCATGCTGGCATGCTGTAAATGTCTCCGTCCCAAAACCTAGGCAGCTTTTTAATCAAAAACATTTGCTGATAAAGCAATCCCACAATGCACTGCAAAAAATAAAAATAACTAAAGATGGTGAACAGCGTGAGAAAGTATAGGCCCATATAAAAATTGCTTGATGCAATTAAAAAGTTTTCCACTCAATATTTTAGGGCTTTGTTTTTTTTAGTTTCAATCTGCTGATTATTTTTTCAGATAATCTAATGATTATTTGAGGTTTAAAATCTGAGGTTTAAAGAGTCAAACAGAAACATACAGACCTAAGTTGTACATTTAATTTAAAATGTTCGTGCTGAAAGCAAGTTTATGACCTCAAAATAAAATCAGCGATCCAACTGCGACTGATTTTATGTGCTTATTTCTGCATGTTTTGGACCACAAAGAGAGATAAGCTGTTTGGAGAGTTGCCTGCTGTCCTTCAGCCTAAACACAATTATATATCAAAGGATTCTCATTTATGAAGAACCTTCGGGTAAAATGTTTTAAAACATTTCTGTAACGCCACTAAAAAGCACAGTAAACTGGTTTTGTAATGCAATGGTTTGAGAAACTGTTATAGACAACAATACTGCAAGTACATGATGAAATATGCTAGAAATGACAAGCTAACCAAACACGCAATAAATTTTGTATGATTAATCATTGCTGCAATGTGTTTAGGCAAGCCATGCATTGTTAACATGAAATTAAAAGGAATACATTTCCTAATACATGTTCCTGGTCTAGATGTGAATGATTCATCATCAGTGCATGTTATTCCAAATAACAAAATGCTTGCCTTATCGAACTGCAATGAACTTTACGCAATTAATGCAATGCCCTCTATTTTAAAATCATGCAATATGCTGCATAACAGGAGAAAAATGAGTTGCAAACGCCGTTTCATGTTCATCAGCTTCAACATTCATCGCTCTGAATGAAGGACACACAGTTAGAGAAGCATCAATGCTGTAATGTTGAAGTGGCCGCAGCTGTTGAAAGGTCAAATCTCAGTAACAGTCAGATGTGCTCAAGTGACCTCAAGGTCAAAGAGTGGGCCACTGCGAGAGCCATCCCTTGATCTCGCTGAATAAAGCAGATATCTGTGGAGATAAGCATGAGCTTTCCAAGCAGCTTTAGAAGTGTGTGAGAGAGAGGAACAGATCTGTGCATCTCTGTGGGTTGGCTTTCTCTATACTTATATAAGGCCATGACCCTTCAAGATGGAATCAATCGCTCAAAATGCATCAAAGATGATGAAATCCCTTGTGAAAAAGAGGTACACTAAAGCATACTTGCAGAAAAAGCACTTATGGAAAAAATATACTTTAAAAGAATGTAATGTTCTCGGACACTTAACTGCATGCTATTTGCACAGTGAAAATAGTGCATTATAGTTTATATTAAATGCAATTAGTTGAACTTAAGAGTGCTTTTTGACCTACTTAAGTAGGACTGATAAAGTCTTAGAAACATGGTTAAAGTTTACTTAAAGTGTTTTTAAATATATAAAGATATTGATATTTACTATATCTAAAATACATTAACATTAATAGATTACGGCCTGGTTTCACAGACAGGGCTTAGATTAAGCCAGGATTAGGATTTAGCTCAATTTAAGTAGCTTTTATAAACATGCCTTAGAAAAAAAAAACATTACTGGTGTGCATCTTGAGACAAAACAATTACACTGATATTTTTTAAGATATGAAGTTGCTTTCAGTTAAAACATGCATTTTAATCTGAGACTAGACAAGTTGTACACAAGAGTACATTAAAAAGTACTTAGAAATCATGTATTTAAATTCAGTTCGTGCTTAAGTATATTTTTTAATATTCTCAGACACTTAAATGCATGTTATTTCCAATTTAATGAAAATGTGTTGTATGATAATATATATTTTTTTTATATATTAAAAGCAATTAGTTAAAATTTATTATACCACTTAAGTAGGACTTAAGTACATCTTTATATGTAATTTCATAATTTTATTTTCCTTTAAGTATAAGTGTATTTAAATGTATAATACATCAAGAATGATGAAGCTGAAATTTTGTAAATTTAAAATATATTAACAGTAAATGTAATATTAAATAACACTGCAGGTAAATTATAATCAAGTGCTTTATTATTATAGTCAACACATCAAAATAAGTGTACCTCAAAGCACTACAAAAGATGATTAAAACAATGATTTACTTTATACTAATACTTTAAAGTGAAACTACATGTTACATGTACTTACAGTAGAAATAACAGTAAATTATGCATAATTACATGCTAAACCAAACCCTGCTATTCCTAATCCAACAAGTACATGTTGTTAATTAATATCACTCAGCATCTAAATGTATAATTGCATTGTAACAAGGACACCTTAAAATAAAGCGTTACTCTTAAGTGTTAAGAAACAAGTGTAGTCCATTAAAGTGGCATTTTATTTAATATTATATTATCTGCAAGTACAGTTTTTTACACTAAAACACTAGTACACTAAAAGCGCACTTCTTTTTCACAAGGGGTACATTCCTATTTCCGTTTTAAAGCAAAAACATACAGAAAGTTAATGTGCTGCACACAAAAGCATGTAATTCTAAAGGTAAAACACAAGGGTGGAATCCATTTTCAGGCTTAGTTTGAACAGCGAAAGGCTTTTCATGCAAGACACCTGAGATCGGCTTTAGTGCTTTTAAAAGGCGGAATTTTATCCTTCCTTTGGGAACAGCTTTCATGTCTTTTGTATGTCTTAAAATGCTGTCTTGATATATTTGGGATAGAATCCGGTTTTAAGTATATTCTGCTATCTTGAATCAGAGGCCGAATCAGCCCTGTGCACGAAATACAGCTGTTTTCTGAAAGCATTGCATAAAGGGTTAACATGTATGTGTGCATCGATCAGCAGCCCAACAATGGCCAGATCCTCCACACAGCGCCGCATTCATGCGCTAACAGATCCTCCATTCATGCATTCAGCAGTGTTGTGTGTCTCTGATCGCTCAGGCCCAACAGCAGCGATGGAGAGCTGCAATCCGACACTAGACAGTGGCTATCACATGATCCCGTCCCTTTAAGAGACAGAGAGACCTCATTGTGGATGCCAACTTTATCCTTCTGCTGCTTTGAGAAGGAAAAAAACCCCACTCAAATCATCTTCCCAGAAACAAATCCAGAGTTTCTGCCTTTCTGTCATCTCGCACTCCCAGAACAGCTCATGGAAAGTTCAAACAAACATTTGGAACAGATACTGAAACTAGATTTTTACTGTGTTTGTTTCTGAAGAAAATGTCAAAACTGGGTTGTGGTGGGTGGTTGCTATGGCTTTGCTAAGCTATTTTAAAGGGTTTTAGCATTTTTTATGTAGTTTCTAGTGTTGTGAGTGGTTGCCAGGGTGTTGCTATGTGGTTGCTAACGTATTCTGAGGAGTTTTAATATGTTTCTATGTAGCTCCTAGGCTGTGGTGGGTGGTTGCCAAGGCATTGCTAATGCAGTTGCAAAGGTGTTCTGAGGTTTTAACATGTTATGTACTGTAGTTTCGTGGGTGGTTGCCAAGGTGTTGCTATGTGGTGCTAATATGTTCTGAGGGGGTTTAGCAGGTTTCTATGCAGTTTTTAAAAACTTGTGAGTTGTTGCCAGGGTGTTGCTATGTGGTTGCTAATGTATTCTGAGGGGTTTTTACCATGCTTCTATGTAGTTTCTAGGCTGGGTGTTGTATGTGGTTGCCAAGGTGTTGCTATGCAGTTGCTAAGATGTTCTGAGGGGTTGTAGCATGTTTCTTTGCTGTTTCTAAAGTGTTATAGTTGTTGCCAGGGATTTGCTATGTGGTTGCTAATGTATTCTGAGGGGTTTTACCATGTTTATGTAGTTTCCAGGCCGGGTGTTGTATGTGGTTGCCAAGGTGTTGCTATGCAGTTTGCTAAGATGTTCTGAGGGGTTGTAGCATGTTTCTTTGCAGTTTCAAAAGTGTTGTGAGTTGTTGCCAGGGTGTTGCTATGTGGTTGCTAATGTACTCTGAGGGGGTGGTTTACTATGTTTCTATGTAGTTTCTACACTGTAAAAAGTTATTGTTTGTTTAACGTAAAAAAGTAGGTTACAAATGTCGAGTTGATTGGAATAAAAAATTGAGTTAATACAATGGAAATTGGTTTCATAAATCGAAACTCAAAATATTATGTTATCCAAACCACATTAATTATCTAAGTTGATTTGACAAAAGATAAAAAGTTTATTTTTTAACAGCGTAGAGTTCATGTCGCAGTTCTACTGTAATAATAATAGTGATTAGCTCTTCCTGTCTGGAGTGTTTTCTAAACGCCTCGTAATGGCCGCCACAGTCGCTGCAGGCTTCAGTTCCCCTGATATATTATTTACATCTCCCCCCCCCCCGGAGAATCAGGGCATGAGGAAACAGGAGCTTAGCTTGGACCCTCAGCTCCTCTGGGATAAAAATACAGTACGACTGTAACAAAGGGAAAACGGGGAGTCCCGCCTCGCCATTAATCCCTTCTGACACTCTCCTGAGGCCAGGGGTTTGTTACAACTCAATGCTGCACCTACTAGCAAAACAACGAGCTGTCTCGGGATTTCAAAAGCCGATGAGACAGGAAGGCGGTTAGTAAAGAAAAAGAGAAAGGAGGGAGACAAAGACGAGTGTTTATTTAACATGTTGTTTACCTCTTCTTTTACAAAAACGTAACGACAGAAAGGAAGGGAAGAAGAAAAGCAGGAGTTCCTGCCAAGATGTGTCAGATAAACCTGACAAGCGTTGACAGAGAACAGCGCTCGAGTTTTATATAATCTCCTTCACTTTGAGGAGGAAGAAAAACATCTATGCCTTTAATGTTTTCGCTTAAGGCCTCGTCCCCGTGTGGAGAAGTCGTTTAATCTGCCGCTGAACTTTGAGACTCGGATATGTAATGATCTGTCGGGGTGGATAAGCGTCAACAATGCAGTGACTCGAAGGGGGGAATGATTTTAGGAGCCGATTTAAAGCGGTGATTGTGAATGGCATTCCTGCAGAGCGAACCCAGGCGGGACACGTCGTGTATGCGTGTGTGTGTGTGTTTACCACAGATACTCTTTCAGCCAATCAGCATGTCAAGGTTTCTGAAACGCGACTCTGACCTTCAAAGCATGTGGCTCCTAGTTGACCTGAACCGACTGAGCCGTGCTTTTTAAAGGATTAGTTCACTTCAGAATTAAAATATCCTGATAATTGACTCATCGTCATCCAATATGTTCATGTCTTTCTTTCTACAGTCGGAAAGAAATGAAGGGTTTTGAGGAACACAAAACGTAATGACGTAGGCGGAAGTACCGACCCGGTGTTTACAAAGTAAACGTGTCAAACGCCATTTACAAAAAAATAATAAATAAATAAAAAAAGGTAAAACAACAATGTTGGAGGATTTAGAAGTTGGAGGAGAAAATGATTGAGTTTTTCGCACAACACTACATTTTAGAACCGGAACAAGCGTGACCTTTCAACGGGATTACGCAATGTGTGGCGCTTCGCAGAGCTAGTGCAAGATGAGCATTTGTGTTTAAAAGTATATACATTTTTATTTTTTATTTTTTTAGAAATGACAGATGGTTTGTCTAGATAAGACTCTTATTCCTCGGCTGGGATCGTTGCAGGGGTTTTCAGTGCTGTATTTTCAGATGGGTAAATAAATCTATTTTCGGAATCCTGAATATTTTCTCTAAAAATCCAGTTATAACACAAGAGCACAAAGCAGTGAAACTCAAAGGCATTTGATCCCGACAGTGAATTCCCGTGTCGGATCAGATGGCACAGCTGTTAGCACTCCAAGCACGTACACCTCTCTTTATTTTTAGGAAGTGCCAAGGATTTTTCCCCCTCCCCGCTCTGTATTTTTTGCAAGGCATGACACAGGGCTTAAGACTGCTTTGGTAATTAAACCCCCTGCAACACGCCACCATTATTATTAGCAAGACTGTGACTCGGTTTACATTTCCTCAGCGCCTGCTGGCATGACAGAGCCCAGCTTTTCTCCTCGGTTGCACCATAATGCATTTCAGGCTAAATGCTCTCTCTCTCTCTCACACACACACACACATACATACATACACACACACACACAGTTGGCACTGTGGCGACACATAGCAATGAGTTTCTGATTATCTGTGTTTTGAAATGTGTGCATTGTGCAAATAGCTTATATGCACATGTATGCAGAACTAAAACACATGCTTTGCCCAATCATTCACATGCAGGGTTTAACCGTCACTCTTCAATTACTCAGTGCATGTTCCTGCAATGCAAACACACAAAAGGTTTTTATAAATCGGAGTTGCTTCACTTGTAAAGTAATGACATCTCGAAGGTCATTTGGCAGACATCACCTGTAATCACGTCAGTCGACATGTTTTGTTGGTGAACTAGTGAACGGCATCAGGACTGGAGAGACTGGGAGGTTAACTGGGATGCTGGAGCAACAGCGCCCCCTGTTGAAGCTATTACACACTCACATTCATTCAGCACACTAATGTTGTGCAGCTGGAACAATCAACAGCTGTGTGTTTTTTTTGTTGAAGAGTTTCAAAATAACATATGTTGGAGGAGCAGAAATTGATTGAACTTAATTTCACATATTTCTCTGTCAGTCGCTTTGTAAACAAATGTGCTAGGGATTAAGTATTGATTATTACCCATTTATATATATATATATATATATATATATATACATATACATATATAAATATACATACATAAATATACACACACATAAATATACACACACACACAGATATATATATATATATATATATATATATTATATAAAAGAAAGTATAATATATATGTAACATTTTTATTAATAATATATTTTATTATTAATATATTTTATTAATTGTATATTTATGAATAATGTGTAATTTATAAATATACTCTAAATAATAATATTAAATATTTAATAATAAATATACATAATACCAATAAAACATTAATATAAATAAATATATAAATATTTCAATTAATGAATTAAAGCATGTGTACACTGATAAACGTTGCATTACCTAAAAAAAAAAAATATATAATATATATATATATATATATATATATATATATATATATTATATATATATATATATACTGTATTTTTTTTTTTTTTTTTTTTTAAAGAATACCATATAAAATATATACAGCATAAATATAAAACAAAAGTATTCAAAGAATACCATGGTATTACCACCAAAATGTCATGATAGTACTATGATAGTTTTTGGTATTTTTGTTAGAGAAGGAACAGTGATGTTCATATGTGTTGCTCAGTTGTTTATTTACAGGGAAAAGGCCGTCAGACACTTCAGCTGCATTTTATTAAGATAAATCTGATGATCTCACGTCACGTTTCAGTGCCAGAATCAAGCTTTCTCCATTGGCCACAGTATCATTCACACACAACCACACAAATCAGCCTCAAACTCCCTCTCATAGCACTGACTTATAAACTTCAATGCATAGTTCAACCAAAAATAAACATTGTCATAATTTACACATCAGGTCAAAAAGCCACAGAACACGGCGAATACTGAAGGAGTTAGTAGATAGCTCAAAAAAACCTCTTACATCTATAAACTACATCTAAAATCTAAAAATACTTGATTTATTTATTCATTTGTTATGACACCGATGACTATGTGAATCAAAAAAAGTATTTTTTGTAAGATATCTACTTGTTCTTCCTGTCGAACTTTGACATAATTTACACACCCTCATGTCAGGCAGATAAAAAACAAGATATTTAGTAAATCTGTAAAGTGTTCACATTAAAATGTATGCACAACTTTAACTCGTAACTAAGACAGAATTGTATTTAGGACGCACTATCCCTTTAAGTCCAAAATCAAATCAGCAGCTTCCCTCTTAACACACTTTTCCCGTCTTATAAAAGCAAGGGAGGGGAGCAGTTTTGCTATGAGTGCATGAGTTCATGGAAAATACACCGTCTGTCATTATATTTTTATTCGACGGTTCTTGGCCCCGGTTACATTTTCATATTGTATTTTCTCTCTTAGAGAAGTATTTTCCAGTTCCTGTCTCTTGGCAGCTCCGAGCTCCAGACTACACCTTCCAAACACAGTAAAAAAGAAAGAAAGAAAGAAACCAGCTGCAGACTTGGATAAAAATAATTAGGCCTGTATTTGTCTTCCAGCAGGGAAGCTTCCAAACGACCAAACCCTTTCCTCCCCTGTGGTCATTAAAGCTCTCCGGAGCTGGACTGCGTTCAACTGAGATCATAGGCTCATGTATTCAGGAATAATATAAAGTCTGGTACGCTTTACACTGGCTAAGAAATGAGCATGCAAATGAAAAGTGACCTGAAATACGGTAGATCACCTGTATGGTTCTCAGTGTGATTCACGCTATTCTGTAATGAGTATAACACCCTATGAAATCATCACATCTTGTTACAGTAAACTTTTAGTACCAAAAGAGACCATCAACATTTCAAAGACAAAGTCACACATGAAAACCGCCAACAAAAACATGGCAAACATCAATTGATTTCTGTGAGCTACACGAGATTGTTAATCGGTGGAATGTGCTTTTGTTGAAGCCAGCAGCCGCATTATTTCAACTTATTTTTTAAATGATCATGTTCAGCAGCAGATTCAGAATTCCTGTTGAAAAAAACAAACATTACCCATAATTCTGCAAAGAAATAGCCACCAATCAGAGAACGTGACTAGCAAAGCGCGGCAAAAGAGCTCCGCCCACTACCATGAAGCACTGCAAATGACATAATCGACTCCCTATACTCAAACTATTTAAATAATTTTTATGCACAATATGCATATTTTGCGATAGATATATAAATTATATTGGCTTTTAAATAAAAATATTTTACGTTTTTTTTAATAAATAATAAAATTATCATGGCTATACAGCGCAAATGACACAATAAGGAGCAGAAAGGGATCAAAACAACAAAAGAATAAAGAAACTATTATACATCATTACAACCCCAAAAGGAAAAACACAGAGTTAATTTAACTTTATGGAATTTTTACAAGATGGTGTAAAATTATGCAGAAATATGCAAAACCTAATTTCAGTCAACTCAATTTTAATAGGCTAATACCTGGAGTTTTGAGTTTTGCTTTTGTAGGTTATCTAACACAAAACTCCAGGTATTAGCCTATTAAAATTGAGTTGACAGAAAAATTTGGTTTTGCATATTTTTGCATAAGCCTATTGCATATTTGTTTTGAGTAGGCTAATGCATGTAAAATATTGCATAGTTTAAAGAATGTTTTTTCTTTTTCTGCCATGTCTGATGTTATTCTAGAAAATAAAATTTAAAAAAATTATTTAAACTATGCAATATTTTACATGCATTAGCCTACTCAAAACAAATTAAAAGTATACAGTTCTGAATGTGTATTTCTAGTTCGTTTGTTACTACAGGCTTTAAAACACTTTCAAAGATCTGATGCCACTAACCTGGTAAACTTCGGCAAATCCAGTAATCCTCTATACGCGCTTATTGTGTCATCCGGGTAAAGACGACTTTGTTGCTTGATAATATTACATCTGCTGATCAAATCCTACCATGTGCAGATTCATTAGTTTAGTTACTATTTGCGCAACTACTTCCGCGTTTTACACAATGCGGCTCGCGCCTTTCCGGTAACCGCGTTCACGTGGAACGTCTTTTTGCGTTCCGGTTTCACTGCTGCTTTTCCGTTGTTTTTCCAAGTTAGCACGAGCTAGATGCACTAGGTTTTAAAAACGCGTCACTCAAACTAAAATAAGTTAATAAAAAAAAGTAGTAATAATAAGAATGGCATAGAACACCGAAACCTTTTAATTTAGCGATGTTAAACACCGTCAGCGCCAATTTCATGATATGGCAAAGAACAATTTCAAAATAGTTTTGAGGTTCATGCTTTCTAAATTCTAATGATAGACCTACCTAATTTATGATGACTAAAATGTAACAGAAAAAAAAAAAACAGTAAAAAAAGTTTTTCAGAGACTACTTTGTGGTTTTAAAAAGCACGCTCAGTGTTCGGTAAATAGCCTATGTAGACTGTCCACTTACAAATATCACTTGTGGCTTATGCTTGCATTACATCACTCAAGGGCAGCATTTGGGACAGAGCCAATGAGTCGTTCGATTACACTGTCAAACTTCATTCTTCGTAAGCCAATTATGCTAGCGAACAACCACAGTGATAATACAGTACAGATTTAAGTTTAAGAAAGATTGCATCAGTCTGAATATCCATTCCCTTGACTCGGCCTCACCGTCTTTCTGCATGTTTGGAGATTTCAGTCGTTCCCACATGCACTTATCTCCTTGCTTGGTTCCTTGTATTGCTGTAGTCTAGCTCAGAGCGCTTAAGGTAGAATAGGCAATTTTCGTAGAGGCTAGCATTAGCGAGTTAGCTTTGAAAGCATAAGATCCCACCCTCCCCTGAGAGTCTTGAAAGCCATGCCTCCTTCAAAATACATGAACGCGTGCAGCAGGAGAGACTGCGTTAAACTACCTCATGTCTCAAAGCACATAATATTACAATAATAATGAACATAAACAACTGTAAGAGCTCTGATCTGTACCACCTGACTGCTGCCATTGAAACGTATAAAGTCACGAACCACTCTGAGTATAACGTCACGGGTTTCCATCTATTCTTTATTGGATTGATGGTTCCATGAAGAACCTTTAACATTCATGGAAACCAATGCACAAAAGCTTTTTTATAGTGGAAAAAGATTATTATTTTTAAAGAATGTAGGTCCAAAAATCAAACCAAAACTCAAAAAAAGCGAATTCAAAATATTAATAAAGGCTGTAATAGTATATAAATATTGGACCAAAATTTTTTTTTTTATGGCAATAAAATTAGTTGTGAATGTAATTGCATAACTACATGAGAAATTAATATTTATCATGTTCAAACCTCCCAACATTACCTTGACGTGTTCATCTGCGAAACATTTGAGGCTTGTAGAGTAAAATTAGGTGTCAGTGTGGTGACATTACCAATGACTTTAGGTTTGACACTGAATGAGTGTGATAAATGCTCTCTGAATAGTGAGTCTTCTTCCAGCTGAGCCGAAGCCACTGGCAGTCTCCATTTATAAACCCGACAACCACGTTATTCCTGGAAAATCTGAGCGGAGTTGGACGGAAAGGACAGAAGCTGGATTTATTTCCCTTCTACTGTTTCTTCCAGCGAACAGTTCAGTGATCCGCAAGTGCCAGATTCCAGGTTATAATGACGGGTTCAAACCCAAAACACATAGATCAGCTCACAGGCAGAGAGAAAACTCAAACTCCAGCCCATCATAACTTCCACCGGCGCTCAGCTTCTCATCACAGACGCTGTGTCAGATTTATGTTCAGTATTTCAGCAGGGAATTGTCATGTCCAACCATCTGTGCTTAGACTAAACCACACAAGTCGTTTCATCCAGTTTAAGATAATAGTTTACAGTGAGAGAGAATGCAGATTATTCTGCCACATCTCTATTGTATCATTTTTAAAGCAACTGCATGCATTTAAAAGTTAAAATCTCATCTTTGCAATTGTGCATTTACACATTTACCTTTTAATTGCTATAATGCTTTTTTTTTCACAGCACTTTTAATCCAAACTGATTTAAGAAAGTCAAACACCTGGTAAAACAACAGTCAAATAGTGAATCAAGAAAATTATTTGCTTATATTACTTCGGTTAATTCGTCTCAAACTTAAATAGGAGTGTAGTGCATTGCATTGTGGGATAATGAATGCTGTTTCATACCACATATTTTGGATAATGTATAGTACTTATGGGTATTCATACATAAAAATTGTAAACTATGCACATAATATAGGTTATAATGCAGACTTTGTAAGAGTAGTATTATAGTATACCGTGACAAACATAGGTGTTGTTGACCAATGTTAAAAAACAAAACTGCATTCATTTTGCTGAAGAATATTTCGGTTGTGCTTCGAATATGAATATGACTCTTCACAAAGATAATGCTTTACAGTGAACTCTGTTATAGATACGCATGACAGTTTATCTGTTCAATAAAACACCTTACTAACCCGTTGAGTAATAAAAACACCATCTCGCTTTTACATTTCAAGTCCCTCAGTTCTTCATCTCTGAAAAGCCAAGCTGATGTTGATTCTTGTTTTATTACGAGCTCTGTCTCGTTCTCTCGTTGCCAGAAGACTCTGTTCAGCGTTTGATTCAAACGGTCATTCCCTAGCCTAACTCCATGTCAACCTCACTGTGACAACTAACCCCTGCCACTCACACACACACTCACTCAACTAACCCCTGCCACTCTCACACACACACACTCAACTAACCCCTGCCACTCACACACACACTCACTCAACTAACCCCTGCCACTCACACACACTCACTCAACTAACCCCTTCCACTCACACACACACACACTCAACTAACCCCTGCCACTCACACACAAACACACACACACAACTAACCCCTGCCACTCTCACACACTCAACTAACCCCTGCCACTCACACACACTCACTCAACTAACCCCTGCCACTCACACACACACTCAACTAACCCCTGCCACTCACACACACACTCACTCAACTAACCCCTGCCACTCTCACACACACACACTCAACTAACCCCTGCCACTCACACACACTCACTCAACTAACCCCTTCCACTCACACACACTCAACTAACCCCTGCCACTCACACACACTCAACTAACCCCTGCCACTCACACACAAACACACACACACAACTAACCCCTGCCACTCTCACACACACTCAACTAACCCCTGCCACTCACACACACACTCACTCAACTAACCCCTGCCACTCACACACACTCACTCAACTAACCCCTGCCACTCACACACACTCACTCAACTAACCCCTGCCACTCACACACACACACACACTCAACTAACCCCTGCCACTCACACACACTCACTCAACTAACCCCTGCCACTCACACACACTCACTCAACTAACCCCTGCCACTCACACACACACTCAACTAACCCCTGCCACTCACACACACACTCACTCAACTAACCCCTGCCACTCTCACACACACACACTCAACTAACCCCTGCCACTCACACACACTCACTCAACTAACCCCTTCCACTCACACACACTCAACTAACCCCTGCCACTCACACACACTCAACTAACCCCTGCCACTCACACACAAACACACACACTCAACTAACCCCTGCCACTCACACACACTCACTCAACTAACCCCTTCCACTCACACACACTCAACTAACCCCTGCCACTCACACACACTCAACTAACCCCTGCCACTCACACACAAACACACACACTCAACTAACCCCTGCCACTCACACACACAACTAACCCCTGCCACTCTCACACACACACACACACACAATCAACTAACCCCTGCCACTCACACACACAACTAACCCCTGCCACTCTCACACACACACACACACACACAATCAACTAACCCCTGCCACTCACACACACAACTAACCCCTGCCACTCTCACACACACACACACACACAATCAACTAACCCCTGCCACTCACACACACAACTAACCCCTGCCACTCTCACACACACACACACACACACACACACACAATCAACTAACCCCTTCCACTCACACAATCAACTAACCCCTGCCACTCACACACACTCAACTAACCCCTTCCACTCACACAATCAACTAACCCCTGCCACTCACACACACACACACAATCAACTAACCCCTGCCACTCACACACACTTACTCAACTAACCCCTGCCACTCACACACACACACACACACACACACACACACACACACACACACACACACAATCAACTAACCCCTGCCACTCACACACACTCACTCAACTAACCCCTGCCACTCACACACACAATCAACTAACCCCTGCCACTCACACACACACACAATCAACTAACCCCTGCCACTCACACACTCACTCAACTAACCCCTGCCACTCACACACACACAATCAATTAACCCCTGCCACTCACTCACACACACTCACTCAACTAACCCCTTCCACTCACACAATCAGCTAACCCCTGCCACTCACACACACACAATCAACTAACCCCTGCCACTCACACACACACACACAATCAACTAACCCCTGCCACTCACACACACACACAATCAACTAACCCCTGCCACTCACACACACTCACTCAACTAACCCCTGCCACTCACACACACACACAATCAATTAACCCCTGCCACTCACTCACACACACTCACTCAACTAACCCCTTCCACTCACACAATCAGCTAACCCCTGCCACTCACACACACACACACACAATCAACTAACCCCTGCCACTCACACACACTCACTCAGCTAACCCCTGCCACTCACACACACACAATCAATTAACCCCTGCCACTCACTCACACACACTCACTCAACTAACCCCTTCCACTCACACAATCAGCTAACCCCTGCCACTCACACACACACAATCAACTAACCCCTGCCACTCACACACACACACACACACAATCAACTAACCCCTGCCACTCACACACACACAATCAACTAACCCCTGCCACTCACACACACTCACTCAACTAACCCCTGCCACTCACACACACACAATCAATTAACCCCTGCCACTCACTCACACACACTCACTCAACTAACCCCTTCCACTCACACAATCAATTAACCCCTGCCACTCACACACACACACACACACACAATCAACTAACCCCTGCCACTCACACACACTCACTCAGCTAACCCCTGCCACTCACACACACACAATCAACTAATCCCTGCCACTCACACACACACACACAATCAATTAACCCCTGCCACTCACTCACACACTCAACTAACCCCTGCCACTCACTCTCTCTCACACACACACACACAATCAGCTAACCCCTGCCACACACTCACTCAACTAACCCCTGCCACTCACACAATCAGCTAACCCCTGCCACACACACTCACTCAACTAACCCCTGCCACTCACACAATCAGCTAACCCCTGCCACTCACAAAATCAGCTAACCCCTGCCACTCACACACAATCAATTAACCCCTGCCACTCACTCAGACACTCAACTAACCCCTTCCACTCACACACCACAATCAACTAACCCCTGCCACTCACTCACACACACTCAACTAACCCCTGCCACTCACACACACTCAACTAACCCCTGCCACTCACACACACTCAACTAACCCCTGCCACTCACACACACACTCAACTAACCCCTGCCACTCACACACACACACTCAACTAACCCCTGCCACTCACACACACACACTCAACTAACCCCTGCCACTCACACACACACACTAACCCCTGCCACTCACACACACACACACTCAACTAACCCCTGCCACTCACACACACACACACACACTCAACTAACCCCTGCCACTCACACACACACACACTCAACTAACCCCTGCCACTCACACACACACACACTCAACTAACCCCTGCCACTCACACACACACACACTCAACTAACCCCTGCCACTCACACACACTCAACTAACCCCTGCCACTCACACACACACACTCAACTAACCCCTGCCACTCACACACACTCAACTAACCCCTGCCACTCACACACACACACTCAACTAACCCCTGCCACTCACACACACACACTCAACTAACCCCTGCCACTCACACACACGGTAAAGCAGCCAGAGCAACTTGCTGATACGAGGAGACGCGCACGGGCGAGTGACGCTTGTCGTTTCCCCCAAAAACCCTCCCGACAGATCTAAAGCATTAACACTTCATTATAGGCAACATCCACACTCTATAATAGGCTTACCATAGTGAATCAGGGTAAGACAAAACATGTTTTGGAAGATAGATTGATTTTTTGACTGATTTAAATGTTAATTTAGAAAAAACAGTAAACCAGGATAGATGCTTCAACATTAAAAACCCTGTCCATATCTCTTCAGATCCCCTCAACTGAAGTTCAGTTGATCAGAGTGTGTGTGTGTGTGTGTGTGTGTGCACTGCCTCCTAGAGGAGGAGAACTGCAATCTACACATCATCAGCAGCACTGCAGTGAAACGTGCAGCACAAAAACAATAAATGCATAAACACGAGTGAAAAGACATTTAGATTAAATTATTTAATGAATACAAAGAAGATTCTATTATTTAAAGTTCAGTGCATACAAAAACAAGATTCATAAACAAACACATTTGATTAACACTGCTAATAGATCCACCCGTGATATATGATCAACCACTAAATGTGAGAAATATCCAGAAATTACATTACATTAAAAGGAACCGAGTGCTTATGAACTGATGACCTTTATAATTTGCTTGTCATTGAAGTAGTGTCTACGTTAGATCATGTTTAGAATAAAAAAACATCCATTTTATACGAACAATGTCAATGCAAACACCAGGAACAGAAAGTGGTCGGGATTGATGTGCCACCAAACACAGGAATGAACATGATGAATAGAAGAGCAGAAGGTCCGTTGCGGTCCGTCAGGTTTCACTCGACATCATCTTCCTCCAGACTCTGAGAGCTCACTATCCGCTGTGAACAGGAGAACACAGAGGTCACGAGGTCAGCTCGAGAACAGCATGCGTCACATGATGTCAATGACAGATATCTCAGTGTTCAAGAGGTGAAATAGCTAAAAGTCACTGCAAAGACATTTAACTTTGGTTAGTTCTTGGTTTTCTCTCGCATTCTTTCTTGTCCCAGAAGCGACACGCGGCTCGTGGGGGGTTTTAAAGAATGCACAGGGGTAGGGCTGGGTATCGCTTCAGTTTTAACCATTCCAATTCTGCTTATTGATTCTGATTCTTATCGATTCCTTGTTTCAATTCCAATATGGTAAAAAAAAAAAAAAACTTGGATATTCACATTTAGTCTTAGGCCGTGTGTCCACCAAAGGCGCTCTGCTGAAAACGCCTAGCTATGGGCGCTTGAGAGCGTTTTGGCAGCATTGCGTTTTTTTCAGTTGAGACACGTTGCTCGTTATGATACGGAACATCCGCGAAAGTGTTACTTGTAGGGGTGCACCGAAATTTTCGGCCGAAATGGCATTATCGGTTTCGGGCCGAAATAAAAAAAACCAGCCGAAAACGTTTAACCGAAAATGAATGTCACCCGCCCCTCCCATCCGTGCGCAAGCGCTTAGGTTTCACTCACGGTCGAGCTGTTATCACGCGTCTGCCTATCAAAGATTAAGCATGTCAAAGGGCTGTCACTTATTGCACAATCGATCGGACCAGCCAACACAAGTTTCGAAAACGAAAATAGGGAATCGATTTTAACGGCCTTCTCTCGGAGCGCGTCCAGCTCGTCACTACAGTATACGCTCGCAGCGAACGCACGTCACACAGCAACTGCAGGTTCTGACACACACACACACACACACACATAGCCTATTTCTGCATAATATAGTGCATAATATGTAGCCTTCAGTAATGCTTTTCATTGATGTTATGGCAGTCCACATTGCTGACTTGTGCGCCCTCTTTACGGTCGTCCTAATGCCTGTTTAGTTGTCCGTGGATTTGCCTATATTTGGCGTTGAAAACGGATCAACGCCAAATATAGGCAATTTACTAACGATTCAATGAACTCTTAGCCTATGTCTCAAAAATCGAACAGGATTTATTTTTCACAAAAGTGACAGCCCTATACGAGAGGACACCAAAGTTGCAATATGTAACGTTTGTTCTGCAAAAATCTCCAAAATTGTGGATTTTTTTTGCACAACTTTTAAAAAACTATTTTATTTGATGGAACATAAAACTTGAAGAATAATATTATTTGGTATTATTATTTATATTTATTGTTAAAAATATTTTATGTTTTGTTATGTAACTGTTAATAAAATTTGATTATTATATTGTGATTTTTCATTTCAGATCCATTAAATTCAAGCAGTATATATACATTTTTAAAAGAAGCCATTTTCGGCTTCAGTTTCGGTTTTCGGCCAAGAGCATCCTAAATTTTCGGTTTCGGCCCAGAATTTTCATTTCGGTGCATCACTAGTTACTTGTATCTCATTTCACACATATTTTGTTTCTGTGTTGATTCTATATTAAAATGCCGATACAATGTAACGTACTTTCTCTGGCTCTTGTTTTAAATGATTTTGTTCCATTATTATGCTTGTTGTTGTCATCTGTTGTACAAGCAGAATGTGGCGGTTGGTCGGTGTGGTATTAGTCCCGCCCCTCCTTCACTGTGATTGGATGGTTGGGTAAAAAGTGACAGTGATGAGCGCAGCGTTTTACCCAAAGTTGAACATTCTTCAACTCTCGGCAACCTGTAAAAAACGTCGAGCGCTCGGCGCTTCAGCGTGAAAAAAAAAAAAGCTCAGCGCCTCGCTACGCTCATGGCGTTTTAAAAACGCGGCGCTCCCATTGAAAACAATTGAAAAAACACATCAGCCGAGTGAAAAAACGCTTTGGTGGACACACGGCCTTATTGCAAAACATTCAATTGTAGTTGAATATCATGAACAAAAATCAAAAGGTTAAAGAACACTTACACGAGGAACACTTGCCTGTGTTTTAAATATAGCACAGAAAAACAACTAGCCCTAACTAATAAACATGGTTTTTCAAAGTGGGGATCTATGACGTCAAAGGGTCTCAAACCCCGCCTCCGCAAGAAGATGATCAACGCCTACTTCAACACTGCCTGTTTAGCCCCGCCCACTGATTCAAGCATTACATGAAACTCATAATATGCAAAACTGTTATCCAATCATAGAAGTGGGCGTTTACTTCCAAGTCTTCAATGCGGCACGCCCATAAACACCGAGCGTTTCAGGAGCTAGGCTCAAAACCAGGGTAGAAAACAGCCTATTACTTATTCATTTTGATGTTTTTGAATGTAAAAACCAAGCGAACGTCATAAGTTGACCTCAGACAACAATATAAAGAAAATGTAAAAAGCCAGTTCATGACCCCTTTAAGATTTCCAGGTACAGAAACTGCAACCAAATGTAAAATACCGCTGCCGTTTATAAATCAAATATACATTACAAATATAGTTACAAAAGTTATTCAGTCAAGAACGAGTGAATTTTCTCTTAGTCTTTCGATTAGTGTTATAATAGAGACGGCAGGAGGAATATTAGGCTGCTGTCACTTTAAGAGCTGCCCGATACAGTTACTCACGCCTGCAGCTCTGAAAACAGCGAGTCGTCTCGCGCTTTAAAATCACAATAAAAATCAAATTTCCTGTGAGCGAGCTTTGGATGTGCACACGAGTCGTCTCGCGGCTGAATGGCTTAAAGTCACACTGAAATGCTCACAAAGGAATCGATAAGAGGAATCGAAATTTTAATTTCATAAGTATTCAACTCCAGAATTGGAAGTGATTCTGGATCCCAGCCCTCACAGGTGTGCAGTGAGGAGCGGCGCTCACCTGGCTGATGGAGGGGAGTTTGGTGAGCAGCATCTGGAAGACCGGCGCCGGCAGCGTTTGCTGGAGCACCTGCAGGAGCTGCTGTGGTTGGCCACACACTGCGATCGCATTGGTCAGGTGATCCACACCCTTCTCATAGTCTCCTGAGGAATACATGTGGGCGTTTAGCACTTCAGAGAGTGTGTGTGTGTGTGTGTGTGTGTGTGTGTGTAAACCCAGATGATAGTTAGACGGACGCCTCACCCTGAGCCAGAAGCTCCTCGCCCAGCTGGATCTCATCCAGGAAGAACTTCTGCACGGCTCCGGCATCTTTAAGATCTGGCAGCTGGAGGATATAAAGACCGACAGTCAAACCTTCACCATCATGAAGCGCTTGCAATGAGTATAAGGGGTCCACGGAAAAATGCATTGACAAAAATAAAAAAATAAGACCAAACTAAAAAACAAAAAAGATTAAATAAATAAATATATAGATTAAAATAAATAGGAAAATTATTACTAACTGAATAGTTAATTTGATTACAATGATTAAAATTAATTTAAAAATGAAAATTAATATTAGGGGGTCCATGGAACAATGTAGAGAAAAAAAAATAAAAAATAAGACCCAACTAAAAATGTAAAATATAAATATAATATATTAATATACAAATAAATTAAAATAAATAGAAAAAGTATTAAAATAAATGAAAATGTAAAGAAGATCTAACCAAATAGTTCAACTGATTAAAATAAACAATTTGAATAAAAAATAAATGAGAAAGCCATGGAAAAAATTAGAGAAAAAAAATTATGTGATGATAAAAAGGAGTAAAATAAATAAAAAAATATTCAAATTAAAAAAAGAAAATACAATATTTGAATAAATTAAAAAAGGGGTCCATTTAAAAAAAAAAAAGACCCAACTAAAAATTAAATACAAATATATTAAAATAAATGGAAAAAAAAATATTAAAATAAATAAAATGATCTAACTAAATTGAATAAAATAAACAACGATTAACATACATTAAATGTTTCAACAAAAATAAGTTATTTAAACAAGACCGAACTTAATTGGATTACAATAAAGATGGTTAAAATAAAAAACTAAAATAATAAAAATGATTTAAATAAATAAAAAGCATACATAACAGTTTCATTGTCATTGAAATAAAAACAATATTCTAACATAACAGAACATTTTTATTTTAAATGATATTTAACACATTTATAATATTTTTCTACACAAAAAATATGTAGTCGTCTTTAAATATAGAATGGGGTCCCTCGCACAGGGATGATCACACGATGGAAAACTGCTTTAGAGGAACAGAAGGATTCATCCTCATAAACATCTAAATGTGATCAGATGTTAATGACCTACTTGAGCAAGTCCAGATTTATCTTGAGCAGCTCTTTGAGTCTTCCTCCCTAAAAAGAAGAAAACAGCACATGAAACAACAGACTTTTATATATAATTAAGATGTACATAACTAATAAAAATCTTGAATCAAACACACAAAACCCATGTGACCAGACTAAGCTGATTGTGATTCAGTTCAGCCAATACGATTCTTCTTCATCTGTAGCTGCACTTACACAGGTGAAGCGTTCATACGAGTCGTTCAAAGGAACCGATTCAATGAATCAATAGTACGTGCATGACATGCTGGGTCAAAATGAGACTATTATCTGAAACTGGCTGAACGTGACTATGTATTATAAAGACACGGTACTGTAATCTAAACACCAGCTCACTGCATGAGAAGTAAAACGAACCAGTCTTACGTAAACAGCGTCCTAGTAGTATTTATCGATCTCGTGACTCACGTTGACGCAGTTTGGTTTTGAAGTTCGGATCGCTGCGTCGTTTTCTGTCGAAATAGATACAGTACCCGATGATGAGCGCGCCACAGACGCCCGCGGCGATCGCGCTCGGTTTGCCGCCGATCATCGCGGCGCGTTAACGGAGATCTGCTGCTGCACGTCCTCGTGCTCACGGACTCAGAGAGCGGCGGAAGGACCCCTCTCAGTGACGACAGCAGTGTGAAGGTGTTCGCTGCAGACGCCTGAAAGAACAAACACAGCGTCAAATGCTCTTTCTGGCTTTATTTCTCTTTTCTTAAGTTTTTATTTTTTTAATTATTGTTAGGTTTCAAGTTATACTTCCAAATTGTGTAAAAGAAATGTGTCAAAAACTTGATATTGAATTCTGTAATTTTGAAAATGTAAAAAAAAAAAAAAAAAAATCAATATTTTATATATATATATATGTTCTTTCTGGCTTCAATGAATATTCTGAAAATAGAGAGAAAATAACGGTTTAATTTATTTACTTTACTATACTTTTCACATAATCTCACATTCATGAATGCAAGTGTACTAATAAAAAAAGTACTGACAGATATTTTTATTCCCCCCCCCTTTTTTTTACAGTTTAATGTATAATGTTTAATATTTGTTTTTGAACTAAAGTCCATGTATAATGTTTGAATAATAAATAATAATAGTAGTAAAACATTTTTACCAGTGACTTTCTTCACATTTATTAAAATGTATTTTTTATTTATATAACTCTTTTGACTAAAATAGACTGGAACTGCTGACATAAAAGCATTTGGTCATTTTAAATTTTACTACAAGCGCCAATAATAGCATTTCTACATTGTTTAATGCTTCTTATTAATGTAATAATGTCTTCATAAAACTCTCACCCGACTCACGCTGGCTTGATTTATTTTATTCTGAACAAGCTCTAAAACTAGGGAAGAATATATAGGCCTGCGTGCGTGTGTTTGTGTGTAAAAATAAATATATATCCATATAAATTAATGATTGGTCAGGTTCTGCTATTCTTCAGAAGATATCTCCACAAATAGGCAAAACCAGTGCCGGTCCTCGACTTCTGGCCAGATCTGGGCCGATGCTGTGTTGCTGTCGAAACGGTCAGTAATACCATAAAAAAATAAAATTACAAACAATAGGACAAATACAAAAAAAAAAAAATACAAATAAAATATCAATTTAGCCTACTAATAATACAGAATTTGAATAAAGTAATCAATGTAAACATCGGTATTCACCATATGAATTAAATATACATAGATTCTTATTAAAGTTACTAAAGTTATTCAGTGAAGAGCAGTGAGTGATTCTCTAGTTTTCTTTTGTTGTTTGATTAACATTAAAAGACAGAGAGAGCAGGTTTATCAGGTTACTGTCACTTTAAGACCAAATGCACAGATGTACTGACAAGCATTTGATTACTTTCCCAACTGTTTATGTTCACTTAAGAAATAACCAACTTTGTTTAAAGTCCCCCTGTGGTGAAAATCCAGCTTTTAATGTTGTTTATGTGTCTATGTGGTGTTTTTAATATGCTTTAAGACAAAGCATGTGTAAATTCATAAGTCGACAGCATTGCTGAGTATTTTCTCCTTAAAACTGCAGTGAACCAAAGACAGTCTCAAAAACACGCTTTGAAATCGCTGGTGTTTCTGACGTCACAAACTACCTTGTAACCAATCAGATCAACGTGTGATCGTCAACCAGTGGATCTCTGAGCTGAGTGAGTGAGTGGAGGCGGGGCTCATTTGCATATTCATAGAACCACGTATACTAAATGAGGCAAGGGTGTCGAGTTACATTCAAGATATTTGAAGGCATGATGGATTTTTTTTGAGGAAAAAAACTTTTAAATATGTCATTTTGGTGATCAAAGATGAGTTAAGGAATAAAATGATTGACTACAGGAGGACTTTAAGTGAAAACTCACCAAGAAAGGCATTTTGACATATTTCTGTGTGTATTTGCCCAAAGTATCCTATACTTGTCCGTGTTTTGCTCCGTCTTGGATCGTGCACACAGAAAGCCGCTTCTGGAACAGCTTCTTTTGTGTGTTTTTGTTTTTTTTGAGCACATCAGGCAGGAGACTGTATATTATGACAGTCATGTCACATGATTTGACTGATTTGGATGTTACGCAGGAAGGGCAACGCTTTAAAGGGAAGGAACAGAATGCGGTATGATTTCATAACTAAAATTCGAATAATCGTATCCATTGTCAATAAATCATCTGAGCGCAAGGGGGCCCCCTGGTGGTTCGGGGACGCATCTTGTGTATTTTGCATATATGAAGAACCGGCACTGGGCAAAATACAACAGAGTGTGTGTTTGTGACGTCACTGTCGGAGTGACTGCGGTCACACACACTGAGTGGCAGAAACACTGATTGGTTTTCAGCGTGAAAGCAGAGAAAAACACACAAAACACATCTAAAACGGGAAAGAGCTTTGAGATTGACTGTATAAATGGATTTGACAAGAAATCAGAGGTATATTTTTACAGACGGCCGAAAGCATCAGAACAGAAGAAAATGGATCGCTGGATCCAGGCAGAGAAAGGTGGATTTTTAGTTATCATTTTGTGTCAGTATGCTGAATTTTGGGGTAAAATCACACCATATATATTTTAACTCATCAATTGAATATTTACCATCGTATATTCTGATGTTTTGAAATAAACACTGACAAAAAAATATACAAGTTATAAAGCTGGACGATATGATGATATATATAACATCGATATAAGTGATCACCCAGATTTAGACCTATATTGTATTTATTTAAAGCGTTCACAGGCAAATTGGCTTTATGTATTTCCCCGGCGTTTAAATCAGGCTCATATAAATGTCAGGAAACACGATTCCTGCTGTATGTTAATATACACGGATCACTGGATCTTTGGAAAGTTGTAAGGAACACTATATCGAGTCCAACCTTTAGTTTACACTGATAATCGTTCGTTTTACTGGCGTTTTCGCAGTTTCTCCTATTAAATCCAGTCACACAGCAGCTCTTCTGCCACTCAGTCCGGCGGGACAGTGATGTCTACGCATTCCCACTATAGAAGCTTGTTTCCACCCCTGAACAAAAGAGCTATAAACTCGCAATTCTGACTATCGCTCGCAAATCTGAGTTTATAACTCGCAATTACTGTACTGTGCCTTTTTTCCTCAGAATTGTGAGATAAAAAGTCACATTTACCTTTTTTTGTATTTGTAATTTTGCAACGGAAACAAGCTTCCATTAAACACACACCAGATCAAATCTATAATACTGAAGCATCATCAATCAATCATCTCTGATACACAGTGAAGCGGACATTAGAGTCACAAACTATGGCATTTATTTCAAAGGCTTTTCTGCTTACATTTGTACAATAAATTACACACTGTCCATCTTCTGATGAGCTTAATAAATATGATAGAACTTTCCGTTAAGCTTTGTCACTTTCTCTCTCTCTCTCTCTCTCTCGCTCTCGTTCACAATCGGTCTCTGAACATTTTTGCAAAGATCCATAAAACTTTACACTTCATGTACATTTTGGAAAATACCACATTATAAAAAAAAAAGAAAGAAAAAGCCTAGTACAAGCACAGTTTAACGGAAATACACAGACGAGAAGAAAACGTAAAAGTGAGAAACTGAATCAAAACAAACTCCTACCGAAGTGAAAGAACGAAACGCAAAGGAACGAATAAGAAAATGGACATGCTTCACCTTCCGAATGCACAGACGCTACAGTTAAAACAGTAAAACTGTACAGAAACGTACATGGTATTAACAGTGCAAGATATTAAATAGCTCGACTCAAAACACACTTCTCAATATACAAATGTATAACAAAGGCATACAATTACATACAAGTGCCAAACGGTACAGTCCTTCAGGTTATGATACAACAGGGAGTCTATACAAAGGAAAGATGTCTTCAGCATTGTACATACATACATACATACGGCTTCTCGTTATAAATGCACGTTTTCTCCATCGTAAGTAAAGAGAGCGATGAATGAAGGGAAGTGATGATGTTCCTAGTGCTCCTGAAGGAATAATTCACCCAAAAACGAACGATCACTCATTGCAAACCATGCCGTTATTATTCCGTGAAGCCATCGTTGAAGAATATTCATGCATATTCAGTCAAGCATCCGTTTTTATGACAAATGTGCTTCTGAAATCGTATAGATTTGACTGAAATTAGTGTCAATTAATTGGTGAACTGTTGTTGCATGGAAAAAAACGTCTGATTTTGTGTTGCACGGGAAAATAACATCAAATGCATTTGAAACAACTTTCATTTTTGGCTAAACACACACACGGTTCACCCTTCACTGCTAGCATACGCAACCAAACAAGTGTTTTCCCGTTTCCCACAGTGCTTTATAACTCGACATCCTTGCATGTATGGCATTGCGAAAGGAGGTGGGGAATGGAGAAAAGGAAGACACAAACACACAAAGGCTTACGCACACAACAGATCGGCATCTGTCATTGCACATGATTCCAGATGAATCTGCCATTGCACTTCTGAATACTGCCACATTAACCATTAAAACCCCACCCACAGGGTCTGGGTAGATCTCAGTAGTAAAATACATTTAGAATATCCTGGCTGCCAGAAAAAGTCTTCAATTCTCAAATTGTCAACAATCATAATACATTTCACCTCCAGAGATACTGAACGCAAATTCTCCATGGCGAGCGCGCGGCTCGATAGCCCTTTGCCCGACTCGCTCGGCTTTCTGTCGACGGGACCAACACGCGGAGCGGATGAGGAGGATCGAGCGGGGAACGCTGAAGACGAGGGGATGATCAAATATAGCTTTAATGAGCATTTCTCAAATCATTAAAAAAAATACTGGACAAATTGGGGGTTTAACATTCATAAGGTGTCATCTGAACAGAACCGCAAAACGAGTCGCTTTTCACCCTAAAACTAGATAAAACTGTGTATATATATATATAAATAACAGTATGTATATATAAATACATATAAAGACTTTTTTCAATTGGGAAAATTGGGAAATTGATCGATATGTAATTATCTATTATCATTCTCAATGCTGATTCTCATTACTGTAATACAGTAGTTTTAATAAAAGCCCTACTAAAAATAGGTTTCATCGTGCCAAGATTTCTTCTTATTGTGAAATGTTTCATTGTTATATATAAAACATCTCACAATGGACTTTTTTAGAACTTTTTATTTTTTTTACCCAATTGTTCAATTAAATTATATATAATTATTTATTAAATATACAATTCTCATTATTATCATTTGTCATTACTGCAATACATTTTTAAAATTATATATCTAGTTGAAAAACTATAAAAAATAGGTTTCAAAATATTATATATAAATATGTATTTTATAAATGATATTATTTTATATTTTGAAACCTATATATATATATATAATTAAAAAAATATTGCATCATTTTGCTAGATTTAGTTTTTATTACTTATATACAGTATACAATTCTCATTACATACTGTAATCCAGTATTTTTTATTATATATTTAATACATAATTATATATAAAACACAAAAAATATTGCATAATGAAACCTTTTTAAAGGGCCATTAAGATTTTTTTCATTGTGAAATTATTAATAGAGAATTATTTATTAAATTCTCATTTATGTAATATAGTGAATTACATATTTGATACATATTTAAAAATCACTTGCCTAATGAAACCTAGGACCATTAAAGCTCTTCTTTCACTGAAATTATTATTAATTTAATTAATTGTCATTGTCAATGAAGATTCTCAGTACTGTAATACAGTTATTATATATATATATATACACACACACACTTTCCCACCTTTTGATTTTAGGGTGAAATATGACCTTGACTGATTTGAAGCTCTTGCCATGTTGTGATTAAAAATAAACGAGACATTCTCTTTCCTGTGAGTGAGTGAACTCTTCTGGAGGCGTTATAAGACACACATCGACCCAGCGCTGACCGTTTCCCAGCATTCCTCACGCGTGCCTCGAGCTGTAAGGCACTGAGCGTCACCGGCGTAACGGCCGTCACTGACTCTCCTCGTCTCCGTCTCAAACGCCTCCCATGATCTACTACGGGTGAGACTGAACCTGTTGGAATTCATATTCAGGATCAAATATTCATGGACACTGTGGCGATGGTTTGTAAAACAAACAAACAGAAATAGTCTTATCGTCAAACTCGACCCAACTTTCAGGAAAAAGTGCACTTGAGTGCAATTAGCTTGCCAAGGAAACAGTTGTCGATATAAAATAGTGCTTGTTGCTGTATCTGGTGGCTATTGTTTCGTCATACTTGTTCCCCGTTTGTCAGTGTGTGTCCGTCCACTAGTGCAGGGGTCAGAGGTCGAGCCGGGTGCTGGTTAAGTGCTCTGTGCTGCTCGACACCGTCTCATTCCTGTCACCTGCACTCCACAGACACCCCAGAGGTTTGAGAAGCGCCGGAGACCGTCGGCTCGGCTAGCGTTAGCATGACAGCTGCCGTCAGAGAGCTGGAGGACGGTGAGGATGAGGACGAGGATGAAGAGGCCACCGCTGCGCCTGCTGGGACACAAGAGCTCATGGGTTAGTTCATGACACATGAGGGAATCAGATGACTAGCAAACTAGCCTCAAAACTGCTAACTTTGGACTGGCGAAACAGGGTTCGTACAGATCCTGCAAAATGAAATTCCAGGACTTACTTTACAAATCTTTTACAGCACTACTTTTTTGTTTTTTTCAAGGACTACAATCAGAGATCTCATTTTATCAAAGAATATCTTTCTTTATTATCTTTTAAATTCTAAAAATGGTAAATAGATAAATAAATAAAAGACTAATAAAACCCATTGAAAGGACACTATGACAAAGATATCGCTTTCCTTATTCAAACTGATTTTTTCCTCCCAATTAATGTAGATTGTTTTATTTAATGCCATGTCAGTATCTAAGGCTATTTTCATGGCAAAAATTCAATAACAAAAACCATTGTAGTAGTTTTGTGCGCACGTGAACATCATGGCAACGTACAACACAAAGTACCTCATGCTAGAAACACTTGACGTAACGTGTAAATGTATGTAAATCTAGCAAGCTAGTGTGCATAGGCCACGAAGTGTTGGCGAAATAAGACATCAGCGGATCAGAGGGAATAATATGGAATTTTTTCCATTAAACTTCTTGCACAAAATAAATTCATGCACTTTCATGTTTGTGTGTGTTTATTTTCAGGAACTTTCCAGGGCCTTGAATCTTTTTTTTTTAGATTCACAAACTTTTAAGGATTTCAAGGACCCATGGGAACCCTGTAAAAAAAAGAAAAAAAAAGAAGAAAAAAGTTCATAGTAGTGCTGCACGATTAATCGTATCGCAATCGCAATCTCAAGCCTATGCGATTATATGACGCAAAATGCTGCGATTTTATATTAAATAAACAAATTAGCGCTGTTAACGCAATTAACGCAGCATCTGTTAATTTTTGGCATCCTTTGGCTAGTGTTACATGATCCCGCTCTAATTCATGCAAATGCTTTTAAACCATTCATGCGCGATGAGACAAAAAGAACGCGCTGCCTGTGAATGTCCTCCTGACACACACACACACACACACGACCCAAAGATAGACGCACACCAGTATCAAGTTCTCTTTCGCTGTAGAACGAACAACACACGTCTGCCAAAATGAACGCGCTGCCTGTGAATGTCCTGAGACTGTGACACACAGAAAGACTCGCGCTAATATCGTGCGTGCGCACAAAACAGCCCAGAATACAGTTCTCTTTCCAGCTTGAACGAACAATAACACACACAATTATGCCAAAATGTCTTTTTGTCGAGTATCTTCATAACATATGAGCAGTCTTATGATGAACGTGAAGAGTTGTGCCTCGTGAGAGAATGAGGCGTGTGTGAGATCCGCGTCTCTGACAGCAGCGGCGGCTCTTAAAGGGACAGTACACAGTAGCCACTAATTATATCTGTCGCTAAAGTTAATCAAAGAACAAAGGGAACAGAGAAAAACACTCACTGCTCTTGATAAAGAACTTTTTTCTTTAGGCAGATTATCACTAATCTGTGTGTGCATTTATTTTCCTTGAGAACCAAGCAAGTTGACTCATGAAACCATTTGTTTATTATATCGCAATCGCAATCGCAATATTAACCTCTATTATCGCAATATGACATTTTCCCCAAATCGTGCAGCCCTAGTTCATAGCAACATTACTAAAACCTAAACTATTTAAAATATTTTCAGCAGTTAAATTAAAGATGAAATAAAATAATTTATTATAATATTTATAAAAATATTATATGAAAAACATTTTTCATATATTATTTTATTAAACATTATCTTACATATATAATATAAAAAAGTTGCCTTGGCAACTAACTAAAAATCATTTTAAGTTCATGTTCTGAAATTACTAAAACTAACACTGAAATAAAAACAACTTAAAACTAAATGAAAAATAATAAAGCACAAAATGACAAAAAAGTTAAATATTATTATAGTATATTTATAAATTAATTATGATATAAAATAAACAGCTAAGTAAATATGAATAAATACCATAAAAGTATATAAATAATACTAGAATAACTGGAGCGCTTACTCTCTCTCTCCTTCTTCTTCATGCGCTTGCGTCTCCTGTCGATGGAGGCCACCTCAGATTTGAGCGAGAGGTAGTGATTCCTGATGTCCTGCAGTTTTTCCTGAAGGAAAGCGATCCGCTCGAGACTGCTCATCTTCTCCAGGTCCGCTGGATCGACAGGAGCGAGAGGGAACCGATGTCAGACATTCCATTCTCATCAAACGGGTTAAGACTATCAGGAATCCTGGCACTTACACATCTGGAAGGTCCACCTGGTCCTGGCGTGATGTTCCCGGGAGTGGGAATGATCCGGCTCTCCGTGTTTCTGGTACCGGTGGCCTGAGGGGGGGGTCCGGCTCGAGCTCTTGCTCTCGCTGATACACTGGTCCTCGCTGTCACTGCTGTGGGCTGCACACACACACACACACACACACACACTCAGCGTTACTGGCCTCGCATGCATTCATCAGTTTATACTTGCATTTATAATGACATTCAATTTAAAAAAAAATAATGTATGCTTGAGTTTGATTTAAATAATCAAGTCTGTGTGAAAGCAGAGCACTCAAGCGAATTTCCCAAACTAGGATTTGTGCTAATAATTTAGTAATTAAAATGAATAATAATAATAAAGATTTTTTACATTTTTATGTTTTAAATAAAAGTGAATCATTTTAAAATAAAAACAAGTAAGAATTAAACAAAACTTAAAAAAAATGTAATATTCTATTTGTTGTTAAATTATTGAAATACTAAGTTAAAACTTTAACTGGACCTTCTACCAGTGCAAATAAATACATTTAATGATTTCATTAAAATAAATATTTATTAAATAAAAAGAATAAAAACAATTTTATTTGTAGTAAAATTATTGGAATATTCATGTCAATGTGTAAATATTTAGGTCAAACTGAAAGGTCTTTCTTCAGTTTACACCCAACCAGACCTTTTATAAAAAAAATAACAAAAATAAACACCTACATTTTTTTTTTTTTTTTTTAAATTATAGAAATATTAACTTCAAGGTGGTACTTCAGGTCAATAGTAAATGTAGTTCAATCTCAAAAGTCTGCAGTGAAAGTGAAAAAAAAAAAAAAAAAAAAAAAAAAAACCCTGCAGAAATATATTACTATTGTATAAAAATCTTCAAAAAAACAATAATAAATGTAATATTAAATTACAATAATCTAACCAAGACAAATGTGTTTAGAATTTCATGTTCAATTTCATTTCAGGTTCAGTGTGAATACATCTATCACTTTATTTCGATGGTTCATTCAGACATTCCTCTAACTATAAGTAACTTTTCATCTACATCTCAACTAACTCTTATTAGAGTATAAGTAGACTGACTGCTAAAGTCCCATTTTGTCAAAACTGAAATTTCCTGGCTTTTTTCATGATAACTGAGGTCTAGGGGTTATGAAAAGACAGTAGCTGTGCCTTTTCACAAGCCGTATAAATGTGATGTCAGAACTACTCAGTCACCGCCTTCAGTCACCACCCCCACCAATGGGGGTCACTCAGAAAACAACAGGCCAATCAGAAGAGAGGCTCATGAATATTAAGTAGACAGGCCAAAATAAACCTGTTCTTGGCAGAGCTCCTGAGAAAGGAGCTGTAAAATATATATTGAGATGTTTTTTGGTACTTATACCGCAAAATTATATTCTTAAGGACATCAAAACCTAAAAAAAACTTCAGAAAGCTGTACAATATTGGACCTTTAATATCTGCAAACTCTTTATTGTGATGTTCCCCAACAGATATTCTACTGATATGAAGTAACTTTGCAACTACATGTCAACTTATTCTACTAACCCAAACCCTAACACCAAACCAAACAGTCTAACTAGTACTCTAATGAGAGTTAGTTGACATGTAGTTGCAAAGTCACTCACAGTCAGCAGAATGTCTAAAGTGCACTATTGAAATGAAGTGTTTGAGTTTGGCTTGGGTGTAAAAACACTTGAGCAGCATCTGTTTTTATTGGCAGAATAGTGTTAGCAAACCATAACTTAATTTGGAGACAAAGTCATTTCTTAAAGTGAGTTACTGAAGTCACAGAACTCCAAGAGCTTTTCATTACCAGATGATGCCACAGCGTCTCAATGATAAACACACTCGAAACACTCGAGAAACGAGAAGCAGAGACACTCGAGCACGTTCACATCCCTGCAGGAATAAAGTAGAGATGTTCCGATACCCTTTTTCCCTTCCCGATACCGATTCCGATACCTGGACTCTGGGTATCGGCCGATACCGAGTACTAATCCGATACCTGGGTGTGTATCTATACAGCTGCAATTCATACTAGCCCTGTATGAATTGATAGAATTATTTTATAAAAGTTATTTTAGTTTTACAATATAACTGTATAAAAAAGTGCAACAAATAAATCTAGGAATCTAAAAAATGATATATGAATAATAGGGGTGTAACGGTCCACAAAATTCACGGTTCGGTTCGATACAATACAGCAAAAAGAAAGAAATGGCAGAGAAATTTCCTTGATTTACATTTTTTATTCATTTATTTTTTATTAAAACTAACATCATAAAGTATAATCATTTTTTACTTTGAGCAATGATGGAGCTATACTTGACATATAAAACAAAAATAGCTCCTTATAAAAAAATGAAATGTAATATTGTAGTAACGTTAGTTATAAACAAAGGTTTATTTTATTTCAGATTAACATTTGAAGGCAGCAATTTTATTCATAATGTCAAAATAAAACCAACGTAACGTTACTTGAAAGCACAATGTTCCTGGTTTCCACGTCAGCGCTGTTTGATCCGTTAATAACGGAGAATGTGAATGCTTCTCGCTAGATCTCGCAGCGATGTTATTAAGTTACTTCAGTGGCGAATTCAAATGTTTTCTGTACTGGATCTCTTAGCGCTGTGTAGTAACAGTGTAGCTTGATCACGATCGGCTCGCGCTGCATTGGTCCAAACTGTTTAATGGTCCGTGAAGCACAAAATAGCGAGTAGCGCAGTTTTGTTCCGTTTTCATTACGTTTGCCATTTGATGTTGGGCGCCAGCGTCTCTTACATTATGCGCTTGCCGCGCGACTACATTTGAAAATTTGCGTTTTCATTTCTTCTTCGCTGCTCTAAACAGTGGTTGCTTGTGGCAACAGCACAACTTCCTGTGTTGCCACAAGCAACCACTGTTTAGAGCAGCGAAGAAGAATTGGTCTCCGATTTGCAGCGTTAAGCAAAGCTAGCGTGCATAACTAGGTATTGTTTAATAAAATGCTATTGGATCGGTACATGGCTAGATGTACTCGCCGATACCGATGCCAGAATTTTTATTGGTATCGGCGGCATTTCCGATACTAGTATCGGAATCGGAACAACCCTAGAATACAGGACTCGACAAAGACGGAGTTACACAGGAAAGCTAAAGCTAAAGCTCTTGGATGAGCTTAGCATGGCTCTCTAAAACCTCTCGAAGGTTTCTCTCACCTGGTTTGCGGTTCTTCTTGGGATGTAAGCTCAGGTTTTTATGACTCCGCTTGTGTTTCTTTGCCGCTCCGCCGCCTTGAGACTCTTTGTGCCGCTTCTGACTGGATGAGGCTGAGAGACGGGAGAGAAACATTTATTAATGCATTTCTTGGAATGATTTTGTACTTATTTTTTAATGTGCACTAACAACTAGTCAAGATTTAAATAATATTCACATTATATTAACACAGAACAGCGTTCGAGACGCAGGGCAGTGGAATGAGAAAAAAAACTATATATAAAAATAAAAATAAAACGTATTTTTCTTCACACGGCATTCATGTGCGACATGCAAAATGTGTGAACATTTGATAACTTCGCTCCAAAACCTAGTGATCTTCCTCACTGTCTAACCAGTTTGCCGCAAAGCATTAATGCAGGGGTTTGACGAATTAATCACATTTTAGAAATATCTTTTTAAATCATATTGAAGTATTGGTGACACTTTTCAATAAGGTCCCATTAGTTAAAATATTAACTAACATTAACAGTAAGCAATATATTTGCTACAGTAATTATTGATCTGTTAAGATTAATTAATAAACAAAACAAATGTTCATTGTTAGTTCATGTTAGCTCAGGTTTTATAATGTAAAATAAAATAAAAAATAATTTAAATCTGTTTATAGACACTACTGTTCAAAAGTCTCTTATGTTCAACAAGGCTGCATTTATCTGATATATTAATATTACTATATTATACAGAAATACAGACAAAAATAAAGTACAAATTATGAAATATTTTTACAATTTAAAATAACTGTTTTCTATGTGAATATTTAGTAAAGTGTAATTTATTCCTGTGATCAAAGCTGAATTTTCAGCATCATTACTCCAGTCTTCAGTGTCACATGATCCTTCAGAAATCATTATAATATGCGGATTCGCAGCACAAGAAACATTTATGATTATAATCAATGTTGAAAACCGTTTCATTTTATCTTTCAGGATTCTTTGATGAAAAGTTAAAAAGAACAGCATTTATTTGAAATATAAATCTTTAGTAACATTATAAATGTCACTTTTGATCAATTTAATGCATCCTCGCTTAATAAAAGTATGAATTTCTTTTTAAAAACAATCGTACTGACCTCAGACTTTTGAACGGCAGTGTATTTATTCTTCATGTACATTCATATTTATAGGGGCTACACTCTTAATTTACTCTCTTTGTTTGATGACAGAATAAAGCGGAGTGAGAAAGAAACCGAATAGAGAGACTGACGGACAGAGAGGATCGGAATTGAATGCATTCTTGCTGAATAAACGCATGAACTTCTATCGATCACGTGTGCAGTTCCTCCACGTACCTTTGGCTTTCTGCTCGCTCTCCTGCTGGCTGCTGTTGCTGAGCGTCAGACTGCAGTTGCTGTTACTGTTGCAGGACAGGTTTCCGTCGAAGGCCTTGGAAGGGGATCCCGCCTCCTCTTCCCGATGGATCTCCGGGATCTCTCCACCTAAACTCTCCACCTCCACCGTGCTGCTGTCGGACTCGCTGCGCCCCCCGGCCCGCTCCTCCATCAGGGGTCCTTCGGGTAACGAGGCGTGTTGAGGACTGGCGGGCAGCGAAGGCGCGCGGATCTCGGGCAGAACCTCAGCGGGACCTTCGGCTACGGCGGGAGACTCCGGAGTCGTCGGAGGCGTGTTGAGGACCGAGTTGGTGCCACTGCTGGGATTCTCCTGCAGCTTCTCCTCTGCGATCTCTTCTTCGTCGTTGTCCCGGGCCGGTTCGGTGCTCGGCTCGTCCGGAACGGTTCCTGCAGGAGGAGGAGGAGGAGAGTTCGCCGCCTCCGTGTCCGAGTCCGAAAACAGCTCTTTTAAAATCTTCTTGGGCCATTGAACTTGAATGCTGGACCAAACGTCCTTCTGGCCTTTGGTACGAGAGCTGGGCGACCTGTCATCGATCCCTGTGGATATTTTGGCTCTTTTCTCTGGGATTTCCCAGAATCCTGAACACCCGCTTTTATTCTTCTCCTTGACACCGTTGTATTTCTTCGAAGGCGAGCTCTTGGTTTTCGGATGCCCTTTTGGTATTTCCTTGGGTTGAAGTTCAGTTGCTTCGTCTTCAGAACTGCTTTCGCCTCGATCCTCCACCGGACCTCGTTCTTCCAACTTTTTCGGCGAACTATTTGGTAGCCAATCGCTGCCTCTACTGCTTCTAGTTTTGCCTTTCGCTGGGCTTTTCAAGCTGCGTTCGCCTAGAACTTCTGCTTTTTTTCTTCTGCCGCCGGATCCTTCCACGTCCACCTCAAACTGGCTCTTCCTCTTGCCCGATTCTGGGCTTTCCTGGACGGTGGGATCCTCGTCGACAACTGTGGGAGCTTTGAAGCCTTCAGACGGGCTTCCGGTTTCCCAGTGCTGTGGTGTAAGCGAGCGCTCTGGAGGACCTCCTTTCCGAAGACTCGCTCGTCCTCCTGGATGATCCTCTTCGTCTTGATCAGCGTCATCATCTTCTTCTCGTTCACTGTCATCTGTGGAGCTTTCTGAGACTATGGGAAACATAGGAATGGATATCAAACTTTACCTGCTAAATGAGACCATAACAGGGTTCCTACAGCTTTTGATCAATGAATTTTCATGCAGAGTTGTCCATCTTCGTGGGAACTCAAGCAAGCTTAAAGGTGAAGTATGCAATTTCTCAGACACTAGTGGCACAAAATGGAATTGCAAAAACAATCACTTTTTCCAAAGATGTTTCCCAGACACTCCACACTACTGTCTGTACCAAGTGGCAACCTTCCGATCTCTCTCTTGAATCCAACACGGAAGTGACTTAAACTGCAATTCATCGACTGGCCACTAGAGACCGGCTCCAAAAGAGAGTCAATCCCATAGACCCCCATGTTAAAACTTTACAGCAGAAAAAAAACATGTTTACAGCCTGGTACAAAAAAGTGGTTTTGGTCTATATAGCTAATTTTGCCCTTCATGAAAACTGTGAGGGGGGTGAATTTTTTTATAACTCATCCGTTTAAATTATATTAAGCCTTAAAGTTCTGCATAATTAAGGGCGTGGCCACTTGAGTGACAGGTGGATTGCCGCTGATGTCACTACTAGCCGTTTGTCTGCTGTCTGTTAGCGTCACGTCACCACAGATAATCCATGTCTTTGCCCATTTTCGTTTATCCGGGAGTGACGCTGCCAAGATGGTGACGGCCGGCTCCGCCCACTTTGAGCTTCAAAAAAAGCTCTTCAGAAACCTAGGGTGACGCCACGGACACTACGTCCATATGTTTTTTTAATAGTCTATGGTCTGTACACACAGATGGTTGCTAAAACAAAAGTGTCACCTGTTAGGACCAATGGTTTACTTACAGTGAACCATTTTAGTATTGAAAAATTGCACACTTTACCTTAAAAAAACATTATAAGACTCATAATTAAGCACTGTGAATATAAAGGTACCTGGGAGACCGTTGAGAATAGATGTGATCTCGATGGGCTTGACGGGCGTCTGCTGGTTTAGTTCATCACCACACTCCATCTTCGAGAAGACATCACTGCCAGAGTTCGGTTTGGACAACCGATTGATGCGATTTCTGGGTGAAGGAAGATCCTCTCTGTCCGTCAGTCTCTCTATTCGGTCTCTTTCTCGCTCCGCTTTATTCTGTCATTAAACAAAGAGAGCAAATTAAGAGTGAAACCCCTATAAATATGGATATAAATGAAGAACACACTGTCGTTCAAAAGTCTGAGGTCAGTACGATTTGTTTTTAGAAAGATAATTCATATTTTTATTAAGCAAGGGTGCATTAAATTGATCAAAAGTGACAATGTGTAAAGATAATGTTCCAAAAGATTTTCTATTCATCAAAGAGTCCTGAAAAATAATGCACAAATAATCACAGTAAACGGTTTTCAACATTGATAATAATCATAAATGTTTCTTGAGCGGCAAATCATCATATTAGAATGATTTCTCATTCAACATATTAGAAGGATCATGTGACACTGAAGACTGGAGTAATGATGCTGAAAATTCAGCTTTTATCACAGGAATAAATTACATTTTACTATATATTACAATAGAAAACAGTTATTTTGAATTGCAATACTATTTTACAATATGAATGTATTTTTAATAAAATAAATGCAGCTTTGGTGAACAGAAGAGACATCTTTAAACAACATTAAAATTTATTTTTCATAAGATCAAAAAACATCTTTAAAAAAAAAAAATCAGACTGTACCTTTATTTTTTTGCGGTGCTTTATTTTGGGAACGTTCTTATTGGCTGGTCTGACAATCTTATCAGCTTTGATCCACTCGTCATACCTGTTAAGAGAAACAGTTGGTCAACATTTACTAATTAATACATCTCCAAAACTGATAAAACTCTGCGTCTTGCTGCAATAATGAAATGCAATGTCCAAATAATGAGAAATTACATCGTACAAGTCACACAATTCCAAGATATAAAGTCACTATTAAGAGAATAAACACACTGTATACATAAAACATTAGCTGCATTTACATGGACCCCAATAATACGTTTGTGATCGGACTGGTAGCACAGTCAAAAAAAATACAATAAATAAATAAAATTCACACGTAGCCACGTCAACTGAAATTTCATTCGGATTGTAAGTGGTGGTTTAAACCGTTTCTAATCCGATGAAGAGGACATGTAAACACTTGATCGGATTGAAAACCGAACCCGGAAAGTTTAATTCCGCTTGAAACAGAAAGTGTCCATGTAAATGGGCATCATGTTCAGAAGGTCCTGCTCTATTTTTGTCAGCAGCAAGAAATCAGCTTCAAGTCTCAATGCTTCAATACAAATCAGAAATATCCACACAACACAAATAAACCGGACACAAATCTGAGAAGTAGAACTTGATGACTGATCTCTGTCCTAGTCTCAAGGGTTATTCATACCGACAACAATTTGCAACGGCGAAACACCCAGAAATCATTCACTTTCAATGAGAGCCCGAAGGAAAAACCTCCAGAACTGAGCAAAGATGGCAACATGCAGATTGCGTGGTTCGGTTTCATATGGCGGCTGAAGAACTGCCATTGAGATGAATGGGAACGCTAACGGGTCGCTCTCTGAGTTCACGAGATCCACCTCCTGATACGGGTCACTGCAGTCCAGTAAATGACAGCGTACTTTCACACTCCATTAGTCTCTGATCAACCTCTCAGGCACAGAAAAGAAGCCAAAAAGAAAGAAGCCAAATATTAAAATCAACCAACGTTCTTCCTCTGCCTCAAAGACGATAGCAAGGGGCTGTTTCTGTAACCATTTCCACAGAACGACAAGTCTCAGCTCTGGTTTACAGCTGGTGTTAAGAAGCGTTTTGATCGATCGAATCACAAGTATACGAGGGAGACTCATTCCCGTTTATTTTCCCGTGTTTTAATCCGCCTCTTTTCTCCACTTTCAAACACTTCTGTCCTGATTTCTTCCAGGGGAGAGTCTATGGGAGGGTTGTAAATGTATGGGAAAACCCAAATGTATGGGTTTCTTCAGATCTATTTACACATGAACCCGACCGGAGAAAGCAGGAAAACATACGGAGAACATCAGCTTTGGTTTCTGCTCGGACAGCCACAAGACCAGCCAAACACCGAGTGTGTGTGTGTGTGTGTGTTAGTTCATCTTCAAACCAAACTTCATAATGTTTACGCATTAGGTCAGTAGTCAGAGAGCAGTGTCTGTTCGAACACATTCGATCACATGAGCGTTTACACGACGAAAGCAATCCGGTTGAATGCGTTTCCAACTACCTCTGGAAGTGTTTGAAAGTGGACAAGCTCAAAATGTTTTAGACCCCGTTTACACCTGTGTTTAGCGTCGTCCACTTGTGATCCGATCGACCAAAGCGCATCTTAATACCAGGAGTAAACAGGGCCTCTCACACACACACACACACACACACACACACACACACACACACACACACACACACACACACAGTCCAACTGATGCATGTTGCACACAAAACTAGAAAGCACGGTGTTCACAAAGTACCAGCTTCACATTACAAGCACTGATTGCTAAAACTACCCAAGTTTCCCAGATTAGTGCATCAAATCTTTCAAAGTTTTGAGGCACTAATTAGTAAAATAGAACTGCATCAATTACACCAGTGAAATCATCTGTATTTAGCACCTTTGCACGGGCAGAAATCTGGATCACACATTTCCTACTAATTTGCATCCACTGCATTGTGATTAAAACAAAAAAAACAAAGCTGTTCACTTGACGTGTCCGTCAAACTGCAATAGAGCGTTGCCGTGATAATGTATTTTTGTAGGCCAACCCGTACGTTCGCCTCATCCTGGTTTCCTCGACAAAAACACAACAGATTTTCCCACTGGGTTTTGGATTATAAGCACATTTGGATTATGACCAACAACAGTTACACATTTTGTTCATCATGATAATCTTCACAAATGAAGTCTAAATACAATCTGCAAAAATAAAAAGCTATAAACGAACTACACCACAGTCGCACGACTTCAACCTCACCACCATTAACTCCTTCACAACTCCTTCAGTCTCTCCTTAAAAAAAAAAAAAATTCCCTGAAAGCTTGAGTTTAAAAAACATGAGTAATGCAGCCTTTTAATGTCGTTTAATGTCCCTGATGACATCTGTCGTCCCACACGGACACGGATGTAGAATAAAACATGAAAACACCTAGAGCTTGTGTTCACCACAGACCTCGTTTCAGGCATTTAACCCACTCAAAAGCCCATCGACTGACTTCAGGACAGTGGAACCGCAAGAACCTACAAAAACTCCACATGCACCAGCCTCTCTAACTCCAGGACTATAGTCTGCTTGGGGCTACCAATTTTTTGGCAAATGCAAACAAATGAGGCATGAGTTCCCAGGGTCCTGCCTTACCTGACGTTCCAGCCACAGTAGTGCACCAGGTAGAGCACCTCTCCCCCCTCCAGGTCTGACTCTTTGACAGTGGCTTCGTACGTCTTCAGATTTCGGCCTCGCCCATACCTCACCTGCACCTTCATCCCAGGAGGGTAACACTCAAACTCCTCCCCTTCCTCCCACTCCTGACTGCTGACATCCCTGCAAGAAAGACAATTCAGTACTTCCCGTTTCCTGGCCCTAGGCTTTTCCCACAACCGCCCTCCCCAAAAAACCCACCCTGAAATCTCGCTTTCTCAGCCTAGTGCTTCTGAAATCTAAATTTTCCTCATCTTTCCCTGTCGGATAAGTCTAACACTAAAGACATTATGGGGTCATCAGCCGGCTGTCTGAAACCTCAACCTGGAATATATTAAGAATCTGGTCTAAAACTGCCTGATTCGTTTTAAACACCTGAACATGAATCTTCTGTCATCATTTACTCACCCTCATGAAACCTGTGTTTCTTCTTCCATTTGAAGAATCTCAAGCTGCTCTTTCCATATAATGAAAGCATTGGCTGTCAAGCTCCAAAAAGGGACTGAAATAAATAAACATGCCCAATCCAAGTATTCAGAAGCCATACTATTTTGTATACTAGGTCAAACTCTCTGCAGTCCAACTTGGATGATTTATGATATACACGGAAAACTTGGGATATAAAATACATCTATAATCTCTGGATAAAGACAACTATCCATCTGCATTGGCATTCATCTCAAAGGCAGTTGGTCTGCTGGGAATACACAACCAGCATCTTTGCTCATGGGTACTGGACACTGACATCTTTTTAACCTGAACTGTGAGCGTCATGTGACGGATGACTCTACAGCTCTAGGAAAAGGACATCACTGATTGGACGGCTAACGGCACTTGAAGACAGTCTCAAACCCTTCACTGCTGACTATCATGAGCTATAATGTAAAGACAGCAGACAGAGAAGAATAAAGTTCTATCAAAAAATAATAATATAATTTATAATATATATATATATAAAGAAAATTATAAAAATCTGATACTAGTGAAACTTCTACATGTTATGTTAAAAATTTCATATATATAATATTTATTTAGATTTTTTTATATCCTTATAGAAAAATATATTTAATAAAATATTAAAACAGTATGAGATATATATATATATATATATAAAATATAAATGTACATAATTCACTTATATAAAACTATTTATTATTTTAATTATTTTCTATTCATTTTATGTTAACTCTTTTTAGTCCATTCTAAGTTCTATAAAAAAATATATAATTTATAATATACAGTATATAAATAAATTTGACACTAGTGAAACTTCTACAGTCATTTTTATACATTATATCATATATATATATATATATATATATATATATATATGTGTGTGTGTGTGTGTGTGTGTGTGTGTGTGTGTGTGTGTGTGTGTAAAAAAAAAAACATTTAAGTAAAACATCTAAAATAATATAACAAAAAAATGCTTGCAAAAAGTTATTTTCCCAGAATACACAACCATGTTTAAATGGCAGTGAATGGAGAAAGATGCATTTGCCCCATTACGGTGTGGTAATGCCGTCTACTAACCACCAATGCTAATCAATAAAAACCTGTAAAGAAAAATAGCTACTTTTATGGAAATTCGAATATTGTTTTTTAATCTGTTTTGGAGCTTGACAGCCTGTGGTCATTACATGAACATTCTGCTAAACGTCTCCTTTAGTGTTTCACTGAAGAAATACAGCCATACAGGTTTAGACCAACATGAGGGCGAGTAATGATTCTTCTAACTAGAAGATATTTCAAATGTGACTTTGAACTTGAGTTCAAGATGTGTGTGTGTGTGACAGGGAAAGGGTCAAAGTGCAGCAAGAGGGGCACAGCGAAGCTCAGCAAAGGGGCAAATCACAATCACGTTAGAGAGCAGAGAGGAAGCCACGTTAGACAGGTATAGCACACTGAACTCTACCACTCAAATCACTTCACAGAGTTCAACCGAGAAACAACCCTGGTTAGTTAGCAGCAGACAACCTTCAACTAGTGATGCAACAACTGAGCTGGTACTAGGCAGGACCCTGGTTCCACATAGTTATTGATTCAATACAGAAAATGAGGGGAAAAGCATCATTGGAAAACCACCACTGCAGGATGACTGTTGAGACGGCAGCAAAAAAAGCATTATGAAAACCAGCTAAATAATCAGATCACTGCTACGTGAAGGAGATTAGTTAGGCAGTTTAATCTCAAAAACGCAAAAGTTACATGTGCATCCAAATGCTTCAAATTAGAGACAATGCAACCAGATTTAGTTCAGGGACTGAAGTGTAGAGGTGGGAATCGTTTGAAATGTAACAATTCGGATTCCATTTTTAGTTCCGTTCCGTTCCGTTCATTAATGATGACGTTTAGAATTTTGAGTTCAACATGACTAAACAGTAAAGGGAGCAATTCCTTAGACTAAATCAGTTCCATTGCTTATGAGATCAAGAACCAATTATTATAAAGTCATGAAAATAAAGCTTTTATTTGCGGAACAGAACGGCTTCTCGATTCCCAACCCTACCCAGACACACGACTCGACGTGATCTCAGCATCAGGGTCTGTTCTCATCCACACAACGACACAGCAGAACACTAAAGGCATGATATGAGAGAGCGGGAAGCATCGGGAAACACTTGGGAAGCAGTGGGAGAGCTTAACTAGTCAGTCCATCGCTCGACTGAGCTTCAAAGTCACACCTGAATAGTTCAAGACAAAACTTAACAGCCAAAACTCACAGATCCGAAGAGATCATTTTCCCACAAAAACGGTGCCGGAATAATTCAAACTGGACTTCTGCTGACTCATAATCAGCTACAGGTTTTATTCAGCAAGGATGCATTTAATTTTTCAAAAGTGACTGTAAAAATGTACAACTAATGTTTGAAAAAATGTCTGTTTCAAATCAATTCTGTTCTTTTAAGCTATCTATTCATTACAGAATCCTGAACAAAATTTATCCACCAAAAATATAAAGCAACACAACTGTTTTAAACATTGATAATAATCATAAATGTTTCTTGAGCATCAAATCATGATATCATAATGATTTCTGAAGGATCATGTGACACTGAAGACTGGAGCAATGATACTGAAAATTCAGCTTCTCTCACAAGAATAAATTACATTTTACTATATATTCACATAGAAACCAGTTATTTGAAATTCTAATAATGTTTCAAAATTTTGAACAGTATTTTTGATCAAATAAACCGAGGCCAAACTTTTGAAAGATGGCGTATAATGACATAATTGACTATGTAACCCGCTCACAAACACACAATACATTGCGGTATTTATGTTTATTACTTATTTTAAAGCTATTAAATCGATAGAAATTGAACTTTAGCTTTATTCCATCACCAGCTGGCGGTGATATACCAGTCAAGAATTAATGAAATATCTAACAAATGAAATTCACAGCAATTCACGCGTGACATTGATCATTTAAATATTCTTATTTCCAACAGACGGGAACAATAAAAAGTGCAGCGAAAATTAGAATGGAGGCCTTTTTTTGCTGGAGACATGTGGGATGGTTCAAGATAAGATGGAAAAAGGGTGTGTGTGAGAGAGAGAGAGAAAGCAAGCTAAAAAGGCACACGCTTCGGCCAACATGCAGTTTCAATAAGCGGGCGAGTGACATGAGACTCAACCAGAGAGAAACTACAGCAGCATCCACCATCAAAACCAGTCAAATGTTTCCACAAAACACCATTATTAAGTGCTTTCATGATCATTTTATGATCGTTTCTCCCAAATTCTCTCCGGCTTCGCCTATCATGCATCATTCTCTGAGCACATCTCCGTTTCTCTCTCTCTCTCTCCCCCACTGAAGCTCAGAGATGAAGAGACACCTACCCTGACAGATCTTTGCTGTCGGGTTCCTCACACGGCTCCTCCTTCAGGTTCTCCGTGACGTTACTCTCCGCTGTCGGTCCGCACTCTTTGGCCTCTTCGTTTGCATCATTCTCCTCTTCATCAGCATGGTTATCATCATCATCCTCCTCCTCCTCATTCACGCTGCTGATATCCGCTTTATCTTCACATGGTTCCGTGGTCTCGGTCTTCTCCTCCTGAGGAGAAATAACACGTCACCCTCACCGTTATAATCTTGCAATTAATATGATTTGACCCTAATTAAACTATGATTTAGCTTCATCTGTAAATGCATCAGTGTTTTCGTTTTCAACAGCTTGTGTTTCGGAAAAAAAAAAGCATGACTTATAAATAAACACGAGGTCAGACGATCCTGCCGAGAGACAAAATACACAGCTGTTTGTCTAAAGTCTTTCAAAGTCAATACTAGTTTACTGCAGTGTGTACTGTACACTGCCTATCAGCGGCTAGTGAAGAAGTATTAAGTCACACTATAAGGTTGCTAAAAACATGGTGACAATATGTTTTAGATAATTATCAATTGGACATGTTATAAAAAAAAACAAGAGTACTGATCAGCACAAAAAGGAAGACATCATCAAAACTGATCATTAAATTTTCATGCGATCAATAAAAACAAATAAATACATAAATAAATGTTTTTAAATGCATTTTTTACACATGCACATTATTTCGATGTGATTATTTAGTAAAACGTAATTTATTCCTGTGATCAAAGCTGAATTATGTATGAGTAGTATTAATATGGTAGTATGAGTAGTATTAGTGCGGGTAGTATGAGTAGTATTGGTGTGGGTAGTATGAGTAGTATTAGTATGGGCAGCATGAGTAGTATTAGTATGGGTAGTATGAGTAGTAGTAGTAGTATGTAGTATGGGTAGTATTCAGTGTGGGTGGTATGGGCAGTATTAGTGTGGGTAGTATGAGTAGTATTAGTATGGTAGTATGAGTAGTATTGGTGTGGGTAGTATGAGTAGTATTAGTATGGTAGTATGAGTAGTATTAGTATGGTAGTATGTGTAGTATTAGTATGGTAGTATGTGTAGTATTAGTATGGGCAGTATGAGTAGTAGTAGTAGTATGTAGTATGGGTAGTATTCAGTGTGGGTGGTATGGGCAGTATTAGTGTGGGTAGTATGAGTAGTATTAGTATGGTAGTATGAGTAGTATTGGTGTGGGTAGTATGAGTAGTATTAGTATGGTAGTATGAGTAGTATTATTATGGTAGTATGAGTAGTATTAGTATGGTAGTATGTGTAGTATTAGTATGGGCAGTATGAGTAGTATTAGTATGGTAGTATGAGTAGTATTGGTGTGGGTAGTATGAGTAGTATTAGTATGGTAGTATGAGTAGTATTATTATGGTAGTATGAGTAGTATTATTATGGTAGTATGAGTAGTATTAGTATGGTAGTATGTGTAGTATTAGTATGGGCAGTATGAGTAGTATTGGTATGGTAGTATGAGTAGTATTAGTATGGTAGTATGAGTAGTATTGGTGTGGGTAGTATGAGTAGTATTAGTATGGTAGTATGAGTAGTATTGGTGTGGTAGTATGTGTAGTATTAGTATGGGCAGTATGAGTAGTATTAGTATGGTAGTATGAGTAGTATTAGTATGGGCAGTATGAGTAGTATTAGTATGGTAGTATGAGTAGTATTATTATGGTAGTATGAGTAGTATTGGTATGGTAGTATGAGTAGTATTAGTATGGTAGTATGAGTAGTATTAGTATGGGCAGTATGAGTAGTATTAGTATGGGCAGTATGAGTAGTATTAGTATGGTAGTATGAGTAGTATTGGTGTAGGTAGTATGAGTATGGGTAGTATGAGTAGTATTAGTGTGGTAGTATGAGTAGTATTGGTGTGGGTAGTATGAGTAGTATTCAGTGTGGGTAGTATGAGTATGGCAGTATGAGTAGTATTAGTATGGGTAGTATGAGTATGGTAGTATGAGTAGTATTGGTGTGGGTAGTATTAGTATGGTAGTATGAGTAGTATTAGTATGGTAGTATGAGTAGTATTAGTATGGTAGTATGAGTAGTATTAGTATGGTAGTATGAGTAGTATTAGTGTGGGTACGTTAGTACGAGTGTTGTATGAGTAGTAAGCCATAGCAGAAACCCCTGAGATGATGTTTTAGTACCTTCAGCACATGCTGTGTGTTGGAGGTCTCTGGTTCTTTGAGGGCTTTCTGTTCTTCTTCTGTACTTAGAGACACACTGATTCCTCCGCTGACTGTTTCCTCAGTGTTCTCCTCACTCTTCCCACTCGTCTTCTCACCCGTTTTATACGGCAGATCCATGCGGAACGTGATCCCTGTGGAGGAGCAGTAGTCCTCAAAGCCGTACAGGTACCTGCAGGAGCATCAGCACACAACACGTTATCTCTACACATATTACAGGATACTACATCCAATGATCATAAAGCAAATATTTATTTGGTCCGAAATACAGTGATACAGACATATTGTGAATGATTAGTACAATTTAAAATAACTGTTTTCTATGTGAATATATAGTAAAGTGTAATTTATTCCTGTGATCAAAGCTGAATTTTCAGCATCATTACTCCAGTCTTCAGTGTCACATGATCCTTCAGAAATCATTCTAATATGCTGCTCAATTATAACAGGTGCTCATTTATTAATAATGTTTCCCATTAATAGTAAATGTTGAAAACAGTTTAATGATTTCTGAAGGATCATGTGACACTGAAGACTGGAGTAATGATGCTGAAAATTCAGCTTTGATCACAGGAATAAATTACACTTTACTATATATTCACATAGAAAACAGCTGTTTTATATTTTATTAATATTTCACAATTTTACTGCTTTTTTGATCTTGTTGAGAACTTTAAAAAACATAAAAGTCGAATTTATTCTAAACTTTGACCGTTCAATAGTAACTTTTGACTTTTGGTATCCAGATGATCTGATCCAAACTGAGCAATCTGGTTAAAGAAAGGCAAAATGAGCATGAAACGTGGAACTGCTGGTGGCACTACAGGTTCTGATAGGATGTGTACAACTGTTCACCACACAGTTCTGTCATCACCTCGGGAGAATAAGAGAGCTAACAGACAGAACCGGTGAACACAGCGCTTGCTCTCTGAGCCACAAAGGTTTGTGGTGCCTCGAACAACTCATGTTTGCTGTCACAGTCTTCCTGAACGCAAAGATGCACGTACTTTCTGTAGGCACACTTGACGTTGTAACCGGCTGCAGAGTTGAGCACAGGGATGCCCAGATCCTGATACACCTGCTTCCAGACAGATCCGCTCTCGATCTGAAACACAGGGAGGGAACACGTTCTGCTCAGCGAGTGAAAGCTGACGCAGACAAAACAACAGATTGTGGCGGCGTTTCGCTCTACGGGGAGCGATCAGAAATACAACTCACATTGTCAAATCCTCCGAGCTTGTGCACGAGCCGGTACAGTTTAAAGAGATTCAGATTCTTGTAGCCCAGCACGGGTCGTTTATTGATAGGAGTTCCTGAAAAAATGAAAAGAAGCTAGTTAGTGTGAGTTCCAAAGTAAAATACGAACATTTGCATTAATGCATTTGGCTGACAATTTATCCAAAGCGACTTGAAGAAAAACAGTGGATGACAAGCTCCAGTGTTGTTACCGCTAACTATAGGGGCCGTTCACACAAACTTTTTATGCGTTTTGGTCGTTCATTTACACGACAACGGCCTGAAAACGCAAACTTTTGAAAATGTATTTACTGTATATGAAATATACTACTGTATATACTGTATATATACTGTAAAATGAAATTCCAGGACTTCATCTCACTTATAGAACAATATCTTTATTATCTTTCAAATTCTACAAAAGGTAAGTAGATAAATAAGTAAAAAACTAATAAAACAAATTGGTACAAATAAAGTGCAGCACATGCAATGGCTGTGGTAGCTTTGACCACTGAAAGGATATTAGGACAAAGATATCACTTTCTTTATTCAAACTGCTTTTTTCTCCCATGAGTTTTCTATATGATTGATCAGAAGAATGAAATCTGTATCATTTACTTGAATATATACACTCACCTAAAGGATTATTAGGAACACCATACTAATACTGTGTTTGACCCCCTTTCGCCTTCAGAACTGCCTTAATTCTACGTGGCATTGACTGAAAGCATTCTTTAGAAATGTTGGCCCATATTGATAGGATAGCATCTTGCAGTTGGAGATTTGTGGGATGCACATCCAGGGCACGAAGCTCCCGTTCCACCACATCCCAAAGATGCTCTATTGGGTTGAGATCTGGTGACTGTGGGGGCCATTTTAGTACAGTGAACTCATTGTCATGTTCAAGAAACCAATTTGAACTGATTCGAGCTTTGTGACATGGTGCATTATCCTGCTGGAAGTAGCCATCAGAGGATGGGTACATGGTGGTCATAAAGGGATGGACATGGTCAGAAACAATGCTCAGGTAGGCCGTGGCATTTAAACGATGCCCAATTGGCACTAAGGGGCTTAAAGTGTGCCAAGAAAACATCCCCCACACCATTACACCACCACCACCAGCCTGCACAGTGGTAACAAGGCATGATGGATCCATGTTCTCATTCTGTTTACGCCAAATTCTGACTCTGCCATCTGAATGTCTCAACAGAAATCGAGACTCATCAGACCAGGCAACATTTTTCCAGTCTTCAACTGTCCAATTTTGGTGAGCTCGTGCAAATTGTAGCCTCTTTTTCCTATTTGTAGTGGAGATGAGTGGTACCCGGTGGGGTCTTCTGCTGTTGTAGCCCATCCGCCTCAAGGTTGTGCGTGTTGTGGCTTCACAAATGCTTTGCTGCATACCTCGGTTGTAACGAGTGGTTATTTCAGTCAAAGTTGCTCTTCTATCAGCTTGAATCAGTCGGCCCATTCTCCTCTGACCTCTAGCATCAACAAGGCATTTTCGCCCACAGGACTGCCGCATACTGGATGCTTTTCCCTTTTCACACCATTCTTTGTAAACCCTAGAAATGGTTGTGCGTGAAAATCCCAGTAACTGAGCAGATTGTGAAATACTCAGACCGGCCCGTCTGGCACCAACAACCATGCCACGCTCAAAATTGCTTAAATCACCTTTCTTTCCCATTCTGACATTCAGTTTGGAGTTCAGGAGATTGTCTTGACCAGGACCACACCCCTAAATGCATTGAAGCAACTGCCATGTGATTGGTTGATTAGATAATTGCATTAATGAGAAATTGAACAGGTGTTCCTAATAATCCTTTAGGTGAGTGTATATGAGCAATATCATCATTATAGCCATGTGAAATGGCTCTATATCAATGTGAAAAGAATGTTTTATCAATAAAATTAAACACTATTTTCTAATATATAGCCTATTGGCTTTCAATAATTCAAGCATTTTCAAGTTCCTTTTTATAAATATGGATTTTCAAGGACTTAAATTTAAAAAAGTCAACTTCAAGCACTTTAAGGACCTTGTACGAGAACTGACTACAAAAACACGAATTTGTGAAAACGGTGACATCATGCGTATTATGTGTTCTGTCTATAGGAGCGCAGTGTTTCTGTACAAAGTGTCATCGCCATCTACTGGCCTGGCAGCAGAATACAGCGATTTTAGTCGTTTTCGCGGATCCGTGTGAACGGGATCGTTTTGACAATGTTGTCGTCTGTACATGAAAAACGCAAACGAAAAACGTTTCCATTTTTTAGTATATAGTTGTTGAGTAAACGTACCCTAAAACTAATCATAATCAATTTCTGTTATTGAAATAAAGCTGAAATTATATAAAATATTTATATTAGGTTAAAAACTTGAACAAAAACAGAAATACATAAGTTTAAAGTTAAAGTTTTTATTATAAATAAAGCTATACAGAAATATAAAAAATTAATAAAATTAACAAAAGCACATAAAGTTACTAAAATATTACAATTATAATGAAAACTGAAAATGCAAAAATAAAAGCAAAACATTAATAAATACTACAATAGTATACAAATAATACTAAACACTGACACTACTCACCTCTATCCTCCATAAATTTGTAAAGCTGCTGTTGGAAGTTGTCTTTCTCTTCTGGGAACGGCTCCACTTCCTCCTGCATACAGGAAACACAAACGCACACAGAGCCGGGTGTTATCACAGAAAGTACTGGGATAAAAGTTTATAGTTCGGATATAAACACTGATGTCTATGGATCAAAGCTAATCACCTTTTGAAAGTAACTTGGCGCTTCAAATAACGATTATATTTATTACACCGTTACACCAGTAGGTGGAGACAAGTGACCGTTCAAATGTATTTGTCATTGAATCATTCATTCAAGAGATTTGTTCAAAAACACAGATCCGTCCAGTGATGAAACAAGTAGAGACTTTGTGAGTGAGTCATTGAATCATTCACTCTTTTCATGTTTAAATAATTCATTTTAAATAGACTGCAGCAACTAACATTTTGTCATTTTGTAGAAGTTAACTACACAAACTATTTATATTTACGCTCCCGATACAGACACAAAAAATACAGAGGGGAATATTTAGTAAAATATAACTTATTCCTGTGATCATTACTCTTCAATTCTTTTTTATTTTTATCGATTGCAAAAATGAACTAGATTAATCCCACATTTTTTTTCTGTTATGTTCACCATTAAAAAACCTTACGATTTTAATATATTTTATAATTTAATAATTTCACAGTTAATCTCCAAATTAATGCAGAAACAACATAAAGACGATACATTTTCAATATTTGTCTAACAGGTAGGACATATACAGAAATTGAATAAAGTTATCAAACAGTTTGCACTGCATAAATTTTAAATTATATACAGATTAATCCTTATTAAAGTTACAAAAGTTTAAATGTGAAATTAAAACCACCAGTAAGGTTACAGAAAGTCACTGTTAATGAGTGAGTCATTGAGTTTCAACCGATTCATTCAAACGGCTGATTCATTCAGGAACGAAGCATTTGACTGTCTTAATGAGTGAGTCATTGAATCATTTGTTCAAACGATTCGTTCATTCACCGCCGTGTGAAACAGTCCTGTGGCTTTGTTTGGAACTATTTTCGTTGGCGAAATAGAGCAAAAACAGGCAATATTGTGTCTAAAATGTAAGTCACTAAATATTAACTTCTTGTTTATTGAACTGTTGTATAAAATCAATATTACATATGTAATCATGCTGATATTTGGAGAAAAAACGGCACTCGTCATGTGATATTGATGAACTATATTAAATTATATAAATATAAAAGGCATACAGTGTTTTTTTCCCCCTTATCTTGAATATTGGGTGCATTCAGAATGCACATCGTTAAAACAACAATGACGATATTGTTTTAGACGATATATATCACACACTCCTATCGACTATATCAACACAAGCATTAGAGCTGCGATCAGTGCAGATTCCCTGATTCAATGTGAATCTTTCAGTGACGTTTCTCCCCAACACATGGTTTCTGTTGTCACCTCTTCCTCCTCGCCGCTGGCCTCTTCCTCTTGTTCCTCCTCCTCTTCCTCGTCATCATCCTCACTGCTTGAGCTTTCATCCTTCACCTCCGTCCTCCACGTGTTGGGCACAGTGCCGTTACGCTGAAAGTCCCACGCTGCATCTAACGCTGTGAAACACACAAACAGAGACGGTGAGATTATAATGTGTTCAAAGGGAAATTTCTTGTTCAGTGTGTCATTTTTCTTTTTTCACTATTTAAAAACGTTCCCCAGTAGAGCAGTTGTCATCCACTCGTCCAGCTCCCTGCTTCCGGGAAGCATTTTATTTTTATTTTAGTGAAAGTTTTACAAATTGTATTGTTCGTTTTTTTTTTTTTTTTTTTTGTCTATAGTATTAGTTATTTCAGTACTTCAAGTTAAAGTAAATGAAAATGAGCAACCAGTTTAAATAATATAGGTTTTTTATATATTTTATTTGTAATGTTTATTTTATTTCCAGTAATGAGAATGTTTTGGTAACACTTCACAATAAGATTCCAATTGTTAATATTAGTTAACATCAACTAACAATGAAAAATACTGTTAATTTAATATTTACTAATACATTAATAAAATCAAACGTTGTATCGATTAATATCTAACATGAATAACTTAAAGATTAATAAATACTGTAACAAATGTATTGCTCATTGTTTGTTGATGCACTAACTAACGTCAAGTACCCTAAAGTTCTTGATGGTTTTAGTTTTAGTTAACGATAATAACCGGCCCTAAACACACTCTGATCTGTAGGTGGCGCTCTTGCTCTCACCTGGTTTGAGTCCAGCGTCCGCTTTGGGGGCTTTCTCTTCATCCAGCACGCGAATGTCTTTCCGCAAAACTGTGTAACTGCAAGGCAAAATAAAACGCTGTTAGCAGAGCTTCATACATATGAGAGAAAACATAATAAACCATCATCTTGAAGTCAATTACTGATCATAATTCAACACACTGCATGTATGAAACAGCATTCTGATTTTAAAACTCATCATGGTTGCCATTCATTATCGATTACATTGTTTTTATTGAATTAACTGCATTACATGCCTTGCAAAAACATGAACGTGGCACGTTTATTCCCGACGTCCATCAAATCAGCTTCATCATCACACTTCAATTAAAAATGCACAAAATTTGATAAAACCTTTATCGTGAGAAAAACACAACAGGCCATTTCTCAGTGCCAGAGTATTGTACAGACACGAGCAACCGTAAACACTGAAAAAATATTTTGTGTATAAACAATTATCACTCAGAAATTGCTAGTAAATTTCACAAATTGTTACAAAGAAGCAGCAAGTAACATTGAATAAAACATGAAATGTTGATGTAGAAGGACTGAAATAGTATTTTTATGTCCTTTAGAAAGTGTTTGGACACCTTAAATCTGGTCCCTCATTAGATCACGTGACTTTATCTGTGCTCAAATGCTGCATGATGGGGATTTCTAGTGGATGTATGAAGTCACTTTCTCAGGTTCACACAGGAGTGTCCAAATACCTTCTGAAACGGCTTATATCGAGGGAATTAAGAGGTCTTTAACGGTTAGAAGACATGTTTATGTTCATCAATATTTATAAATCTACATGTGGCAGTGATGTCATTACTCTCCCAGAGCAGACACTAGAGGGAGCAGTGAAGATGCAGACAGAAATCAAGCCCTCATCTGTAATCAGAATAACTTCCCCTCCCTCTCGCAGTGTCTCTTCTCTTCTCTGATGAGAGGGCGGGGCAACCTATCTGATCCACCAATAGCAAACCACAACCATCCAAGCCCCGCCCTACATTTGTTCTCGTTTCAGAAGCGTTTCACTCGGATATACATCACAATAGGGAAGAAAAGACTTCTGGTTTCATGCTGACTTTAAACTTTGGCATATAACACACACACACACACACACACACACACACACACACACACACAGACACAGAATTGAATGAGGGACTCAAATCATAGGCTGTGTCAGAAATCACCCCCTATACCCTTTAAATAGGGCACAATTTGAGGGAACAGCCATTTGCAGTGGTGTCCGAAATCATAGTGGACGTTTTCGAGTGCGCTCATTCAATCCCATAATGCACCGCAATCATGAGTGTACAACCAATTTATGCTCAACAACTAGAGAATACCCATAATGCACTGTGTCGAATGAATTCCCGCGTCTGACCAGAAGATGGCGCTAAATCATCCATTTTCCAAACCGCTGGTCCAATGTGGGTACAGCATAATATCATACAGGTATAAATTCCTTTTAAAATGTATTATTGAATTGTTTATTAATGTATATACATTGAGTTCAAGATAAATCTTTCCATCTTACTACTGGAGCTGCCAGTTTGCTCCATTATAAATGATTATTAAACAGCAAGCAGAAACTATGCAAAAACGGCACTCAGTGTCCGAATTCACTCACTCGTTCTCATTCACTCCATATTATATACTATATACGAAGAGTTCAGATGCAAAAGCCTCTAAGTGCCATCTGAAATTTTCTTCTAGAATGATCATTTTTATCAAGCTCATATATTTAAGTTCAGTAATTTCACTTAAATGACAATTAATAGGTAATTTTCATTGCCATTTAAGTGAAATTACGGAACTTAAATATACAAGCTTGATAAAAATGATCATTCTAGAAGAAAATTTCAGATGGCACTTAGAGGCTTTTGCATCTGAACTCTTCAAACTATACCAGTGGACTAATGTAGGAATAGTGAATGAGGATATAGGGGGCGAGAATATCACAGAAACTAAAGGGTGATTTTGTTTTGATAAAGTAACCAGCCGAAAAAACAATCCAAACACTGGGAATAACATTAGAAACAGAGTTTTGTCTATTTAGAGAGTCATCAGGAAGCTCCTGTCTCTATGATCGCGGCACTCACAGGTTTTATTTTCCCTGAGGTATAACACAAATATCTCCACAACCAGACGTTTCTCAGCACAGCGCTTGAATAAGACCAATTCTGTCGTTCCACCTTCAGCAGCGGCAGTATAAACTGGTTTTGGGAGGTTAACCCGAGATGGGCATTTAACTACATTTACCCCACAGAAACATCACCATTACATGATGCCCAGCAGTGACGTCCTCCATCATTTGCAGTGTGTTTGATAAAATCACAGCTATAAACAGAAACAACAGCACTCGTGATGCGTTCACAGCTTGACTTCTTCTGCACCTCGAGAGCTAAAAGTAGAAGCACGGACTGAAATAACTTCATCTGAAAGCTACTCACAATTTTCCATCTTTGAAGGAGCGCACAAAAATGTTGTCTTTTTTCAGTGTCACATCTTCATGACAGTCTGGAGAGATGACCTTTTGAAGAAATAAAGAGAAACGGAGGACAGATGAGAGTTCGGCACAGAAAGCATCATCTTTGCACCAACCTGCAAAACTGTTTTACACCCAAGGAAATGAGTACTAGACAAACAGGTTTATTTTAACTTCACAATATTTCATGCAACAAAAAAAAATACATTTATTTGATCAAAAATACAGTAAAAAATTTGAAATATTATTACTATTTTAAAATAACTGTTTTCTATGTGAATATATTGTAAAATGTAGTTTATTCCTGTGATCAAAGCTGAATCTTCAGCATCATTACTCCAGTCTTGAATCTGGGCCGACACCATGTTGCTGTCTTGGATATTTTTGTGAAAACTTTAATACTAGGGATGTCCCGATACCACTTTTTGCAGAACGACTCCGATACCGATACTTTCATTTTTGGTACTCGCCGATACCGATACCGTAACCGATCCCTGAATTTTCACTGCATTTGTAATTTTTAAATGTATTAGTAGATAAACCAAAAGAATATAAATCATATTAGTTAATCATCAAATATATATTTCTTTCAGTTATTTTCATGCTTAATTAAGCCTGCTAAAATGCATTGTATGAGCTTCTGTTACTGTCACTGTTCATTCTATTGCTCTATCATATTTTATCTTTCATTTAATAGCACAGCACATATTTAGAGCTGCTTCAGCAGGGTGTTTATGAAATAAACAGAGTTTTTCAGGTAGATCTAACAGGTACAGAAATTTGATAAAGTAATCAAATGTGAAAAAAGCATATTCATTACTGTATAAATTATATATAGATGGATATTTTTGTAAAGTTGGAAAGGGTAGCCTATTTAGTCAAGAGCAGTCAGTATTTCTTTGTCCTTTGTTTGATTAACATTAAAACACAGAAGCAGGTTTATTAGACTGCTGCCCCTTTAAGACCGAACGCACGGACCGCATTTGAACATGGAGATATAACCGACTTTGTTTACTATAGGATACTCGCCAAGACGGCCGTTATTACATCATTTTGTGTGAATTCGTCCGTATAAGCGCAAGACATGAAAGACAATAATTCAGTATTCGCGCGCTGAGACGCTGGTTTGCGGGCGCGCGCTTTGGATGTTTGTGTTCATGGAACTTCTTGACCTGCACACGTCCTGTAATAATGTAGGGAACCACTCGTTATACTTAAATCAGGTAACAGTTCATGTTTTACTTTACTTGCATATACGATTTAGTTTTCATCCAAATAACATGTGCTGAGTGAACGATCAGCAATCAAGAGCATTCAACAGAAGTGCGCTCGCTCTCTCTCTCTCTCTCTCTCTCTCTCTCTCTCTCTCTCTCTCTCTCTCTCTCTCTCATCAGTTAACGTTGTCTCGTTTTATTGTTGCCTCGTGCCTACATGCCTCGTTTTTCCATTGACATCCGACTGAACAAACTTTCCACTGATGTCTGTTTAAAGGGATGTGCTGGCAAAATGTACGTGGTATCGGCGAAGTTTTATGAGCACGAGTATATGAGGACAGTATCGCCCGATCCCTGATGCCAGTATCGGTATCGGGCCATCCCTATTTAATACACTACCATTCAAAATTTATTCAAATAGCTCTTTTAAATTGTAATAATATTCACAATATTACAGTTTTACTGTATTTTGTATCACAAAAATACAGCCTTGGTGAGCAGAAGAAAAAACAAACATAATTATTCCAAATGTTGACCTCTATTTTAAAGAGATTGAATCTGAGATTGATAAAAGCTTAGTATGAATATTTTAGAGCTGTGCATTAAGGAAAATAATATGTAATTTTTAAAAAATCCAGGCCAAAAAAAAAAAAAAAAAGAAAGGAAAAAAAAAATCCCTGATGTTTCCATGACCATGTTTTGTGAAAAACAAAAAATGACTTGAACATCCAAAACACATTGGATATTGGACGTACGAAATCCTAATTGAAATGAGCATTTTAAAAAAGACTGATCCAGCCTTTATTTCCAACATGTCAGCCCTGACCTGAGGTTACTGTACAACAGAGATCAGACGAGCAGAGATCAGGAGCGTGTCATGGCTTCAAGAAACACCACAGACATTCACTGGCTTTGTTTTTCTCTCTCCGTGCTGTCATTCTAGCGAGAGCCGTGAGGAGGGGACAGAGAGCAGGAACATCATCTCTGGAGGAACACGAGCCACCAGGAATATTTAAAGGGCCAGTGTGAATCATCCACTACTGCATGTAAACGAGGGACAGATGTAGAAGAAATGAGAGAACGACTGCCTACATCAATGATGCCGCTCAATATATGCAACTTCAGAAAGGAACAGATGCATTAATCCTGGAGGAAGACTCTCTCCTGAAACCTGCACTGTTCATCATGTTTAAAGCGGAAGCGTGATACTTTTATCATCAGAAAACTAATCAGTGGTATAAAGCTCAACACGGCTAGTCTTATTGTTTGAACCTCTTGTTTTCTTGATTATCACGAGTAACATGTTTACAGATGAAACATGAAAAATTAGAATATCGTGCAAAAGTTATAATTTTGATGATTATGGCTTACAGCTTATGAAAACCCCAAATTCAAAATCTCAGAAAATTAGAATATTACATGAAATCAATAAAAAAAAGGATTTTAAATACAGAAATGTCGGCCCTTTGAAAAGTATAATCATGCATATGTATGTAGTTATATATACTAAATATATTAGTTTCACCTTTTAATTTGAATTACTGAAATGCACAAACTTTTGCACGATATTCTAATTTTTCGAGTTTCACTTGTATAGACATTATTCTGTACCGTTGCTAACAGCATAATCAGAAAGAGCTTATTCGTAATAACAGTAACAGACTTTTCTCTGCCATACAATATATTTGAAAATGAACTGCATGCCATTTATCAACACACATCATCTAGCTTTTATTAATATGATATTCTAATATCGATGTAGTTTACTGCAACGTGCAACAGATGTCTCATCCAGACGCTGAGCGAACGCACAGAGTAACGTTATAACAACTTTCAACACACTCGCATGTATTTTAGTGTGATTATTTTGAGCTGTGTTTCCCCACAGTTTTAACTGGTCCGATAAACTGGCCTTTATGAGTAGTCATTCAGCACTCCCAGCTGTTTCATTAGAACCAGATGAAATAATGTGAATTTAAGTGATCAAACGTAACTGTAACAAACTTCAAGTTCAGGGAAGGAGGCGGACATTAAATGTAATTTTAATCACAAAATAAACATTAACAAAATGAAAGCAGCCGACTGCAACATTTAAGCATAATTAAAACAGCAGCGTAACATTTCCCAGGCTCTCGACTCCACCCGGCTTCAACCACAGTAACGTTAATAAACCTTAGACACATTCGCTCATCCATGAACATGATGAACATGAGTCCCGTCGGACTGCTTTCCATCGGATGTGGAGGTGAAAACAACAACTCCCATGATTCCACACTCATTCATGCATCATCAAGCTACATTATAATGCATTATATCTTTTCATAAATAATTGTAACTAAAGTAAAAAATGCATTATAAATGCATTTTAATATTTGCAGATTTTGAAATTGGTTGTTTATCATGTGTTTTAATGTATTATACTTTCTAAAGGTGTGTTCAATGACTTATTATATTGTATTATAACTGTAGTTACAGTTATTCATGAGACTATATAATGCATTATAAGGTGAATTACAATGCATAATTACTAAGGCTGGGTAAAAAATATCAATTTCTCGATTTTAATCGATTCTCATTTTTACGAAACGATATTGATTCTTAAATCCCAAGAATCGATTAGTCATCCTGTTTTCAGTTGATGAATGAATGGAACACTGTAGCGCGCATCCCATCCAATAAATCGCAATAATCTTTGTGCTTTGTTATTACTGATATGAAACAAAGTCTCAGATTTCAAATTACGTCCATTTTCTTATGAAATTCAAAAACATAATTACCGTTTTGGCGCTGTGGCGTGAGATCGCTCTGGCTCAGCTCTAGAAACACATGACCTTCTCTTCCGCCTTAACACCAGTTACAGCGCAAAATAAACATGAATGAGCATCTGAAAGTGTGTTAAAAGATAGACTACAACTTCTCGAAGTCCGTATCATGTGACATGGAGTCGCTCGATCAGTGTTTCAACCGTGGAAAGACGTCAGTAAATCAGCTTGTTAACAATGTCATGTAACGTCACATTTACCTCAGAAAAACCATATCCAGTGACCATAAACTCGTTAGTCAGCGAGAAAAAATTAACTCTAGAGAGGAGCATTTTGCTAAATATATGCACCATATTACATAATTTTTAATGTTCTTCAATATTTAATGCATGTTTGAATAAATCTGGAAAGTTTTTTATGACAGCCACCATTTAAATTTTTAGATAATTTCATATAACTTTATTATTATAAAAATAAATAAAAGTGTATTTTAAGTGTTTTTATACAAATCAGTTAATTTTTACCTTCAATATTATAGTAGGCTAATGAAGCCTATAGGCTCGCTGACTCCCATAGTTTACAATAATAGTTAGATTTGTTTTCCTTGAGAAAATTTGCAGTGTGTTGTACCTGATATCCAAAATAACCGATATTGAATCGAATCGAATCGTAATCGAATTGTGAAATTTGTGTCAATACCCAGCCCTAATAATTACTGCATAAAAAATACACTACCGAATTTTATATATTCTGTTTGGTTCAATTTAAATTAAGAGTGTTTAAACATTTCACCTTATGAAGCTTATTTTTTGTGCATACATTTATTTTATTAATTTTTTACTTGCATATAATGTAGAATTTTACTTTAGATATTGGCTTAATTTCTGTTCTGTGTCTTGCGGTCGAGACTCACCAGGGCAGGATACCATGTGGTTTTCTTTTTGTCGCTAGTGACGACCCCATCCACACACACCACTTTGCCGTAAAGCTCTTCGTTTTGTTGCTGATCGCCCTCCTCCTCCTCACTAGATGATGAAGATGACTCCTCTTCTTGACTGTGGATTGAGATTACGTGTTAATGTGAAATAAACAACAGACACTGAAAGGTATTCGAGTAACATCGATATCCCAGAGAAAACACAACAACATATTTAAGATTCAGAGTGACAAAAAGTCTGTTAAAGCAGCTATAATAAAACTTCCATGAATATGGGTCACATTTAACGAAAAAATAAGACATTTTATTTTTCATACAGAAAATTACACACATTTTTAGGTAAGTTAATAATTTTGGTATTATGGCATTATTTGCATGACAATTAAGCACATTTTTATGCCCCCTAGAAACTTATTTGATGCATTTTTGCTTTAAATAGCATAATAACCATTGCAAAATAGTTAAAAAGTACTGATTTCACCTCAGCATATCATTATTTTAAGATGCATCGCAGCAATTTAAAATGAACAGTAATTAAAAGTACTACGTATTTTTTAAGGTGAATTATTCTAACCAAGACTAGGGATGGAGATCACATAGAAATTAATTTCAGATATAGATTATTATTTCTTCATTCTAGTAGGGCTGCAATGACTTTGATTAAAACAAAAAATAGTCAACAACCAATTTCATCATGAGTTAGTGTTTCAGTAAGCAAGTGTCTCTGTTTTATTCTCACAACTCTGTAGATTCATCAGTGCGCTTTAGTTTTGTGTTTAGACAATGCTGCTAACAGAGAGAACTGTTCTTTTGTGCCAGATCAAGCTAAACATGATTAAACCGATTCACTTTTTAAAAGATAAGCATCACCTGTATCACAGCGCCATAGAAGCACAATAGAAGAAGCTTTTTCTTGCTTGTTCTGATGAAGATAATAGGTAATTAGGCTCCGTGAGCTGACGAGCTTCTCACTTGCCAATATTCAATATGCGGCGTGACTCAACGGCCGCTCTCAATTAAGAACCGGCACTCCAGCTCACCGCCAAGGAGAGCCAATCTTGTTAGTGTTAAATGAGCCAATCAACAGCCTGCATCACGAATAAACATGACCTGATAAGCCTCAGGGACTCCTACTCGCTCAAACAAAACAAGAGCCGCTTTACGTTGCCAGCCACCGCCAACATTTTTGATTTTGATTTGATCTGAACATGCATTATATCAAAAGAAAGAACAGACCCTCTTGCTTTTAACCAACAACAACAATAACAAAAAAGTTTTATTCTAGTTTCATGCATTCTTTTTTTATCAACACTTGAATGTGGCGAAGTTTCATAAATAAAAAAATTAGAAAAAGCTGAGACAATCATGTTTTTGTCAAAGACTACAACGGGATAAGCCAGTGTTACTCGTTGCGCGGCTCGTCAAGCTTTAATTTGTGGCTCGCACGGACGTAAATAATACGGTGATGTGATCATGCAGTCACTACAGATATCTCATAAAAACATTAAAAACAAGTAGGGCTATAACATAACCCATTAAAATCAGATCGAAAACCGAAACTGAAACTGAAAGGACGAATGACGTGCGGAACGATCCGTTATTCTTGTTGAATAAAGTGTCTTATTATCGAGTGTCCCGTCATTCTAAACTTCTCTTTTCACTGCGTCTGTGAAGCAGGACAACGTCCCACCAGTGCTTGTTTCAGACTCTCATCCACAGACGACTGGTTTTGGCATTTTTACTGCGTGATAATAAATATAAGCAGCGGCACAACGGTTCATACGCTCATTGTCTCCAAATTATGACCAGAAATGGATGAATATTAAGTCTGCTGTTAAAATGGGTCTACAAATAAAGAACCAATGTAGGAGAATGGTTATTATGCACAAACAGCGATGCAATGCAATGCATATTGTATGTTGAGGGATGACAGATTGAGAAGCAGACATGGTATTTATGACTGGATGTAACTTTTGATACTTTGCAGTAAAATTCGCTCTCCTACTGAGTTTGTCCCATCAGTGTGGCTCTCGTGAAAGAAATAGTGAAGACCACTGGCATAAGCAATGCTTCTATCACTTGTTTCTTCTCCCTTTTTGCTTGTGTTTTGAGCCGGAGATTCTGTACTTGTTCAGAAGATGTGTAAAAGCCGTATACCGTATAACACTGAAAACCTGTTTAAAAAATTAAAAACACGCCGGAAAATTCTGTCAACGGCGGGGAGAGAGTTAAGTGCGAAAAATAAACTTCATGCAATTAATACATTTAGCAATTTTGCTTCAAGCTGTGTTGCTATTGTTAACTAAAATAAATAAAACACTTAAACAAAACTTAAAGATAAGAACTGAAATAAAAAAAATGTGAATTACTAAAACAAATGACTGGAAATCAAATCAAATGATATTTTTACTGGAATAACAAATAATTGTAATAAAAAAGTTTTTTTCATCAGTTTATGCTGAATACCTAAAATTACTAAAATAAAAATAAATGAAAGCATTAAGGATTTTTTTTTTTAAATGTAATGATAAAAGCACAACATTTTATAACAATTTCTAAAACTAAAATGAAAACTGAAAAAAATAATAATAATAATAATAAAAAAATAATAAAAAAATAATAATAATAATATTATATATATATATATATATATATATATATATATATATATATATATATATATATATATATATTGCTTATCTTGATATTTCTACTGGAAAAAGGCAAGTATGATAAAAAAAAATGCTCCATAACTATTCTAATCCAGTAGTTGACTCGTCACTGCAACCACTGACATTATGATGGATTCTGATCCCTCAAAGCGACTACGGTTTCTTTAAGTTCACGCATGGCCAGCCGTGACTGACGGAGATAACTGTGAGGTCACGCCTCTCACCGACACACACACACACACACGAGTCCTGTTTGTCAGAGCGCCAGCGAGACGCTCTGGTTCGAGACGAACGCTGTTCACTGGAGGAAAAACACTGGCTTTCCTCTGAGTCTGAGGATTGAGAATTCCAGGCCAGCGCTCGTCCCATTCGTGCGACTGCTAACAGAAGAGGTGTATTTTACAACAGCAAACACTGTGGAATTGGTATTCCCAGAAGGAAACTCCACGTCCCTGGAGCATCAGGACTGAGACACACAGATGCTTCATCCGTCAGGTGAGGATTAGAATCAATGTAGATTTTCAGTTTGGTGCCAGACTTGTGGACCCTCCCGTCAGCACATTTCAGAGGTGAAATGGGTTGCAAATGGCGTTTCATGTTGATGACTTTAAAGTGCCCCTATTATGCTATTTTAAAGGTCCCTAATTTTGTTTTGGAGGTTCTTACAACAGGTTTACATTTTCTCATAATATCCATTGCAGCATCAGCTCTTCTCTCTCAGTCTCTGAAACGGCTCGATAAAGGATTCGGTCTTTCTAAACCCCTCCTTTCTGAGAGCCTGCTCTGCTCTGATTGGTCAGATGGACTGTTGTGATTGGTCGACCGCTTACAGCGCGTGTCAGAAACAAAACTCCCATTACCATCTTCCTCAGCACTTGATACAATCCTGTATCAAGTGATACAAACAGTAACAATGGTGTCGGTTTTACCGTATCAATCTGTGTTGGTGCATCAAAGTGGATTTGCAACACAAACTGCATACTTTGCATCACAACACAAACCAAACTCTTCCAGTCTCAGATACAACTACAGTGATTGAGGGCAAAGAGGACCGTAGACTGGCATTATGCACATTTGTTACAAACCTACATAGGTTCGAGCCGGAAGTAAGACTGGCATTACTGACGACTCGTTTCAGCAGTTCAGAATTGCTTTTTATTTTAGGAGACTTTAAAAAATAAGAAAGAAAAAATAACTTTGATCTTTGAAACTTTGCAGAGCTTTTACATTCACAAACAGCTATTTTACTACATGAAAAATAATATCCAAATAATCATAATAATAATAATTTCTAAAAAGATATGCAATTTAGTTATTAAAAAAATGTAAATGACTATTAAAAAAAGTCCTTAAAGTGAACATGAAATGCCATTTGCGACCCATTTCGCTTCTGAAATATGACGGACGGGAGGGTCAACAAGTCTGACACCAAACTGATTGATTTAAGTCTAATTAAAACGTGGAAATAAAGGCAGTGGATTTTAATTTCATAATGACAAAAAATAAATATTTAAAATGGACTTAAAAGACAGTTCACATTCGGTGATATCAATTTGAATGCACTTTCGGGAACTTGAACTGAATTGAGCTGAATAATAACACTCTTGTCTTCTGCTTTTGAAGTCATTTCATAATTAAAGAACTTTGCAACACTGACACTTATTAAACTAAATTGAATTAACATTAAATATTGTCTCCTGTAGAGCTGCTTATAGCGGAGACTAAAGTCATTTCTTAATTCAGTGGTTCCCAATTCCAGTCCTCGTGACCCACTGCTCTGCACATTTTGTATGTCTCTCTTATCTGACACACTCAGTTCAGTTCATGGAGTCTCTCCTAATGAGCTGATGATCTGGTTCAGGTGTGTTAAATAAGGGAGACATACAAAATGTGCAGAGCAGTGGGTCCCGAGGACTGGAATTGGGAACCACTGTCTTAATTGATGAAGGCAACACTGCTATTTTACCTGTTTATTAGCATGAAGCTGCTTTGAAACGATATGACTTGCATAAAGCGCTATAGAAATAAAGGCAACTTGACTAAAAACGCAGTGAATGCATGTAAACGCCTCTTCATTTTGTCACGAAACTTCAAGTAGACGCACTCACATGGGATTGGAGCGTCGGCCTCCGCGGTTTCCTTTTTTGCCGATGACGGGAGTGCCGAAGTGTTCGGGGTTGGTAAGAGGAAGCCTGTCGAGAGTCTGGAAGAGAATCAGAGATGAGATTCACCAGTTAGCGCTGAGAAAGCCACGATTCTCTTTAAACTGTTGCTCTGCCTTGACAATCGATTCATCAAACTGACTGAAGAAAATTACATTATGGAAGACGATGACATATAAACTCACACTTTCTTTCTTTTCTTTTGTTTATTTATTTATATAGCACTGCTAAATACAGCTGAAGTTACCCAAAGTGCTTTACATGAAAATAAAAAGATTAAAACATAAAACATATCAACAAATCTCACAACACACTGAGATTACCTGTTATAAGCGGTCAATAAAAAATGTGCCTTGAGCAAGTTCCTGAATACTGATAAAGATTTACCAGATCTAATAGATAGAGGCTCACTTGTGTACCTAGAAGTGTTTGCATTCACATACTTGCGTAGAATATGTTTCTGACTTCTACACAACTGACAGTCTGTTTGAAATCATTGACTAGCAAACACTGAGACGTGACACAGTTTCTAATAATCACCCGGGAATGAAACGCCTCAGACTCGACACGGTTCTGGGTCATTTCTACCATGCAGAAGATTTTCATGTACCCATTATATACATGCCTTAATATACTGGATTAGAAGTTAAACTCACGATTTTTATATAAGGTAATCATATTAGTGAACACAATAAACCATTACTTGCTACTTCAGTTTGAGCAGATGTTGCCAATTTTGCAATGAAAAACTCACTTTTTGGAGAAATATTGCAGGAGTTTCCATTTTTTCCTTCTAATCGGAATGTTTCAAACTAAACATGTTTTCTTTGGAATATGGTTTTAATTTATAATCAATTCATAGGTTTTTCCAACATGTCCTCAAGTTCTTTTTCAAAACACTGGATCTGAGAGTGTTTACTCTTTAAATAGGTTAGCTACGAGTAGTTTTATTTAGGTTATACGTTTACATAGATTATATAGCTATATGTAGGTTTATACAGGTTATGTGTTTAACATTTCGTTCCTATATTGCTGAATGACAAATTAAAGCTCACTTGAACTTGAATGTCTGTAGAAATACCCTTTAAATTTCAACAAAATTAAATTAATTTGTAAAATGACACTGTCAAGAACAGGATGTGATGCAAAAGGGAGCAAGTGTCACGATATAAAGGACTTCACTAGACATTTAAACCAATGCAGAAAAGAGAAAGATGACTTGCCTCACTCTCAGCGAAGTGGCGCGCTCCTTTCAGGCAGAGAGACGAGCGCCTGAGGGTCTTCTCATCACCGTCATCAAACACTGCACAGAGAGAGAGAGAGACGAGTTATCAGACACACACTCTAGAGTCTTGTTGAACAGGACCTACTATGCCCTCTTTCAAAGTCTTGATTGTGTTTTTAGTAGGGCTGCACAATTAAATCGCAATGAAACCGCGTGACGCGATTTGGCAAAGGCCGCGATTATTTTATGCGCAGCTTGTCAGTGAAACGGCTGATCAGTAGTAAATGCTTCTCCATCTGAACACTAGAGGGCGTCTCACACACACACACGCCAAATCATCTGAACACCAGAGGGCGTCTCACACACACACGCACACACACACACCAAATCATCTGAACACCAGAGGGCGTCTCACACACACACGCACACACACCAAATCATCTGAACACCAGAGGGCGTCTCACACACACACACACACGCCAAATCATCTGAACACCAGAGGGCGTCTCACACACACACACGCCAAATCATCTGAACACCAGAGGGCGTCTCACACACACACGCCAAATATGCCCCGCCGCTGAAGTATAGTACGTGATAACATGAATAGTACGAATAAACAGAAGATTAAAACACTTTGATTAAACATGACTAATAAACACACGACTGCCCTATTCTGTGTAAGAAGCACATCATCTCACAGAAGGATGAGCTCTGCTGTCGTTATGAAGTGAGTTTGGAGTAAAAGCATGTTATCAAATGTTGTCTTTTGTTGGACAAGAGGTTCATAAATGCTTAATTTTTGGAAAGATGTTTGAAGAGTGTTGCTTTTTCAAATGTACGTTATAAGCGACTCAAACTCACAGTGCTTTCAGAGTGAGCAGCGTTTACTAATGATCACAGAGCCGTACGTCACTGACAAGCTGCGCATAAATTAAATAATCGCAGCCTTTGTGATTTCAAAATCGCAATAAGCCAAATCAATTTAAGTGCAATTACATGGAAATTGTAATTAATCGTGTAGCCCTACTTTTTTAGCCGTTTTTAGGCTCTACTAAAACAGGGTCATGCTTGGAAGCTCATAAACGCTCTGTTTAGTTCCTGTCTATATGAAGCCCCTCCTTCTGAAAAGCACACTGTGCTCTGATTGGTCGGCTGAATCATTGTGTTGTGATTGGTCAAGAGCTTCGAGTGTGTTTGGGAAATGTCCCGCTCCTTAACATAACCGCCAGTTTAACACACTACTAACTAACTCAACCAGGCCCCGCCCCTTTATTCTGCGTATGAATTATTTAAATGAGGAATATTGTGACGTGTTTGTTCCCGGAAGAAACTCAAGACTACAATGGAGGCGTTTCAGGAGTTCAGAAACACTGACACTGATATAGAGAAGATCTGCTGGAGGAAAGCTTTATCATGCTCAAACAGCAACATCACACACTAAAGAAAGATCATAATCATAACAGGTCAGTTTCTGAGCTGCCTTTGTATAAATGGCTAAAGGCGAATAAAAGGTGTATAAAATCGGGCGAAGCGAGTCCATTTCATGTGGTTATGAACACCAAATGAGAATAAAACTTATCACCAGTTGGCTTGAAACTTCATTAGCATAGAATATGGTTAAGGTAAAATCGAAAGAACGACAGTGTCAAATTACAGACATACAAACCATCTGCTGGAGAAAACATCCGCTGTGACTCACAGGTCTTCTGCGAAATTTACCATCAGAACTTTATCTAAGACTCCTCAAGATTTCCTCTACATGTGGCGACACATATGTGCACTAAATTCAAATTAAGCCATCAAAATGAGGAATTATTTTTGTGAGAGATGGAGACTGACTCATATTATCCTAACATACAACGTAACACAATCACAACGTATAAAAACAAAACAAAAAAACACTCATCAAAACATGAGCCCTGAACGAAAATTGAAAATTACCCAGCGTCTCCAGCTGACTGTGTTGCTCTCGCATATGATGCTATAAACTAAAGCAAAGCATAAACGAGGACAGAAGAAGCCTTTCCCTCTTTGTCTCAGGTAAGCCCCATTCACACAGCGCGCTGATCCCGGGAAATTGCCGTAAAATTGCTAGAGTGCCTTCTGTGTGAATGCAAACACGTCCCGGGATTGATGCCGGAATGGGGACCTAGTAACATTACCGGGATCAGTCCTGGACCAATGCCGTAAGGGGTGTGTCGTAATGATGACGCGCATATGCCTTTCTACAACCTATGCTACAGCACATGGGGAACGAGCCACTCGGAAAACCCAGTGGCGCTACTGGGGAGTATGGACTCATCTTCGCGTAGAAATGATGAAGAGTTATCAGCAGAACTGACATCTGACAGGAGTTATCACATCCTGACGTCACGTGTCTTTACGGGATCTTTACGGGATGTGTGTGAACGCACTCACAGATTCCGGAAAATCACTGGCAGTGTGAATGAACCAAAGTCAAACAAACCCGGGACACATTATCCGTGTATTTTCCCGAATCTCTGTGTGAAAGGGGCTTGATACAGAGTCAACTGTTTGAAAGGAATGTTCTGGACTTACCGACGGTGTACAGACTAGCGTCAGTGAGTTTGTTGATGATGGCCTCCTGGTAGATCCCATCTTGGTTCCTGGCTTCGACCACAGCGCCCACCTAACACCAGAGAAAACACAATCACTCATTCACAGGCTTTCACGGTGTTACACCACTCGCTGGGCGTCAAAACACTGAAGCTGGAGATGAGAAACCGGAATGTATTTATTTTTCCCCATAATCACTGACATTACTCAAGGAGAAACGCCTGTGAGGGTTTATCATGTTCTCTGAGGAAGGAACGTTTACCTTTACAATAAAATACTGTGGCACTACCATGGTAAAATGATCGTATCAAATGTTTCTGAATGATTAACGTTCAAATAAGGGCAAAAATAAAATAAATAAATAATGTGAAATTTAAATCCATGAAGAAAATGAAGCCTATTTGAGCAAAAATGAAGATTATTTTTTGTTGTTGATATTTTTATGACAGTTTAAGTTCATTACCATTATTGTAATGCAATTTTTTTTATTATTATATAATAATTATAATACAAATTCATATATTATTTACATACAATGTAAAAACACACACACACACACAATTTAAATAGTCCTTTATCTTATTTTTATACAAAATATAACTTAATTTCTTCCATTTTCCAAAATGTGGACATGTTTTTCTGAGACTCAGCGTCGAAATATATTAACATGTTCACATGCTACATACATTTCTTTTGGCCTTTTAATGCTGATGTACTTCAGGTGTACTGAATCTGACCTGCTAATAACCATTAAATAACTAGCTCTGAGGGTTTAGCTAGTCTGGGCATCAGTGGTTTTCACCTATTAGCTGCTTGCATTTGTCATTTATTCTCTCACTAAGTGCTCAAAGCAAACAGTTCTGCCAGACATAAGCGAGATGTTTTCTGATGAGCTGATGGCGGAGAATAATTACCGTCATATTCATAATCACAGCTACAGATGCAACGGCTGGCTTGCCAGGAGATTTTTAAACAAATGAGGGACAAACAAAGATTTCAATGCAATATAAATATTAAATAGAGGATTATATGGATGACTGGCATCACTGGCACCATCAAACATGAACTCCAGACAATAGTTTTAACACCGTGTGCAAATCAGCGTGTCATTGTGATGCATTTTGAGAGCTTAACAGATGTGATCACGGGCTACTTTACAAATATTTCATTTGTTTTGCGTTCAAGTATGAAAGTCAAAAGGGCTTGGAACAACATGAGCAAAATGATTACATTTAAATATGTTCTAAATAGCTTTGATTTGGTTGCATCACACAGGATTTGAGCTTTAGTTTAAGCATGGACAGGTTTCTTCGGTCTTAAAGTGACACAAAGATGAACCTATATTTAATTTCTACAGAGAACACAGTGTTATTTTACATTTAGGCCTAATTATACATTTCTGTACCTGAATACAGGGGCGGTGCTAGGGCTGGGCTAATTAATCAGAAAAACAAATGTGAATAAGATTACAGCAGCCACGATTACCTAATCATGAAAAGTGCATATTACAGTTTTATTTATATTTTTCCCTTTGCATTAAAGGTACTTACGACGTGCTTTTGCAGCGCTGAGCATTGTAGCCAATCACAGACATGTCTGTTGAACGCATCGGCCAATCAGAGGCGTTTAAATGAGTCGCTGTGCTGAAGGTGTGTTTTGCGCGAGCTCACCGAGTTCTATACTTTTGCAAACCTGTCATTATTACTGGCAATAAACTTAAGATGCAAATAAGAGATTAACTGCAATATACTTGATATTCTTGATGCTGCTCTGATGCATTACGCACCGCTCTGTTTGTTGTTAGGAAGACTAAAAGTTCAGCGGTCTCGCTCATCAATGTCAAAATGATTAAAGAAGTGAACGAATGCCTGGTAAAATGTAAGTAGATAAACATTTAATATTTCACTGTTTTACAATAGAAATGTTCAACTACCGACAGTATCCGGTGACGCAAATTACTCAACTTATTTTATTTATTTATTAAATTGTGCCTTTTTGAATTGAAAATATGCTATAATTTCCTTGATTCATTTAGAGAAAATGCATGCATAATTAAAAATAAAATATTATTTGCAAATAGTTACAATTATTTCACTAATACAATAAGCCTTTCTTTTTCTTTATTCCCTTAAATCGCTTTTATAATTAATTCATTCCTTTAAATAAAAATACCCAATTTTAGTTTGGGCTAAAGCCCCGAATATCCACTGACCTTAGAACCGCCCCTGCCTGAATACTACTGTTAGACTTTGTAACTGTGTTATTTAGTATTCATCTCTGCTTGTAATTTGTGTATTTTTTCCTATTTTATTACTGACTATTCACTTAATGTCTTAATGTTTGAACTTCAACAGTTAGGCTAGTAGTTTTTGCTGTGGTATCGAAGTACCTCAAGTGAGCTTTAAGTAATAAATGAAAAGCAAAGTTACAATCACCCCCCTCCCCTCATATGTATATATATATATATATATATATATTAGGGCTGGGTAAAAAAATATTGATTTCTCGATTTTAATCGATTCTCATTTTTACGAAACAATATCAATTCTTAAATCCCAAGAATCGATTAGTCATCCTGTTTTCAGTTGATGAATGAATGGAACACTGTAGCGCGCATCCCATCCAATAAATCGCAATAATCTCTGTGCTTTGTTATTACTGATATGAAACAAAGTCTCAGATTTCAAATTACGTCCATTTTCTTATGAAATTCAAAAACATAATTACCGTTTTGCAATGTATTGTACCTGATATCCAAAATAATCAATTTTGAATCGGATCGAATCGTAATCGAAATCGAATCGAATTGCAAGCTTGTGAATCGAAATCGAATTGTGAAATTTGTGTCAATACCCAGCCCTAATATATATATATATATATTTTTTTTTTTGGCTGATCCAAAAAATTACTGTGGCTCAAAATCCGTAAATGATCCGAACCGTGAGTTTTGTGATCTGTTGCACCACTAACAGACACACTCTCATAAAGCCCAGGAAGTGATGCGCCACAGCCTGTGTTTGTGCTGAAGGAGGCAGGTTTGCTCTTACCTTCAGAAGTCCTCTGATGTGTTCATCGTGCACCACCGCAGTGGACGCGTCGGGTTTGAAGGTGACCTGGAGAGACACACACACACACAGTCAGTGAGGAATGAGGATAGGAAACACGGAAGGGCTTTCCCTAACGGCCAAGAAGCATCGATCGCTCCTATCGGGAAGCCGGATCCTCACCAGAGACCCGAACGTCCCTGTGTTGATATCAGACCAAACGCAGAGAAGACACGCTGGGTAACCCAATCATTGAGTGTCACAGAACAGAAGATAATTATACTGAAAGCGGGGCGGATGAAACGCGCTGTGCGAGAGGATGGGATAAAGATGGAGGAACAAGATGTCATATTTCCACTAATACACACAACACTGTGAGACGCCATGCGTAAGAATTGAGATTCATCCTTTTCATTTCACAAGCTGAAATCTGAATTAAATGACATGAAGAACTTGAAAAATCACACACAACAATAAAGTCCAACACAACTTTTGTGACTAAACATCGAAATGCATGAATCAACTGAAGTATCAATTAAAATACAATTAAAGTTCATTTGTATAACGCCTTTTACAAAACATTGTTTCAAAGCAGCTTCACAGAATATGAATATTTCAATGTTACGAATAGAAATTAATATTTAAACTTAACTTTTTTTATTATATTTTTTATTTCTCTAGAAAAGTTAATTACGAGTTAAAAAGTCAAAACAATTAACAGTCATCATTAAAAAAAAAAAAAAAACTATGCCCAGCACATTGTTTTGAGAGAATCCGATCCACAAAAATTTAAATATATGGATTGTACAATATACTGTACATAAGCATACTAATAATAAACAAGAATATGAGAAAGTCCATAGCTGATTAACTGAGTGAAGTCCATGTATTCTCAACACTGCCATGACTGTGTGTTTAGGGTTACACATGCACTTCTCCAGCTGTGAGCAGTTTGTCGAATGAATATCATCCGTGAGACGTGTGTGTGTGTGTGTGTGTGTGTGTGTGTGTGTGTGTGTATATGAATGTGTCAGTGTCACAGGAGATAATAAGTCTCACACTTCAGCATGTCGCCACAGTCACGTCTGATGAAGCTCTGATTGTTCTGCAACAGGTCATTCCTGACGAACCAACCTTCAATTACACTCACTGTGTGTGTGTGTGTGTGTGTGTGTGTGTGTGTGTGTATGTGTGTGTGTATATATATATATATATATATATATATATATATATATATATATATATATATATATATATATATATATATATATATATATTACACATGCATATATATATACATACATAATTTTCCCTATGAATATTTTAAATATATATATAAATAAACATAATTAATTATTATTATTATTATTATTATTATCATTATTATGATTAATAATAATAATAAAATAAATGAAAATATAAATAAATAAAAATACACAAAAATAATAATTTAAAAATCTTATGGTCAAAATTATTTTGAGTATTTATAAATCAACATGATTTGTAAAACATACATTTTTCAAAACATCACATTATTTATGCATTTGCCAGATGCTTTTATCTGTGACTTTATATAAATCACGGTATATATTTTGTCAGTTCAGTACATAAAATCACATGCACATGACCAATAAATAAGATTGCAGGAACACAGGAACATAAAAATAAAAATCCGATAAATCAGACATTGCAGAAACCAAAAGATGCCTTAATGACAGAACTAAGACAACTATATACGTATATAAATCAGTTGACAGACAGGACATTACATCTGTTCACATGCATAAACGCACAGACAGCGATGAGATCTAATGCCCTAATCTTATTTCTCAGACACACTTACAGTGTGAATGTAAAGACTGTTCTTTGACTAATGGATAAACACCAACCGAGAAAGAGAGAGAGACGGAACAAACAGACACACTGCTGTGGAGAGACAGAGAGAGAGAGAGAGAGAGACGCAATGATGTCATCAATAGTACAACAACAGGAATATGATTACAAGCTTGAACAAGGTTTCTGCTTGGCGAGGAGCAGCTAATCACATCTCAATTACAAAACATCAGAGAGCCATCAGGAGAAAACATGAGGGCACAGACGAGACAGACAGAGAAAGTCTGATGAGAGAAAGGAGGAAAAGGAGCAGAATATTTCATTAGGAATGAAAACTCAATTTGCTCTCCAACTTCAAAACATTTCACAACAATTTAAGTCCAATAACAACGACACACAAATGCATCCAAATTAGCTTGTTTAATTCTTGGCGGTCTGCTTGTTTCATTACTTGATGAATCTGCGTTTTTGAATGAATCTCTTGAATGAATGATTCAATGACATGCATGCAATAATTTTTTTTTTTTACATTTGTCGCCACCTACTGGCGTAACGACGTAACTGACACAATCTACATACGTAACATTAAGTTACATTCAAAAGGTGATTTGCTTTATTTACGCTACCATAGACATCAGTTTATATCTGATCTATAAACTTTTTCCCCAGGACTTCTGTGATCATTTGAACGATTATAACAGAAATAATGATACTGTGTGGTTGAAAACACTGAAGTTTTAATACAAACTATGCATGTGTTTAATACCTATACATGACAACTGCTCTCTCTAGGTCAGATCTGAATGTTTGCTGTGATCGTAAGGTTTAACAGACACAGCTGAATCGTTTACGAATAAGATGACGTGAGTGTTTGAAGCGAGATCGATTAATCGTGCAGCTCTACTCAACACTAGGGCTGCAACAACGAATCGATAAAATCGATAAAATTCGATTATTATAATTATAATTATGACACTACGCGAGAGAGACCGAGTGTGTCCGAGAGCGCGCTCGACACTGCGCGAGAGAGACCGAGTGTGTCCGAGAGCGCGCTCAACAGTGCGCGAAAGAGACCGAGTGTGTCTGCAAGCGAGAGAGAACGAGTGACACTGCGCGAGAGAGACCGAGTGTGTCCGAGAGTGCGCTCAACAGTGCGCGAAAGAGACCGAGTGTGTCTGCAAACGAGAGAGAACAAGTGACACTGCGCGAGAGAGACCGAGTGTGTCCGAGAGCGCACTCAACAGTGCGCGAAAGAGACCGAGTGTGTCTGCGCACGAGAGAGAACAAGTGACACTGCGCGAGAGAGACCGAGTGTGTCTGCGCACGAGAGAGAACAAGTGACACTGCGCGAGAGAGACCGAGTGTGTCTGAGAGCGCGCTCAACAGTGCGCGAAAGAGACCGAGTGTGTCTGCGCGCGAGAGAGAACGAGTGACACTGCGCGAGAGAGACCGAGTGTGTCCGAGAGCGCGCTCAACAGTGCGCGAAAGAGACCGAGTGTGTCTGCGCGCGAGAGAGAACGAGTGACACTGCGCGAGAGAGACCGAGTGTGTCCGAGAGCGCGCTCAACAGTGCGCGAAAGAGACCGAGTGTGTCTGCGCACGAGAGAGAACAAGTGACACTGCGCGAGAGAGACCGAGTGTGTCTGCGCACGAGAGAGAACAAGTGACACTGCGCGAGAGAGACCGAGTGTGTCTGCGCGCGAGAGAGAACGAGTGACACTGCGCGAGAGAGACCGAGTGTGTCCGAGAGCGCGCTCAACAGTGCGCGAAAGAGACCGAGTGTGTCTGCGCACGAGAGAGAACGAGTGACACTGCGCGAGAGAGACCGAGTGTGTCCGAGAGCGCGCTCAACAGTGCGCGAAAGAGACCGAGTGTGTCTGCGCACGAGAGAGAACAAGTGACACTGCGCGAGAGAGACCGAGTGTGTCTGAGAGCGCGCTCGACACTGCGCGAGAGAGACCGAGTGTGTCTGCGCGCGAGAGAGAACGAGTGACACTGCGCGAGAGAGACCGAGTGTGTCCGAGAGCGCGCTCAACAGTGCGCGAAAGAGACCGAGTGTGTCTGCGCGCGAGAGAGAACGAGTGACACTGCGCGAGAGAGACCGAGTGTGTCTGCGCACGAGAGAGAACAAGTGACACTGCGCGAGAGAGACCGAGTGTGTCTGAGAGCGCGCTCGACACTGCGCGAGAGAGACTGAGTGTGTCTGCGCACGAGAGAGAACGAGTGACACTGCGCGAGAGAGACCGAGTGTGTCCGAGAGCGCGCTCAACAGTGCGCGAAAGAGACCGAGTGTGTCTGCGCGCGAGAGAGAACGAGTGACACTGCGTGAGAGAGACCGAGTGTGTCCGAGAGTGCGCTCAACAGTGCGCGAGAGAGACCGAGTGTGTCTGCGCGAGAGACCGAGTGTGTCTGAGAGTGCGCTCAACACTGCGCGAGAGAGACCGAGTGTGTCTGCGCGAGAGACCGAGTGTGTCTGAGAGTGCGCTCAACACTGCGCGAGAGAGACTGAGTGTGTCTGAGAGCGCGCTCGACACTGCGCGAAAGAGGCCGAGTGTGTCTGCACGCGAGAGAGAACGAGTGACACTGCGCGAGAGAGACCGAGTGTGTCTGAGAGTGCGCTCAACACTGCGCGAAAGAGGCCGAGTGTGTCTGCACGCGAGAGAGAACGAGTGACACTGCGCGAGAGAGACCGAGTGTGTCTGCGCGAGAGACCGAGTGTGTCTGAGAGTGCGCTCAACACTGCGCGAGAGAGACTGAGTGTGTCTGAGAGCGCGCTCGACACTGCGCGAAAGAGGCCGAGTGTGTCTGCATGCGAGAGAGAACGAGTGACACTGCGCGAGAGAGACCGAGTGTGTCTGAGAGCGCGCTCGACACTGCGCGAGAGAGACTGAGTGTGTCTGCGCCAGGGTTATTATAGTTTTGCATTTTTCATTAGTTTTTATTTTTATTTCGTTTTGACTTTTAGTTTTCAAATTCAGTTTAGTTTTAATTAGTTTTTAAAGTGGGTTTGCTAGTTTAGTTTAGTTTTTATTTTTTGAAAATGCTTAGTTTTAGTTTAGTTTTTATTAGTTTTAGTGTTAGTTTTAGTCTTTTTTTGTAATTTGGGTTATTTGTCAGGGGCAAGATTCAAAAAGGTCAGAAAAAGTATTGTATAATAACTCAAAAAAAACCATACAATTAAAAAAAAAAAAAAAAAAAAAAAAAAAATCACACCCCATTGGAATTCCTTTACCTCTTACCAAATCCACACGCTGTACCAAAAATCTACACATCTTCTATACAGAATTCACACCCTATACAAATACCACAGCTGTACAATTTTCACACCCTATACTAAATTTACCCTATACAGTCAATAGCCTACTCTGGATTGAAGCAGCAAACATTCAGTGTAAAAGTAAAAAAATGACATAACATTATTTAATATTTGAATCACAGCTTATAGCCTATAGTGTTTTGACATCGACAACCACAACCAAAAAGTGCATTTTACCTCAAACTTGCGACTAGTTAACTTTCTAAAGAAGGCGCAATCGCTTCTCGGGTCGACATTAACACACTGACAAAATTATATTCAGAATTTAAAATATTTTTATACCACTTTTTAATGTGTGATTGTGTAAAGGTGTTCACGAGATAGAGATACCAACCTTTCGCGAACTTGCTTTCAACGTCGAACGAACACTCGTTCTCATGGAGACGCGGTGTGCACGGAGGGGAGGGGCTGTGTGTGTGTGTGTGTGTGTGTGTGCGCATGTGAGAGACGCATGAGTGACAGACTATGGTGACAGAGAGACGGAGGGGGAGCAGGGAAAGGAAATGCAGCTGAACGAATACGCTGCGTGTTTTAAATAGCGTTAAAAAAATGAAAGACCTTGACAAAGACGAAAACTAAGGACATTTACTCTATAATTTTATTTTATTTTAGTTAGTTTTGCCAAACACACATTACAGTTTTAGTTAGTTATCGTTTTTTTGTAATGCCTCGTTTTTATTTTTATTTCAGTTAACGACAATGTTTTTTCCCACCTAGTTTTCGTTTTTTCGTTCGTTTTCGTTAACGATTATAACCTTGGTCTGCGCGCGAGAGAGACTGAGTGTGTCTGCACGTGAGAGAGAACGAGTGACACTGCGCGAGAGAGACTGAGTGTGTCTGAGAGCGCGCTCGACACTGCGAATTTATGCAGTAAGATTTCATAACTATTACATTTCTTAAGCGTCAAATACAAATGACTCTGAATTTTATTCTCCAACATCGGGATGTTGTCAGTGTAAGTCATGGTACAACGAGAGCTGTGCGGAGGATAGTGGCATCTGTGGGGAAGATGGTTATATCTGCAAAGACTGCCTTTGAAGAGAATGCAGCAAAATATCTAACTGGCCTGACTAGGCGATGTGACAGTATATTTTGCATTGCAATGCAAAGTGTCTGAACAAAGGGAGTGAGAGAAAGTGAGTGTGTGTGTGTCTGTGTGTGTGTGTGTGTGTCTGAATGTGAGAGTTTGTGCATCTGTGAGTGTAGTGTAGAGAACAAGTTCTGACGTTCAAACAAACCCTGTTACGTTTTCTGATTTGTATTTTTCTTTATTTTTTATAAATTATTTATTGTTCTGAGAGCTCAGGTGCCTTTAAACAAAAATATATCTATTTTTGTGCACTTTATTTTAAAAAAGCCTATATATTTGACAGATGTAAAGCATACATGGCATGGTGCATACATGGTATGTTTTTTGTGTTAGTCCATTTTTTTATTATTTTTTATTACTTTAACAGCTTAGGAAAGATTTTTTGCACTGTGAATTTGCACTGTCAGTTCTGTTTTTGAATAAATGGTTGGAAATGAATGCTTTAAAAAAAAAATCCGATTAATCAAAAAAAAAAAAAAAAAAAAAAAAATCAACAGATTAATCCATTATTAAAATAATCATTAGTTGCAGCCCTACTCAACACTTAAGTCTATTTCAACATTAGACCAGCATTACTCTCTTTCAATAGTAGGGATGAACAATACATCAGTTAACAAACAAAATACAGATCCCTCTTATTATCTTTATTTATGTTACATTAATTTTTTGATGATCGTACGATCAAACTCACCTCAAATTTGCATAATAGTCTTTTCTAATCAATGATCATCCGATGCATTCAAAATATATCTTCAAATGATCTCTGCTGCTTTGGTTCATCTTATGATTCAGTGGCTCACCTTTGCCTTGACGAGTCTCTTGGCGGTCTTGATCTTGGCCTCACAGAACGCCCCTCTGTATTTGGCACTCACGTCAGTGCCAACGGTCAGGTAAGGGGGCTCCTCCAGTGTCTGAACAACAACAAACACAAGAAACACACATCAGTTTCACTGGACATTAATGAAGTTTTTGGTGGCGTAAGTGAGGAAAAAGTCAAGTCCCTACACAACAGGTTCTTGTTAGGCACTTCATATTGTCCATTCCCATCATGGGATCATTTTATGGATTTAGTTTTAATTAGTTAATTTGGGTCATTAATTTATAATTTTAATCAAATTTTATTAAACAGCTCGTAAACATACTTTATCAATAGGAAAAAAACCTGTTAAAAATAAAAGTATTATGCCATTATATAAGTAGAGATGCACTGATATAAAATTTTTGGCTGATACCGATAATTCTTTATATTTGAAAGCCGATAACCGATATATATTGGCTGATAAATCTAAATCCAAATTTTTATATAATTTTAGAGAGCCTGATTACAAAAACAAAAGTCTCACCATTAAAAGCCATGTCCCAAGCACACAAATATAATGTTCTCATTACCATTTTATGCAGCCTATATGACAGCGCATGTTGCACTTAACCGTATTTTCCTTTTTGAAATGTGATTACAATCATATTTCAAGCAATTCAAGACCATCATGGAGGACAGTGCACGTCTGAAGCGTCTCAGCTGGAAAGCAAAGAAAATAGTCCATTATTTATCGGCTTTAATATGTCGGCCAAATTTTATATTGTGCATCCCTACATTTAAGACATTACTCCTCTTTGGCAGAAAGGGTTGTTTGAAATTGAGTCAAGAACCCTAAAGTTCTATTTAGAACTTCTTCTTCTAGCGTTTATTCTAAAGCTAGGAATGTCAGACATAAGTAGAAATGACTGAAATGTGTGTTAAATCATCTTCGTACCAGTCAACAAACTGAACGAGCGAAAAACAGGTGCATGACTCCATTCACTTTACATAATAAAACAGCGCATGTTGGATACCAAACGTGATGATGTATACCGCAGTAAACCTCTCTGAAATTGAAATGCTTCTAGGAGACAAACGATTACAACCGGTAAAGTGAGACAAGTAAGAAAAATTAAGCTTTAAGCAAGTACTGAGGGTGTAATGATGTCTGAATATGGAATGTGAAAACTCTTGGGCATTAAAATGCATCACTATCGGAGCATTAGACAATTAATCTAAAACCATCAAAAAAGCTTTCGATTTTTACAATATTTCTGAAGAAAATAAGAAATGCTGTGGTGTTGTGGGTGGTTACTTTAAAAGAATCCATCTTCAAGTCTTGTCTCCAGATAAACACAATAGAGATGTCACAGAACTAACATTTTTGTAGTTGATAACAATTTAAGAACAGCTGCACTATTAATCGCAGTTAACATGGAAATTAACTGATTTAACCGAGTTGGTTTATTGCGATTACGAAATCGCAAAGGCTGCGATTATTTGTTATGCGCAGCTTGTCAGTGACGTACGGCTCTGTGATCATTAGTAAACGCTGCTCACTCTGAAAGCACTGTGAGTTTGAATCGCTTATAACGTACATTTGAAAAAGCAACACTCTTCAAATATCTTTCCAAACACAAAGCATTTATGAACCTCTTGTCCAACAAAAGACAACATTTAATAAATCAAAGCATTTCAATCTGTTTCTTCAGCTTCAGCGATGATGCCCAATAGGGATTTCCTGGAATGATGTGTGTTATTGTACTTCTGCGGTGGGGCATATTTGGCGTGTGTGTGTGTGTTAGACGCCCTCTGGTGTTCAGATGATTTGGCGTGTGTGTGTGTGTGTGTGAGACGCCCTCTGGTGTTCAGATGATTTGGCGTGTGTGTGTGAGACGCCCTCTGGTGTTCAGACGATTTGGCGTGTGTGTGTGAGACGCCCTCTGGTGTTCAGACGATTTGGCGTGTGTGTGTGAGACGCCCTCTGGTGTTCAGACGATTTGGCGTGTGTGTGTGAGACGCCCTCTGGTGTTCAGATGATTTGGCGTGTGTGTGTGAGACGCCCTCTGGTGTTCAGATGATTTGGCGTGTGTGTGTGAGACGCCCTCTAGTGTTCAGACGATTTTGCATTTTTTGTGAGACGCCCCCTGGTGTTCCGATGTTTTGACGTGTGTGTGTGTGTGTGTGTGAGAGAGAGACGCCCTCCGGTGTTCTGATGATTTGGCATGTGCGTGTGTGAGACGCCCCCTGGTGTTCAGATGATTTGGCGTGTGTGTGTGAGAGACGCCCTCCGGTGTTCTGATGATTTGGTGTGTGCGTGTGTGAGACGCCCTCTGGTGTTCAGATGGAGAAACATTTACTACCGATCAGCCGCCGCACTGACAAGCTGTGCATAAAGTAATCGCAGCCTTTGCCAAATCACGTGCGGTTTCATTTCGATTAATCGTGCAGCCCTAAATTTAAGTGAAATTTCTCACTTTTTAATGCTAAATTTTGTACAAAAGCAAAAACCTATAATCCTACTGAACACACCTCAAGTTAAATAGTAGCCTAACAACATACTGAATTTATAAAACACACACACACACACACACACACACACACACACACACACACACACACACACACACACACACACACACGGGGTGAAGAAAAAAAAAGAAAAAAAAAGAAAAGAAAAAAAAGAAGAAAAAAAAAAAAACGATGCATTGCGATTCTCTCTCCAACAATTCTGGATCGATTCTGAGCTTAGTTTTTAACACGCAGACACACAATTACGCTGTGTGTGTTTTGGAAACACCCGTATTCTTAACTTCAACATTAACTAATACATTATTAAAATTAAAAGTTGTATATGTTGTATTCAGGTATTTAGGTGAACATTCAGGAAGTAAAAACATCTTTATTTTACACGAAATTGGTAAACTAAAAACAGTGTATGTAAACATACAGATGTCATATTTATAGTAGACTTTTGCCATCCATTTGAATCACCAAATCAACTTTAATTAATTTAATTAACCTGAGTAAATGAAAGTTACTCACAGATTGCACCATGCAGTTAAGGCCGCATGTATTTTGTTGTACTGAGAAAAATAATTGAAGACTTGAAGACATTAATCTCCATGTGAACACACCATTAACGCTCCAGTTATGGCGGTATCTCTCTCATAATCTGTGATTAAAGTATAATTGAACCTTACATACACTACACTGACAGCCGGCCAGCACATTTCAGCTCTGAGCTTACATTACGCTTCATTCTTTATTTATCTTAAGATGACAGTAAGAGCAGGAATAGCATGTGTAGGTGGATCGGCTCTGTGTTCTGGACCCTGACGACCCGTCTCTCTCGTTTGAAAAGTCCAACAGGCCGAGAGATAACCGACCCACCCACCCACTCACATAACAACTTAACCAACACAGACACGAGGGTTCCCAAGGCTACTGATTGTGTCTTTAGACCTCCAGACACCCACAAGAACATGACGTGGAGACTTCACAGCTTAAACCAGCCTGTCGGACCATGGCTAAAAGCTCCAGGTTTCTTCATATCCCGAAGAATTAGAGATTGATCATTGGGATGACTGGTTTCTGCAAACAACAGCCAGGTGTTCCTTCACAATCTGGACTTTTCTTGAGAGCATAGATTACATTTTTAACCAAAGAGTCAAAGAACCTTAATCATGGACAAACATCAGAATGAGCTACACTTATAACACAATTTTCAAAATTGCTAGAAATTGTATTGCTAGTAAATCTTAGAGATGTTCCGATACCCTTTTTTCATTCCCGATACCGATTCCGATACCTGGACTCTGGGTATCGGCCGATACCGAGTACTAATCCGATACCTGGGTGTGTATCTATACAGCTGCAATTCATACTAGCCCTGTATGAATTGATAGAATTATTTTATAAAAGGTATTTTAGTTTTACAATATAACTGTATAAAAAAGTGCAACAAATAAATCTAGGAATCTAAAAAATGATATATGAATAATAGGGGTGTAACGGTCCACAAAATTCACGGTTCGGTTCAATATGATACACTGGTGTCACGGTTCGGTACGTTTTCAATACAGCAAAAAGAAAGAAATGGCAGAGAAATTTCCTTGATTTACATTTTTTATTAAAACTAACATCATAAAGTATGATCATTTTTTACTTTGAGCAATGATGGAGCTATACTTGACATATAAAACAAAAACAGCTCCTTATAAAAAAAATGAAATGTAATATTGTAGTAACGTTAGTTATAAACAAAGGTTTATTTTATTTCAGATTAACATTTGAGGGCAGCAATTTTATTCATAATGTCAAAATAAAACCAACGTAACGTTACTTGAAAGCACAATGTTCCTGGTTTCCACGTCAGCGCTGTTTGATCCGTTAATAACGGAGAATGTGAATGCTTCTCGCTAGATCTCGCAGCGATGTTATTAAGTTACTTCAGTGGCGAATTCAAATGCTTTCTTTACTGGATCTCTTAGCGCTGTGTAGTAACAGTGTAGCTTGATCACGATCGGCTCGCGCTGCATTGGTCCAAACTGTTTAATGGTCCGTGAAGCACAAAATAGCGAGTAGCGCAGTTTTGTTCCGCTTTCATTACGTTTGCCATTTGATGTTGGGCGCCAGCGTCTCTTACATTATGCGCTTGCCGCGCGACTACATTTGAAAATTTGCGTTTTCATTTCTTCTTCGCTGCTTTAAACAGTGGTTGCTTGTGGCAACAGCACAACTTCCTGTGTTGCCACAAGCAACCACTGTTTAGAGCAGTGAAGAAGAATTGGTCTCCGATTTGCAGCGTTAAGCAAAGCTAGCGTGCATAACTAGGTATTGTTTAATAAAATGCTATCGGATCGGTACATGGCTAGATGTACTCGCCGATACCGATGCCAGAATTTTTATTGGTATCGGCGGCATTTCCGATACTAGTATCGGAATCGGAACAACCCTAGTAAATCTCAATCCCAATCTTAAAGAAACTGCATTTTTTTGTTTTACAGTGCATTTAAAATTTTAGCAAATGACCGTACTGCGGTTTTTCCATGAACCCCTCAATAATTGGTTGGTACCACTTTCAATTTAAAGGTTTACAAGGTTCTATTTATTAACATTAGTTAACCACATTAGTTAACCACATTAGTTAACATGAACTAACAATGAATTATAAAATGGATAGTTCCAGTCCTTGATTCTGATTGTTGTAAATTACTCAACAAACACACACCTGTGACCGCATAAGCCCCTGAAGCCGTGTTTTACAGTGGATTTAGAACAGCTAAGGGCACTCCGCTCAACGTTGTAGCTAACAACGCCCCTTAGCTGTTCTAAAACATACTTGTATGTTAATTTCAACATTTACTAACACATTATGAAAATCAAAAGTTGTATCTGTTAACACTATTTAAATGGACCTCAGCTTACATGAACTAACAATGGACAGTTTTTTTTTAAAATCAACTAATGTTAAAGGTAATGTTACTTTGTTACTTAAAAAAAGAAGCCTTCTTCCAAAACGTGTTTTGTCCTGATTCACCACGGTAAGCCTGTTATAACTGTTTATATTTGAGACCTGACGCTGACGGGATGGTTTTGGCGGGAAATTGCATCATGTGTCACTCGCCCATGCGAATCTAGTCATATCTGTAAATAGAGTAAAGTTGCTCCGGCTGCTGTGACACGTACGTGTGTGTGTGTACGTGTGTGTGTGTGTGTGTGTGTGTGTGTGTGTGTGTGTGTGTGTGTGTGTGTGTGTGTGTGTGTGTGTGTGTGTGTGTGTGAGGCAGGCGAGCGAGAAAGATTGACATGGAGCCGCTAAATCTCCAGGGAATCAACCGCTGACCGGAGGAGAATTTGCAGGCAAAAACAGAATGCGACGGAGCTCGTAATAAAACAAGAATCAAAATTAGTTTGGCTTTTCGGAGACGGCGAGAACTGGAGAATCTGAAATGTTGTAAAAGTGACGCGGAGATGATGGTGTTTTTTATTGTGTTTTTAGAATTGTGTTTTTAATTGAACATGTAAAGCATTATCTATTGTGAAATTTCATTAAGGTTGTTGCAGCGTTGTGCTGGAATTTATTATCAAGGAAGTATCGTGTCTATTTATGGGTAAAACTACAGTATCGTCTTCACCTAGTCAGCTTGAGATCCTTTCCATCTAAACTGGCTATATCTCTTAAGTAGTGAATGTTTTATGAGCAGTGGGAGAACAATATCCATCCGCACAGAGCCGAAGCACAACCAATACAATGTCCTTCCGCAATATGCATGCAGTTTTGTTTTTTAACCATTACATAGTGTACTTTTAACAAAGATTAATAAATACTGGAACAAATGTATTGCTCATCACTGGTTAATGCATTAACTAATATTAAAAACTAATAGGACCTTATTGTGAAGTGTTACTAATTAGTTTATCGAATCAATGCTTAAAAAACAGAGAAGCATTAAGAACTGTTTTGCAATTGCATTGTGACTCCCTGAACTTTGTTTCACTAACTGCGACAAGATGCTCTCAGTCTTTTTGTGCAACTGAAAGCAGAGAAAGTGAACAGGGAAAAACATCATACTAGCTCTAAAGCGTCAGGAAATTAAACACAGCTGCTACATTAAAATTTCCAGCTTAAACAAACCACTGACTGCCAGATGACAAGTGCATTAACCAAAAGACAACCACAAAAAAAGCTGATGTTTCTGAGAATCACATGATAAACACCATGATTATGAACAGGAAAGCATGTTTTGTGCTGTTTAACAGATGCAAGAACGCTTAGTCAAACAATGCTGCCCTAAATGCACTGGAATGGCCATGGAAGAAAAGAAAGGAAAACCAAAAAGTACATTGGTCAATCTGAGCTGCTAACGCTATTCTTTAAATCTAGTCAATAAAACAGTTTCCTCAGCATGAAATTTGGCAAAGAAAAGCATAATGGAGAGGTCTGACTCGCAGTCGACTAAAACAAGAGAAGCTTCATTGAATACCAATAACAACAAACAGAACTGTGATTTCGTAATCGTTGGCACTATACAAAGTCCTTAATATGTAAATGAACAGCATCAGTACACATTACAAGGGCCCTAACCATAGCATTTCACCATATTGTTGTGTAATTTCTGTAAAATTCATTTTAAAACACATCTGAACAAAAAGGACTTAATAAAAATAATAATAATAATAATAATAAACACACCAAGAATTAAACGAGTGTATTGCAGTAATGAGAAATCTAAATTCTTTAGATTCTGGGGTGAAATGTGGCCTGCACATGGTTTAATGAGATTTGCCCACTTAAATGTGAGTTAATGACCTACTGGCAGACTTTCTCAATCTCAATTCTTCATTTTGCATATTCAAAATGGCATTAGATGAGAACAAATCTTTGACAATATGCAACAGCCTGCTGTTGCATATTGTCAAAGATTTGTTCTCATCTAATGCCATTTTGAATATGCAAAATGAAGAATTGAGATTGAGAAAGTTTGGTAAGGTAAGATTTAAGGTAAGATTGGTCAGTAATGTTTTAAAAACCTAATGAACTGGTCAATTGGCCACTCTAAAGGCTTTAACATATTGCTGACCTCTGGTGTGGGGGTCACATCTATAAGTCACGCTCACTTTGTGGCGGCTTTACGAGTCCTTTCTGCTATAATCAATACCCTGCCGTACTATCAAACTCATCAAGCCAGAGCTCTCACACACCCTCGTCTCATTTCTCTCTTTAACTTCACAATGTTAGCCCTGTGACCAACAAACTCACTGAAATACGCAAACATTTAGCACTTATCCAAAAGCCAAAAGTGATTGCTCAAAATCTAGACCAGAGTGATGAATAGAGATGGAAATTGTATGTTTAATAATTCTCTTTTTATTTTACATTTCCATTAGCAGTTATTTCAGTACTTTTTACAAATGGTGTTTTAACACAAACTTTTAAATGACTTTTCACAGATATAAATGTACAAAAGTACCTTTTAATTGGTGTAATTTATATAAACTACATAAAAATACAAAAAACAACAAAGTTTACCACTAACATATTTTATTCATAAATTGTGCATATTAACTTTTTCCCCACCAGCGTTTCTTTTTAAAAAAAGTCGCAAAACACCGCCAGCGTTTTTGATCATTTTCATAAAAATTTCATAAAACATTTTATTCTAGCTTCAAGCTTTCTTTTTTTTTAATCAACACTTGAATGTGGGTACGTTTAATAAGAAAAACAACATTTTGAACAAAAAAAGCAGAAAAACGTGCAAAAGCAATGCTTTTATTGCTTGTTTCTGGTTCTTTTTTGATCCGAAGATTCTGTACTCTTTCAGAAAAAGTGTAATAGCGCCACCTACCGTATAACAGTGAAATCACAAAAAGTCCCAAAATTCTGTCAATGGCACGGAAAGAGTCACAGTAACACTGGTGTTAGTGACAAAAGCTTTAAATACAACATAACACAGCAATGGGTTTTAGTTCATCTGGAGTGAAACATGGTGAATGCAGTTAAATTAATGAGTCGGAATAATCAGTAAACGATCTGAGTGATTCAAGTGTTTTTGATTCATTAAAAAGAACCAAATGATCATTCATTTGGGGTTCAATCTACACTGATCACTATACCTTTCATGTTACAGATTCAGTAGCAGTGTTCGACTGAATGGACTGAGTATTTTACTGTTTTAGTGTGGTGTTCGGTAGTAAAATTAACAATTTAGAGCAATAAATGGACCTAAACGGCATGCATATTGGAAATGGTTCTGAATAAGAATAATTCTGGGGCCCTATAATTTCCGCGATCACGGAATCGCGAACGGAATCGCGTAATTGGCAAATTAACGCGGAATCTAGTGTTAACGCGGAATTTCGCGGAAGTTTACATATTTGCAATAAAATTCTGTTTTTGTGTGGGAGAAAAACGTATGTCTGAGGAAAATGTACACCGGGGGAAGCAAATCTGGGCGACACAAGCCCTCCCGTCATTTCAGCTCCCCCGTCTATGAGCTCCCCCTTCAAAACAATGAAAGCATGGCGAAGCGGCTCTCCACGGCTCTGCTTTCGTCGGCGAAAAAGTTAAGAAACTCGATGCTAAGGCCGGCGACACATTGGCCTCGTGGCGTGTCCGTTTTTAATTCGGCTCCCATGTTAACAGGTTAGAGCTTGCACACTGCCTGCGTGACACATCTCAGAAAACACGTGCAAGCTAGAAATAGAACCGACGACTATTTTTCACGCGACACGCAAGCGTGTTGGAAGCGTTTCCAGGCAAAATAGAATAGGAAAAGATGTTTATATGTAATTTTGACACGGATACATATTAATAAATGACATTTTGATGTTTGAGAGTCTCTAGGTTTTGACATAAATGCAGATATAAATGTAATTTAAAAAAATATTATCGATTTTCAAATACTGCACCTGTCAATACAGAACTCTTGTTTTGTAAGTTTTGTCAACATTCCGTTGACTGGAAGCGCAAAAATACATGCACTGACCACCTGTTATCCAAAAGCCATGTGAAGAACAAGGAGAAAGTACTAAGGCCACCACATCCATACATACGTGCTGCTGCTGCATTCAACTTGGCTGTTACATGATGACAAAGTCAACTTTAATTTCATAACTCAGGGAGTAGGCCCTACTTGCTGTATTTTGCCTTGTTTTTGATGCACTTTAATGTACAGTATGGAAAAGATGATTCTTATAAGTACTTTATGTATAACTCTGAAAATTAGGGGGGTTTTTTGGTCCTATTTTTTTTACTTGAAAGAAAAAGCTAATGGAGCACTTTATTTAAACTTGTATAAATGAATATAATTTATTTTACTGGACAGTATAAAGCTCATTACCATTCATATTTTGATGTTAAATGTGATGTTTGTTACCTCAATAAATTTAAGGTCAATCCTATTTTATTTGTGTACATTTTAATCATTAACATTAACATACTCTTTTAAGACTAAAATTCACACTTTTTACGACATTTCACTTCTGTTAAGGTGCCCAGCTAGATGGTCACAAGCTCTCTCAGTCTCCAGAAGGAACGTGGCGCTGCCAAAGAGTGAAGTACCCAGCATGCTCTGCTCCGCTGCCCATCCTGTGGCTCTCAGCCTGATGGGGCATCAGCAGACACGCCACAGATGTTCATTAACATCACACAAACAGCCCTGACAATCTGCTCTTAGATGACTGCCATCAGTCCTCCTCACGCGCTCCAGAGAAACAGAGAAACAACAGTCAGCGCTACGGACGCCGTCACTCTCCAGCGAAGCAAGACATACTGACAGAAAACAGCCACAAAACACCCGGAGAACAGAAATCACTCCCAAATTTAAAGGTGAAGAAGTGTTATTTCCATACTGGGCACAGTGTGTGAATGATCTATATGCATGAAATACCCAGATGACCTACTAACAAGTGCCAAAATGTGCAACCAGAGCACACTGTGTGCAATCGTGCATCCCACAATGCAATGTGCTCAACATGACTTTCCATTTATAAACAATGAAGCTACTTTAATGATACTTGTTTAAATGTTCATTTGCATACACTGCGTATGATGCAAACTAGTACCATTATAGCACTACTACTTTTTAAAAACGGCAAACTAGTATTTCATTCAAATGGAATTAAAACAGATTATAAAGTACATATTTCAGGGTTTCATCTGTTGTTCTTAATAAAGGATGGTGAGAGATACTCAGCCTTAGAAACCCATTTCAGCAAATTCGGACACAGATGGTGACCAACTGGAGATGTGCGAGATCTGAAGGTCAGGAAGCCTCGAGCAAACACACTTATTACTCTTGGCTTCATATATCCAGAGCCCGTGAGGTGTTTTCAGCTCATGCGTGATCAGAGCGACCCTCAACTTCAAGAAGAGTTTCTTTCAGCAGATTAACTTTCAAAAAATCCTCTGAATCCCCTTTAGTGAGGCATGCAGATAAAATGTATGGAGTTGAGCATCCAAATCTGTGTTTTTATGGGTATAATAATCTGCGGAGTTCATGAGCGTTACATAGGCTTTCGGTTTACAGCCTATAATCACTTCAAAAGGGGAACATGAACATAAAGGGATAGTTCACCCAAAAATGAACGTCATTCCAAACTTGTATGACTTTCATTTCTTTTATATTTTTAAACACACAAAAAAGAAAGACACCATGACAGTACTCGATTAGACTCGCGTGCTATATTCTTCTGAAGTCATACAGCCATAGATTTGTGTGAAGAATATAGTGCACAAGTAATTTATACTACTGTTTTATTTTGTGTGTGTGTTCTTTTTGAGGCTTAACAGATCAGTCACTATGACCTGTTGTTGTATGGAAACAGATGCACAAAGTTTCTTAAAAACAGCATTTGGGTTTGGAATAGCATGATGGTAAGAAAATGAGGACAATTTTCATTTTTGTATGAACTACTCCTTCAATATTTTAACATATTTCACTGTCAAAAGGTTGTAAGAACCCTGAAATGAATCATGTAAAAACATTCGACTATTTCTGCCACAATACCATGGTTACAGTTAGCGTCATACATTAAATCCTATGTTTCCCGCAGCACTTTGGAACTAAGGCGGCCGCCTAAGCAACACACGCCTGCCGCCTTAACTACGTCGTCAAAAAAATGTATATGAGCGATATCCGCCGTGTTAGTCTGTCCTTTTTTTCCCCCTTTCAATTAGAGCTTAGATTCTCTGCCCGAGCCCGAGCCCTAACTTGACCCGACCCTCGGGCCGGGACGGGACGATATTTCCCGCCACTATCCTCGGGCCGAGTCGGGCCGGGCCCTTGATCAAGCACTTGTGTTACAAAATGCAACACGTCACATGTCATGCGCAGCGTCTCCTCCGCTCGCACGCATCACACCGGGCCCGGGATAATACGCTTTAAAAATATTTATTTTGTTTAAAAAATATTCTATATTCTAAAACCTTGTTGAATTATATTAGAGTAGTAGCCTAGGCCTACTCCTCCTAGGCCATCCAAAGTTCATTCTTGTTCATTTTCTGTGTTCATCATTGTTCACGTTTTTTTTTTTTACGTTTCTTCATTCAGATCCATTTCATTCAAAAAGGTTGTAAAATGTGACCATTTGGAGCCCTGATATTCTTCATATACAAACCATCAATTGTTTTGTGCAAGTCAATTGATAGAAGTAAAAGACAGAACATCACATTCAAACTACAGTAGTCAACATTTGAAGAGGATCAAAAAAAGTTCATCAAAGTTGTCCCTTTAAGAACGGGTTTTGTTCAAAATGCATGTATAACTTTGATGAAAGGTTTTGATTAGGGCTGAACGATATGGACAAAATTTCATATCTCGATTCTCATGCCAGATATCTCGATATCGATACAATACGATATATATATATATATATATATATATATATATATATATATATATAAATACAGAATCTGAATTAAAATGTGTTTGATTTAAGCCTACATTTCAAAATTTTGTGTCAGAAAATGTATTGTTTTTAAGCCTTTCGCACGTACGATCACACAGGTGTAATCAGTCTAGGCTGGTCCCTGGAGCGTACGATCAAGTGCATCACATGATCAACTGCTAAATTCAAATGTTGAATTTAGCCAGAGACAGGCGCGCTCAGAGCTGTCATATATCACAACTTTTCAGTGTTTTCAACCACATACTGTTTATTTTAGGTTTCAAACATATAAATTCACATAAGTACTAAAAAAACAATACATTTAGAGTTTGTAAAATACACACTGATGTCTATGGAAGAGGTAATAATAATCCTTTCCATTATAATTCGACACGTTTTATTCATATCAGATACACATTGTGTAAGTAACTTCAATGTTTACTCTATTCTATTCCCAGTTCACCAGCCACTTACTTTTAAGTATTTCGGGAGAAGTGGATGAATTCACGTGTTGTAAACATAGAGGTTGTAAATCCAACAGATCCGATTCTCTGAACTGCGTCTGCGGCACAAACTAACACGGCGGCGCCCATCGCGCATACAGCTCAACTAACGCGATCGTTATAAAGGTGTTTAAACAACAATATACTTCCACTTGCATGTATTTGACAATCGGAATATCAGATATTTCATGCCATAGCTAACACATTTGTGAATATTCTGAATAAAAAAGGAAAAATGACATAAAAGCAGATCATCATTCATTCAGTGCTGTTGCTGCTGCGGTGTGTCACGTGACAAGCAATGACGCGTCACCATGGAAACGCCGCCCCCCCTCTCACAATATAGTTCCCACGTCCCTGGTAGTGTGTGCGCGCTGGCTTTAGCGGTGCATTCAAGGGCACTCGTAAAACTGATGTTTGTTGTGACTGCCAGAGTTGTATGCAGGGCGAGCGCGGAGAGGGGAAATCTGTATCGTCTATATCGTTGCTTTTTTCGATAGTAATATCTTGAAAGTTCATATCTAGATATAGATACGATAACGATATATCGTTCAGCCCTAGTTTTGATCCACTTCAAATGTTGACTATATTGCATATTAACACCTACAAAGACTGCTGACACCAAATTTAACCACGTTAATACACTGCATTAGGTCATTTCCTACCACACCAACACATCTGGCTGTGAAACAAACCCTAAATAAATTCAGAGGCGGCACTGCAATGGTGGAAATGTGTCAACCAGTAGTTATCAATGTAAACCGGTACTGCAACATAGGAGTAATCTAAAAGCACAGATTGAGACACGTGCCAAACAAAGTAAGAAAGAACTTCTGTTAAGCAATTTGTTAGGCAAAATGTGAAGCGGAGTTTAGTTGTTTACAACTTGTCACATTAACAGAGAATTTATGTGCCCTCATAGCGATGCATTTATCAGCTATTCCAGAACTAATGTTCCCATCAGAATTTTATGTTAGAACTATCCGTATTACAATATTATCTTTACTTTTCAATGGAGATGCATGAATACTGTAGCTTTGAAGGATTGCATTCAACGTGACGCGTCTGAAACGATGAGCGTCATGGTGGAAGCTCTTTAGGTAAGATGTGTGACTTTATTCATGGCAATTAGTCAATAGTGGCAGATGAAGTCAGTGGAAGAGGGAGTCGCAGGCACTTCTTTCCAACATAAACACCTCATTAGTTCGCAGAGCCTCCTCGCCTGGGAACGACGCGGCTGCAGAATGTTTACATGACCATCCCTTGGCAATACGAGACTGTGTTGGAATCTGTTCGTCTGTGGTTTCCCGAACCCCTCCCTTGCCTTTTCACACTGCAAAATTGAGGACTGATATTAAGACATGAGGAAAAGTTTGGGTTTGGCAAGCTCATCAAGACCAGAGTGAACCAAAAGAGTGATGGATCTATCCTGTTCTGCTACAACAGGGTTGGATTGGTCTGGAACAAAATGTAAGACGACACACAACCTCAACACACAAAACCCTTCTCCTATCCCCCTTGATGTTTTTGAGTGCTTTGGCAAGATATGACTGTAATTTCTTACCATAACCCATCAAAAAATAAACTATAACAAAGAGTTACTGACTCATTTCCTTCAATTCAATTGTAATGAAACAAATACAAAAGAAAGAATGGCACTCGAAAGTACTGTGACGTGAAACAGCTTCTCTGAACCTTCAAATAAACTGACCTCTCAAAACAGAAATCAGATTAGGATGTTGTTGGTAATGACAGACTGATATATCCAGCGATTCTAGTCTCTAGACTTCTTTAAATTAAGTATATGGCCTTTTTTCCCCCCCTCTTTCAGCATCTGCCATGCAAAAACACTGATGGCTCAACTCTTTCCCTGCCAGTGTTTTTAAAAAAGTTGCCAGCGAGCGGCAGAATTTTATCATTTTCACAAAACTTTTATGGCCCCCAGAATATTTTGTTGTATGAATATCTGAAGATGCAATATATCAAAAGAAAGATAAAAAATAAAAAAAAATCTAGATTCATTCTTTTTTTTTTATTAACACTTGAATGAGGGTTAGTTTCATTAAAAAAAGTAATGAAATATTATAATAATAAATAATTTAAATATAAATGAAATAATAAAGCACACTTTCTCTCCTCCAATATACCACACAATATGCTGTATGATTTGAAGTAGAATTTATGTCCATAGCACAAACGGTGCAAGACACTTAGGATTTGGTCTTGTTCAAATCATTAACTCTCAGAATAACAAAACTAACGATGCAAGACATTACATGCAAGATCCTAATGTAGTGTGTCATAGCGAGATCCCAACACCCAAAAAGATACTATAAATTAATACGTCAACAAAATGAAACAAGGATTTTGAATCTGTCTCAATCCAAATGTTCATATTTCTGTTCTGAGAGTGTATGCAAATCAGTGCATATTTAGTCAGTCAATGCCTTATTTGCATATTTAAATGGTACAAAATGGACAAAAACTTGTCTTAATGTACTGTGATTAATCAACTGGGGAAGTGCGGTGATATATCTATCAGTTTTTACCCGTTTCACCTGGGATGAAAAAAAAAAAAAAGGTTTTCAATGCAGCAATTTCAATTGGCTTTGCTCTCAACAACAACATCAGCACCGTCATACTTTCATGAGTCACACCTTTGCAGAGCGAGCATGCATTACTCTACAATAGCTAACAAAGAACGGCACTCATGTGTTTTCTGGAAAGCGCAGCCAGACTCGCCTCAAAGGCAGGAGAGTGCGATTCCTCAACGGAGAGATTTGCATTGGGCTGTAGGAACTTTGGCCAGCAGGGTAATGACTTCAAAATCCTGCACTGCATTGCCAACATTATTACAAACTCCACTGGAGTGAAGGTTATATAACCCGCGCTGAAACACCAGAAAAGCTATTGCAATTTTGGCGACTTTATGCAAGGGGGAAAACAGTTCCTCACGTTGGCTGTTTTACAGCTTCTCGATTCACCTACCTCTGCTGAGGTGGAAAATTCTCCCCTGCCGTCCATCGCCTGATTAAACACACGTGTTTCCGTCGGCCAGAGTAGAGCGAGCGCGTTAAACTGATCTTTCCTGTAGCAGGTCAACAATGACAGAGTGAAGAGATACTACTAAAATAAAAGACACCAAATACACCAACATCATATAATGTAGTGGACAATTAGCCCAAAAAATAAAGAAATAAAACTGTCCAAAATGAACACTCATCAAGTGGCACATGTGAGTGAATAAAATAGGTACTGGCTGTTTTTTTTTGTTTTTTTAATGGAATTGTAAAAAGCTTTTAACAAACAAAAAAGATCTGCTTTTGAAGTCAAAAGTAACACCTTGTTTTTGCTCATGTGGAAAATGGCACCAACAGCAAATCAATAAATGGCACCAAAATAAAAAATTAAATTCTATATAATTATAATGCACCTCAAAGCACTATAAACATAATACATAAAAGTATTAGTAAGTCGAATGTATTAAAGTCCCCCTGTGGTGAAAATCAAGTTTTTAATGTCTATGTGGTGTTTTTAATATGCTTTAAGATAAATAAATAATTGTGTCCCTTAAAAACTCACCTTTGATCACCAAAATGACATATTTAAGCATTTTTACTATGAAAAAACAAACAAACAAACGTCATGCCTTAAAATATCTTGAATGTAACTCGACACCCTTGCCTCATTTAGTATACGCGGTACTATGAATATGTAAATGAGCCCCGCCTCCACTCACTCACTCAGCTCAGAGATCCACTGGTTGACGATCACACGTTGATCTGATTGGTTACAAGGTCGTTTGTGACGTCAGAAACACCAGCGATTTCAAAGCGTGTTTTTGAGACTGTCTTTGGTTCACTGCAGTTTTAAGGAGAAAATACTCAGCAATGGTGTCGACTTATGAATTTACACATGGTTTGTCTTAAAGCATATTAAAAACACCACATAGACATATAAACAACATTAAAAACTTGATTTTCACCACAGGGGGACTTTAATACATAATTTAATTCAAAGTTTAAACATACAGATTCTAGAATAAAAAAATAAAAAAATATTTTTTTTTAATATAGCTCAGTTACTGTAGGTTTTCAACTTGAATGTAGACTATATTAATACAGAATGTGCATTTTACATTAGCCGCGTTTATATTAGCCAGGGCTTTAAACGGGCCGTGCCGGGCTAATAGCCTCGGGCCTGTTACAGTAGCACTGGGCCCAACATCTGTCGGGCCAGAAGCTCCACAGCGCTTCACTAAAACACGCCCGTAACACGCCTCTCTGGAACAACGTCACACTAACCCATCATTTCACCAACAAACGGAAGTTTTATCAGAAAACGAATCAGAAAGAAAATCATCACAGCGTGATCGCAAAACAAAAAGTGACCGTTTGCTGCCATTTTTGTTGTTTAGCTGAATATTTAAAACCCAAGAATCGATGTTTTACCACAGGTTTACAATAAAAAGTGATACATTGATCATAATTAATTTGTGTCAAAATTGCACATTAGCCACACAGAAATAAAGTGGCTTACCACAAAAAAGAAAGAGGACAGACTTATTCAGGTGCGTCTGTTTCTGTTTATTTGGTAGTTACAGGACATATTTACATCACATTTAGAAAGAATGATCATTTCTACAAATATGCCACCAAAAATACGACCTGAGGAGCTTTAGCAGTCTCTCCCAGTAGGCTAGTTATATTTTCAGTCAGAGAAACAGAAGAAGCTCTGGAAAAAAGTTGCTTTATTTTATGATAGTCCGGTATAAAGAGAGTAAGAGACGGTAAGCTACTGACAAATCAAATAAAAACATGATTGTGATAGCCATTATGATTTGTCTGATTTCTTCAAGCGTTCATATTTACCATGTTTACTATGGTAATGGTTAGTGTGCATAGTCTTTGCATCGCAAAGATAAATATTTCTACCTTATGCGGTGATCAGAATCCACATTCAAACATGAAAGTGAGTCTTGAGGTAAATGATTTAAAATGCTGATTTAAAATGCTGGTCTTTAATGCTGATGTTAGCTGGTATATGGAATCATCCATCCATCTCCCGACTCAGATAAACTCGGCCTCTGTTCGTAACCACTCCGCCTCTAGCCCGAGCCGGTCCGCTGTGGACCAAGGTATTCGGCGGGCCAGAAAACACTGGCCGTTGGCCCCGAGGACGCCCTGACGAGGCCCGATCAAGCCCTGGAAGTGACAGTGGAAACGCGGCTATTGGCCACCCACGAGTTCATCCATAGTCTGAACTACTGGTTGTATAAAGCTTAGTTACAAAATTCTGGATCTTGAATGTCCTTTTCTAAAGTCAGAAAAGAAAACAAAACAAAAAGCCGTTGTCATGACCATGCGGGAACGTTGTTGGGCTGCTTCAATAATCCACCGTTGAGTTCGGTTAAGTCTGCCTCTGGCTTCAACATCAAACATGGCGATTAACAAGTACTCAAGGCCAGACAGCTTGCTTTGAACCACAAAATCTGTCAAATATGCCTCCCACCATCACAACCAAACATACAAAAATCTGTTCAGTTTCCATGAATCACGACCTCATCTCCCAGAGGTGGATATTACCAGCAGACGCTCTGTATCAGCAGGACGCCTCATCACATTCACTCATCAGTGTTTGATCAACAGCGAGGGAAGGGTTAATTCACCAGGGCTGGGGGCAAAAACACCAGACAAGTGACAAATACACCAGAGATTTAAAACACGTGGGCAGAAATTACCATTTTTATCCGTTATGTAACAACGTTTTGCTTAAATTCAGTTGCTCATGCACTATTACTCAATCATTAAATTTGATGCCAAATAAATAGCTCAGCACTCATGGATCAACCATCATCACATATTTGTAATGAGAAGAAGGCATTTAACAAAATAAATACAGATTTAAGGGATCCCTGCAGTTTACCGCCAAAATAAATGTTTGATGGATTAATGCTTTAAAATGAAGAAATTAAGACGGCTAGAAATTTTAGTACTGCAATTTTACAGTTGTAATGTAAAATAAATTGTTATATTAATTTTCTTAATTTTCTTATTTTACAATAAAATATTACAATGGTAATTTTTTTTATATATTTTTTTATTTATTAATAATAACAATAATAATAATAATAATAATGTTAACAACAATTATAGCCATATTGATATATATATAAGTTTAAGTATAGGGATGCACCGATATAAACATTTTAACCGATACCGATAATTCTTTATATTTGAAAGCCGATAACCGATATATTGGCTGATAAATCTAAATCCAAATTTTTATATAATTTTTGAGAGCCTGATAAAAAATAAAAATAAAAAGTCTCACCATTAAAAGCCATGTCCCAAACACACAATTATAATGTTCTCATTATAATTTTATGTAGCTGATATGACAGCACATGTTGCGCTTAACCGTATTTTCCTTTTTGAAGTGATTACAATCATCTGAAGTGTCTCAGTTGAACTGTCCTGCAGTGCAGAAGATTTTGTAAATGATTTTGTATATAATTTCTTGTTAAAGACATACAGTTAAGCACTTTAAAAAATAAATAAATAAATAAATCTCAGGTAATCTAAAATGTGCTTCATTTAGTGACTTCTTAAATTAACTGCTTGTTTTAAAAAATATGATTTAATACCAATAAGTGCATGTTAAAATCATTGTGTTTCTACGTAGGCAATTCTGTACAGGTCAGGCATAAAGAATGTTTTTGCTCAGGTGGTGAAAAATGTCCACCCAATAGAGAAAAGTTTTGCTTAGCAAGAAAAAAACATTGAGGGAACATTGGTTGCACTTAACCGTATTTTCCTTTTTGAAGTGATTCCAATCATATTTCAAGCATTTCAAAACCATCATGATCATTTGACCATCAACCTCAGTGCGCATCTGAGTCTCAGCTGGAGGAAATAATCCATTATTTATCGGCTTTAATATATCAGCCAAATTGTCTTATTGGGCCGATAACGATAACATCAAAAATATTGGCTGATATTAACTAAAACTGAAATAAATCTAAATTAAAGCTAAATAGAAATACTAAATAAAAATAAAAAATAAAAATACAACAAAATTACTAAAACTTAAACTAAAATTTAAATAAAGCAAAAAATATAAAAATAAAATCTATATATTATAAAAAAATAATACTAAAATAACTGTAATGTTATAATAACTAAATGTTGTATAAACAATGCTATGAAAAATCCAGATAAACCATTAGGGATGGCCCGATACCGATACTGGCATCGGGGATCGGGCCGATACTGTCCTCATATACTCGTACTCATAACAATTCGCCGATACCACGCACCGATACCACGTACATTTTGCGAAATGAAACTGGCCGCCGCGAGTGCTTTGTCGAGGTGAACTGAGGCATAGACGCCCTTTAAACAGACAACAGTGGAAAGTTTGTTCAGTCCGATGTCAATGGCAAAGAAAATAAAACGAGGCATGTAATGTTAGCTTATTATTAACATTAACTGATGAGAGAGAGAGCGCGAGCGAGCGCACTTCTGTTGAATGCTCTTGATTGCTGATCGTTCACTCAGCACATGTTATTTGGATGAAAACTAAATCGTATATGTAAGTAAAGTAAAACATGAACTGTTACCTGATTTAAGTATAACGAGTGGTTCCCTACATTATTACAGGACGTGTGCAGGTCAAGAAGTTCCATGAACACAAACATCCAAAGCGCGCGCCCGCAAACCAGCGTCTCTTTCTTTGTTCTATTGTTTTTATTTGTCCAATTTGTAATTCGATTGTTTGTTCTTATTTTGTTACTGACTGCTTACTTGTTTTAAATTCACATTAATTAGGCAGGTAGTTTTTGTTGTAGTATCAAAATTGGATTAAATAATTGATATTTCACTGGTTTTGACAAACATTTGAACCACTGACCAGATCCTCAGCACTGAGCCCTGCTGAAGCAGCTCTAAATATGTGCTGTGCTATTAAATGAAAGATAAAATATGATAGAGCAATAGAATGAACAGTGACAGTAACGAAGCTCATACAATGCATTTTAGCAGGCTTAATTAAGCATGAAAATAACTGAAAGAAATATATATTTGATGAACAAATTAAGCCAACTAATATGATTTATATTCTTTTGGTTTATCTACTAATACATTTAAAAATTACAAATGCAGTGAAAATTCAGGGATCGGTTACGGTATCGGTATCGGCGAGTACCAAAAATGAAAGTATCGGTATCGGAGTCGTTCTGCAAAAAGTGGTATCGGGACATCCCTATAAACTATACCTCAACTAGTTCTCCGAGCAGAATATTGCTGGAATATATATATCCTTTAGTCACTGAAAACTGGTTTTGATCGTGTGGCTTGAAAGCACTGGATTTGAGACGGGTGTCAGTCGTCGTCACAGAGGAAGGGTTAGGAACAGGTCGCTCTAGTCTTCAACGCTGGCAGTCTTCTGTGTCATACTTTATAAATAGAAACAGCCAAGAGATGTCCGTCTCTCCACCAACCCTAAATCACCCTCCTCAAAATAGGTCAATCTGACGAGAGACGAGGAGCGACGTCGACCACAGACAAACCTCGCCAATGCAATCACTAGAGCACTGCAATCTCAGCCAGGGACAAAATCTCAAAGCAAGAACCAAACAATACTCTTACCAAACCATGGCTTATTCCAAGCAATAAGACATCGAGGGGAATAAGGAAGAATTAAGCTTCTTCAAGACCAAACAGTAGAAAATAACTCGGCTTTTAAGCCTCTCTTTGTTGTGCCGTTCAATACTTTAAACTGGAGAACTAGTCTGTGCTATTGCTGACCTATGTTACCGTGCAGGAGAAAGAGGTTTGGGTGTTTACCTCGAGGCAAAACGCCATTAAATACAACATGAGCACAATAATTCTTTGCAGGAACAATTTAGAGACATTTCTAGAATACCTTTGCTTTTTATTTTATTGTATATCTATTTTAAAAGTCAGCTATAACTATTCTAAATGATCAGACAATTTGTGTCTGGAGATCAATGAAAAAAAATAAAAAACAAAAATATAAAAATAAAAGCTAAAATATGAATACCTTAAGAGTAAATAAATAATAGTAAATTAACTTTATATAAATAATACTCAAGTAAAATATTACAATCCAATCTCCTCATTTGTTTTCAGGAACTGCAATTCAGCCAAACCTCTCGTTTCTCCTGCAGGCGTTCTGCTTGATACACACACACGAACGTTTTTTAATAGTCCTGAGATGTTTTATTTTCATTTGCATACCTGAGAGCCAAAAAGCGTTAAATACACCATTTGCAGTCATCATTTCTCCGCGGCGCTGGCGGTTTCGTTAAGGGAACTTCGATGTCAGCATTTCTTGCCACAAGGTGAAATGAAACGCTTCTCAGAATGGAGATTGGAGACGTCAACGCATCCAGACGGATGTTAACACACTCTACGGAGTATAAAGTGAGATAAACAGCGGTCTCGTCTGCCATTTCTTTTGTATTATCGTGTCAGAAGGTGGGAAGTGTCTGATATGACCATCTCAAAATTAGCGCACACACACACACCATGTCTTCCTCACAGCGTTCAAATGACTGAGGATCTGATGTAATGTGATATAATTACATGCAACAACCAGTCGTGCTCACTAAACTGGCCAGAGATCTCATTGAGTTTTAGACGGTCTGCTGTCCAGTCATTTCCTACTGCCATTAACTGGTCTGGTGGCACACCAGTGAAACGCCCAGTCTAAATATCTGATGCATAGTGGATTTAAAACTGCTTAAATTGCCAGTCCAGGGATGCAACAGTCGGCCTGAAAATGAAGGTGTGTTTACAAGGTTTACATTTTATATCTGTTTCTGAGTGTGTGAAATAATCTGTATATATTACATTTGAATTAGGGATGCAGGATATTGGAAAAAAACTTGGAAAGAATTAATCGTTCTAGAATGATTGGGGTGATTTTGTAGGGCAGTGAATCTCCATTAGGGATGTTAACCGATGACCGTTTGACCGATGGTTGACCGTATCAACGTTAACCGATCAAAGTTGTCGGTAGTCGGTTAAAAAAAAAAAAAAAGTGATCTCTAAATTAGGCTCTTATAGACAGTGGACTAAACGCTACTACAGTTAGCCATCTCATTCCAAGATCTTTTTGTGTGAAGTGAACAAATCCCTCACACTCTATTTTTCAACTCGCCTGTTTGTACTTAATAAACCAATAAAAACATTTGGCGCGAGGTCACAGCGTTTGGGTTCGCGCGCTCACAAGGTTTGCGAAAAGTAAAGGCTACAGGCTAAAACACTCGAGGTTAGAGCCAGGGCAGACGACAGGATGAAGCGTGCAAAGAAAAGTAGTGTGTGGGACCATTTCACCAAAAAGAATGACACAGATGTAAGTTGCAACTTGTGTGATACAGTGCTTAAATACAGTAGTAGCATCATCTATCCGCATAAGATGGGCTTAGATTTGGAAATACATTACATCTACATTTCAGTGGTAACAGATAAGGTGATGATGATCATCATCTTTCTTTATTATTGTTAGCACTATACCTCAAACTAAAGCGGCGTCTCTTCGGAGCTGTCATTTTCTTAAATGAGCCGCGGCAATGTTTCAAATGAGCTTCTAACGCTAGACAAACGCCTTTATTTTCAACGCGAAATGGCTGTTATTTCAAATAGCGTAGCATATTTTAAACTAATCGGTTAACCGGTTTCAACCGGCTAATGAGGCTCGGTGGTTGGTCAAGAAAATTTTTAGTTTTCGCCATCCCTAATCTGCATAGAGAATAATAAACAAATTATGAGCACAGATAAATACAATAGATCAAGGATGCAAATGAAATAAGCAGTGCTTTATGTTTTTATCATTTTGTGTGCATTTTTCTGTTCAAGCACAAACAGAGGCGGAAGAGACGGGAATCCGGTGTTCACGTGCTGTCTGATTTAAAGGGGTCATGAACTGGATTATTTCATTATTTCACTCTCTGTGGGATAGTACCTTTACAACACCGCTTGTCTGCTGCTGCCTGAACAAGACACCGGACGCAAGCGGCGCAATGCGACAAAAGACAGTTGAACCCATTATAATCAGTGACGCTGTCTACACTGGATGCGGCGCGACAAATCTCCGACAGTAAACTGATGCCTCATTCTATTTACGACGTACTGACGCGAAGGGAAATGCTTTGTAACGGGTGATTTGCCGCGTTCAGGGTAAACAGCTTTTACTGTTGCGACAACGGCCGCGTCCGGTGTAGACACGGTGTCAGCCCATTACAGCCTATAACGCTACATTACAACATCAAGCAATATTCCAATAACTTATATAATTATAACACTTTATATAGGACCATTTTGCATAATGAGTAGTTTCCCGTTTAGTAAATGTTTTACATTATTTAAAATAGTATTTAAATAAAAGTACTGTACATATGTAATTAAACATGTTTTCATTATGGTATTATTACTTTTACTTTAGTGAAAAGATCTGAGCACTTCCTCCACGGGAAGAGACTAGAGGAATTTAGACTAATAATAGAAGATAACAAGGTTTTGCCAGTGACACTTTTGATATATTTATTGATACAAGTTATTTTTTATTTAACGTGACTAAATAAAAAGACAAAGTCATTAGTGAAGATTATGCAACAGTATTTAGAATATAATATAGAATAGAAGATGCAATTCAAACTAGTTTGGTTACAGCTCAAATATATCATTCTCCTTCTATCATTCACCCTGCCTCCATTACATATCTTTGTCGCACAAGTGTTTGATCACCACATTTGAGTGATCATTGCAAAAAATGTGTTTATATATTCTGTTTATGTATACTGTATACTATATACAGTACCAGTCAAAAGTTTGTACACCTGAATGGGAAAGTGTGTGCAGATTCTTGACTGGTACTGTACTATAATATACACATAAATAATTTTGCTACTGTATTAAAATATACACATAAATAATATCGGTCGATGTATCGATATCGGCCTTTTTTTTTACTCCCTAATATCGGTATCAGCATCTACCCTCAAAAATCCATATCTAGTATGATCCCTCTTATGTTGTGGCTTGAAACGAGCTGGCCGTGACACTGAACACAAGTGTTGTTGCTGCTAATGTACTCATACTCTCAAGTGTGTGAGAAACTATGTAAGCAAGACCATTAGATGGCCTTCTCTTCCCAGATTTAACAATACTAAAACTAAACGAGCAGTAAAAGTTCACAGTCAAATGAGCAGCTTGATGAACAATGTGAATAATAAGAGTCTCAGGTTAGTCCTCAAACTCACAGTCAGTCAATGGAACAGATGGTTAAATCTCATTGTACCACACACACACACACACGGTCATTCAAATAACAGATAACAGCAACCACAGCCAACAGAGAATCCGAGTGCTGCCACCGACTTGACCACTAGTGCATGATGGATCTCTGTGATAATCTTCATGCTGTCGTCCTAGCTGCTGGGCATGACCATATGTTACAGGGGTGGAAGCTGAAAGTGTTGGAGTTTGCTAATGGTGCGTGACTCAGTGCCCACTGCACCTCCATGTCCCTGCCATTAATTTTTATCACAGCGTTGTTGAGGACTGAAGCCAGTACCCTGCGTAATGCATGCACACAGTGGGCTTTTAAGCCCCGTTTACACCTGTGACCTGGTATTAACTTATGCTGCACGATGCACTTTAGTGTTGTCAAAAATATCAAAACTGAAATATCTGAAATGGTCCCAGTACTCAGTACTCGATACACCAATACCAGCTGCGCTCTTTCTTCTCTCACATTAAGTTATGTCTTAAGTGAATGTAAACAGTTGGGAAATAAAAATCATGTGTAACAGTATATTGGATCCATGCATTCGGTCTTAAAGTGACAGCAACCTAATAAAGCAGCTGCCGTCTGTCATTAATGTTAGTCAAACAACAAAAGACAAAGAGAAAATCACTCACTGCTCTTGACTGAATCACTTTTGTAACTTTAATTGTAAGGATTCATCTGTATTTATTTACTCAGTAAAGACTATGCAGTGTATTTTACATTTGACTTTATTTACATTTGATTTATTTCTAACCTGAATACTACTGTTAGACCTACCTGAAAAAACTTAAAGCACTGTTTATTTAATTTGTATCTTTATTCCATTTTATTTACTTGTGCTATCGTTTGTAATGTTTATTTGTTCTTACTTTATTACTGACTTGTTTACTTGTCCTTTTTTTGTCAGTTCAATTCAGAGTTTGTAATGCCTGTCTTGGCAAGTATCCTTGTAACAGTCGGTTATGTCTTAAACGAACGTAAACAGTTGAGAAATAAAACACTTGTGTATCAGTGTATTGGATCCATGCCGCTCTTAAAGGGATACTCCACCTCTGGAAAGATGAATGTGTATTTAAATTGGGTCATATAGAAGAAATGTAAAATTATTTTTGAATTTGGAGCTTTCTAGACTGAGAAAAGCCAGAAAATGTATTTTTGGCTCATGTGGATGAAAGACAACAACTCCCAGAATGCACTTGCTTCGCTGCTCTACGAGGCCACTCCCAAGCCACGCCTACCGGTTAGAGAGCAGTTGTAAACAATAAAGCTAACTAGTCCTCGTGAGTCTGCCCGGGTTTTTGAGATCGCATCGCACAAATATCCGGGATTCGGCGTTTGCGTTCTACAGTCGCCATTCATCATGTTTACTGTGGCGAGCAGGACGAGACTAGGGCTGCGGGAGAACGACTCGAGGCCGGTGGCGTGATTACTGATGACCGACACCTGTGAGACGCACTGGTCTCGTATCTCTCACGGAGGAGCGGGTATTTTCTTAGCAATGGTAAAACGCACATCAACCAATGACGCCACCAGCCTCGCGTCGTTCTCCCGTGAGATTGAAACAAAAGGTGTGCATGTAAACAATGAATGGCGACCGTAGAAAGCAAAGCCGAATCCCGGACATTTTGGACGATCTCGACGGCCGGACATGCAGGTTTCTGCCGCTGAAATCAAACGCACTGGCACTGATCTGTGATAGGTCTGTTAGCGCATTAGGTCCAACCCCCTATGGGCGGGTTTGAAAGGGTGGGAACTAGTGCTTGTAGTCTTAACAGAAATCCCCCCCTCTTACACTTCCTCCGACAATGACGCAAAATGACGATTTTTGCGTCATTGTAGGAGGAAGTGTAAAGAGGTAAATACAGATTTCTCTCGTCTCAGGGGAAAATGAGAAAATGTTGCACGACCATTCAATAGTATGACTGGGTTTCTAACATTGCAAAGCTTAATGCAAATGGGTGGAGTGTCCCTTTAAAGTGACAGCATCCTAATATTCCTGCTGGGATAAACATTTAATTTAAACAATGAAGAATATAATTTTACATTTGATAACTTTATTTCTGTACCTGTACACTGTTTATTTCATATGCATATGTTCTGTTGTATTTATGTTGGCCTGATAAATGTTAAATGGATCCAATCCATGTTCAATAGAAGTTATTTGATGATGCAGCAATAAACTAGCTAGCATTCCTTAATGTATGAGTTTTTGAACTTTGCTAATTTAAAAAAAACGAATCTATTTTAATGACAAAAGTTCAAATAAGAGAACAAATGACAAATATCGAATGAACATATCCTGTATCTGAGGCTAAATCACTAAATATTGAGAATACAACAGCACATCTTATAGTTTTCTAACTCCAAGCGATCAGCCACTGATCGGAACCAGCTGATAATCACCGTAACATGAGATTGAAAAATAATAATTTAACAAAACTTTAATTGAAGTTTAGAGGGGGCTTCAAGGACAAAAGGCCTATTTTAGATCAGCTGTTTCTGTGAAGGATCCATGTGCAGTTCATTGATCAGGTGCTCAGATTAATGAATCAAAATTCAATTCAAAATCTAAAATCGTTTTGTTTTTTTCATCGAATCATGACCCCAAGAATAAATTTGAATCTAATTGTGAGATTCCAAAAGACTCCCAGCCCTAGTAAACAGGCCCTTAAATTCTTGCCCTGACAAAGCATGCTTTAACGTCAATATTGCCTTCGCCATCCACTGGACTATTCTCTTCCTTAACTTATACTGCCCCTTGTTATTTAACCTAGTTTAATCAATATGATATACATTAAGTGCACTTACAGGACCTCACTTTAAATTTACAGGTAACGATCTGGTCGCTAGTAACCATGGAAACAAAAGCATAAATGAAAACAACTAAAGAGCCGACTGGCATTAAATTTCCTACAATGATGAATTTATAGATAGAAATAGACCAAAAGAAAATCAGGAAGCAAAGCGTTCATGTTTTCCGCGCCGAGCAGTGACGTTACCGGAGAGCAGCACGTCTGTGGGAACATGTTTGCACTTCGGAGCAAAATTCTTATGCAAAATTCAACACTGTGGCCATTAAAATGGATTCAGTGCTACACAAAGGAAAGATTCTTGTTTAAACAAAAACAGCAGACACAGATCGACACCCAATAAAAATGTTATTAAAAATACATTACCAAAACAAACTTTGAAACTAATGCTTAAACTTTAAAAACAGGCATTGAGCATCTTATAAACCCCATGAAATCAGATTTCAAGCTTGCAGCATTTATCAAAAGTCGGCAAAACACAACTTAGCATACATTCACGTCTTCAACCTCCAGGAAAACAGACCAAGAATACTAATGACTTAATGCACTTACTTACAAATACAAAAATACAAATTGTCCAGGTAAATGAGAATGTCTCTCCCAATACAAACTGCAACCAAATGACAAAAGCAAGTAGAAAACCATGGTTTTGTCGTGCTGTGATGTAAACCAGTGTCTATAGACAAGTCAGCTCAGCAATTCTGCTTATTCTTTAACACTTCATCTGACCTCCACCATTTCATCTTCATACAGTGACTCTAAAGTTCAGGAGCATTACCTTCATCTCCGTCCACGGTGACGGTGATCCTCTTGAGTGAACTCACTTTCAGGTCTTCAGCTGAAAGACATGAACACATATTTATAATGAGAACGAGAGCTAGACACTGAACACATGAGTGAAAAGACTGCTTTGGCATGTTTGATCCTACAATAAGTAGGACAGTTCGTGATGCACCATGATCATGGATGATTCCCATTTTTTTACAAACGAATTGGCAGATTTTTTTCTTTGTTGAAGCTAATTTATTTGCTCTATAACAAACCAAGACTTTAAAATGCAGTGGTTTCCTCGAATTTCAAATGGCTACAGAGATTCTTTGTTAATCACAATCCACACAAAGATGCTGCACACACGCAGCACGAGCAGTTGTTTTTGATTGTATAATTTAAGATTTAAAACAAAAACAGAATGGTCTAACTTTAGATTTGTGAAATTATCACAAAACAAAAACTGCAGACGGAATGTGCGCTTATAAACATTACTTTTTACGGCAGAAAGAGGAAAAGAAAGTATCCTTGTTTACACAGTTGCTTATGGCTAACCTGAACGTAAACCACTGAGAAAGACTACGGATGCAAATCAGTATATTAGATCTGTGCATTAGCTCTTAAAGTGACAGCAGCCTAATAAACCTGTAGCCGTCTGTGTCATTAATGTTAATCAAACAACAAAATATAAAGAGAAAATCGCTTTTGAAGCTGTAACAAAGATGAACTATATTACAGTGAGGAATATGCAGTGTTATTTTACATTTGATTATTCAATTTCTTTACCTGAATATTGTTAGACTTGCCTGACATAAAGCACTGCTGATTTCATTTGCATCTTTGTTCCATTGTATTTATCTGTGCTTCTAATTTGTTTATTATTTTCTATGCAGAATTACTCCAATCATCGCGTTGACAGGGAAATATCCGATCTGACCGCTTACATGGCAGAATATATGAATCCATGTGCTTTTTTCCTGCTTACACGCCCGTGGGTTATATCCGATCAGTGCCACGTGGAAGGAAAAAAATTGGGAATTGGGCCACTTGAGCCATGTAATGTAAATGCGGCCACAGAAAGTACACAGAAAACAACCAATAACATTTTATCCATCATACTAGGATGTTTGTTACTGAGAAATGTGAATAACTTTAGATTTACACTGAAACACACATGCACAACAATATTGTCCTAAATTGTGCTAAATAGTAAGAAAGTGAAAATAAATGGTTCAGATTTGTTACGCAAAATATTTGTGCATTTTAATGTAAAGTTTAGTGGTTGAAAACCTGAGATGGTAATCAAATGGTTGAAATGGTTAGTCCATTACCTATAACCACTGATGAAAACACTTAACGTCAGGTTATTTCACAGAGACTTTCACTGTAATAAGAGTATTTCAAGATATAAAAGTCTCAAATAAATGACTAATTATTAGTTATGCAACCAGTTGATTGCAGCTAAATAGGGGTGTAATGATGCCCTCATGTCACGATTCGATACATATCACGATTCTGAACTCACGATACAATATTATTGCGATACTCCAAGACATATGATAAAAGGTTAACAAAAAATGTACTGCTGATTAAAATGCTAAATTTGATTTTTCATTTTGGGCCCTATTTTAACGATCTGAAACGCAAGTAACTACTGTAAGTGGGCGGATCTCGGGCGCTGTTGCTATTATACCGGCGGGATAAATGACTCTTGCGCCCGACGCAAATCTAAAATGTGTTGGTCTGAAGTATCTTCATTACTCATAGGTGTGGTTTGCGGGCATAACGTGAAATAAACCAATCAGAGCGTCATCTCACATTCCCTTTAAGAGCAGGCGCGCTTGTTCCATGGCGGATTGCTATTATAACGGCAGATTTGCCAGACGCACGCCAGGAGCGGTTCACAGCCGAGGAGACCGACGTTCCCGTCAGGGCCGTAAAACACAGAGAAGTGACATTGGGGATGGAGAAACACACCCAGATTAGCTTCGGTTAAACAAGCGTATGATAATTTTAGTAAATGTGTAATCTAGATTTATGCCTATTTTTTCACATCTTCATGGACACCACAATAATTTCCCTCGTGTGGTAATATTTTTCCTTGTAATTATGTATGATTTGCAAAAATGGGAACTGCTGCGTCTGTGTAGATGAGAGAATCAAAGTGTATGTGCACACGCTACATTATGGCCAAGCATGCGCCCTTAAAATAGCATCTGAATAACGCGCCACTGACTTTAGACGAGGTTTCTCCTGGTCTGTGGTGGAATTGTTTTCTGAAACTGCAAAATAGCACCAGGGAACGTTTTGCGCCGGAACACGCCTCCTCTTTTCACTGATCCGCCCCCGGGAGCGCAAGTTCATTCCCTAATTTACCGACGTGCGTCTGTGGAGGGAAAAGTCCGCTGTGCGTCGGGTGCAAAATAGGAATGATACATGCGTCGGTGTACAAAGTGAATTAAGCTGGGTGCAAGATAGGGCCCTGTATGTGTAAATGAAAAGGCTTGGACTTGGTGCTGGAAACCCAAAGCACAGGACAATAAAGACACCAGAATAAAATATTCATGATTCTGAAGCTCTTTTTACACAAATATTCCCCCATTGCATTATTATACATTATATTCAACATTTATTATATATATATATATATATTAGGGGTGTAACGGTACGTGTATTCGTACCGGACCGTTTCGGTACAGGGCTTTCGGTTCGGTGCACGTGTGTACCGAATGACCGAACGCAATATTTTGTGTGCGGAACATAGGTACATTTTCGTGTTTCCACACGAACATATTAAGTGGCGGAAGTCTCCGCGTTCAGCGCAAATCCCGCCCTGCAGCTGATGCTAAAGTTTTACCAGAGCCCGTCTGCCTTATTAGACATTCTCTGGTTTTACCCGTCGTCACTGTAACCTAAACCAATGAAATCGACTGCAGGGCGAAAAAAAGCTTTTCCGCTCCGTGTGCGCCGCCGCACTCTCCGTTCCGTGTGTGTGTGTCTGCTGCGTGTGTGTCTCTCTGCTCAATGTTCAATGTTCGACTCCATGTTTGCGCTGCACGTTCTGCTCTGTCGTTAACGGCCCAAACACTCCAATCATGTACCGATCACGCACTGGAAAAGCAAAGTCCGCTCAAATAAGGTGAAATTTCTCAGTAGTAGACTTCTGTTTGCTGAGCTGGTATAGCCATGCTGGCAACAATGGTAAAATTACCTGCTCTGGTAATAATAGCTTTGTAGGACTATATTTTATTTTGATAATTAGTAAAAAAAAAATGAAAGAAAAAAAATCTTAAATTGATTATGTTGATTGATTATTGAAAAATAATAATACATTGATATATTTATGTTTAATATTATTTTAATATAGGGCTATTTTCTGTTCCTTTTTTCCCCTGGTGTTTCATTTAATTAGGTGATTCTAAGTTTAGGCCTAATTATTGATGATTACAAGCTTGGAGGAATGGCAATTAATTACAGCAAATTGTGCAATTAATTAGTTCATTTTTTTTAATCGATTCCCAGCCTTAATTTTTAAATATAAGCAGGCCTACAAGCTGGGATTGGTAATGCTGCACTGTAATCATAGTTATTTATTTATATTTTTCATTAAATTTATTATGTGATATTGGTTTTGCTTTGCAGCAGTATTTTATTTTATTCTTTTTTTTTATTTTATATATATTTTATTATATTTTATTAAAAAGTGTAAACAAATTGTTAAAAAAAGTTTATAGTAATAAACAACCTGCAGTTTAATGTTTGCATTTCTTTCCCTTACTGTACCGAAAATAAACCGAACCGTGACTTTAAAACCGAGGTACGTACCGAACCGTGATTTTTGCGTACCGTTACACCCCTAATATATATATATCGTTAAATGAAGTACTGACACTAAAACTCTGAAAACATGAATGTTTTCTCACACAGTAATTTTGGTTGAACTATACACAATACATCTTGTCACAATCCATGATACATGTTGCATTTTTGTATTGCGATATATTGTGACACGATATATTGTTACATCCCTAGTATTTCAAGTTAGTGATAAATGTCTCAAATAAATGACTATTTATTATTTGCAACCAGTTGATTGGAGCTAAATGTTTGTATTTGTGCAGTGACAGCACACTGTTGTTAACCGGGAGGCACAGACACCTGCAGCTGCAGATAACACACTTCATGCTGGAGGTCGAGATCATTATGCTGTATGTAAGCCGCTTTTAACACACTTTTATTCAACCTCGAAACTGAATACATTTGAGAATATAATTTAAATTTTCAGAAGTAGTGCACAGACAATATAGACCAACAAGAAACATTCAAGTCTAGCGTGCGGCATTATATTTTCAAATCAATTACAAAACTCAATCAGTCATAATGATAATTAATTACTATAACAATCGTAGCAATATTGGTGATTTGATTTAAGACAAAGATATAGCTTAGTCTAATTTATATTATTCACTGATAACACTTTACAATAAGTTGTCATTTGTTGATATTAATTAACTACATTAGTTAACATGAACTAACAATGAAAAACATGTATTAATCTTAATGGTAATCTCAACGTCATCTACTAATACATTTTTTTAGATTAAAAGTTGTAGCTATCTGTTAACATTAGTTAATGTACTGTGTAGGCTACTAACATGAACATTTTTATTAACCAACATTAACAAAGTTTAATAAATAGTGTAAAAATATATTGTTCATTCATTATTAAGTTCATGTTAGTTAGTGCATTAACTAAAGTTAATAATAAGATCTTACTGTAAAGTGTTACCTTTACATTTTGCAGACGCTTTTATCCAAAGTGACATTCATTGATGAACATCACAAATTAATATGAACACAACTGTTGAAAAGGTTTTTATTGTTAACAGCCAGAAAACTGTCTCTAGTTGTTATCAATTAACTTAAGGTTTGTATGTTTGCAAAGAAGAGGTAATAAAGCTTAGTGGTTGCTGATCTGGTTACCGAAAGGTTGCAGGTAAATCACCATTTTGTTCTTGTAATAGTAACAATAAAAATAATGGTAGAAATAACAGTAATACTTTACTACAGCCCTGAAGTCTACTTTGAACACATCAAAATCAACCCAACATTTTCATGGTTAAAGCCAGGTGATGTGCGCAATTTTTCAACGTCATTTTTTCTTCCTACCCTAGCTTAGTTTACAGAGAGAGACAACTAATTTATTAGTTGATTTCACTGAAGAGTAAAAAACACTGTGCACTGACACAGCAATATTGACTCAACTACTGAATTGGGGCCCAGAACTATTTATTTGTCATCCAATGGCAGACAGGAGAAGTGTTCAGTGGAAAGTGGAAACCTGTTTGAAAACAGTCCTAGCACTTGCAAATAAAATCTGAAAAAAAATCTAGTCTAATTGGTCATTTAAAGGGTTAGTTCACCAGAAAATGGAAATTATCCCACAATTTACTCATCCTCAAGCCATCCTAGGTGTACATGACTTTCTTTTGTCAACCGAACATAATCAGAGTGATTATGGGGCCTCTCGCGGTTCAAACTAATTTGTGACCGGTGTTTTGTTTTGCTCTATCCTCTACACTTCCACGTTTGTCAATACATCATGCGTCGGTTCAGCGGTCACTCTTCCGCCGGAACTAGACTTGTGTACGGCCGTTTCCGGAAGCTAGTGATTATAGCTCATAAAGTTATAAATATGGACATTTTTCATACAAAAACGCATCGCTTTGCTTCAGAAGGCCTTTAATAACCCCTGGAGTCAAAAGGATTACTTTTATGATGGATGGATGACCCTTTTTTGGGTACCATTCACTCCCATTATAAAGCTTGGAAGAGCCATATATATATATATATGATGTCATATACACCTAGAATAGCTTGAGGGTGAGTAAATTATGGGATAATTTCCATTTTCGTGTGAACTAACCCTTTAAGGTTTAAAAGTGCTGTAAACGATTTCAGGCTATTTGCTAACTTCCAACACACTTGGTCACTGAATTAACAACCCCCCCCCCCCATCACATCAAAACCACGCCCTCTCAACGAAGCCCCGCCCTCCACATACATGCCAGCAATGTCAGCACAAAATGATTGACGGACAAAGCACGTTTCTTATTGGCTAAGACCAGGACGGACCGCTCCCCTGACTCCTTTAGCTGTTTACAGAGCCTGTGGCTGTCACAGAGAGTTGTGATTTGTAAAGACACACATTCAGTGATATAGCGGACATTTTATTTGTGGTAGTTGCTTACAAAACCCTAAAGCCATAAGTGTTTCAGCCGTTTATATAATGACCGCGTGTCACTTCGAAATCAACGTGATTTCATTTTATTCATTTTTTATTTTATTTTTACCACAGAAGCGCTTCTACAGGCGAACGGAGTTGAGGAGTCAGCATTACAATTGAGTAAAACAACTAGAGTTAAACTACTAGAGAAAGTTAAACGAGTGAGGTAGCTTTACAGTTAGTCCGTGTGTGTGCACGTATAATGTCGACTGCGCTACAGCATTATGACGCCATTTCTGAGCCACACAACTGCAGTCGCTTGACATCGACATTCTTATCATTGCGACGTTCAGACCAGGTTTGAACATACAAAGGGAACGGAATCTGTCGCCCCCACTCTTTAATACTGCAAGCCGTGTTGACTTCATGAAGTGGGACGACAGCGACATTGCTATTTCGAATAAAGCCGAATGGAGAAAACTAGACAGTTCGCTAAATCACAAAGAAACTGACACGAGACAGCTTTCGTCGTTTAGATGGAGGCGACAAAGCTCGGCTAACAAAATGCTGACGGTTTATGTGTAACACAATGAACGATCTAATAGCTTTCCGTACAAGGTCAAGGCGAACAGGGTTTGTACAACTTGCTTGCGATCGGGGAAATCGGACTTGTTTTCTTTCGACATCAACTGAATGGAAAACAAATGCGTCGCTGCGCGTGAGCCTAACGACAATGTCAGTTCAAACAATAATTGTCGCGGTTCAGACTAACCGTCGAAACACAACCGATTATCATGACAAATATAACAATTAGCTTGACAACTACCCGACGGTAGAGATGGAAATCTGTTTGCTGGAAAACTAGCCTTCCTCGTCGCCAGCCATTTCTGCTCACGCTCAAAAAAGGTCCGTAGATCGACGAGGATGATCCTTAGAAAGGTAGAGCTAGTAATAAACACATAATTTCCAGAAAATAGGCGATACGGCGATGATCGAACGTTCGGGATTGAAAACTGCAAGATTGTTGATTCATTCGAAGAGATCGTGCGCGAGAGTTTTTAAAGAGCGCGTGAACGATTCCAATTTGCTACGATTATTGTGCACATAATCCCAATTCATGCACTCGGAGATTTTAACGCTTTTAGTCTTAATAACTCTTTCGATCGCACAAAGCCTTACGTAAGGGATCCAGCAAGGCAGTGTTTCCCCCCATGAGCTATTTGATGCCGAGCAGCCAAAAAGAAAGTGTTCAAGTCTTTTCGCGAATTCCAACACAACATCTGCTGACGGCGATACAAGTGAAGCACAAAGTTGCCTAGTCTGCTACATCGACTATTAACAAACTAATAAAGGCGAACAAAAAGTCTCCCGCTGTCTAGATGCACTATTTACGCCGTAAACCTTTCAGCCAGCGAGAAAACAAGGTTAACAAAACCTCTGATCGACAGCGCTTTAAATCTCGCTGTCAAAATAGAAAGTAAACGATTCAAATGCAGTCGCGTGAATAATGTTAACAAGTGATCATTTAGTTAAACATTGAAGCTCGACGCAGCGTAGTTTTCTTTCGATCTCCGTCTCCATTAAGACTTTATCTGGTCAACATAATGTCCTACCTGATGTATCCGACGGATCGCGATGTTCCTCCGTTAAATTAGTAATCCATTGGACAATCGAGGGAAATCATCGACGATCAATGCTGGAAACGTCGTCCGAAAATGTAGGAAAGGTGTCGGGATGCGAATCCGACGAAATAGCTCCGCAATCGCACTCGTTTTCTCTGTGTTAATCCTCCTCCTCTTCGCGTCTGTAACGGACTGAAGGATACACACAAACCGCCCACTGTGGACACCGCGCGCGCTCATTGGCTGCTGCGCGCGCACTAACCGCCCCGCTCGTTTCCTATTGGATGGTGAAATCGGGGGAAAACGTCTCTGCGATACTTTAATCGCAAAGATACTCGGGATTTGTATGTTTTGAACATGACACCCGCGTTATATCGTCACTGGGACGATGGAACACACAATGATGACGTAAACTACATTTCCCAGAGTTCAACAGCGAGTGGGGAAATGTGTCCAGGCTCCGCCCACCTTCACGCGCATGCTCTTTGAGCACAGTTAAATCTGAGGAAAAGTTTAAACGCTTTAGTACATTTTGTGGTTTGCATGTTGAAACATTTTATCTTTTTAAAGTTGTTCTCATTCCGTTTGTTTTTGGTCAGATTTCTGTTCTTTTATTAAGGCTCACATCATGCCCAGCTTTCAACTGTGCTTTTATTTGTTTTGTTTTTATCCTATGACAAATATTATCTTAAGGAATATTACTTAATTAATCTTCTACTTCTTTTAGCTAATTTTAGTATTCATAAAGGTATTAAAAGGAAAAAAAAATAAGCCTTTGTTTTTACTACATAAATATAACATTGTTTAAAAAATAAGAAAGCTGTAAAATGTTTACATTTTCATGTTTTTATTTAACTTTTAAGTTTGTCACTGTTTTTTATGTACTTTTCTTATTTTTGTTTATTCAATGTACTGTAGTAGTAATTCTTTAAAACCAATAAAAATGTCTAAATGCTTATTTGAATAAAATAACTAACCTTTCAAGTTTCAACGTTGTTGTATTTGTATATATATGTCTGGGATTCTGCTTTCTCTGTCATCGGTTATTTAATTATTCAACTAAGTGATCAAAATTCAATTTTAAATACAATAGTTGATTCAGTTTTTTACATTAATGACTTACTTTTATTAATATTAATAAAAATGATATCAAAGGTATAATTTATACATTCTGTAAAAGTTTACCCTAGTAGTGGGGTAAGATGTACTCTTTGAATAATTGTATATTTTGTTCTATAACAACTAAATTAGCAAATGTTTCTATTTATTTCCTATAATAACACACTGGCGGATGCATCAACATCTGCAACTTATATCTAAATATGTTACAGATTAAAAGTAAACGCACATTATTCTTAAGGGTGGCATTTTACCCTATTACTACATCTACCATAGTTCAATGCGGCGTCAGGGGAAAAAGGCCCCACCCACTTTCTGCGCATGCGCTCTGTGGACTCCATGGCGTATTTAAGCGCGAGCAGCGGGGATGAGTGAGCTTCCTGTCAAACTCAGACATGACAGATCAACTTAAGGGTCTCTGGCGCGTCTTAAATATCTATTCTTTTTACATATAGTGGGATATTAGTGTACTAAAGATGATGAGGTGCCGTTTTGATCGCGTTCTAAATGGGTTGTGAATCGAAGTGGAGTTAAATTACCGTCTCTGGCTAACTGGCTAATGCTAGCGAGCTGGCTGCGAGTGAAAAAAAATTGAAAGCGGAAGAGTGACGTGCTGGATTACGAAAGCGGAAGTGCGAGGATCCAGTTTTTTCGATCGAAAAGGTGGGTGGGGCATTTATTTTACTTTGTTACCATACTATCTCATTTTACCTAATGTACATGAATAATAATAATAATAATCATCATAAAATGTTATTGTTAATTATTATACATGTAAATTAAATAGTAATGAAGACATGTTATTTCATTTATTATATTTTTATTGTTATTATTATTATTATTAGATGTGCATTTGTGGATATTTAGCTAGGATTATAATATTAAGTGAAATTGTTTGGCAAAATACCGGTACACAGACACACACATACATATACATGAATATATATATATATATATAATGAAGAGTTCAGATGCAAAAGCCTCTAAGTGCCATCTGAAATTTTCTTCTAGAATGATAATTTTTATCAAGCTCGTTTATTTAAGTTCAGTAATTTCACTTAAATGGCAATTAATAGGTAATTTTCATTGCCATTTAAGTGAAATTACTGAACTTAAATATACGAGCTTCATAAAAATGATCATTCTAGAAGAAAATTTCAGATGGCACTTAGAGGCTTTTGCATCTGAACTCTTCATATATATATATATATATATATATATATATATATATATATATATATATATATATATATATATATATATACACACACACACACACACACACACACACACACACACACACACACACACACACACACACACACACACACACAATAGCAAGCATGAAGATCATATTTTTTTGTGCTATACTGTTTATTTTGCACATAATAATTGTTTCACCATAACGTGGTAAAGTAGTGGATTACTTTTGGCTACTATTATGTGTATTACTTGTGTCTGCTAATCTCACCGCAAGGCTTTGACTTAAACCCACATTGTGTTGTCAGTGAAAGCTGGAGCTGTCAGGCTGTAGTGATGGAGTGAGAATGAAGAGCCATTGTTGGATCATGTTTCATACGATCGGTCTCAAGTTACTGCCCATTTATGTTGTCACCAGTATGAGATAATCCCATCTGAACACTGAAGATTCTGATCTTGAGAAGGCAGCATTACTACAGGTGTAAAACAGGGTTGAGTTTGTCTCTTTTCAGCAGTCAGGTTCAGGGAGTAATGGAAACATTTATTTTCTCTGCATAAACATATCTAGATATTTCCCTTACTTAGTTATGCATTTATTATATGGTTATTTGCATTTTATTACTTGCAATGCATTTAGCATTATATCTTCCTTGCTGTCTGTGACCCTTTTAGAACTATGGATGCGCCGATAACCGATAATTCTTTATATTTGAAAGCCGATAACCGATATATTGGCCGATGAATCTAAATCCAAATTTGTATATAATTTTTGAGAGCCTGATTACAAAAACAAAAGTCTAACCAGTAAAAGCCATGTCCCAAACACACAATTATAATATTATGCACGTTACACTTAACTAATCTTTATTTTTTGAAGTGATTCCAATCATATTTCAAGCAGTTCAAACCCATCATGTTGAACAGTGCGCATCTGAAGAGTCTCAGCTGGAGGAAATAATACATTATTTATTGGCTTTAATATATCAGCCAAACTTTCTTTATCTGGTCATCATGTAGGGTTATTCATTTAAAAACAATGAGTAATTAATAAAGCAGTAAGCCAATTATTGTGTTGTGTTAAGGTAATTTTAACCGTGGTTTAGGAGTGTTTTAGTGCTGAATTGTCCTAAATCTTTGTAAAATCACTTGAGTGCATAATTGCTTTTATACAATGGCAGCAACAGCAATAAAACACCAGTGTTCAATAAACAGCTACTTTTTTAAAATCATAATAAGCAGAATAAACAATTGAGCATTTAAGAGTAATGCTTTAGGTCAAAATGTTGAATCCTGTTTTGTGTGTGTGTATAATGTATGCATTTATGTGTGTATGTGCACTATTATTCAAATGTTTGGGGTCTGTAAGGATGCATAAAATTAATTAAAAGACATTTATAATGTCACAGAAGATTTCTGTTTCAAATAAATGCTGTTATTTTGAACTATAAATTCATCAAAGAATCCTGAAAAATAAAATCACATTTTCCATAAAAATCTGAAGCAGCACGACTGTTTTCAACATTGATAATAATCATAAATGTTTTTTTGTTCTGCAAATCATCATATTATAATGATTTTTGGAGGATCATGTGACACTGAAGCCTGGAGTAATGATGCTGGAAAATCACATTTAAAAATATATTCAAGTGGAATACATTTATTTTAATTTGTAGTAATAGTTCACAAGATTACTGTTTTTGAGGGGGGGGGGGGGGGGGAATTGTAATGATCCCAAACTTTTGTACAGTTACTAAGGATATTGCATTTTATACACATTTATTATACTTTAATGAAACATTATACATTTCTTTCAAAGGTAAATTAGATTGAGTTAGGGTTAGTTCAAAATACAGCCTATATGATCTTCTGATTACAGCCCTTGTCAAATGAAATGAGCAACATGTTTAAAGGGTTAGTTCACCCAAAAATGAAAGTTCTGTCAGTAATTACTCACCCTCATGTTGTTCCAACCCCGTAAGACTTTCGTTCATCTTCAGAACACAAATTAAGATATTTTTGATTAAATCTGAGAGCTGTCTCACTCCTCCATAGGCTTCTCTGTTATTGAAACTTGCCGGCCCAGAAAGTTAGTAAAGACAATATTTAAAATAGTCCAAGTGACTACAGTGGCTCAACCTTAAGTTTATCAAGCGACGAGAATACTTTTAGTGTGCAAAACCCCCCAAAAATAACGACTTTATTCAACTCTTCATTTTCTTCTGTGTGTCTCTGAGTGCGTTCACGTAGTGTAACAGCGCAGCGCTTCTGGGTTGTACGTCAGAACGGAGGCTTACTATTGGCCGACGCTGGTCATGTGTGTGATGCTGGCCAATAGTGAGACTCCGTTCTGACGTACAACCCAGAAGCCTATGGAGGAGTGAGACAGCTCTCAGATTTAATCAAAAATATCTTAATTTGTGTTCTGAAGATGAACGAAAGTCTTACGGGGTTGAAACAACATGAGGGAGAGTAATTACTGACATTTTTGGGTGAACTAACTCTTTAAAATAGGATTGCACATGTTCTTCTGGAACAAATCATGCCCTGCTCGCTGTGGGAAAACCCCAAAGTGTCCCGACAGTGCATGCATAATGTTCGGAGTTTACCAGGAAGTAAAGCCAATTGAATTAATAACAACTCAGCCAAGAATAATTGGCTGTGCGTCTGGCATTTAGAGTTTATTGTGGAGGCTGTTTTACACACACACACACACTCTCTCACTCTCTCTCTCTCTCTCTCTCTGCAGGTTTCTTTGTTGAAACGAAGGGATGGATGGAGAAAAAAGAGCAACTTCTGAAAGGATTCTTCTGGAACCGTACAAGTACTTGTTACAGCTGCCAGGTGAGGCCTTACATGTGTCGTTTATTTTTGTCTGCATGTTCAATGGCGCTGAAGAAATAGATCACAGAAAATAAAAAAATACATTTACTCGTCACCATCATGTCATTCAAAAACTGAGGCTTTCTTTCTACGGTGAAAAACTTCTCTTTTCTTTTTCCCTTCAACAACGTGGTGATCATGGCAGTCAAGCTGTACCTGAGTGTAATTTAATTACAAGTTATTTAATAGTTTAACACAAAAATTAAAGGGATTGTTCACCCAGACAGATTCTTTGATCTGTTTGAACACACAAAAAAAAGATATTTTAAAGATTATTGGTAACCAAACAGTTGATGGACCCCATTGACTTCCATAGTATGGATATATATATATATATATATATATATATATATATATATATATATATATATATATATACACTACTCACAAAAAGTTAGGGATATGCGATTTTCGGGTGAAATTTCAGAATGCACCTAAAGTGCAACCTTTACACGTGAACTTAATTTGGCATTTCTACTTAAATGCCCTACTTTCATGATATAATATCACTGTAGCATGAACTTTTTTAAATTTTCTATAAATTTCACACGAAACGAAAGTTGAATATCCCTAACTTTTTGTGAGTAGTATATATATATATGTATGTATATGTATGTGTGTGTGACTGTTATGGTTTATTATAGCCATATAGACATTGATAGCTGTGTTCTTTATGAACTGTTATTGTATGGAAAGGATCTAGGATATGTGAATATTTTTTAGTTTTTCCTTTACTGTTCTGCTTTCACAGAAGAGAGTCAGTCATATGGATATGGAACAACATGAGAATGAGTAAATGATGATGTTTTTCATTTTTGAGGGAATTATTGCATTAATGTGGATGAACGTCGTAGAGATATTAATAGTTTGATATATTGAACTTGGTCTAAAATCTAGTTTAAAGGGTATTATACAAGGTATATATCATGGCTGTAGGAAAAGTGCTTTATTGAGATGAAGGGAATTTCAGTGGGAAGGTATAATGCAGTTCTAGTACGGTGCGCTACACTAATTTATTACAGAATTCTGCAGCGGTCCTAAATGAAACAAATGACATTTGCTTGAAATATTTCCACATTTATAAGCGCACATTTTGCATGACTTTATTTTGACCTGCTTTAAGCCGGAATAATTTAAGGAATATTGATTACTCTTTTAAATTGAACAGAACTCTTTGTGCAAAGCGTTTCTGTCAACAAATTTGGCAAATGCATTCCTGTGGAATCACTAACAGCTGGAAAGAGCTGCTTTAATTTAAGGCGAGACACTACAGGTGAATAAGGTACAATTTTAAAATAATAGACATCACCATGAAACTTCCTCAGTTGATTACATGCACAAGTATATAAAAAAAATGTATTACAAGTTTTAGAAATTTGTATGTTTAATTATGCAAATTAGGCATTATCTCATTAAATATGCACGATTTTGCATATATTTTCGGTAGATAGATCTGAACATATGATAAAGCCAGGTGCAAAATTCTTTTTTCATTTTGTTTACACACAAGATGAAGAAAAAAATTACTTAACATAGCAAAGTGAAAATACAGCCTATATGATTTTCTGATTACAGGCCTTGTTGTCAAACAAAATTGAGCAACATGTTTAAAATGCTTAAGTTAAAATGTACTATTATGTGGTTTTGGTTGGCCATTAATGGAATAGTTCACCCAAAAATTTACATTCTGTCATCTTTTACTCATGTCATTGTAGAACTGCACGATTAATCGTTAAAAGATGGCGATCTCGATTCAAACACACACAATCTCATTCCTAAATGACAACGATTCGCCTGTGTCTATTAAAGCAACACCAAAGATTATTTTGTACCTTAAAATAATGTTTCCAGAATCATTTCAGTGGTTCATCAACTCCTAACAGGGTGAACGGCACTTCTGCATTCGCTTTGCGACCCTCTGTTGGCTATAACCGCTCTATGCAAGTTTGCCAGATCGGGTAGCAGATCTGTAGTTCGAATGAGAAATAGGAAACTACAAATTTGACTTGCTTTACGGCAAGCGTAACTATAGCCGATAGGTGGAGCCTATATATAAAAATAGCCGTTTCTGATGTCGCAATACATCATACTTTCATAAAATCATGAAACATACTCTACCTTGTCTGTGGACATCGTTATTTTCAAAGCCGGTGCTGGATAAACAAATAGCGTGCGTGCGACGGTAGGCTAAATTATTTACGACAGCGGTAATGGACAATTCCGCTTCCAACCTGTAGGGGGACCGACGAGGAAAAGTGCTTTGGTGTTGCTCTAAAAACCTTTGAAAAGGAGAGCAGTTTAGTCATGTATAGATATGAAACTGCTTCACAAACAACCTTTTCAACCACACAGTGTCGTTATTTCTGTTACAAATAATCATATCACAGAAGCACTAGGATTAAGGATTATAGTTCTAATATTAACACTGATGTTTACGGTAGCGATCAAAATAGAGTAAATTACCTTTTGAAAGTAGCATGGCACTTCAATGATTTTATCAATTACGTCGTTACACCAGTAGGTGGAGACAAGACTTTTAAACTAATGTATTTGTCATTGAATCATTCACTCAAACAGTTTTAAAAATATATCTAATTCATTCAGATTAATTAAACATTTTAAATAGACTGCAGCAATTAACATCCAGTCAGAACCTCTTGTAAATTACATGTTATTTAGTTTAGTTGTCTGTTCAGAATCGTGATGTCTGTTAAAAAACAAACAATCGTGCATCTGTCATTTCACACGTTCGTCTGTGAAACGCAGGAATGCAAAACATTTGTGCATTGAATATAATTTTTCCTCCCATCTCTTTTTTTTTTTCCATCACTGTATCCCTTGTGAAACAATGACATTTGAATCTGCAGTATATCTCATGAAGTGTTTGAGTAATATGAGAGGTCAGGTATAGATGGAAAACAGCATGTCACATCGCCGGAAGCTGCTGTCACTGCTTGACATCTCTTGTCAACTACCCATTTTGTGGTATAAGCATCATCATCGTATAAGTCAGAAGAGCTCAGCGTTCAGGAAGTCTGCAGTCAGCACAATGCACAACGAATGACAGTATCATGTGTCTATTATTAACTCCTGCTGTCGTCTCGTGAAGCAAGAACCAGCGACACATGAACGACAGATCTGACTTTCACAGAATCTAGTAGTTAAAGGACTATTAGTGATTGGTTTTGTTCCATCCACCTTATGTGTCCTTTTAGACTTTTTTTTTTACTATTTACTATAATGTAATAAGCTTATATTTCCAATTTGGCAAAGGACATTTTGAATGGTGATCGCTTTGGAAGAGTGAGTTCATGTTACCATGACAAAAAAAATGTCACCCTTTACGGTAACACTATTTTACAGTGTCCTTGTTACATGTACTTGCATAGCAATAACTGTAAATTATGCATAATTACATGCAACTATCCCTAACCCTATAGTAAGTACATATAGTTGCTTAATATTACTTAGTACTTAAATATATTGTAACAATGACACCTTAAAATAAAGTGTTTACTATCTGAATAGTTTAATGTCTGCATATTAAATTATGCATTAATGTTTTTAAAATTCTGTCAATGAAGGAAAACCTTTGGTTGCCACAACTTCCGTTTTCTACTATCTTGCAGAATTAAATCTCTCTCTCTCTCTCTCTCTCTCTCTCTCTCTCTCTATAGCTCTATCTCTCTCTCTATCTCTCTCTCTATCTCTCTCTCTATCTCTCTCTCTATCTCTCTCTCTATCTCTCTCTCTCTATAGCTCTATCTCTCTCTCTATCTCTCTCTCTCTCTCTCTATAGCTCTATCTCTCTCTATCTCTCTCTCTCTCTCTCTGAGTCTGAAAGAGTGTTTCCAGCTCTAATATTCAGGTTGCTGAAATACTGCTGCAGCATCACAACCCGTTCTCTTGTTTTCCTGTCGTCCTCTTGCAATTTTAATGCTGTCTTTACTGAGCGTATGCAGAAGACGGTCCTCTCGGCTAGTTTTTGCTGAGGTCAGGGAAGGAATGACTGAGGAACTGAAAGTGAACAGCGGTCTCCGCCGGTGAAGGACAGACCAAGTTCCTCAAGGACACAGGCGTGAATGTGAAGAGATTGAGAAAGTTGGTCATTAATTTGCATTAAAGGCGAGACACCCCAGGTGAATAGGGTAAAAAATATAACTAATATATATCACCATACTTCACCAGTTGATTGATTACATTAATAATAGCAAACATTTTTTGTATTACAAGTTTTCTGAAATAGTTTAAATATGCAAATGAGGCATTGTCTAATTAAATATGCACTAATTTGCATACATTTCTAGAACAAAAATCTGAATCTGAATAAAAATCTGAATAAAAATCTAAAAATTTTAAACCACAACCTTCTAAGTGCTTCTTTTACCCATATATTTAATGATATCTTTTGCATTTCTAATCCAAACAACGTAAAGCTTGGCACTGCACTTACTCGTGCCCGTATCGAGACACCTGTCAAGTTTGAAATCCATCGGACTAACGGTTCGAGAGATATGCGAATAACACACACACACACACACAGGCGTTTCTGTAATTTATAGATAGATTAGAGTCAAAGGTTTTTACAGAGGGGATATTGGATATCTCCATTTATCACTATAATTAATACTGTCAACTGCCAAAAATAAATAAATGTTCTTTTTTTTGGAATAAAATGTTGTATAAAATCAGGAAAATTATATATGTCATTGAAATCTACAGATGCACATAGATCAAGTGCTCTAAAAGATACAGTTAAAAGTGTATGTTAGATGTTTTCTGTCCACTAGTCTGAAAAAACACTCTTAATGCTCAAAAGCCAAAGCCTGTTTTTGCCTGTCGTGTCTCGCCTTAAGTGGCTGAATCTCATTAAAACATGTTCAGGTCGCATTTCACCCCAGAATCTACAGAGGTTTGATATTTCTCGATGCAGTGAATCCAGACGCTGCTTTACTCTAATGGGAATCACTGGAAAGAAAAACCCTGAGTGTACAGACATTTTTACTATTAATAAAACGTGGGTTTAAAAATCCATTTTAATGATTGCTTTTTAAATTAACTCATTGTTTAATTTTAATTTAGATTACATTTAAACAAAATAATTTCAAATCAATTACAAATTAAGTTTGCATAACCAGAGTCGGTAATGTAACTTTTCAGAATTATGTTGAGATGTCAGATCAGGAAGATTAAGTTCTAAACTGTAATTGCACAAAAAGCCATATTTTGAGTACAGAAGTATTGAGTTGATTGGCTCTTTTAAACGGTTAAACTAGGGATACACTGATATAAAGAAAATTGGCCGTTACCGATAATTCTTTATATTTGAAAGCCGATAACCGATATATTGGCCGATAAATCTAAATCCAAATTTGTAAATAATATTTTTTTGAGAGCCTGATTACAAAAACAAAAGTCTCACCATTAAAAGCCATGTCCCAAGCACACAATTATAATGTTCTCATTATAATTTTATGTAGTCTATATGACAGCGCATGTTGCACTCAACCGTATTTTCCTTTTTGAAGTGATTACAATCATATTTCAAGCAATTCAAAACCATTATGGCGAACATCTGAAGTGTCTCAGCTGAAGGAAATAATCAATTATTTATTGGCTTTATTATATCGACCAAATTTACTTATTGGGCCGATAACGATAACATTAAAAATGAACATATATCAGGCGATACCGATATGGTGGCTGATATATCGAGCATTCCTAGGTTAAACCGTATTGCCATATTGAGTGTTACGATTTCTCCCATTCTTACATGCTTAGATGGGCCGTTTCTAACTTATCAAAATCGCCTTATACTGTAATGCACAAAAAATATGCTCATTCGTAATGTCAGATTCATTTAACCCTCAATAATCCAAAAAGAAAAGTGTGACATGTTCTTGACGGATTTCATGATTCATCTGACCGTCTTCATTAGTGAAGGGCTTCATGAAGGGAAAGCGTGGAGCACCGCTGGCAGTCAGTCATTAGATCAGTGTATCTGCACTAACACACTCCCTGAAGCCTCGAGTTACAGGAGGCTGGAGGGGAAAGGCTCATGAATGGAGATGAAGTGAGATCAATGATATTCATATATACTCGTCAGTCCTCAGCCTTCGAGTTTGTTTTTTAAAAGGCAAAAATGGTTCTATTGATTTATAACAGTATGAAGACTTGTTGCTTGTTTCATGCGTCATGATTAGGGCTGCAGAATTCCAGGAATTGGAAACTTTCCTTGGGAATTAATGGGAATAAACTGGAAATTTGCTAAATTGCAGGTTAGCCTTACTGGAACTTAAATGTAGTTGGAAAAATACATCTTTCAGCAAAGTCTTGGTTAAAACATTGGTCATTGGGAATATGTTGTTTTTTTATTCAACATTCATTCTTTTTAGTTGTTCAACGAAAGAATTGATTAAAGTTCTACTCACAAATAAATGTCAAAACTGTAATTATTAACATTTGTATTAGTTTGCATGCATGTCTGCTTACGACCAAACTAAATGCTTTGGATTTATGTTTGTGTATTATACAGTTTGTATAAATTCCAATTCATTTCCGTAAATTCCTGTTAAGTTTCCAACTTGGAATAAAACCATAAAACAAACATCAGCCTTTATTTTACATGTTTGGACTGCAACTAACCTTGATTTTTTGTCATCTCTCCCCCTTTTCTCTGTTTTGATAGGAAAACAAGTCAGAACAAAACTCTCTCAAGCGTTCAACCACTGGCTCAATGTCCCCGAGGATAAACTTCAGGTAAGGGTTTATTTGTGTGTTTAGTGTTGCTGGATTGACTATATTGTTTAAATGCATTGTGGAAGGTGGGAAACTTTTAAGTCCTTTGAATTGACTTGACTCTATGATCATTTAGCCGTGCCAAACCATGCTTTTGAGGCAATTCTCAATTATTATTATTTTTTTTACATTTTACCCCAAAAACAAGAAATTAACTAATTCTTGAAATCCTTGATTTCTTTTTTTCTTTTCTTTTTTTTTGATCTCCATCATTCCCAATGATTCCCATTAGATTCAAAGCCCCTCTTTGGTTTTGACCCGTCATAATGCAGAAAGTAATTTTTATATTTTTATAATGCATATAGTAATGTATTATTATCTTCAATTTGGATCCGTTTCTCAAACAAAGCTATTGCACTGGGCAATTTTGAGACTTAGGACTCTTTGGCTCCTTTTTTGCCATTTTCATTAATGTGAATTTCATTGTACTACAGTTTAAAATATTGTAATATGATGGTTTATTTTAATATGCATAAGCTATGTATTTTTGGAGGGCTGAATTAATCTGCATATTGACAGACTTTGTTTAGATTGCATCTCCCTGATGTTTGTGTCTGCCGAGGGCAAAGTTTAAACAGACATAAAGCAGCAGATGTGTTTCACTTCTGCTCTGCTCAAGAACTTGGCAGAAAACCTGCCTTTGGATGCTCTGCGCTGCTTTCTGAAAGACCTTTTAACAACCTACTGTCTTTGTTTGATCATTAAGAGAACAGTTGTTATCGCATTACACTGGCTTCTGTCTTGAATCACCAAGTAGTCTAAATGTTTCCTAACATTTAACTTGACTTATGTTAATGAAGTTTTCTTGTAGCAGTAATGAAGCTTTTACATGATCGTTTCCCTGCCTCTCTCTGACCTTTGCCTGTTTCTGAATTGCTGCTGCACCTTTAATACATTTATATGTAAATGGACTTGGTTATATTTATATGTAGCTAGCCTAATTGTTAGTGGTCAGATGATTGTGATCATGTCATAACCTCAATTTGCATGGCATAATATTGATGATTTCTTGAATGTCTGTCAATAGTTTTTTTTTTTTTTTTTTTTGTGTGTGTGCAAGCACAAATACAATTTCTACAAAGCTACATTTCCTGTTTTGTGTTTTTTTTCTGCACTGGCATGGCAGAGACTGAAAATGATCAATGCAAATAGATTTGAGCTCTTATCCATCACATCATGGGCCATTTTCAGCATTCTGCCCTTCAGATTGAGTTTGCCGGAGGATCGTGTTACTGCAGAGAGAGAAATAAACGCACATGCAGGATCCCTGAAGCTTTTCTTGATCAGTGATTGATTTTGTCATTTACTCGCAATCATGAAACTCCGACCTCATTTTGTATTTTGCAGAATAAAGAAAATTATGCAAAATATCCAAAATATGTTTTCCGTATAATGAAAGTATTTATTATTATTATATTATAAAGTAATATACAGTGCTATGCATAAGTTTAGACACCCATGCTAAAGTTGACTAAAAAGAGGAATAAAAAATCATCTTTTGGAAATTGAACTTGATGCCTTAATTAAAAAAATGAGGAAAAATACAGCCTTTAAGGACACCAATTTTCTTTGTGAATGAATAATGTATCGTAAATAAATAAATGTTCTTCCTTAAAATACAGGGTGCATAAGTCTGGACACCCCTATGTTAAATTCCCATAGAGGCAGGCAGATTTTTATTTTTAAAGGCCAGTTACTTCATGGATCCAGGATACTATGCATCCTGATAAAGTTCCCTTGGCCTTTGGAATTAAAATAGCCCCACATCATCACATAGCCTTCACCATACCTAGAGATTGGCATGGTTTTATTTCAGTTAGCCTAATAGCTGGTTTGATTTGCATTGAGAGATGATCTTATGGAAAGTACTCCATGCCAATCTCTAGGTATGGTGAAGGCTATGTGATGATGTGGGGCTATTTTAATCAACTTTATCACTCCGATGGATGCATCGTCACCATTCATACCTCAGGTCTTCACCTAGTCCTAAAACATAATTGATCATCTGGTTCTACCCAGTGACTGCTGTGAAGAGAGCAGCTGGCAACTAGGGAAAGACCTGATGACAGCTGGGAAAGACCTGGTGACAGCTTGGAAAGACAGCCGACAGGAGGGAAAGGCCCCTACGGGCCTGCCACAGGTTAGCTCCCTGTGGTAGGAGGGACCTGTCACTATTAGTGAACAGGTCCCACCCATCTCTGGCTACAAAAAGTTCAAGGAAGAAAACACCCCCAGAGTCAGCGAGAGTGGGGGAGGATGATGACTCACTGACAGACTACATGGTTACTGACCCAGGAACGAAACAGACAACGAGAATGATGATCATTAAGACACCTGAGATGACAACAACTACTCCAGGAATTAAGCTCCAGAGTTGTAGATGTGGCTGGACCAAGGAAACATCCTATGCAGGCCTGAGAAGACACCAAGGCTTGAAAAAGTGCTTGCTGTCAAAGCAACAAGGAACTCGAAAACCACAAGTCAAGTGGCCAAAATCCTGTGAGAAAAAGGAGTGGGAGACGATTGACGCAGACATCAGTAACCTCCTGGGACAACTGAGGGGAACTGCAGTCAAGAAGCTGGAGCGAATGGGAGACCTGATTTACAACTATTGTGCACAGTGCTTTGGGATGGCAGAAAAGAGAAAAAAAACATCAACCACCCCGACAAAGTTCAGAAGGCAGCAGGAGATAGAACGGTTAGTCAAGGAAAGAAGGCTGCTGAAAAAACAATGGAGAAAAGCACCAGAGGAGGAGAAGGAGGGAATTAACCTACTACAGGCAGAAATTAAGAACCGATTGGCAACCTTGAGGAGAGCTGAGAATCTGAGGAGGCGGCGTAAAATGAAGGATCAAGCGAGATCAAACTTCTTCAAAGACCCCTACAAGTTTGCAAAAAACCTTTTCACAAAGGAAAAAAGTGGCAAACTCAAAGCATCAAAGAAAGATCTGGAAACTTACCTTAAACAGAGCTACACTGACAGCCAGCGATGCGAAGAGACAACTCCTCCACCTGATATGCCACCGATACATTCCCCAGAACATCAGCTGGACATCAGCCCCCCCAGATGGAGCGAAGTGGAGAGAATTGTACGTCGGGCAAGAGCTGCATCCTCCCCTGGGCCCAATGGAGTCCCATACCGGCTTTATAAGAACACGCCAGGGGTATTGCGCTTTTTATGGAGGCTGATGAAAGTAGTGTGGCAGAAACAAGAAATTCCAACTGCATGGAGGAGGGCAGGAGGCATCCTAATCCCGAAGGAAAAGGACTCTGTGGACATCAGCCAGTTCCGCCAAATTAGCCTCCTGAACGTTGAAGGCAAATTCTTCTTCAGTGTAGTGGCTAACAGACTAACAGCCTACCTGGAAAAGAACCGCTACATTGATACCATGGTGCAGAAAGCAGGGATTCCAGGCTTCTCTGGTTGCTTAGAGTACACAAACATGATATGGAATCAAATCCAAACGGCCAAAAAGAATGGAAGAGATCTCCATGTTGTGTTCTTGGACCTTGCAAATGCCTTTGGGTCAGTTCCTCACAATCTCCTCTGGACTGCATTCCAGTATTTCAGCATCCCAGAAGAAATCACCCGCCTCGTCAAATCCTATTTTCAAGACCTGCAACTATGCCTGACTACTAATGAGTGTACCACAGCATGGCAACAAGTAGAAATAGGAATAATGGCAGGATGCACCATCTCACCTTTAGCATTCACGATGGCTATGGAGGTCATCATTCGCGCATCTCGGTGGGTAGTAGGAGGTCAGAAGCTCAAATCTGGTCTTCGTCTCCCTCCCATCAGAGCCTATATGGACGACATGACCATCCTCCCCACAACCAAGGCTTGTGCTAGGCGGCTGCTGAACAAGCTACAGGAGAACATCCATTGGGCTCGGATGGAAATAAAGCCAAGCAAGTCCAGGAGCATTTCAGTTGTCAAGGGGAAGCTGTCAGAACAGCGGTTTTATGTGGGCAAGGAGCCTATACCAACAGTGGCAGAGAAGCCAGTCAAGAGTCTTGGACGTTGGTACCATGCCACCCTCAAGGACACAGAGCAAGTAGACCAGCTTAGGCAGGACACCATGCACGGCCTTGAGAGTATCAACAAGACCATGCTCCCTGGCAGGCTAAAGCTGTGGTGCCTTCAATTTGGGCTACTACCTAGGATAATGTGGCCTCTTACCATCTATGAGGTGCCAATCTCAAAGGTAGAAAAGCTGGAGAGATTGATCAGCTCATTTGCCAAAAAGTGGCTGGGACTCCCCAGATGCTTTACTAACATTGGACTGTATGGAAGAGGCATCTTGGAGATTCCTGTTTCCAGCCTGGTTGAAGAGTTCAAGTGCTCTAAAGTAAGGCTGGAAATGACACTAACAGAGTCCCGTGACCCATGCGTTTCCCAAACAGCTCCTACCCTTGTGACCGGAAGGAAATGGAACCCAGCTGCAGCCACTCACCAGGCGAAGTCAGACCTCAGGCACAGAGACATCATTGGCAATGTGCAACAGGGGAGAGGAGGCCTCGGATTTGGAGAGAGCAGACCATCGTGGCATAGAGCAGCTCCAGCTCAGCGCCAACAGCTGGTTGTTGAAGAGGTGCGACGGCATGAGCAGGCAACGAGGTGTGCAAAGGCTGTCTCACAAGCCAAGCAAGGGCAATGGATGAGATGGGAGGGAGTTGAGAGGAGAAAGTTCTCTTGGAGGGAGCTGATGGGCATGGAAGCATTTCATATCAGCTTCATCTTACGTGCAACGTACGACGTCCTGCCTTCCCCCTCAAACCTCAACCAGTGGTAAGGAGAAGACCCAACGTGCCCCCTCTGTCCATCCCCCGCAAACCTCAAACACATTCTGGTTGGATGCAAGACAAGCTTGTCACAAGGCCGCTATACCTGGCGGCACAACCGTGTCCTGAAGTGCCTAGCAGACACCTTGGAGTGCAAACGTCTAAAGAACAATGCCCTGCCTCCTCCATCATTCCATCCTTCATATGCAAGGGAGTTCATTCGAGAAGGAGTAAAGACACCCAAAGGCTATACAACAACCGACACCAGCCAGCTCGGAAAGGCTCGAGACTGGAAGTTGGTGGCAGATCTGAACCAAAGGCTTTACTTCCCTTCTGTGATTGCCAAAACAAACCTAAGACCGGACCTCGTGCTCTGGTCCTCATCACTCCACATACACATAATACATAATACATAATAGAGCTTATCGTTCCCTGGGAGGCTGCTGTAGAGGAGGCATTTGAACGCAAGAGCCTTAAGTACACCGAATTGTCAGCTGATGCTGAGCAACGCGGATGGAAATCCAAGGTATGACCAGTGGAAGTCGGATGCAGAGGCTTTGTGGGCAAGTCAACCATTAGGCTGCTTAAGGAACTGGGAGTGCGAGGCCAAACCCTACGCCAAACCATCAAAGCCCTCTCAGGTGCAGCAGAAGAAGCAAGTCGATGGCTATGGGTGAAAAGGGGAGACTCCAACTGGGCCCCTAATACCACCTGTGGCATGTAAGGGTTGAAAGCAGAGGGGGGCACACCTGGGACGCCAGGTGCTGCCGATGAGCCCTCTGGAGGTGTCGTGGGCCTGTCATTGAAACACCAGAGAAGGGGGGTGCCCACCTGATGACCCCAATGAAGCTTAAAACCCCCATTCTCATCCCACTAAACCACCACCACAGTGAGGAAATCACTCCGATGGATGCATCGTCACCATTCATACCTCAGGTCTTAAAAAGGGGATTGTTTCACCTAGTCCTAAAACATAATTCATTCACAAAGAAAATTGGTGTCCTTAAAGGTTGGATTTTTCCTAATTATTTTAATTAAGGCATTAAGTTCAATTTCCAAAAGATGATTTTTTTTTTATTCCTCTTTTTAGTCAACTTTAGCATGGGTGTCTAAACTTATGCATAGCACTGTAGGTGTGTGTGTACGTACATACACTCACACTATATATGTATATATATGTAAATGTATGCGCATGCACGTATTCTTTTTGGTATACAATTCATTTATTTATTTACTAACCCTGTCAAGCTCCAGAATTACTCTAAGCATCATTAAAGTGCCTAGGCTACAAGTCTTCTGAAGTTATTCCGATGTTATATTCGTGTGGAGAACAGACTGAAATTAAGTCGTTATTGATTGATAATCTTTTGCCACAGCTGTCAAATCTCATTCACATTTGTGTTCAATTAAAAAATGCAGCAGCAGCTGTTTGTGCCAGGATTGATGTCATCTGCTCCAAACGCCACTGCAATATTTCTTTGTTCCTTCTGAACCATATGGATTATTAGTACAGACAGTCAGACTATTAGTTTTTACATATTTGTTAAATGTTATGCTGTGCTAGTCTTTTCTCCCCGTTTGTGACGTATATCTGAGTGAAACGGCTTCTGGAACATGAACAAATGTGGGCGGGGCTTGACTTTGTCTGAGAGGAATTGATTGGATGGATGGTTGTGGTTTGCTATTGGATGCATCTCATTTGAGTGACAGGTTGCCCCGCCCTCATCATCATCTCAGAAGAGATTTCGCTGCAAGTTATTCTGATTCAAGATTACGGGCCACATGATACGGGCCAATTTAACAAGATGATGTGCACAGATAAATAATTTATAATAAATACTGAAATAATCCATAAATAAAAAATATATATTTTCCATTTTGAATTCACGTGACCTTAATACTGAGCCCTGCTTTGGTTCTGACCTGTCATGATGCGGAAAGCACAATGCATAAATGAGTTACAGTATTGATTATCAGTGATCGTCTTAAATTAGGGTCTGCTTCTCAAACAAGGCTATTGTTTGACTTTGGAAGTCTTCAAATACAATGCACAAGATACAAGTCTATTTATATGGTTTAACTCTACAACAGCTGTTGTTTCTAAGGTGAGACACTACAGGCAAAACCTTTTTATATGTATATATGTGCCATCTGAAAATTTCTTCTAAAATGATCATTTTTATCAATCTCATATATTTAAGTTCAGTAATTTCACTTAAATGACAATTCATTTTCATTGGCATTTAAGTGAAATTACTGAACTTAAAATACGAGATTGATAAAAATGATCATTCTAGAAGAAAATTTCAGATGGCACTTAGAGGCTTTTGTATCTGAACTATATATATATATATTATTGGCCATAAAATCTTGGCCAATACTGATAATTCTTTATATTTGAAAGCCGATAACGATATATTGGTCGATAAATCTAAATCCAAATTTTTATTTTTATTTTTATGACCGCACATGTTGCACTTAACCGTATTTTCCTTTTTTGAATCATATTTCAAGCAGTTTAAAACCATCATGCTCAACATTGCGCATCTGAAGTGTCTCAGCTGAAGGAAATAATCCATTATTTATCAGCTTTAATATAACGGCCAAAGTTTCTTATCAGGCCGATAACGATAATATAAAAAATAAACATATATCGGCTAATACCGATATGATGCCTGATATGTCGTGAATCCCTACTCGTAACCTTAATCAGAATAACTTCCTCTTGCAGAATCTCTTCTCTGATGACGAGGGCGGGGCAACCTGTCAATCACATGAGATGCACCAATAGCAAACCACACCCATCCAAGCCCCGCCCTACATGTGTTCTTGTTCCAGCAAGTGTTTCAGATTTACGTAGCAAATAGGGAAGAAAAGACTTCTGTTTCATGCTGACTTTAAGTTGTGTGCATATATGATGTGACAGGACAGATATATTGTTAAAATGAGCGTTGTTAATTAGCATTAAACTAGCAAACGTACTGAAGGCTTTAGTCTGCGAGCGATCATACTGAACTAAGCTATGCTAATCTTGTCATTGTGAATCAGCTGATCTCCGTCAGTGCGTTATGTTATCTGCTACGTCCGTCAGATCACATTCGCCCGGCTGTTCAACAGCTCTCCTTTTATCCTGAATATTTCATTAAAGCTCTTCTGGCAGGGGAAAGTCAGGCGTTCGTGTCAGTTACGCTGTTTTACGGAGCCTGTCGTCTCCGCTTCCACGTTTATTTGATCTTGTGAATGGAAAACATCTTCCCTTTGGATGTGTGTAATGTGTAGAAGCTCTAGTTGAATCATTATAAGGGTTGTTTATATCAGGTAAGGGTTTTTGTTTTTGTTTTTCTGCCATACATGGTGTGAATTTTGAATCATTCAAGCAATTTTCATGTTCATAATACGGGACAGTTTTTACACTCATTGTGTTTGTTGTGATGATGGCAAGAATCTTGTAATTTTGAAGATGTCATTTATTTTGTTTCTAATAAAGTAGATTATCATTTGATTATTTTGATCATGAAGCTGTAGTAAATGCCTGGTCGTTTGCTTTGACAGAAATTCAGTTGAAGTCTGAAACTCAATCATTTAGTACGAGCCTCAAATTCGATGAATGTCTATCACTCATATTTTGACATTGCAGGGACATTTTGATTGAATGATTTAATATGCATTCATTTTCTAGTCAATTAAGTAAGTGATGTTTCTTTTCTTTGAAGTCACTAATGGACTCACTCATACAGCGACAGATCATGAGTCAAGATCCGAAAATGAACCGTACAAGTTGTGCATGTGTGAGGAACAGATGACAAGTCTTTATTAAATCTTCTCCTCCGCTGTAACTTGCAGTGTTTGATGACAGTGACACATGAGAAGCAATGGCGTCAGTGCTCTATTTTTGTAGTGCATATGATTGTATTGTCTATTTCAGAGCTTTAGGGAATGGTAGGATTGTCAGTGAAATATCAGACATTTTAGAATAGATATATTGTATGACTTCAGAAGCCTTTAAATATAGTGCACACGCCTCATGGGCGACATTTGCTGTGCTTTTTACCATTTTTGGAGCTTGCAAGTATAAAATCACATCCTCTTGTTTGCAGTGGTGAAGTACTGAATCTCAGTACTTAAGTAAAAGTACAAATAACCAGAGACATATTTACTTTAGTAAAAGTAGAAGTACCACAATGAAAACCCTACTTAAGTAAAAAAGTACCTGATTTTAAATGTACTTTAAGTATTAAAAGTAAAAGTACTTGCATAACAATTTATTCTCTTAATGTCTATATTCTAATAATTAGGGCTGTAACAATATGCAATATGAATCCGAAATCGCTACACGCAGATCCACGAACCTGTGTCGCGGTGTGAGAAGGCAGAATCGCGATACATTTGAAGTGAACATTATACAATACGTAGACCTACACCACAAAACTAGTTGAGGATAAATTCTTTAATATTGGGCAATTCCAGCGTTATAAACGGGACATTTGCAATAAAAACTTGAAATATAAATTCTCAGAAAATGCATTTATACATATTGAAACTGTTTATATATCCATAAACTATTATAAAAATATCAGTCTACGCATGCGTTTTATATTTAATATGAGGGAAATAGCCTAGGCTACACATGCGTTACGGGACACAAAAAATCTTTAACTTTTAGGTGGCAAAATATTTTTTAGTAATTCTGTGAATTCTGTCCAAAAGTAATACTACCCACTGGATGAAGAAGGGTTGGCTCTCCACAGAACATAAAATATTCATTTTATTTTATTTTATTTTTCGTGTTCCCATTTATGAGGAAAAAACAATGTTACGTGTCAGTTCTCCATTACACACGTGAATGCTCTGAAAGCGGCACTAAAAGACTGCTTTAAAACTTTCACTGAGACCTCAAACAGAGAGCCTTTTTTTAAAGTGAATTTTGTTTTGTATTAATTGTATCTTAATTTTAATCAATGTTTCATCAACCAATTGCCAGGATTTAATAAATAAGTAAATATAGCAGACAATAGATAATCACGACACGGAGGCGCCGGCGCGTGAACTGGAGTTCACGCGCCGTGAATCGCTCATAAATGAACCGATACTCGGCGTATACGGTAGCCTACTTGCCTGACAGACCTGAGAAATATATCTATAGACAGCTTGAAGTGTCTACTTTTAAACAGAACAATTCAAAACGAAAGAAAACAGACTCTCTGCTTGTGTAATCCGTATGAAATGCATTTCTCTCTGGCGCGTTCACTACTGCGAAGATCGCGAGTCAGCATCGTCAACTTCATCTTTGCAGCCGACACTGACACAGAAAACACTTGTTTATTAATAAACAATTAAAATGTCTCCTTGCTATATTTTACATATTCATTCATTACTTTTGCCGGTTCTTTGTGACAGCTTTTAGGTGCTTTATTGGCAGTGCCACCATGAACGCGTCAGCACCGAAAACATGGAGATTTTTTTCAATCCTTGTTTTGGCAGGGGGAAAAACTGATCAGAAAATGTAACGAAACATTGTAGAAATGTAGTGGAGTAGAAAGTATAATAATTGCTGCAAAAAGTAACGAAGTAAAAGTCAAAAGTATGCACTATTGATTCTACTTAAGTAAAGTACAGATACGTGAAAAATTTACTTAAGTAAAGTAACAAAGTATTTGTACTTCGTTACATTCCACCACTGCTTGTTTGTTATGTGAAAAACTGGAGCTCAGACATTCTGCTGAACGATTAATTAAAACAAATAAGAAACTATTAAAACAAAAAAAATCTGTGGTTTATGTAAATTAATACATGAGCTGCATTTTTTTCATTAGCTGGGTTTCCATTCAAATGACAAATGTGAAAAGTTTGCAAAAAAACAAACATGCGAATTAGGTGCGTTTCCATCAGGTTGTTCGAGCGGATGATGGTGGTATTGGTAACCTAGCAACCAACCGTAAATAAAACACAGTCAGCGGAAACAACCGATTAGTCACATGGGTTTAATGTTCGCTACGTCAGAATTTATTCGGCTAATGCGTTTCCATCTCCTATTATTCGCATTAAGTCAAAGACCACCTCCTCGAAATTTGGTGCTTCCATCTCGCGTTTCTGATGCGATGCTTCAAAGTGCGCAATAAAAACAGGGTGATGGAAACATGGGTATTATAAGCTCTCATTTCAGAATGAAGAAATTAAGACAAATGGTAGTATTATAATTTTACAGTTGTACTGTTAAATTACTGTTAAATTACTGTTTAACAATGTATTTTACAGTGCGGTAATATTACAATAGTTATTTATAATAATAATATTATTATTATTATTATTATTATTATTATATTTCAGTAATTTAATTTTATATAATAATAGTTATTATATAGAAAAATTTATATAATCACAGATTTTTTGCAAAATTTTACAACCTAAAAACAAGCACACGAAACCCATTTCTTAAAAAAAAGTGTTATTTATATCAAAAAATAATAATTATAATAATAATCAGCACTTTTTTCCTCAAATCATTATCAGGAAGAAAATATGCATTTGGATTGACGTCATGTTGCAGTAACCATTTTAGTGTATATGTTTCCCAACCATTTTTAAGGAGCATCATCTGAAGGTTATTTCAGTAACCGGCCCTGTTGTGTGTAATAACCAGATGATTGTGTGTGTTCAGCTTTCATGTTCAAGTCTTTCCTCTGGTGAGTGTTGACGTCATTGTAATGATCTGAAGCGGTGGCTATTTCTGTGCCCTCACGATATCTGTGCGGAGGGCCGTTTCTGAATCATATGCGAGGGCTGGTTGGTAATCAAGCGGTTGCTCATGTTTCTGACCCGTCTGGCTGAGTCCTCCCTGTGGCGTGGTTTAGTTTATCTGGCTGTAAACTCTTCATGAACCCGTCAGCATATCTGAGCGAACACTGCGACTCCACCGATTCAGCTCATGTTAAACTGAACAGGCTGAAATCTGAAAATATAAATCATAAATCCTGAGCTTATAATACTCGTATTGGATGTTCACTGAATAGTGTCACAGTTTCCTCACAAACATTGATTTTCTGCCTGAAAACAAATATTGACTGTTTTCTTGCTGAGCACTATATTTCTTTAGACTAGAGGACTTGTTCTCTCACTCAGTTTCTGTGTGTCTGTCTGTGTCTGTGTCTGTGTGTGTGTGTGTGTGTGTGTGTGTGTGTCTGTGTGTGAGTGTGTTTGTCTGTCTGTGTGTGTCTGTCTGTCTGTCTCTGTCTGTGTGTGTGTGTGTCTGTGTGTGTCTGTGTGTGTGTCAGGCACGGCGTCATGGGTGGGCCTGACGGGCCTAGGCCCACCCACTTTTCAACAGGCCCACCCAAAAAATAACTAAAAAATAATAATTAATATATTCTAATTTTGTCAAGAATTATAAAAAAAAATCGTCAATAAGCTCATAATTTGTACTAAAATAGTCTAAATGTTTAGTTTTAAAAACAATTTTAAAAAGCTGGCTATGTCTATTTTGATGTTTCTGCGCAAGTTCAGCAGACAGTTCGGGTTTGTTCCGATCAGAGCTCGTGAGCGGAGAGCGCATTTCTGAATATTCCGCTCCGCTCACTCATTCCGCAGGGTCACACGCTCAACCCAGAATGGCCTGCTGGTTCGAAAATATGTGGAATAAGGGCTGCCTCCGACTAATTTTTTTTTCTAGTCGACTAGTAGTTGTTCATTTAAGCCATTCGTGGACAAATCGCCGCTTTATATTAATTTAATTACTTAAATAGGCTATAGCCTACAGGATAATAAGCGTTATGACCGCACGCATAAAGCTTGCCACAACCGGTTAAAGTAATGATTATGAATGTGTCTAAATTAGCAAGGAGACATTTAATTGTTTAGTAATAAACTGGTGTTTTCTGTGTCGCTGCAAAGATGAAGTTGACGATGCGAGTCCGAGAGAAATGCACGCCAGAGAGAAATGCACATTTCATATGGATTATATAATCAGAGAGTAGCCTATAGCCTATTTATTTTGGTTTTAATATTTTCGTTTAAAAGTAGACATTTCAAGCTTTCTGTAATATATAGCCTATATTTCTCAAATCTGTGAGGCACAAGCTGAGTTTCGGCGCCTTCCAGTTCACATGCAGTGATCGTACCGGCGCCTTATTACATTGTCTTATTTATTAAATACGGGCAATTGATTGATAAAACATTGATCAAAATTAAGATACAATTTATACAAAACGAAAATCTTTTAAAAAGAGTTTTCTATAAAACAAAACTTAATGAAGTCGTCAAAATCATGTTTTACCAAAAACAGCGCCGTTTGCTAGGAGGGCGCCAGCGCCTCTGCCTTTCAGCGCCTCTGCCTCGCGAGTGGATGATAGCCCTGAAGACGCCTAGCAATGATATACCTTTAGTGGTAGTATACCTTTAGTTAAGTTATACCTTAAGAGTCTTCGTAGCGCGCTAAGAGACAATGTTATCGGAAAATGCAGCCCAGGTATGATGCCTATGATGCGTAACGGAGATTCCAATTCCTTCTTTGGTCAGAACCATGGAGAGCGATCGCGGATAGGTCTGTCCTATGCACCGAAACTTTTAACAATGCAACAAAATATTAAAAGAGCATCAAGCTATTAAAATCTATATCATGTATACGCACAGATAATATAACTGTAGGCTATTTTAGTCAATATTTTTTTATTAGGTTAAGCATTGATTGGATAACGTTTTTTTTATATATTTTTTTTAACGTTTTTAATTTAAGGCCCACCCACAATTGGTCTGGCCCATCCAAAACTGGAATCCTGGCGCCGTGCCTGGTGTGTGTGTGTGTCTGTGTGTGTCTGTCTGTCTATCTGTCTGTGTGTGTCTGTGTGTGTCTGTGTGTGTGTGTGTGTGTGTGTGTGTGTGTGTGTGTGTCTGTGTGTGTCTGTGTGTGTGTGTGTGTCTGTGTGTGTCTGTCTGTCTATCTGTCTGTGTGTGAGTGTCTCTGTCTGTGTGTGGGAGTGTGTCTGTCTGTCTGTGTCTCTGTCTGTGTCTCTGTCTGTGTCTCTGTCTGTGTCTCTGTCTGTGTCTCTGTGTGTGTCTCTGTGTGTGTCTCTGTGTGTGTGCGTGTGTGTCTGTCTGTCTGTGTCTGTCTGTGTGTGTGAGTAAGTGAAGAGGGTTCAAAGTAGTCAAGGCAGCTTTATTTCTATAACGCTTTATACAATACAGTTTGTTTCAAAGCAGCTTTACAGTGATAACAGGAAAATAATGCATTTCAGATGTTGTTCGGTTGTAAAGATCATCAAATATTAATTTCATCTTCTATAAAGCAGTTCTGCAAAAATTGATGCCATCGTCCAGCTCATTCAAGATCAATAATTTTGTTGAATATTAAGTGGCAGAAATCCTGTTTTCATGAGATGTTTTGGGAATTTCTTAGGAGTTTGTGATTGGACCTCAGTGTGTTATAATATATCTAGTATATTAATTTATGCATTATAATAAGTTAATGCACTTCAGTCAGACGTCAGAATTTAATCAAATGATTCAATAAAAGTGGGTGAATCCCCCCAAAAAGTCATTTCCACCCCAAAAAAAGCAAAAACACAATTATATTTTGCATAAAGGAAATGCAACCTATTTTTAATTTTAAGGTTGTTGATTTGCATTGTGAAAATTCATGAGCTAATTGTATTACTTTGTAGTGTGTGTTGTAGTGTAATTTTCATGAAGTGAGAAAATAATGTCAATGCTTATAAAGAATTAGTCTAAAAGTCCACCTGTGGTGTAAATCCAGCTTTTAATGTTGTTTATGTGTCTATGTGGTGTTTTTAATATGCTTTAACCCTCTGGGGACCAAGGTGTTTTTGGGGCCCTTGAGATGTTCTGACATGCCCTGACATTTGTGCTTTTTTCAGTTATTTATAAACATGTTAATGGCAAAGGTGTAAATTCACTCTATATAGCACAAACAGGGCTACCATAATATGTGAGCATCATGTATGTATATGTTTGTATTTTTAAGAGAATAATGTTTATGCGTGGTTATTGAAAAAAATAAAAATGAAAGTTGCTGAAATAAGACCACAAAACACATACTAAATATATGTCCACAAGACTTTTGACTAATGGATGTTGTCGCTTCGAGTTCTGGCTTCAAAATTATGTGAAAATAGTCTTGCTTTATCGTTCACATAAAACAATACATTGATTTAAATTGTGTAAAACAGGTTTTAATAAGCCAATATGCGAGGGGGGCGTGAACGAGGAGTGGTTTACACCTGAGAATACAATGTCCCACCCACTCTGCATAATTAGCCATTCATTCAGGTGTGACACTGACTGAGCCACAATGCAAGGACAAAAGAAGACTTATATTGACCATTTAAGATTTTGCTTACATCTATCTTGTAAATATCTTTTGCTATTTTATTAAAAAGGTTACAATTACAACAATAATTACAATTTCAACAATATTTCAAGTGTACTCTTTCTTTGTAAAAAAAAATTATTATAGGCCTACATTTTATCATATGTATTCATTAGTTTGAATATAGCCAACATTGGAACATCTAACATCTTAGTTGGTGACTTTATTTTTGACAAAAATAGTATATATATATATATAGCCTCTAAGTGCCATCTGAAATTCTTATAGAATGATCATTTTTATCAAGCTCGTATATTTAATTTCAGTAATTTCACTTAAATGACAATTAATAGGTAATCTTCATTGCCATTTAAGTGAAATTATTGAATTAAAATATACGAGCTTGATAAAAATTATCATTACAGAAGAATATTTCAGATGGCATTTAGAGGCTTTTACATCTGAACTCTTCATATATATATATATATATATATATATATATATATATATATATATATATATATTTTATTTATATATTTATATAACACTTGAGAAAAGATAACTTAGATAACACATTAACACTTGAGAAAAGATAACTTAGCCTACCTCACTCCTCAGCGGGATCTATTGCTCACTGTTTGTTATGTAGGCTATATTATGCATCTCTCGCGGCGCGCTGTGTTTACAGCTGATGGGCGTTTCACAGGACTGAAATGGTTCTCAGAATTTGCGTTTGAATAGCGCGCGCTCTCCGGGGCGTGGTCACATTACATTTGAATGAGCTCTAATGAGCTCAACTGGAATCGCTCTCTTTTAATACAGATTACACAAGCTGAGAATATTTGTTTTTTTATAAAAATTACTTCATTTAAAAGATGCGATCTCAAGCTTGATGCCCGTGGGTATGTTTGCCTGTTTGACTGAATTTTCGCGGAGTTACAGATCATTTTCGAATGCGTTTCAAATTGGAGTTCACTGACAGAGAGAAGGCAGAACTCGCATCATGTTAATTTTTCTTTATTTGGCAAAAAGCAAAACACTTTATTTTTATTGTGAGTACACAGAAAAAAAATAGAAACTGAACAGGATCGATTGATGTATAACACGAAAATGAAAGATCAAAATTAACAGAGCATTATGAACTTAATTTACATTGCTAAAAAAAAAAAACGAGCAAAAGGCGCGGGCGCGTTTTTGGTCCCCAGAGGGTTAAGACAAACCATGTGTAAATTCATAAGTCGACACCATTGCTGAGTATTTTCTCCTTAAAACTGCAGTGAAACAAAGACAGTCTCAAAAACATGCTTTGAAATCGCTGGTGTTTCTGACGTCACAAACTACCTTGTAACCAATCAGATCAACGTGTGATTGTCAACCAGTGGATCTCTGAGCTGAGTGAGTGAGTGGAGGTGGGGCTCATTTGCATATTCATAGAACCGCATATAATAAATTGGGCAAGGGTGTCGAGTTACATTCAAGATATTTTAAGGCCTGAAGAATTTTTTTTCAAGGAAAAAAATCATTTAAATATGTAATTTTGGTGATCCAAGATGAGTTTTAAGGGATACAATTATTGACTGCATGGGCATATTTGCCTGTTCTTGTATTGCATTGCATAATTTCTGCAAACCCATTCAGTTTTATCTTTTTGCTCGAGTTCGACAGTGCGACAGTTACATCAGATCTCTTTACCCAACATGATTTAGTTAATTCAGACTATCAAACCGATTAACTAGAAAACTACCAGACGCTGATTAAGATTTTGATTTATTTTTTGCTGGCATTTGCAAGCAAGCAAGTAACATGGATGATGTCATCGAAGGATGATGTAATGCTTCTTAAAATGCAGACAAATTCAGGAGTAATCCTAATCTTGGAAGGAATTCAGACAGTAAGATCGTTTAACACCTCAGAATCAGAGCTTGTTCTTACAGAGGTCACACTGATATGCAGTGAATCTGACGTGTGTGTGTGTGTGTGTTTCTAGAGGCATCTCACTATAAGAAGCATGTTTTCAGGATAAACGTCTGACTCTGGCCACACATCTCAGACGCTTCCACTGCTGACGGTTATAGTTTACTGTCAGTGCTTCAGCTTCCGTGCGAGAGCTTCTCAGAGAGCTCTTGATACACACTCGTTAAGGTCAACCCTCCGTCTCGGAAATCTTTCTGCTGGCGGTTTTCCTTTCCCTCCGTTCACCGTGTGTGTGTGTGAGAAGCGGAAGCCAACACTGACGCCCCCTGGTGGAGGTTCCGGTGCTGCAGCTTTTGTTGTTTCCATGTTGAGTTTTCTAGTTCTGTTGTTTTTAAGTAAAGAAAAGTTCAAGTCTGTCTTTAAAGAAGGTTTCTACAGTGGTCTGGTGGACTTTGTCTAAATGCAGTTCTGGTCCTGTAGACTTTTAGAAAATCAAAGGCCTGTTTCACAGCATGTATCATTTAAAAAACAAAAAAAAGTTGAATTTAGGACTCATGTATTTTTTTTATATATCTGATGCATATTTATCAGTCATAAATAAATTAAATGGGTAAGATTTATGCACTCAAATTTGCAAAAATAGTTTTTCAAAATGAATTTATTTCTTAGAATCTGTTCATTCAACAGTTACGTATATGAACATGGTTAATAAATGGCTAGCTGTGAATCAAGCACTATTCAATTAATGTATTGGATTGAAACAAATCTGATTGACAAATATATAAACCTGGTTATTGTGTTTTTAAAATGCATTCAGTTTATTATCACTGTTATTTAAATGAATGGAAATTTTGTATCAAATTCAAATGCATGAATCTTAAATGTAGGCCTAAATATTTTGAGTATCCGCAGGTTGCATGGATTTGTTTTGGCTCACGCTGCTGTGATTTACTGCGTGTGTGTGTGTGTGTGGTTAGTAAGTAAAAGGGTGTTTGTTGTTCTGTCTGTGGAGTAACAGGTCATCTGAGGTCGTGTTCAGAGCGCTGACGCAGCACACACACACACACACACACACACACACACACTGCTCGACTCAAGCTCCGGTGTCATCGATGATCACTTTAACAAGTGAATCCGTTACCCAGCCTCCCCTCTGCTCACCATATGTTCCCTATCAGCACTCGTGTGTGTGTGTGTGTGTGTGTGTGTGTGTGTGTGTGTGTGTGTGTGTGTGTGTGTGTGTGTGTGTGTGTGTGTGTGTGTGTGTGCTGAACGCAGATTCACTCGTCAAGATCTTCACCTGTTCTTTCTGGATTAATGGTAGTCGATATAAGTGTTTATATCATGTATAGAATTTATATAATTAAGTGAGATATTATATATTCTCTCTTGTACTATATTGTAAAAATATTAATGTAGATAGATTTTGAGTGAGTGTGTGAGTGTGTGTTGTGCTGCTGCATTTTACATAATGTATTTTACATTATTTATAAATTTAAAAGGGTTTTTTTCTGCAGTAGGCTATCATATTGAGATTTAATTACTGATGCATTAAAATAACTATTAAATTGGTCTACATTGACATGTTCATAATTTTTTTTAATTAGATTTTTTCTTTCTTCTAATAGTAGGGATGCACCACCAATATCAGGATCACGCCCGATATAATGCTTTTAAATTGATTAGCACAAGTGACAATAATAAATTGTACATTTTATTATTATATTATATTACATTACATTACATTAGTCAACATTTGAAGTGGATCAAAAAAGTTAATCAAAGTTGTCCTATAAGACATGAACGGGTATTGTTCAAAATTCATGTATAACTTTGAAAGGTTTCTTCCCAAAAGGAAAGCTTGGTTTAGATTTAATGTGTGTAAAATACAATGAATGTATTTCTTTGGAGTGAAGTTATGACTTTTTTCATTATATTAATAAAAAGAAATAGCAGTGGGCGGTCATTAAGATTTAATTAGTTGCATACAAAAAGTAGTATTATGCATTTAATTGTTTTAAAAAAAAATAATTACTACATTAAATTTAGATTGCTTTTAATTTAATTTAATATAACTTTGGATATCTTGTTTCCAAGAATTATTTAATTGTATAAGTATAAATGTAAACTCTCAGTAGGCCTATGGGTATGTGTGTGTGCAACAAAGTTTCTGCAGTTTTAGACAAACACCTTTTTCCTACACAGTAATCGTGCATTTAATGATCAGCGATGTATTTCTGCTCTCAAGAAGTCTTATGAACGTGTGTGATGACCTTCACTGAACACACACTGATGGAAAGTCTGCATTTCAGACACACCCTGATTGTAAACACTCCTGTGTAATACAGTGCTCTGTGTGTGTGTGTGTGTGTGTGTGTGTGTGTGTGTGTGTGTGTGTGTGTGTGTGTGTGTGTGTGTGTGTGTGTGTGTGTGTGTGTGTGTGTGTGTGTGTGTGTGTGTGTGTGTGTGTGTGTGTGTGTGTGTGTGTGTGTGTGTGTGTGTGTGTGTGTGTGTGCGTGCCGCTGCTGCTCTCTGCAGGCCGTCACCTACATTACACATCTCTGCTGAACATCTGAGATGGACTGGTGTTTGCATCTAGCATTAAGTCCTGTAATCGCCTTTTCGTGATTGCATACACACATCACATACACACAGACTTCACAACTGACCCGTCACATGATCTGAGCCACAGATATGATGATATCAGTCGTACCAAAGTATTGTTTGCAGGCTTGTTTATGTGTGTATTTCAGCATTTCAGATGTGTGTTTTACTTTAGAAGCAGTTTTTGATTGACAGGTGAGTAGGCCTGTCAATCATTGTTGTCAGTCAAAAAAATTTTGCGCTTTTCACAGTACACAATAATTCAAAGTAGCTTTACAGAAAATCAAGATGTATAATAGTTTCTGATATCGCATTTAGCAGAGCTGGGTGACAGTTTATATTTTATGATGATGCAAGCAGTTAAAATTGGCTATTTATGTGAGTATACTGTATGAATGCTGAAAGTTGGACATACTTTATATAAAAAGCTGTGCAATAATTGGTACATTTGCAACTAAATTGGTTAAAACTTAAAAACTAGATTGGTTATAGTATATATTGCTTCAAGAACTGCAAGTAATAGTATGTGGATAAAGTTGGATCTAATTTATACAAATTTATTTAGTTATGCAATGCAATGATAATAACTTTTATATAACAATTTAATGTTTATGTAAAATACAGTGAAAACTTTTTTTTTCCCTTTTTATATAAACAAACTAGCAGTGAGCTATCATAGTAAATTGATTACCTTTGCATGTAAAATGGTTTTAAGTTTTAAATGGTCCTATATTTATTAATACTGTGTAGTGATATAATATTCTAGTTTTAAATTGATTAAATTAAATTGTTTCCTTAAATAAATAAAAATCTGGTAGTTGAGATTTGTGATATATAAATATAAATATAAATAATAACATACTGGTCAAAAGTTTGGAAACATTATTTTAATGTTTTTGAAAGAAGTCTCTTCTACTCATGCATTTATTTGATCAAAAATAACAATAATATTGTGAAATATTATAATAATTTAAAATAGCTGTTTTCTATGTGAATATATAGTAAAGTGTAATTTATTCCTGTGATCAAAGCTAAATTTTCAGCATCATTACTCCAGTCTTCAGTGTCACATGATCCTTCAGAAATCATTCTAATATGATGATTTGATGCTCAAGAGACATTTATGACAACTTTTTTCTGTATTTTTTTTTATCAAATAAATGCAGGCTTGATGAGCAGAAGCATTAATGCTTCTTCCAAAAGCATTCATAATAGTAATGTTTCCAAACTTTTGACCGGTACTGTGTGTGTATATATTATCGTCCAGCTCTAATCTTCTAATGCACGTTTCTGACTTGCTCCGAATATGATTTGATTATTTCAGACTCTATTTATACGTGTAAAACACCTGTAGACTGAATATCATTGATCTGGTTTTCATACTGATCTTCTATTTGGTGTCCTCAGGTCATTATCGAGGTGACGGAGATGCTGCACAATGCGAGTCTGCTGATTGACGACATTGAGGACAGCTCTAAGCTGCGGCGAGGCTATCCGGTGGCCCACAGCATCTACGGCGTCCCGTCCGTCATCAACTCCGCCAACTACGTCTACTTCCTCGGCCTGGAGAAGGTGCTGATGCTGGAGCACCCCGAGGCGGTGCGAGTCTTCACCCGGCAGCTTCTGGAGCTTCACCGGGGACAGGGCCTGGACATCCACTGGCGGGACACGTACACCTGTCCCAGCGAGAGCGAGTACCGGGCCATGGTGCTCCAGAAGACCGGCGGGCTCTTCGGCCTCGCTGTGGGACTCATGCAGCTCTTCTCCGACTGGAAACATGATCTAAAACCTCTTTTAGACACTTTAGGCCTTTACTTTCAGATACGGGACGACTACGCCAACCTGAATTCGCGAGAGTACACCGCCAACAAGAGCTTCTGCGAAGACCTGACGGAGGGAAAGTTCTCCTTCCCCACTATTCACGCCATCTGGTCCCGTCCCGAGAGCACGCAGGTGCAGAATATCCTGAGGCAGCGCACGGAGAACCTGGATATTAAACGCTACTGCGTCGACTACCTGGAGAAGGTGGGATCGTTTGCGTACACGCGGCACACGCTGAGGGATCTGGAAGCGGAGGCGTATCGGCTCATCAAGGAGCTCGGAGGGAATCCCGAACTGGAGGCCTTGATGGAGCATCTGAGTCGCATGTATAAAGAGCCTGAGGGCGGGGCTTCTGCTGGCCAATCAGAAGAGCCTGAGGGCGGGGCTTCTACTGGCCAATAAAAAGAACATGGGGCGGAGCTTCTGCTGGCTAATCAAAAGAAAATGGGGCGGAGCTTCTGCTGCCCAATCCATAGCGCTTGGGGTGGGGCTTCTGCTGGCCAATCAATAGAGCTTGGGGCGGAGCTTCTGCTGCCCAATCAAAAGAACATGGGGCGGAGCTTCTGCTGGCCAATCAAAAGAAAATGGTGCAGAGCTTCTGCTGGCCAATCAGTAGAGCTTGGGGGCGGAGCTGCAGCCAGCCGAGCAAAACAGTGATTGGCGTTAATCGCGTCTGAACACTGAACTGACTTCTCAAACTTTTTTTTCTCCACAGCAAATTGCCTTCAGTCCAAAGTCTCTCATTCTGTCTCGTATTTCAAGTTGTAACTGGAGTATGAAGTGTAGAAGAAACTGTTCTGGTGGAGAGATGCTGCTCGCTTCAGTATTCATGACAACCGTTACAAACTGTCGGATGAAACGCGTTTAACGTTTAAACAGTCACTCGTTTCACCTCAAAATCAAAGCAAATTGTTTTGCTTTAACAAAATGAAGCCAAATTTATATGGATCTTTACCATTTAATCATTTTTTTTGGCAGTGTCAATTATTTAGGACAATAATATAATTTCAATAATAATTTTAACTTTATTATTATTAGTATATTTAAAGATGTTTAAATGTCTGTTGTACTGCCTCTAATAGAATTTCAATCAGTAAATATTTTTTGTAATGGAGTAAAAATTTAGTGAAAATAATTTGAGAATAATTGGAATGTCCAGACACACAATAATGTGAAATTATATATATATATATATATATATATATATATATATATATATATATATATATATTTTTTTTTTTTTATTATTATTATATTTATTTTATTTTTTTTATTATTATTTTTTTATTATTATTATTATTATTATTATTATTATTATTTTGCTTATGATTTTGGGGTGAAATGTGACCTGGACAATGTTTGTGAATTTTATTTGTCATTAAAATATTATTAAATTAGAGCTGATTGCCTCCGAGTGAACCGAGTAAAAGTCTTGTTGTTGCCTGTAGTTTTGCAGATGCTGATGTTGAAACGAGGCCTTTAACACTCCTGAATGAATGAAGCTCATGTCTTTCTACATTTGAGCAGCTTTTGGTTTTGGTGACTGATGTTGATGATGGTAAGAGTTAAAGATGGATCTGTCACTTGTGGTGCTCGAATACCTCTGAAATAGTGAACTGGGATGATATCTCACAGTGTTTGATGCATGAAAGGTCACTGGCTTTGACCTTTGATAATACAGTATGTGCACATTTGTTTAGACTCGTATAGCTGAGGTCAATGTTTTCAGGGAACACTTCTGTGAATAAACACTTTCATACACTACAGTCTTCCTCGAGTGTGTATTGAGCTGCTGTGTGTTTTTCTCATGAAGAGGAAACTAATGTACATTGCATGCATGAATAGATTTACTACTTTCATGTAATGTGAAGAATATTTGTCATGCATTTACTAGTTTGATGTAAAATGTAGCCGTTCCTGATACGATGCTAATCTTCAAGTCTGTTGCATTGTCAGATCATTGATCATTTCTTTCCTCTAATGAAATGACAGAACAGAATCTCAACACTTGGTGGCGCAACAGAGACACAAAAGCAACAGCTAGAATTACATTAGAATAGAGCAGGGCAATAAATAATTTGTGATGTGTAAAATCACCAAGTAGTGATTTTATAAATATGAAAAAAAAATCACATTTTATTAACCTCATTATGGTTATGCCGGTTCTAATGTTTGTGCTCCAGGTTTGCTGTGCCACTTCAGCAGGTTTCACAAGTTGGTGTGGAAAACATTTTTTCTGAACTACATAAAAACCTGAGAGAAACTAATGAAAACTATAATTTTAAATGGGAAGATGTTGAAAAAGAATTAATGGTGTACTTAGTGTTAAGAGGTTTGTTGAAGTATCGAGCAGAATTAAAGTGCACTGTGTGTGTGTGTGTGTGTGTGTGTGTGCATCTCGTCCTGCAGCATTTGTGCTCCAGACATGAGTGCGGTTTCTTAGGATTTTCTTTTCTTTAAAACAGAATGGATGAAAAACTATATTTAAACAAATAAAATAAATAAATAAACATCTAAAAGAGTGATAAATATATTCCATTAAGGTGCGATATTTGCCCCCCTTGTATTTACACTGCAATTACAACTGCAGATATTCTGAGATTAATGTTTAAACTATTACAATTTTGAATATAGAAATATGTAATGGAAAATTAAACAAACCGCCAGTAGATGACGCCAAGTTGCGTCTTAATGAGCGAGTCATTCATTATACGATTCACTTAGTAACGAAACTGCAGTGTTTATCAGTATCGGTTCGTTTAATTGTTGTTTTGTTTATTCAGTTATTTTGTCCAGTAGGTTTGCAATTTGGGGAAATTTTTGCAGCAAGAACCAGTTTTTTTTTTACCCTTAAGTAAAACATATCTATATAATAGCCTATAGGCCTAAGCAAAACATTTACAAACAACATTTAACGGCATGTCATGTCCATTAACCAACATAAGATAATCGTGAACACGCGAATGTGTTTAAAATGATTAAAAAAGTAGCCTAATTTAAAATCGCAAGGGGACCTTTTTAAAAGAAAAAAAGTGAAATCAGACGAAAAACCTGTAAGTTTGAGAAATTCATGACGAACCAATCGACGTAGAATAAAATAAATTAAATTAAAATATTTAATGTTTCTCGCATGAACGAGGCTATATTCTCTTCAATATTGCCGTTGATGATTTAGTTGATTAAACACTGAAAACACCTCTCATAAATACAATTAAAATATGACCTATTTAATTGACTGTACTCCCTCACAGTATTTTATTTATTTTTCCATTTAATAAGCAATATGGCGTTTAACGTGATGTCTATTTTGGTGGACAGTTCTACCCAGAGTGCCAAATACAATATTAATATTGCCGTGTTTTGAAATCATGTATGTTTTATACACAGCGAAAATAGCCTATATTTGACCTAAAATCGAGAATCGTCAGCAAGATGAGTATAGCGTGCTGAATGTTTATGGTTGTCAATGAATGTGACGCTAAATATCATTTGGGTTCAATAAGATGTTCCTAATAAATAAGCAAGAATAAACCTGGTGTCATCAATGATTCCTGCTCTTTCCTTCAGATTACAAGTAGGCAAACGTTACTTAAATGCAAAGAGCTCGTAATCGCGACTCCAGAAGTGAGAAAAAGGGAAGAATTTACTGACTTTGGAAGCGTTCACTCACCTGAAAAACATCCGCTTTCATCCGAGCGTTCAGCCTCTTCTCATGTCCAACACACTCATTATGAATAAAAACGACACATAAAACTAAACATTTAGCATGAAAAGCCCAGTGTTTGAGGGGTATTGGATTGTTGTGGTGTTGGTCAGGATCTAGACTCGCTGCAGCTGTTCAGCTTGATGAGGTGATGATGATGATGATGAGCAGGTAAAGTAAAAACCAAGATAAATTTGCTCAAACACTGTCCCAACTAATATAGACCTCATGACCACCACTACATATAAAAATCATAATGATGTGTTAAATTGTAATGTTAATATCCTTAAGAATACATCTAGCAACAACATTTAGGGTACTCTACTGCCTAGTAATCCAGCTAACAAATCTGTTATAAAAACAAGACATTGATTTGCAATTTGTCTAAAACGTCCGTTGTTTAAGGTTATGTTGTTATTGCAACATTCTCCTAACCTCATTTTTTACACACAATATAACATTCTTTAAATATTTATTTGTAATATTCCAAGAAGGTTAACACGTATTCCTCGATTAGGCTACAAATAACATCACGTTCTTGAAATATTGTTGTCAGAACACTTTCTCTCAAAGTTATGAGAACGTTCAAATAATAAAAACAACAACAACATTGAAGGCCAGTTCACACCAAGGACGATAACTATAAAGATATAGTTCTAAAAATCGTTCAAGAATAGCAGAGTTCACACCACAGCTATAACGATAACGGCACAGAGAAACGATATCGTTGGAATCATCAGAACGATAAAAACATTGACAGCCAATCAGAAAGCGGCAGACAAGCACGCGCTTAGAATAACGACATCGCTAATAAAGTTATCTTTATAGTTCTTGGTGTGAACAGGCCTTAAGCCTTCTTGCATGCACAGCATTCGTCAACTTTATACTTCGAATGTGGCATTTGTGTCTTTACACAGACGGTTTAACGCTGCTCAGAGGTGGAATAAATGCATTTACACAACAATTACAACTGTATGATTTGATACTAGGTGGGTCTGAGCAGGCATAACTAATCTGGCTTTAGGCATCTTTACACAACAAATGCGGCACAGAAACCAAATCTGAAGCGGCATAAAACCATAAAAATGCGCATTTACACCGATTGTTTAATGCTGTTCTGAAGCAGCATAAAATCATTTACACAGGAATTAAAATTGTGGGAAACTTGGGAAAATAAATCAAATAATCAATCTTACAATTTTAAAATTAGTTTTATCAAAACTAAAAATAACAAATAATATAAACATTATATAAGGCATTGCATGTTTACACTGAATTTTAAGCTGGCACAGAGCTGCCTAAACTTGGCTGTATAAAGATGCCTACAGTAAAGGCTGATCTGTGCCTGCTCAAAATTCAGTGTAAAGATGCAAAAAGGCCAAATTATGCCTGCTCAGACCCACCTCAGTCCCTATTATCAGATTATACAGTTGAAATGACTGTGTGAATGCATTTATGCCACCTCTGAGCAGCATTACAAAGTCTGTGTATAGACCTAAATGCCAGCTCAGAAGCGTTTCTGTGCCACATTTGCCACAAGTTAAGGCTGTTCTCTTTATATATTCTGCAATGCAGAATAAAACCAGACTTAATTATGCATGCTCTGACTCACCTCAGACCCTACACTGCAAAAAATGCTTTACTTACTTAGTATTTTTGTCTTGTTTCCAGTCCAAATATCTAAAACTTCTTAAATAAAGATGTCTTTACTGAAGTAGTAAAATGCCATACAATGTTATGTATATATCAAAATTTATACTTTGAAAGTATATAAATCAAAATTAAGTACGTTTTTGCTTAAAACAAGCAAAATGATCTGACAACGGGGTAATACAAATCTTGTTTCGGTTTAAGATTATTTTTCTTACCTCATTTGCAGATAATTTAGCTTTTTTAAGCATCAAATCTCAATTTTGATTTATATCCACAGAAAACAAGACATAATATTGTATGGCATTTTACTCATCTAGTAAATGCATCTTGATTTAAGAATTTTTAGATATTTAGATTGGAAACAAGACAAAAATACTAAGTAAGAAAAGCATTTTTGCAGTGTAGGATCAAACTTTACAGTTGTAATTGCTGTGTAAATGCATTTGCCATCTCTAAGCTGCATTTAAAAGTGTGTAAAGATGCCTAAACGCCAGCTCTGAAGTGATTCTGTGCCACATTTGCAGTGTAAATATTATAAGAACGTTCTATAAATGTTATTGAAAGAACAGTTATCTTAAGATTACATAAACTTTACAAAAGAGTGAAAGTTCCCCGTTAGCGCGACATACATCCGACACACTTGAACCTTCAAACGGCTCAAGTATTAAAACTTCATCAGACTTCCTCTTCTAGTTCTTCATTTTACATTTAAAAAACTTTCAATGCATTTTTACATATTAAAATTTTAAAACATGCCAGGATTCGTTTGGATTGAATTATGGGATTATATAATTTTGACTCCAGATGAAATATTAAACTGAAATGTGTGTCGTCAAACCAGCTCAGAATAGTTTCTGCACAAGCTCTTAGTTCTCGTCTCCCTGTTCGTTCACTAAAAGCTCTGAGAATAACATGCGGAAACAGACGAAAGATTTCACTCTGGCAGAGTCGAGAAAAGCGGAGAAGATCTCGTGTATTTTGAGGTGACGTACTTTACAGAGGATTGAGGGAATGCCATAAAGGGCCTTCATTGGGAAAAGGAGATATGAAAAACAATCAGCCATATCTCATTTCAGTTACGAATAATTTCTGACACCATGTGGAGAGAAACGATGAGCAAGTTTCGCATCGAGAGGTAGAAAATCCCAGCATGAACTCGAGCTCACTCATGATGTTTCTGTGTTTGAGGTAAATCTGGATGCAGTGACGCATTAAATATGAAACAAACCACATTACAACATTTGACTTATAACCTCATATTACCTCCTGCTAACAGTGATTTCTAGAAGCTTAACGGCAACAGTATAAACATTTGTTCACCAGCGACTTTTTCATAATCAAGAATCTTACTGAAAAAGCTAGCGAAGGTTAGTTAAACTGGTGACATAAGATATTTTTAACAATATGGGTTGATGGGAACCACTGACTTCCATGGTGTGGACAAAAAAAATCCTATGGAAGTCAATGGGGTCCACAACTGTGTGGTTACTGGCATTCAGGAAATATCTTTTGTGTTCAGCAGAAGAAAGAAATTCATACAGGTTTGGAATAACTTTATTTTTGGGTGAACTATCCCTTTATGGCAAGACACTACATGCCATTGTTTGTAGAGTTTTTTTTTGTGTGTGCAATAGTTAATTTTGGGCTATTTTATTATTGGACTTTATATATTTGCCATATCAATCTATATCTTTAAAGGCTGTGTGTTTGAGTCAGAAATCTCCTCTTCAGCAGCTTCACACACACCACATTTCAATTTTCACATCTATATTCGGAAGGTTTGTTCATATATCCTTCACCTGATTCATTAATCATTTTATTCCTAAAACATGGTGAAAATATTAGTTTTTTTCCTGGCTGTTGACAGTATGTTCTGATTTATGGAATGATGAATTGAGAAATCCAAAATCCCCTCTGTGAAAACCTTTATCTCAACAAAATCAAAGATTTTTAGAATTGTAAAGCTGGCTTCATCCAGTGTTCAGATTTCTGTTCTGGAAATGTATGCAAATGAGTGCATGGTTTATTAGATAATGCATCATTTGTATATTTGACAAAACATTTCAGAAAACTTGTAATATGCAATTCTCAATGTATGGAGATCTATTTGTTAATTTTTACCCTAATCATCTATAGTGTCTTGCCTTAAAGGGTTAGTTCACCTAAAAATGAAAGTTCTGTCAGTAATTACTCGCCCTCATGTTGTTCCAACCCCGTAAGACTTTCGTTCATCTTCAGAACACAAATGAAGATATTTCTGATTAAATCTGAGAGCTGTCTCACTCCTCCATAGGCTTCTCTGTTATTGAAACTTGCCGGTCCAGAAAGTTAGTAAAGACAATATTTAAAATAGTCCAAGTGACTACAGTGGCTCAACCTTAAGTTTATCAAGTGACGAGAATACTTTTAGTGTGCAAAAATAACGACTTTATTCAACTCTTCATTTTCTTCTGTGTTTCTCTGAGTGAGTTCACGTAGTGTAACAGTGTAACGTAGTGTAAAGCATCAGAACGGAGGCTCACTATTGGCTGACGCTGGTCATGTGTGTGATGCTGGCCAATAGTGAGCCTCCGTTCTGACGCAAGAAGTTGCTCTACGCTGATTCGTCATCACACAAACAGACACATTTACAACCTGTTTTTATTGTTCATAAATGAACATTTCAATGTAACAATTTTGGCGTCCAGCTCAGTTAAAAGTAGTGAAGAGGGTTTGCGTGTTTGGTGATCGAGAACTCGCCGCAATAAAGAAGGCAAAGGGACAGAAAGACACGTGACAAGATAAAGAACAGGAAAGCTGCCCTGACGATTCACAAACCCTGTATTTATGTCATGATCCTCAAAGCCAGCCTGTGACCAATAACAGAAAAGGACAAGTGAACATTATTATTACTGGGGGAAATGTGGAGCCTCTTGAAGACGAGACGAGAAATCTCCAACGCATCAGTGAAGTGTTGAGTGTGAAACATCAGTGTTCAGGAGCATCCGCAGGGATCGCCACACTTCCTCTTCCGTTCCCAAAGCGAGCGCAGCTCCTGAGCCGAATGCTGCGGCGACGACAACATGTCCACGAAACACTCCTTCTCACACAGCCAGCCTGAATCCTGTCTCACACACACACACACATTAGAACCCGTTATAATCCTATAACACTCCATCAATGTCATGGTTTGATTCCCACACTGTAAAAAGTGATCAGTTGACTTAACTTAAAAAAACTGAGGAAACCCGTTGCCTTAAAATTATTAAGTAAATTAACTTCATGCTTAATTAAAAAAATTAAGTAATGTGGAATTGTCAAGTTTACATAACTTAATTTTTTCAATTAAGCATTAAGTTTATTTACTTAGTTTTAAAGCAACGGGTTTACAATTTTTTTTTAAGTGAACGAACTGAACACTTTTTACAGTGTGCGGTTACTGATGAACTGATCAAATATAGACCTTTAATGCAATGCATAATGACCTTTAATAATGTATCGCTTTGAGTTTGAATTGAATTTGCCAGATGCCTTTATCCACTCATTCATATGAGCTGCAATAATACAGGAATGACGAAACGCGCGACTGCTGCACAGATCAGCATGTAACAGCCGGCAGTGTAATTCAGGACACTAAACCCTCCACATCAACAAGAGACTTGTGTTCAGGCTCAATATACACACAATTTAGTCATATATGGTAGTTTTTATATATATATTTTTTAATTTCAGTTTTAAAGTACATAAAATAGGCATGATTGTGTTTACAATCAATACTGCCAAATAATTACACACGAAATTAATATACAATATTACAATAACAAATAACAGTAATGACTAAAATAAATAAATACATACATGCATACATACATATACACACACACACACACACACACACAGTGTATATTAGATTTATTTGTATAAAATCAAGGCAATAGTTGGTTTTGAAATGATAGTAATATATCTATATATACTCTCTCATTATATACATATATTAACGTTTATTTTAGATCATATGTATATTATCATATATATATATACATAAAGGCAGTAGTTGGTTTCTGAAGGTGTGCAGCTGAAAAATTTAATAATTTTGAAATAATAATAATTTATATGTATTGATAAATATGATATATATACACATCTATTAACGTTCATTTTAGATCACATATAGATTATTATATGTATATTGGTATATTAAGGCAGTAGTTGTGCAGCTGTCTTTTTCACCTGATATTTGCGAGGTCCCACAGCAGCCATCCAAATGCCCATGCTCACATCTTCTCCCTGTGAAATCATGCATTTACAAGCTGAAAAACACTATAAATATCTTCTGCATACATCATCTGAATGAATTTGGCAGAAATGCCCTTTTAGCAGCATTTCTCTCGGTTCAGTGGCTTTATAACAGCGAGAAACCGATTAGAGACTCAACGTCCAGAACAAATGTGTGATATTTAGAGCGAATGAAATCGTTACAGGCATATCTGATTCAGCAAGCATTGATTTCAAGAGAGCATCGCTTATGAACAGGTGCTAATGGTGTCACGCATGTCTTTGTCATCATGGATTTCTGTAAATAGGGATCTTTATCATAATATAGTTGCATGCTGGGTAATTCTAAAAAGCAATCCCTAAAAGCGGCCAGGGCTGAGCACCTCCGCAAACTAATAGAAAATAATCAAAATAATCCTAGGTTTTTATTTAACACCGTGGCTAGACTAACAAATAAACAGAAGTCACCCGAACAAAATATCCCGTTACAGTTCAGTAGTAATGATTTCATGAACTTCTTCACTGAGAAAATAGAAAGCATCAGAACCACAATTGTAAACGTTCAATCCTCAATCGCGCCTTATAATTCAGCCTCAATTTTCCCCCCGCAAGAACAATTACAGTGCTTTACAACTATAGAACAAAAAGAGTTAAATAAACTTATCACTTCATCTAAAACAACAACATGTTTATTAGATCCTATACCAACTAAACTACTGAAAGAAGTGTTACCTGTAGTAGAAGAGCCTCTCCTCAATATTATTAACTCGTCTTTATCTTTAGGTCATGTTCCTAGAACATTTAAACTGGCAGTGATAAAACCTCTCATTAAGAAACCACAATTAGACCCGCATAATCTAGCAAATTATAGACCCATTTCAAATCTACCTTTTATGTCTAAAATATTAGAAAAAGTTGTGTCCACTCAACTGGGCTCTTTCTTGCAAGAAAATGATATCTATGAAAAGTTTCAGTCAGGATTCAGGCCGCATCATAGCACTGAAACTGCGCTCGTTAAAATCACAAATGATTTACTCTTAGCTTCTGACCAAGGCTGCATCTCAATACTAGTTTTACTTGATCTAAGTGCTGCGTTCGATACTATAGATCACACAATACTCTTAGATCAACTACAAAATTATACTGGTGTTCAAGGACAAGCATTAAGCTGGTTTAGATCATACTTATCAGACCGCTACCATTTTGTCTATTTAAATGGAGAAAAATCGATTATAATTCCAGTAAACTATGGAGTGCCGCAGGGATCTGTGTTGGGCCCTCTGTTATTCTCAATATATATGCTGCCACTTGGAAATATTATAAGGAAACATGGAATTAGTTTCCATTGTTATGCTGATGACACTCAAATATATATTTCATCACGGCCGGATGAAAACGCTAAATTATCCAAATTGACAGAGTGTGTTAAAGATATAAAAGATTGGATGACGCGTAATTTTCTTTTATTAAATCCAGACAAGACAGAGGTAAAACTTATCGATTCAAAAAACCGCCCACAAAACCTCTCACAATACAACTTTAACATCGTAGGATGTCCTGTTACTTTATCCTCTACAGTAAAAGACCTGGGTGTTATACTCGATTGTAACCTGTCTTTTGAAAATCATATTTCATATGTTACAAGAACAGCCTTTTTCCACCTTAGAAACATTGCTAAGCTACGTAATATGCTATCAGTTTCTGATGCAGAAAAGTTAGTTCATGCATTCATGACCTCGAGACTAGATTACTGTAATGCTTTATTAGCCGGTTGTCCTGCATCCTCAATAAACAAGCTACAGTTAGTCCAAAATGCAGCCGCTAGAGTTCTTACTAGATCAAGAAAATATGATCATATAACACCGATTTTATCATCACTACATTGGCTACCTATAAAGTTCCGTATTAATTATAAGGTATTGCTACTGACTTATAAAGCCCTAAACGGCTTAGCTCCAGTCTATTTAACGGATCTTCTATCGCCCTATAATCCATCGCGCTCTTTAAGATCACTAAATTCGAGGCTTTTGGTCATACCTAGGATATCCAGATCCACCAAAGGAGGGAGAGCATTTTCACATTTGGCTCCGAAACTCTGGAATAGCCTTCCTGATACTGTTCGTTGCTCAGACTCACTCTCCCAGTTTAAAACTAGATTAAAGACGCATCTCTTCAGCCAGGCATTCATATAACATTTTAAATCTTACTGTTCAAACTACAATCTGGCCTCTAGTTCATAAATGCCAGAGGAGAATTGGCCCCCGACTGAGCCTGGGTTCTCCCAAGGTTTTTTTTCTCCATTGGGTCACCTGATGGAGTTTTAGGACACCATTAGGTCACTTGATGGAGTTTTAGGACACCATTAGGTCACTTGATGGAGTTTTCGGTTCCTTGCCACTGTTGCCTTTGGCTTGCTCAGTTGGGGATATTTTGGGGATATTAATTTAATTTTATCAATCAATAAATTTACACTAGAAACAACCTTGTTGTGTTATTTTGGTTTAATGCTGTGAAGCTGCTTTGATGCAATCTGTATTGTGAAAAGCGCTATATAAATACACTTGACTTGACTTGACTTGACAATCCCTTTGTATTTTGAAGAAGGTTATGAAAACACATCATCATCAAGCATCATCTAGTGTGAGACGGCACCTGGTACGCTTTCAGATGTTGTGCGTTGCTGGCCAGCCACTCCACCAGATCCCGGGACGCCACATATCCAGATCCGCAGGCGAAGGCCGGATACGCAGGACTCGCATACTCCAGTTCCTGCCACTTCCCCACTCGATCCACGGCCCAATTCTGCCTGAAACTGAAGAACACGGTCCACAAGACAACTCAGTAAATCACACACACACACACACAGTAAACTCAGTAATCACACACACACACACACACAGTAAACTCAGTAAACACACACACACACACACACACACACACACACACACACACAGAGAGATCTTTTGTAACATTATAAATATGTTTACTGTCACTTTTTATCAATTTAATGCATCATTGCTGAATAAAAGTATTAATTAGTAATGTAATTAATAAATATACACTGCCGTTCGAAAGTTTGGGATCGGTAAGATTTTTAATGTTTTTAAAAGAAGTCTCTTCTGCTCACCAAGGCTGCATTTATTTGATTAAAAAAAAAAAAAAAAATAGTAATATTGTGAAATATTTTTACAATTTAAAATAGCTGTCTTCTATGTGAATATATAGTAAAGTGTAATTTATTCCTGTGATCAAAGCTGAATTTTCAGCATCATTACTCCAGTCTTCAGTGTCACATGATCCTTCAGAAATCACTCTAATATGATGATTTGATGCTCAAGAAACATTTATGATTATTATCAATGTTGAAAAGTTTTTTCAGGATTCTTTGACGAATAGAAAGTTCAAAAGAACAGCATTTATTTGAAATAGAATCTTTTGTAACATTATAAATGTCTTTACTGTAACTTTTGATCAACTTAATGCATCCTTGCTGAATAAAAATATTGATTTCTTTCCCCAATATTGATTTCCCCTCCCAAACATGTTACAAAACATTTCTATTAATCAAAGAATCCTAAATAGTTTTTTTTACATTACTGATTCAGTTTCAGTATTTTTACCAATTTTATTTCTATCAATCAAACCTTTAAGACAAATCTGTAACTCTAACCTGACTCATTCTGCTCGCTATAATTTCTTTGCATAACCATCTATTCTAATGAATCACGATGAATCTGATTCCCGAAGAGAAAGTGGTCCAGCTCACTCACTTGCCCCACCACAGGCCGGTGTGTGTGCTGGTGTGTGTGAGGCGTCTGCGCTCCGTCTTCAGCAGAACGGCGTCCACGTCGATATAACAATCATCATCAGTCTTGAGAAGCAGGTTGAAGTCAGCGTTTCCCACCGACCTGTGCGAGCGGGGAATTTACACGCTTCATTAAAACCCCTGAACTCTGCAGATCTGCTTTAACTGAGGCAGATTCACAATACAAGACACCGGTGAGTATGAGACCCGACAAACACGACAGTCAGAAGACCTGAGGATGTCAGTTACCATAATAACATATTACTGACTGACTGATAAGCACAAGGAAAATCCAGCTTTTAATGTTGTTTATGTGTCTATGTGGTGTTTTTAATATGCTTTCAGACAAACCATGTGTAAATTCATAAGTCGACTCCATTGCTGAGTATTTTCTCCTTAAAACTGCAGTGAACCAAAGACAGTCTCAAAAACACGCTTTGAAATCGCTGGTGTTTCTGACGTCACAAACTACCTTGTAACCAATCAGATCAGCGTGTGATCGTCAACCAGTGGATCTCTGAGCTGAGTGAGTGAGTGGAGGCGGGGCTCATTTGCATATTCATAGAACCGCGTATACTAAATGAGGCAAGGGTGTCGAGTTACATTCAAGATATTTTATTTTGGAGGAATAAATGCTTAAATATGTAATTTTGGTGATCAAAGATGAGTTTTAAGGGATACAATGACTTTAAATAACTAGCAAAGTTGTTGTACTATAATATCTGGCAAATATGCAAATTTATACCTGGAGAACGAGGTCTGGGAGGTGATCGGGTAATGCACTAACCACTTATAAAACTGCAGCAGTTTTAAAGGCACGTTCCTGTAGGTGTCCACCACGTCCACAAACACCATGTCTCCGTGTCTGAGGCTCTCGTCCCGCAGGGCTTCGTCCTCGTGTTTCAGCTGATCGACTCGACTCCGCTGCCTTTCTGCTCGCCCACGCAAGAGCTCAGACAACACCTCCACATCTGGAAAATTGTATTAAAAAAAATAAAATAAAAAAAATAAAAAAGTGTATCAGTTTCCACAAAATATGAAGCCGCACAAAAAAAGTGTGAAGTGAAACTAAAGACATTTATAATGTTGCAAAATATTACATTTCCTAATAAATTCTGTTCTTTTTGAACTTTCTATTCATCAAAGAATCCTGAAAAATAAAATGCATCACAGTTTCCACAAAAATATGAAACTGTTTAATAATAAATAAATGTTTCTTGAGCATCAAATCATCATATTAGAGTGATTTCTGAAGGATCATGTGACACTGAAGACTGGAGTAATGATGCTGAAAATTCAGCTTTGATCACAGGAATAAATCACATTTTACTATATATTCACATAGAAAAGGTTTATTTTAAATTGTAATAATATTTCACAATTTTTAATGTATTTTGTGATCAAATAAATGCAGAATTGATAAGCAGAAGAGACTTCTTTAAATAATCTTACCGAAGCTGCCAAAGTTCTCCTACATCCCAATCCATTCAGTTATTGATCATGAAAGCACAAGGCTGAGTGACACAGAACACAAACGCTACATAATTCTCCTCAACGTACCGTACACTGAAAACATGAATCCTCCAGCTAGACCCGGGAAGCCCAAAGCGCTCCTGTGAGGCAACGTGCCATCTTCAACCTGAGGAAAATACACACAATAACCTCATACTGATGAGAAGGAAAACTCTGGGATTGAAAGATGGACTCGTGCCACATCTACAAAACCTTCTTGATCTGAGCCAATGAAAACCCTCCAGAACAGAACAACTTTGCATTAAGTTATTGGACTGCAAAAAATGCTTTTCTTGCCTAGTATTTTAACTCGTTTCCAGTCCAAATATCAAAAAATCCTTAAATCAAGATGCATTTACTTAAGTAGGAAAATGCCATAAGATATTGTGTCTTATTTTCTGGGGAAATAAATAAAAACTAGGTGAGTTTTTGCTTAAAACAATATGGTAAGAAAAAGAATCTTGTTTCTATTTGAATTTAGATAACTTTTCTGACCCCATTGGCAGATAATTTTGCTTGTTTTAAGCAAAAACTCACTTAATTTGGATTAAATCCCCCGGAAAACAAGACATAAAATCTTAAGGTATTTTCCTCATCTAGTAAATGCATCTTGATTTAAGAATTTTTTAGATATTTGGACTGGAAACAAGACAAAAATACTAAGTAAGAAAAGCATTTTTGCAGTGTGCTCTTTATACTATAAGACATTCAAATGAAAGGAAGTTGTTGCTCTCACAGATCCAAACTTGAGAACGCCTCCGCCGTTATTCAGACGCACCGCTGAAGTGTTGACAGACATCAGACCGGACGAATCCTGAGCTTCCCACAGGAGCGTTCCCTCAAAACCCTGCAGATGAAGACCAGAGACACTGAGACGTGAAGAGAGTGCATTCTGGACTCCACTGATGCCTCGAAGAAATCTAATAAGTGATTATAATCAAGGTATTAAAGGGGTGGTATAATGCTCTTTTCACAAGATGTAAAATAAGTCTCTGATGTCCCCAGAGTGTGTATGTGAAGTTTTAGCTCAAAATACCCAACAGATCATTTTTATATAGCATGTTAAAATTGTTACTTTTTAAGGGTGAGCAAAAATGCACAGTTTTTGTGTCTGTCCCTTTAAATGCAAATGAGCTGCTGCTCCCAGCGCAGAGGGCGGAGCTTCAAGAGCTTGTGTCCTGAAAAAATTCAAAAACTTTTTTGTTTATGTTTAAATTTATGTAGCTGATGTGGAGTTAACTATCTTCTAATCATTGATTAGCATATTCTGTCATAATAATCTATAAATCGTGTTCAGGGGGGCGGGGTTTATGTAAATTCTAGGGTTGGTGATGTCACTAACCCGGGAGGAATGTCGTGTAGTCTCTACCAGCCGTTTGTTGTAGTCCTTAAAAAGCGATTTCTTTAAAAGCAAATATCTCCCTTTGCTTTGAACTTTGAGCGTTGTAACGTTGCAAATGTTGTTTATGCTCAAACAGCAACATTACACACTAACTAAAGTTAGAAAAGTGAAATCATAATCAACCACCCCTTTAAATAATATTTTTGCTTCGAAATATCAAATGAGTTGAATGACTTCTCAGAGTCATTCTCAAAATCTTGCTTATGCGATTTTACTTTTTACCAGTGTTGTACACAGGGTTCGAAATGACTTAGGACTCTTGGGGGGTCCCCTAAAATTTAATTATTAAATTATTAAAAATTCTGAAGACTACCTTGCTACACTATATACTGTAGGCAAAATTATATGGACCAATGTTGAAGGTGGGATAATGGTCTTGGGATGTCAGAAATTATGTGTTATAAAGTCAGAATTGCGTGAAATAAAGTCAAAACTGCGTCTTATAAAGTCAGAATTCTGACTTTTTTTCTCGCAATTCTGACATCTTTTCTCAGAATTGTGAGATATAAACTAACAATTGTGAGATATAAAGTCCAATTCTAAGGGAAAAAAATACAGATTTTTTTTTTTTTTACCTCAGAATAGTTTATATCTCGCAATTCTGACTTTATAACACGCAATTGCGACTGTATATCATGCAATTCTGACTTTATATCTCCAAATTGCGTATTATAAAGTCAGAATTACGAGATATAAAGTCGCAAAAGTTATATTCCTCGCAATTGCGAGTTTATATCTCATAATTTTGACTTTATAACACGCAATTTTGACTTATTAACACACAACTGCAACTTTATATCACGCAATTCTGACTTTATAACCTGCAATTGCGACTTTATATCACGTAGCCTAATTCTGAGATAAAAAGTCGCAATTAACGTTACCTTTTTTATTTTTCACTCTGTGGCGGAAACAAGCTTCCATAGTCTGCTGTTAGCTGGCAGATCATTTGGCTTCATACACATACAGCTAGCAAGAAACGTTGACAAACGTACTCTTCTAATCATTGCACTGGGTATCTAGTTAATGCAACTTTTGATATAGGAACTCGAACTCCTAATATTTTACTATAAGCAATTATGGAGATATAGACATAATCGAAGCACTTACAGGATTTTCATTCAGGATTTCACTCTTTGTGAGGTTTCGTTTTGCCGCGTTCAGCTACAGTGCGTGTCTGCGGGAGCACCACAACAACAATCTGTGACACTGTATAGGAACTTACTCGGCTAATAGCTGCCCTGATTGCTGCCTCGCGCTAGGAAATAAAATAATTACTGTTATAAATATAAAACGTCACTAAAGACCCTTTTCACAATCATTTTTAATGTTAAAATATATTTGTCGGGGACCCCCCAAAATCCAAAAATAAATTCTTATGGGGGGTCCCTAATGACTTATGGAGGGTCCGGGACCCCTCCAGACCCCCCTCATTTCGAACCCTGGTTGTACAGTTTCCAGTGTGATCATAATGGTAAACGTAAAAATAATAGACTTGACGGCAGAGAGACAAAGTGACACATTGGCAAATTATCCAGAGAGCTCCCTCACTTTTATGAAAGGCTGTTGGACGAACAAAAGAGGAGTGAATATAACTTATAAAAAAGGGTATAATTGCTGTGATCTTTGTAACTGTAACAGAGCGACCTCTTGAAGCTGAACTTCTGCTGATGAAACTGCAAACTATCTTCAGTAGAATTTCTCTTCACTTTATAATAATTCTTAAATTGACTGCACTTCTAACTCCTGGTCTTTCTGAATCATATCTTGTCCTTGGGTCTTTAACTGTAAATTCCCTAACAGATGCATTCACAGAAAACACGAGTTACATTAACAGCGCCATATACATAACATATTTCAAGCACTACTTCAAGGACCACAATCACAGATCTCACATATCAAACAATAACTTCATTATCTTTCAAATTCAAAAAAAGATATATAGATAAATAACAATAAACTAATATAACTAAATGATACAAATAAAGTGAAGCACATGCAAAGTATGCAATTTAAGACTTTCTATTCAATTTCTATTCAGAAATGCTTGATTCTGATTGGTCAGTCGCAACATTTCAAGGTCACAGAATCACTGTACAATGATGCTCATGCTGATATTTGAGACACTTCTTTAATGTAATCGCCGTGTAATGTCCATTGGTGCAAGCTATTCTTTTGATGGATGTACATTATCCATAACTTAGACATTAATGTAGGTGTTTTCTACAGATGCTGGTGTGAATGATGACTGAACGCGTCACCTTGGGTAGAATGAACTGCTCCACGGGCTTGTAAAACATCCCACCCACACGTGATCCTGGACTCAGTGTGCTGAAGCGAGCGCTCACCACCGCCTCCTGCACACACACACACACACACCAAGAGAAAAGAGCATATTTGCACAGCTGAAAGGGCAACACTCTCTGAATAAACTGACACACACGAGTCAACATGTGATTTCTGCTCCTCATCTTCATCGGCCTCCAGACGACACGTCTTACACCTCTTCATCTTCCTGGTGCGACTGTCATTTCCATCACTTCACACATCATGTGTTTAGTGTGAAATTCCATGGCGGTGATGACATTAGGATTATAATGGCAGGCTTTTGGTCTTGAAAAATGTTTTTTAATGAAACTTGGCCGTTACTCTTTCACGTATCTTAGCATGTGGTGTGTGCGTGCCTATGTATGCATGCATTTGTGTGTGTGTGCATGAAAAAAAGTGTCCTAAATGAAAACTGTGCAACAATTTTTCAGTTTTTTCCTAAATAAAAATCAGTAAATTTATTCTCGTTTTTGTTTTTTTGTTTTTGTCTATTTAAATTCTATTTACAAACTCACCACACACACTAATGGTCAATAACTGTAATTTGGTGAAAGCTATTTTTTCTGAAAAACAGGACACCTTTCACATGAAGATAGCACATTGTTTTAGAATTTTAGTCAAAAAATAAAAGGCTATTTTATATATCATTTATGCACATAAATAATACTCTTAAACTTTTGCATAATTTAACTGATATAAAAAAAAAGTTTTTAGATAAACAAATATATACGTCATATATTTATATATTTTTATTTATTTAAGATGATCACGTTACATTTTAAAACTATAAATATACGTCATATATTTATATATTTTTATTTATTTAAGATGATCACGTTACATTTTAAAACTATAAATATAATTTTATGATCGATGTTCATATTTAAAAATTTTCATATGTTCATATTTTGTCATTGCCATCACGTCACATGAATTTAGAAATTATGTAGCGATAATGACATTTTAGGACTTAATTGTCTTGTTAAGGCTATTTTAGATATCCTTAAATGCATGCAAATAATATTCACTTTTGCATAATTGATTATGACAACCAATTAGAAAAAAACTCACAGATTTTTAAATATCACACACACACACGTGGAAGTCTTGAAATGTTAGTTTCACTCTTTTATTTTTTAATCAAGATTATGATGTTTTAAAATATAATTATATTTTCATGATAGGTTTTCATATTTTAAGAGTGAACATCTGGGTCGTGGATGAGAGTAAAAAACAACATCAATAAAATAAGCATTTTGCAAGCAGAAATTGCCTAAATGACATTAAATTAAATACAGTTTTACTGTGACCTTCAAATAACAGCAACAAAAAAAAAAAAAGTGAAGATTGAATTCTCTTAGTTTTAATTAAAATAAACCCCTGGATATAAAAGTGTCAATAGTTGAAAAACCCACAACTCAGTTTGAATTGAATTTCTCAGCACTCAAACTCAACCCATTATTATATGAACAGTATAATTATATCATAACAGTTGCTGCTGTATTTCTAATTTCTAAATGTCATAGTTTGATCCAATAACCGCAATGAGGAGCCGTGATTTATAAGGTTTATTACTAAAGTTAAACTGCAAGAACTATGGTCAAATTGCCCAAGGCCAAGAACAAACCAATGACTTTAAAGGCTGGAAATGTATGAATAATTCAAAACAAGCTCTAATAATTTTTAATGGAACAACATTGTTGCACATATTGGTAAAGCACACTCCTAACACGACTGTTGTTGAATTCTGTCCTCTCGTCTGTTCCAGACTCCAGTTCAGTGTTCTCACATCAGCAGCTCTCGTATGTTAGTCTGTTGACTTCGACAAAGCGTGGAAATGTGTTAAATTGTGGAATTAAGCGGCGTGTGATTTCATCACGCAGATCCGCCGACCTCTGGCTCGTCCAACGCAAGATCAGAGAGACTTCACAATCAAAGCGTCCACTTCCAGCCGCGCTGATAGAGAAGACTTTATTGAGTTTGCTCTCCGCGCATTTATCTCTCCGGCTTGTCGGAATGAACGATACGTCTTTTGACTTCTGCCGCACGGCACATCTCCAGCACATTTATCAAATAAATGAGTAATGTCTAGCGGGGAATGATGAAAACTCACCTTAAAAAGCCAGCAGGATATTTTAGGTTCCTCCAGTGGCAAGAACTAATTGAGTGACTTTACAAAGTGCAATCCGAGTTTAATGGAAGATGACTGTTCTATGCATATTTTACAGCAACTGGTGGGTCGAGACACAAAAATGGGTCACAGGGTCTATTCTGATTTGTACAATGATATTGTGTCCCAGTTGAGAAGCAGTGCTACGTCTGCATTTGAAAACGGCGTTTTCGTTTAACAACGCTCTCCGTTCTGGATGAGAAACTTTTGGAAAACGCCTGAAAACGCTAAATTCACCTTTACTGCGCATGCGTAAAACCTCACAGGGTTCCCACACCTTGGTTAACTTCAAATTCAAGGAGCTTTCAAGGACCTTCCAGGTCCAATATCCTCAAATTCAAGCACTTAATGTGGGAACACATTTGTTGTGTTCAACAACAAACGCTCAGGTCCCATCGTAGTAGTTTTGTGCGCGCGTGAACGTCACGGCAACGTACAACTCAAGTACCTCACGCGGGAAACACTTCACGTAACGCGTAAATGCGCGTGAATGCGCGTAACTACCGTAAATCAAGCAAGCTAGTGTGCATAGGCCACGAAGTGTTGGCGAAATAACACATTAGTGGACCGGAGGGAATAAATATGGATTTTTTTTCCAGAAAACTTCTTGCACAAAATAAATTCCAGCACTTTCAAGGACCTGTGTCTGTGTGTGTTTATTTGCAAAAACTTTCCAGGGCCTTGAATTTTTTTTCCCAGATTCACAAACTTTCAAGGAACCCTGCTCACCGAGATGATACAGACGGTAATCTCAGTGAGAAATAAATAAAGTTATCGCGCAATTCTATATGATAGGATCATTTTATTTATCAGAATATCTCAGCATTCACTGATCGTCCAGGTCGCTCTCACTCATCATGTTTGGTCTAAAACTGCTCATGTTTTGCGACAGCAAATGCGAGTGAATTTTCTGTCATCTTTGCAGGACTGTGATATGAAGAGTGTGTGAAGTAACATATTTTAGCAACAGTGTGAAAGTCAATAGCACATAACAGGCACAATACCATCATAATCAACTAAACTTATGTCAACGTTTTTAAAATACCTCCGTTTTGACAGTCCACGCTACAACAAATGTACTTTGGAGAGCGTTTTCAAAAAGCTTTGTTTTCATTAATAAAAACTAATAAAAAGTCCTCCTGGGAAGTCGTGTTTACGACGGCAGGTGCATTAAAGTCACTTTCGTCACAGTACGATGGCGGTGAACTTTCTCTTAATTACACAAAAATAGAGCAAGGTTCTTAAACTCTAGTTCTAGAAAATGAAGAACAAATAAATGTGCATCATGTGTGCTTTGCTTTTTTATGTTTTTAATTAATTTATGAAGCCCCTGCAAACTTTATCATTACATAGTTATATTATAATGCAATCATATTCTGTGCAGGCAATTAATGCTGTAATGTTGGAGCTACAGGAATATCATTCCATAAGTTGCTACTTTTAATAAATTCTCTTTCATGTTCCACAGAAAAATAACAAGTTTGACTTTTCGGAATTTTCACTTTCAAATTTGAAAAACTGAACATTCCGAAAATTCGAACTCGTCTTTTTTCAGGGTTTGTGCGGATTTTATGAAGGGAAATTTAAGACTTATTTAAGACCAAGTAACAAAAATGTAAGAAATAAATTGAAGGGAACACAATTATATTATAATGCTATCATATTCTGTGCAGGTAATTAGCTTACTTCGCTGTAAATAGAAAAGCCTGACAATATGACTGATAAATACCTGTAAGTATTGTGGTATTCCGCCATGTTTCTCACTGACACGCACACAACTAGTAAAGATCAGGGCTTAAAGAAAATCCCGAACTTCCCACTCGTATTTACAACATTGTGGCATTCATGTGCGTTCAACTGGTAAATACGATCTATACGAGATGACTTGAACGCACCATTATATTCAGGTGACCCTGACGCCTGTGCTCGTACCTCTTGGTCCACCTGGAGCAGCCGAACGGTGACGTTCCCGGTGAACTCGTGTCTCGGGCCGTTGGGAAAGACGCCCAGCTGAGTGATGACCACAGGGTGAAGGACCTTGAAGTCCAGACTGAGCGCAGAGACGTCACACGGCACCAGCGCTGAGCCCTCAGGAACACTCAAGATGGACATCTCCTCATCCGACACTGAAAACACAGATCAGGGATCAGCTGAAGCAAGGGTTCAACGCCAGGAAAATATCAAATCCTTAGAAAAATAAAATGATTGATAATAATAAAAATAATATTAATAGTAATGATGGTTTTATTTTAGAATTAATGGATATATTTTAGTACAATACTTCTATTGTTATCTTTATTAAAAAAATATTTTAATTCGAATATAATTTAATAATAATAATAATAATAATAATAATAATATCTAATAGTAATAATTATACTATTATTAATTTATATTTTTATTTAAAAGTTACTATTATTAGTTTTGATGTTTTTGTTATTAATATTAATAATAATACATTTTATAAATTTTGCTAATAATAATTGTTATTATTAATTATAATAAAAATGCATTTAAATTAAAATATAAAATAATATTAGTAATAATAATAATAATAATATATATATTATAAAAATTAATATTAAATTATATTTTAATTTAAATAATTTCCCTATTAATAGCAATATTATAATTACCATTATTATTTTTGTTGGTAGTAACAACTAAAATAAGAATAAAATATATAATAATTATTTAAATTAAAATATAATTAAGAATATTAATTATATTTATTACTTTGAATTATTATTGCTTTTATTGTTATTATTATTATGGTTTGTATTATTATTAGTTAATTTTTAATGTGTGAGTTGTAGTGAAAAGCATCATCAGGCGTTCATCACACACGTTCCTCCTCAATAAGCGTATAAAAGCATCCCAGAATGCACCTGATGAATGCACAGAGTGAACAGACCTTGACAAATCATCCGTTTACCTTTTATGCTCACAACATAATTCTCATACTTTCATTTGTCTTTTAATAGTTTTGATTAAATGCAAAAACACATTCATTTGATCATGTGACGACAAATTAAACAAATAAGCAGAAGAAGGGTTAAAGATAAAGCCTTATGTCGAGGCCGCTGCAGAATAATCCACACATCAGCACTTTAAGAGACTCACTGCTCGGCTTAATTAGAAAGCGGCCATTTATTACCCAGGAGATCAATTGGAAGAACACAGTCGTTTATCGAGAAACGAGCCGCTCATTCCAGCTCTCCGAGCTCCAGACTCGCCGCTTCCTCGTCCTTGAGACAAAAGCCAATTAAAGACGGCGCAGACGAGAGGCAGAAGCACAGATGTGTTGAAGAGCTTTTCTCACACATTAGCATAACGCATCACCAATCACCGCTCTGAAACTCTCGAACCGTCACGCTCCTCAAAACACAGTAAAAACTGAGTAAAAATCACACCTGTGAATCGATCTCTCACATTATTTATCATCATCATTTACATTTTTACATTTATGCATGCTGTAATGTTTGAGCTACAGGAATATCGTTCCATAAGTTGCTACTTTTAAAAATTCTCTTTCATGTTCCACAGAAAAATAACAAGTTTGACTTTTCGGAATTTTTACTTTCAAATTCGAAAAAGTGAACATTCCGAAAATTCAAACTCGTCATTTTTCAGGGTTTGTGCGGATTTTATGAAGGGTGATTTAAGACTTATTTAAGACCAAGTAACAAAAATCTAAGAAATAAATTGAAGGGAACATCAATATGTAAGAAGAAACACTTAAAAGTTTTTAAGAGTCAGTAACAAATATCTGTTACTTTTTAATTAATTTTACTCGTTTTGCTTAAAGGATTAGTTCACTTTCAAAACATTTTTTGCTGATAATTTACTCACCCCGATGTCATCCGAGATATCTTTCAGTCGAAAAGAAATTAAGGTTTTTGAGGAAAACATTCCAGGATTTTTCTACACTGAATGGACTTCAATGGCAACCAACTATTCCAATGTTCACAGAAGGTTCAAATGTCCGTCTCAGTGCAGCTTCAAAGTCTCGACACGATCCCAGTCGAGAAATAAGAGTCTTATCTAGCGAAACGATCGCTCATTTAAATAAATAAATAAATAAATATATAAATAAATATATAAATATATAAATATATATATATATATATATATATATATATAATTTTTTTTTTATATATTTTTTTTTATTTATTTTTTTTAACCACAAATGCTCGTCGTGTACCATCTCTGAGATGCGCCACGCATTACGTCATCACGTTGGAAAGGTCACGCGTCACGTCATCTATCCAAGTTATTTGTCTGTGTACTCCGGTTCAGAAAGGAGGGAAGGGTGAAAAATTTCATCTAATTTTCTCCAACTTCAAAATCGTCCGACATCTTTGTTTTAATTTATTATTATTATTTTTTATTTATTTTTTCGTGACCTTTCCAACGTGATGACGTAATACTCATCTCAGAGATGGTACAAGACGAGCATTTGTGGTTAAAAAGTATATTATATATATATATATATATATATATATATATATATATATATATATATATATATATACACATACTTTTTTTTTTTTTTTTTAAATGAGTTGTTTCGCTAGATAAGACTCTTATTTCTCGACTGGGATCGTGTCGAGACTTTGAAGCTGCATTGAGACGGACATTTGAACCTTCTGTGAACATTGGAATAGTTGGTTGCCATTGAAGTCCATTCAGTGTAGAAAAATCCTGGAATGTTTTCCTCAAAAACCTTAATTTCTTTTCGACTGAAGAAAGAAAGACATGGATATCTCGGATGACGTCGGGGTGAGTAAATTATCAGCAAAAAATGTTTTGAAAGTGAACTAATCCTTTAAAACGACTAAAATATGGAAATAATTTTTACTGTTCCTTCTGATCAAACTGCAAAAAGTGATGTTTTTCCTCATTATTTCTCAGTTTTTCCAGTACAAACATCTAAAGATTCCTAAATCAAGATGCATTTACTTCAGATGTAAAATGACAAGTCTTGTTTTGGTGAAATTGACCAAAATGAAATTAAGTGTTTATGCTTAAAACAAGAACAAATATCTGACATTGGACTCAGAAAAATCTGCTTAATTTAGAGGTTTTGACGGATATTTGTTCTTATTTCTAGCATAAACACTTTTTCAAGACTTAATTTTACATTTGTATTTCCAGTAAATGCATCTTAATTCAAACTCGTTTAGATATTTGTACAGGAAAACAGGACAAAAATACAGAGGAAGATGTTCACTTTTTGAAACACAACGCCTTGACTTTCTGCTCTGATTTAAGACCAATTTAAGGCCTTAATTTGTGACTTTAAGACTCGCAGAAAGCCTGTTTTTCAGTTTTCCTCTAACTGACCATGAAGATGTGGCTAAATCATCAAAATGCAGAACGTTATTACAGGATGTTCAAACGAAATCAGCTGGAAGCCGAAACATGCTGACTTTTTAGAAGAGAACCCAAGTGCACACTATGATTTCAGGCCACATCCTGCGAGGCGTGCAGAGTGTGTGTGTGTGTGTGTGTGTGTGTGTGTGTGTGTGTGTGTGTGTGTGTGTGTGTGTGAGAGAGCAGGGGGTCTATGAAATGAACAGTATCAAAGGGAGGAAACGAGGCAGAAAAGCAGAATGGTAAAAAGTGACATTATCTAAGCCTCACGAAACTGAGTCTGCTCTGAATCAGGAACATATTTATGTGTTACGAATGCGAGTGTGGTTTATCAGATGAACTGACCGGTCTCCGTGAGGTTCAGAAGTGTGCAGGAATACGGGTCTTCACGATCCTCTGGAGCGACAGCACAGCCGTGTTCACCCACGATGAACTTCACCATCACCCTTTCAAATATAATAATAAACATCGATACATCAATAAATGATTCTGTAGTAAAATGCAAGTGCAACACTACTAAGGGTGTAACGTCAAGTGGAATTTAATAGCTTTGAATACTGAATTTCATTGAATACAGAATTAATCACAGTGTTTATGGGCTATTTTACAGAGGCTTTGATTGTGTCGCATCCATAGATTGTTAAAAGGTCGCATCCAATCAGAATTAAGAGTCTGAACGAGGTTTTATAATGTAAATCTGTTTTTACACTGATCTGTGGTGTAAAGTATTACTGTACTTGAGTATCTTTTTAGCTAATTTGTATTTTGACTGAGTGTCAAATATATTAGCAACTTTTATTCTGGAGTTGACTACATTTTTTGAGTAAGTATTTGTGACCCTGGATCACGTCACCAGTCTCGAGTCGCACGGGTATATCTGTGGCAATAGCCAACTATACATTGTATGGGTCAAAATTATCAATTTTTCTTTTATGCCAAAAATCATTAGGATATTAAGTAAAGATCATGTTCCATGAAGATATTTTGTAAATTTCCTACCATAAATATATAAAACATTTATTTTTGTGATTGAATGCTGCACAATCGCCAACATAAATGAACAACTTTAAAGGAGATTTTCTCAATGTTTTGATTTTTTTGCATCCTCAGATTCCAGATTTTCAATAGTTGTTTCTCGACCAAATATTGTCCTATCATAACAAACCATACATCAATGGAAATCGTATTTATTCAGTTTCTTATTTTATCTCAATTTCAAAAAAGTTACCCATGTGACTGGTTTTGTAGTCCAGGGTCACATATGTACTCTTTATTCCAATACTTTTCTGATGAGTAATCACTCATTTCATTTTGCATGGCACCTAACTTTTTCTGCATCAGTTTATTTCTGCTATAAACATGTGATATCGCCGTCTACAGGGCATCTGTATATCACATGAGATATACTGTATATCGCCGTCTACAGGGCATCTGTATATCACATGAGATATACTGTATATCGCCGTCTACAGGGCATCTGTATATCACATGAGATATACTGTATATCGCCGTCTACAGGGCATCTGTATATCACATGAGATATACTGTATATCGCCGTCTACAGGGCATCTGTATATCACATGAGATATACTGTATATCGCCGTCTACAGGGCATCTGTATATCACATGAGATATACTGTATATCGCCGTCTACAGGGCATCTGTATATCACATGAGATATACTGTATATCGCCGTCTACAGGGCATCTGTATATCACATGAGATATACTGTATATCGCCGTCTACAGGGCATCTGTATATCACATGAGATATACTGTATATCGCCGTCTACAGGGCATCTGTATATCACATGAGATATACTGTATATCGCCGTCTACAGGGCATCTGTATATCACATGAGATATACTGTATATCACCGTCTACAGGGCATCTGTATATCACATGAGATATACTGTATATCGCCGTCTACAGGGCATCTGTATATCACATGAGATATACTGTATATCGCCGTCTACAGGGCATCTGTATATCACATGAGATATACTGTATATCGCCGTCTACAGGGCATTGTCCGTTTCCTCAACCAAAATTGTCAACAAAGCCACAGAAGTGAATGCGAGTGCATTAGCAGGTCGTTGTGAATCGCAGGTGTTTCATATATCCAGCGCGTCCAGTGCAATTAGGCTTTGATTATTTAATTGTACTTATTTATCCGTTATATCCAAGAAAGATTTTGTCCATTATATCCAAGAAAGACTTTCTGAACGCTTGAGCTCAACTAAGTCTAAGAGGCTGTTGTGTCGACCTTGATTTATTGCAATATTGAGGTTTTATCTTGATTTTAGAAAATAAATGTGTCATTGTATATATTTATACATAAAGTACAGTGCAAAAGTCTAAGGCATGTTGGTATTTTCAATATGTTCAATACTTTCTTTAGTTCAAATGGTTTTAAGTCAGTTATTTGAATCTTTTGCTTCAGGAAATATCAGTTTACATTTCCAAACATTCATTTTTCCATTAATTGCAATAATCCAGTGTGATGTTTGTATGCACAAGGAGTCTGACAACAGCCGGTATGATCTAAACTCATCATCATCATCAAGTCCGTCTGGGATTACATGAAGAAACAGAAAGAAAAAAAACCTGAGACAGACTAAATCCAGAAGAACTGAGGCAACGCTTGCAGAAACCTAATGAGCTTTTGTTGGAATGATATTAAAATGTGGATTTTTATAAGGTTCGATAAAGTTGGAGGCCAATTTGTAAATTTTTCAGTCAATAACAAAGCCTGATCTTCTACAGTAAATCAATGTGTGAACAGAGTTGTAATGAGCCGTGTGTGTGTGTGTGTGTGTGTACTTGTACAACTATCTTTGTGAGGACCAGTTTGAGTTTTAGAACATTGGAGTGAGGACAGAGAGAGTAAAGTGAGGACATGTTGGCCGATCCTCAGTTTCTGAGAGCCTTTAAAGGCTGTTTGAGGGTCAAGACTTGGTTTTAGGGATAATGTTATAATGAGGTTAAGGGTCGGTTTAGGGTCAGGGGTCGGGTTAGGCACTTAGTTGTGATGGGTAAGGTTAGGGTAAGCGGCTAGAGATTGCATCGTGTCAATGAATGTCCTCATAAAGATAGATGTACAAGAAAGTGTGTGTGTGTGTGTAAGGGCTGTGAAACGATTAATCACGACTAATTGCATCCAAAATAAAAGTTAGTGTTTACATAATATATGTGTGTACTGTGCATAATTATTTTGTATATATAAATACATGCATATATTTAAGAAATAGTTGCTTATATATACTGTATGTATATGTATATATATATATATATATATATATATATATATATATATATAATTTGTATTATAAAGAAATATAAATATTTTATATATAAATAAATTTTTCTTAAATATATACATGCATGTGTGTATTTATATATGCAAAATAATTATGCACAGTACACACACATATATTATGTAAACACTAATTTTTATTTTGGATGCAATTAATCGTTTCACAGCCCTGTGTGTGTGTGTGTGTGTGTGTGTGTGTGTGTGTGTGTGTGTGTGTGTGGGACCGACCGTGTCCTGAAGTGCGGGTGATGTTTGATGTACCCCAGCCATGTGTCTCTTATGGCCTGCCGGAGCTCATAATGATGCCGAGCCGACAGAACGCCCACCAACACCTCATGCACAGCCTTCTGGTTATCTAAAAATACAATATTTAACAGAAACACAATAATCAGCTGATATTCTCCATCACTGCATATGTTTGAAACATGTAAAAAGCCTTTCTGGCAGGTTGAAACACAGAACAGATGAAAGTCTCTGGCAGCGGCGGCCCTTTGGATCCCCTAATGGTTTGTCACTTGTGTCCGGTTTCACCGTGTGTGACAGACATCAGAGTAAGTGTGTAATGTGCATCTGAGCCTTTGTTGCCAGGTAAATCTCTCAGAGACTTCAGTGAGATACTTTCTACACACATTCTTCTATTTGTATACACCTTTCCAATCACTAATGCAGGCTTCATCTAACACAGACCTGTCAGTGATGACGTGCATTCACTTCACATCTCATAATCTCAACCCCGCAGAAATGAACATATTATAAGTCAGTTCATGCAAGCTGTATGGCAAGCCGTTTTAGCTTAAATTGTACCCAGCGTTACTCGTCGTAATTGCATTTTTACTCGTAACAATTCCAATTAGAGAGCTCTACAAATGAATTTTTACTAGTCATACGTCTCCATTGACCTCCATTCATTTTTAATTACGGAGCTCTACAATTCAATTATTACTAGTAACAATTACAATTACAGAGCTCTCTAATTAAACTTTTACTAGTAAAAAAATGAATTAAAGATATGTATAATTGCAGAGCTCTGTAATTAAATTAAAGAGCTCTGCAAATGCATTCTTACTAGTAACAATTCAATTTTAGAGCTCCGTAATTAAAAATGAATGAAAGTCAATGGAGACGTATGACTAGTTGTTATGGAGTTGTTATGGAATAACGGAATTGTTAATAGTAAGAATTGAATTAGAGAGCTTTATAATTGTAATTCTTACTAGTAATAATTGAATAAGAGAGCTCTCTAATTGTAATTGCTACTAGTAAGAATTGAATTGTAGAGCTCTCTAATTGAATTCTTACTAGTAAAAATGCAATTACGACGAGTAACACTGCGTACAATTTAAGCTAAAACGGCTTGCCATACAGCTGTTCTACATGCTTATGGAACTATAGTGCGCAATGGTCAATGCATTGAGATTTAATGTTCTTATACACTGATTATTCATGTTTTAAATGCAGTCAACATTAACGTTCTATATGCATTGGATGGTCTATACATTATATTATGCATTAAGCAGTAATCGCTTCGTCTCAGCATCATAAGAATTGAGCATTAATGCTATATAAGCAAAAAAGTATTAATGTTTTTATGCATTCATGTTCTACATGCATTTAGCATTGAGGTTATGCATTAAATATAATATTTATACATTATAGTAAATAGACAGATTTTAATATGTATAGACCATTAATGCTCAATGCATATGTATAGAGTATTAGTAAAAGTAGTAATTGTTCTAAATAAAATGTGCATTAGTTTTTATTTTTACTCATCATCTAATTGAGCATTAATGTCCTATAAGCAGAATATATGAATTTTTTATGCACCAATCATTCATGTTCTAATCTACATTCATAGAACGTGCATTAAAGTTCCATGTGCATTGAACATTAATATTTCATACATTAGATAGATAGATAGATAGATAGATAGATAGATAGATAGATAGATAGATAGATAGATGATTTATACCATTAACGTTCAATGTAAGGAACTTTAATTTATATAGGCTATATATATATATATATATAAATATATAAATCTATATAAAACTAGCAATAGTTTACATATGCAGTCAGTATCTGAGTTTATATGCATTATTGTTTCTAATAGAATTGAGAATATGCACTTTTTTATTTTATCTTTACACGTTCAGTTAAGTGTTAGCTTTCTAAATAACCTGAGCACCAAGTTTCTATATGCATTAATATATCTACATGCATCTATATGCATCAGCTTCATAAGAACTGATTAATAAAGACTTGCATGCATGCATTAATTGTTCTATAAGCGTTTATATATTAATCCACCTTATGCGTCGAATGCAGAGGTCATACACACACACACACACACACTTACTCTTCAACACAAACTGCCATGCCTACAAATAACAGTGGGAACAGAGCAATAAAAGTCGAGAAGTTTCAGCCCAGCTGAGCGGTACCTGCAGAACTGAAGCCCAGCAGCAGCGCGGTTCTGTCGGTCCAGCCGAGCCAGTGGAGCAGAACCGCGAGGACACACGCAAACAGCGCCGCCGCAGAGCTTCTCATGGACGGACCGACGCGTCGCCGCTCAGACCCGTTACCGAACACACCGGCGGCTCGACCCGCATCGCGGAGTTCTGATGAGTCCCGGACGCGCCCGCGTCATGTCTAACTGCGCGCTGATGACGACACCAACAGGACAACCAATAGGAGTGCAGCGGTTGACGCGCTGTGCCTTCTGGGAAAAGTAGTTTTATTAAAATAAACGCTGTAATTCATGTTTTTATTAAAAATAATTAATTATTCAATTTAATTTAATTTAATATTCAACAATATTATTGATCTGCTTGCATTGACACCGTTTATTAAGAACTGAACTGAGCTGGACGATGAGAGCGGCTATATATATATATATATATATATATATATATATATATATATATATATATATATATATATATATATATATTAACTAAATTAATAACTTTTTTATAACAAAAATGAAACATCACTGAACTTACTTAAGCTGGACTGTGACGCGATTTTCTTCTAGAAAAAAACGTTGTTGCATTATTTTCCTGTTATCTCTGTAAAGCTGCTTTGAAACGATCTGTATTGTAAAAATATAATAAATGTGACTTGATTTATTTTATTGCAGGAAAAGAAACAATGCATTGAAATACAATAGCATAATAGGAAAACCTCAGTAAGAAAGATATGATCATAATTCTTAAGAAACGTGTTATTCTTATTATTATCAATGAGATTTTACAATAAGAGAAATCTCAGCAGGAAAGGCATCAAATCTGGCAAAATCTTGAGAAACTTGTTTTTGTGAATAAAACATTTAACAATGATGAACGCTGTGATTCAAGTTTCCTGAATTTGCAGTGACTATTACGTCAAGTTAGTGATTGATTTTTTTTTTTTTTTTTGCTGATGATTTTGATTTGGTAAATGATAACTGTAAAAAAATAAAAATAACGATGAGATTATAAAATTATAACATACTAAGTCATAATAATAATATAAAAAGTCGAAATTATGTCATTGCTGAGTTACAAGCTCATGGGCAGATAGATGTAATATTATTAAAAATAACTAATGCTCTCGAAATATTCATGTTTTAGTCTCATTTCTGAACCACGAGCAGAATTATTATTTTTTCGATTGTTAACAACTTTTACACAGTTACGCTTTTGTATTTATAAGAATAAAAAGTCTGAAATATATAATGTAAATATCAAGATTCTCATGAATTTCTTTCCTATAATAATTTGTACATATTGCACACAAAAACAATGCAATGCTCTGTCACACCACTAGGCGTCTCCCTCGACCACAATATCACTGTGTGACGTAGCGCTGTCAACTTAAAGGGACAGTTTAAAATCTGTCATCATTTATTCACCCTCAAGTTGTCCAATCCTGTATGAGTTTCTTTAATCTGCTGAACACAAAATAAGATATTTTAAAAGAATATTGGTAACCAGACAGTGGCCAATGACTTCCATAGTAGAAATAAATGTATCCTCCTGGGACCCAGGAATAGACTTTTGTCCACTGTAGTGGACATTATACTTTAGTGAATTTCTCTGACACCGTACATGTCACATGTCACAACCTGGGTGTCCTGTAAAGAGCAGATTCAGGGCTTTTCAGAGATACCAAATATTTGGCGGTTTCACCATGAAACCTTGGTCTTTAAAAATGTCTGACATTAATTTAGTGAACAAATGTAGGAAATATGATAATATATTGTAATTATCATTTAAATCAGACTACTTTTCAAATTGTATTTCAAAAACCAACATCTCAGGAAAATGTTATGGGGTTTCAAATCAAAAAATGACTTTCTGTTACAGAACAGGGCGTTGATTTCATACGTGTCCACTGTAGAGACATCAGGACTTACATCATGTTTATCAGGCATTCTGGGAGACACAACAAGAGATTATGGAAATCATTTATACATCAATATTCCTATGAAATATTAGATATTATTAAAATGTTGCCAATTATTACACTTCTTTTTTCATTAAATTTTGCTCCAGGAACACATTAATGTGCGCATTAGATACATTGCATTGAATGGGAATATTAATTTATGGCCATTTTACCCACATATTGCATAAAGTAAAATGGTGTATCAATTCATTCCGTTGTATCTTTCATAATAACATAGTTGAGAATCATCTTTATACAAATTTTGGTTTAAAAAAAATCCTGAAACCCCAAAATTTATTGGCGATTGAAAAAAAAAATCCCATTGTTTTTGCCTATACATATAATTTCATATCATTTTATTTTTTAAACAACTGAGTCCTGGTGTCCACTACCGAGGACATAGCATAACGTATGAATAAAATATTATTTTTCAAAAATGTTTTTTTTTTTTTTTTTTTACCATTTGTTTCTTGTGCTGTAAACAATGTGATGACATGAAAAAAAAAAATCCTTTTTTTTTATATAAATATACTATGGATATACTATGGCAGTCAATGAGGCTCATTAACTGTTTGACTACCAACATTCTTCAAAATATCTTCTTTTGTGTTCAACTGATCAAATAAACTCATACAGGTTTAGAATAAACTTGAGTGTGTGTAAATGACGACAGAATTAGCATTTCTGACTGAATTATCCCTTTAACATGAGTTAAAGGTATTGTACTTTACAACATGTGTTATTGACAGCACACACATATCAAATCATTCTTCCATCGCAAACACACTAAATACTGAATGCAGACAGTTTTAAAATGTTTATTAATTTGTACACCTGCACAGATCTACACATTCAGACTTCTAAAAGAGAAAAGTGCAGAAAAGCACCAACAAATCCATACATTTAGGCATTGATTCAGTTACAAGGTATCTCAAAGTTCTAATATTTAAATAGGGTAATCAGTCCATGCAAGTTATGGTTTTATAATAATAATAATAATAATATTTAAAAGATCATTTACATTTTGGGGTTCATACTGCAATTCTGTAGAAATCAGCTGGACTCTCCTGAAACCCAACAAACCCTCGTTCTCATCGCACACGTGGAGCATTAGCGGAATATAAAAGTAAATGTTTAAGCGTTTTGAACACTGCGTCATTTTTAAATACCAACCCTACACACACACTCTTTATTTCTCTTAATGTAAAGGCTATCTCATGCAACATTAGCATCTCAAATATACATCTGTGCACTTTAAAGTGGATCTTCTCCGGACGCCAGAAGACCCGTCCACCCTACACACACTTTAAAGGGGCTTTAACACACGTACACGAGCAGCACCTCAGGCAGGCGCTGGGCATTGAATATAATAACACTTGGTCTTGTATAAATTAGCAAAGGCTAGGCTAAAATACAGTGATATAAAGAAAAACATCTGACATTGTGCTTTTTTTGTTTGTTTTGAATAGGAAAACGCCTGTGAAATAACAGTGTAGAGGAACACGCCATAGTCACAGTACTTGGCACTCAGAAAACACCTTTCTATATGAGCGTACACACGCACGCACGCACGCACACACACACACACACACACACACACACACACACACACACACACACTCGCTCATACCCATTCATGCAAGTGCACACACACACACACTCACTCACTCACTCACACACACACACACACACACACACACACACACGCACTCTCACTCACACACACACACACACTCTCACTCACACACACACACACACTCACTCACTCACTCAATCACTCACACACACACACACTCGCTCATACCCATACATGCAAGTGCACACACACAGACTCACTCACTCACTCACTCACACACACACACACACACACACACACACACACACACACACGCACTCTCACTCACACACACACACACACTCACTCACTCACTCACTCACTCACTCACACACATACACACTCTCACACACACTCACTCACTCACACACACTCTCACGCACATACACACACACACACACGCTCTCACACATTCACTCACTCACTCACTCACTCACTCACTCACACACACTCTCACGCATACACACACACACACACACACACACGCTCTCACACATTCACTCACTCACTCACACACACTCTCACGCACATACACACACACACACACGCTCTCACACACACTCACTCACTCACACACACTCTCACGCACATACACACACACACACACACACACACGCTCTCACACATTCACTCACTCACTCACTCACTCACTCACGCACATACACACACACACACACGCTCTCACACACACTCACTCACTCACACACACTCTCACGCACATACACACACACACACACACACACACGCTCTCACACATTCACTCACTCACTCACACACACTCTCACGCACATACACACACACACACACGCTCTCACACACACTCACTCACTCACACACACTCTCACGCACATACACACACACACACACACACACACGCTCTCACACATTCACTCACTCACTCACTCACTCACTCACTCACTCACTCACTCACTCACACTCTCACGCACACACACACACTCTCAAGCACATACACACAAACACACTCTCACCCACACACACGCGCTCTCACACACATTCACTCACTCACTCACTCTCTCGTTCACACACACACACACACACACACACACACAGGTAAACATGCAGGCTCTCCGTTTGGCATCACAGGTCTGCTGTGTAAATCCGGACCGGCAGAACAACTGCTTGGCTCTTGTGAAGCGAACCCAGAGTGTGTACGGCCGTCCAGAGCGTGTGCGGAAACCTTCATCGTTTGAGGAGTGGATCTGAGCTCTCGTTCAGGACAGCTTCTCAATCAATGAAACGCTTTTAAATCTAATTCAGACTCAATTTAAATGTGACGTGTGTCATTTCTTCAATAAACACGTTTGTGTGATCATATTGCGTAGTTGTGCTCGCACTCAATCGCTTTATGTGTGAGAACAACACAAAACAGGACAAACTGTGCGACATCATTTTTGTCCTTCTGTCACACAGAGAAATGATGAACGCATGCAAAAACAAGAGAGAACCAATGAAATATTAATAACTAATGATGTCATAGTCAATGTTTGCTTTTGTTTTTCTATGCATTTTTTTTTTTTTTGTCATAGTAAAATAAAAGCTGTAGTTCTGTCAGATAAACGCCTCGACCAAGTTTAGTTCAACATATTTCCCTCATATTTTGATGGTTTAATTGAACTTGAACTTCACTTTTGGCCACTACTGTACAAGTCAGTGATTTGTGGGTTGATTTCCATGAAAAAAGTGTGATTTTCCCGTTCGGAAAAAAGCAGTTTGAAGTGTTTTGCAATTCCGAAATGACACACTTCCACTTTAAATATCCACTATACGAGAGTGAAGTCTCCAAATAACTTTATGATAAAGAGGAAAATCATGTGATCTCACAAGTCATCGGCACAGGAACTCTAGTTACACATCCGTACGCTCAATCCCTCATCCCAACATATCCCAGAAATCAGCAGGAGGATTATTGACGAACGCTTGAATTCAGACTGTACCGATTCAGAGTGAAGGGGGTTAAAACTCTTCAGCTTCACAGATATTCAGGAGGCTTCCTCTTCTGTTCATCACAATGTTATTTGGAAACGGGATCAGTTTTGATTCGCATAAGCTGAAAAATGCTTGATATACAAAATATCTTTAAAAAACGGGAATCGCTCTAATACAGATGCATGACAAGTCAGAAGTTTGGACACGTCTTTATCATTTCTTACGCTCATCAAGGCTTGCGTTTATTTGATCAAAAATAGGGAAAAATTGTGGAATATTATTACAATTTAAAATAAATGTTTTCTATGTGAATATGTTTGGAAATGTAAATTATTCCTGAATTTTCAGCAGGTTAAATTCAATGAAATGGCCATTTGAATCTAAATACAAAGCAAATCTAAAGCAAACACGTTCTTTATTATGACTATTATTCAAAAATAATTATTTTTATTATATATAAAAACATTTTTTAATAATAATAATAATTTTTGAACTATTATTCAAAAATAATAGTCAAGGAATGAAACCTATGAAATAACTGGGATTGATATAGACTCTCTTCTTTACTGTCGTTCATCAAGCGACTTCGTCCTTTTAAACATGCGTTTATTTCACTATCCACTCCCAAAGTTTGAATGTTTCATGTTGCAAACAAATTAATTCATAATCACAATTTACCAACAATTTCACTAATTAAAGCTTTTTTTTTTCTTTTCTTTTTTTTTGTGAGTGTGTCCAAACCTTTGACCAGGCAGTGCATATCAAACACAGCTTTATTTAATAAAAAAAGTCTAAATAACATTATAAAACGCCCCCCCGTCAGGCCTTCACATCCTGAAACGAGGCGAAATAAAACACACACACACACACACACACTATCTCTCTCATCCCATAAGCAGTGAGAAAGGCTGTTCTCTAATTACGAAGCAATAACAAACCTAGTAAACGAGACATGAGACGCTCTGACTGGGTTGCCAGTTAATTGACTCCCCTCCCGAACCCCCCACGGGTCTCCAGGAGTGATGGAGCATCAGGAGCTCGAGCTCAAACTCAGCTCGGCGGGAAAGCTCACGACAGGACCTGTTCCTCAGAGGATGGTGCAGAAGAACTTCTTCTCCCGGAAGGGGTTTTCTGAGGCCGGGACGGGGACGATGAGCGGGTCCTCTCGTATGTGCGCGTCACAGTACGCCATCAGATCCGCCGCCGCCTTCGACACCTGACACACACACAGAGCTGGACATTAGCTGAGGAATATTTATGTGATCAAAAATACAGTGAAAAATTTGATATATTATTATCATTTAAAATATCTGTTTTCTATGTGAATATACAGTAAAGTGTAATTTATTCCTGTGATCAAAGCTGAATTTTCAGCATCATTACTCCAGTCTTCAGTGTCACATGATCCTTCAGAAATCACTCTAATATGATGATTTGATGATCAAGAAACATTTATGATTATTATCAATGTTTAAAACAATTGTGTTGTTTCAGATTTATGTGGAAAATGCGATTTCCCCCCCATTTTTTAATAATAATTAAGTAATTAATAATAATTATTATTATTAAATCCATTATAATAAATGTTTTACATTTTTATTATCATCCTCACCAATAATAATAATTATAGTATTATTAAATCCATTACAATATATAATACATATTTATTATTATTATTATTGAAGCCTTTATAACAATATTATAAACATTATAAATCATAATCATTATAATTATTAAGTCTATTATAATAATACGTATTATACATGTTTATTAATATTTGCTATAAATAATAATAATAATAATAATAATAACAACAAGTAGTATTATTAAAGCCATTATGATAACAAGTATTTTAAACATTATAAATAAATAATAGCAACAACAATCAAGAAGAATCACCATCATAGTTATTTTATTATTATTATTATTAAATCCATTATAATAATAAATATTATCATCTATTGTCTATTACAATAATAAATATGATACATGTTAATTAGTATTAAAAAATAATACAACTATTTAAAAACTAAATAATTACTAGTATTATTATTAAATCCATCATGATAATAAATATTATCCAACCATCAAGAAGAAGAATCAACATCATAGTTATGTCATTATTATTAATGTTATTAAATACATAATAATAATACACATTATACATATTAATATTTAAACAATTTCTATATTATTAATAATATTTGTTGTTGTTGCTGTTGTTATTATGTTTTCCCCACATCATATTACAACGCTTTAGATCATCCAAGGACACTGTAGTTCAGCGACACACATGAATATGAATATGAATATGTATTCAGCATGTTGACCTGTCTAATAAACCACATGAAGCCTCGATCAGCATTACAGAAGAATGAACAGCCGACAGACACGTTCATTTCCAGAAACCTGACTGAGAAAATAGTGTTTCTGCTGGACAGACAAGAAGTTTGAAAGAGGACGATTTTAGTCTGCAAATGTCACGCTGAATAAACATGCCAAAACATGACATTTATCACAGTCCATAATGTTCACCGCTGTTTCTAGATCCTCTGAAGAATAAAACAAACCGGCTCTGTCTGATCTCAAAAACACCAACTCCGAGAATGAGATAAAACTACAAACTATTCATTTCATTTATTCATTATTCATTATTATAAAAATAATTTAGAAAAAGTTATTAAATATGTAGCCTAGTATTTATCTGATTTGCTGGTAATACCACTAGTTGAACGCTAGGTGGCGCTATGGGATCATTTTTCATACAACTAAAAATCGAATTAAACAGAAAACTTATTGTTGTTGAACACTAAATTGTTTCACGCTTTCAGGAATTCTGATAATGGTCTTGCATTGCGGATTTCTTCGCGTGTTTTGTTCACTGTATTAATATTTTACACACTTAAGATGTATGTTGTGTAACATGATTATTACTGACTTGCAAGTTTTATTTACTTTCCTACAAAGGAAAAATCGCTGTTGCTGTCGGTGTGAGAAACCGCTGCAAACGATTCAGTGAGTGAGTGAACTGTCCGAATGAATCAGACTGAATCATGAATCATTTCAGACCAGCCGTTTGACCGTTAAAAAAGAACCGATTAAAACGAGCGATTCATGCGCGATTCAAACCAGCAGAAAACACACACTAGCCTACATGAATGCTAAAACATGAAGGTAAATGATTTTTTAGGTCATTATTCAGTAATTTATCAGTAATACAAAAATATATCAGTAATATTTTACTGGTATTTCACTATAGTAAAGTAGTCTAGCCCTGGTTTATGGTTCTTTTGGCGCTTTGAAGGGCAGTTCATTTGAAACCTTGTAGAAACACTGAACTTAGCTGAGTGAACTGAAACTATAACATGGTCAACAAACCTGGAATGACATTATGAAATGGTATTTTAATAATAACTAATTTTGTCAAGTCATGTAGCGCTGACTGTTTCAAAGCAAAATAACTGATTCAATGATGCAAATGTAATGAAATATAAGACACCAGCTCAAGTCAGTTCAGTGTTGATTCAGTTCAGTTCAATAACTGTAAAGTTCATCAATTATGAAACTAGTTCTACAGATGACAATAGTGTCATTATTTACTGAGTCAGTCCAATATTGATTCAGTTCAGATAAATAACTGTAAAGTTCATCAATTATGAAACAAGTTTTAGAGATAACCGTGTCGATGTCGCAAAGTCAATCAATTATAAAACAAAGTTGATTCAGCTATATTGCAGAAGACAATAGTGTCATCACACAGTTCAAGTTTTGTTCTCATCCGATAGTTTCAGTACATTCAAATCCTTAACAGAGTTTAGTAATTTTGAGTTTTAGTGAGAGAAATGTGTTGTTTATCAGCAGAGCCTGATTGATGTGATGAAGATGATGATGATGATGATGATGATGATGAGGATGAGAGACGCAGCTGTCGAAGGGGAAGCGGTGTGTTTCAGAGGTGTGTGTGACGCTCACAGCCAGATGGTGCAACAAACACACATCACACTCAACAAACAAACTACGTTTCCCTTCGTCTCGCTCCTGGAGTGCAGTGGAAAACTAATATCAAAGCACAAGTCCAAATAACACAGTACTATTATATAAGGCAGGGTTTCCTAAACTCAGGAGGTGTGCCAGCTGATGAAAAGATCATAATTAATTCAATCATAAAAATGAAAAGTGAAAATACACATTTTTTTTAAAATGTTTTAAAAGACGTTTCTTCTGCTCACCAAGGCTGCGCTTATTTGATCAAAAATACAGTAAAAGACAGTAAAGACATTTATAATGTTACAAAAGATTCTATTTAAAATAAATTCTGTACTTTTTAACTTTCTATTCATCAGAGGATCTTGAAAAATAAAATGTATCACAATTTCCACACAAAAAACTTAACTGTATAATATTTATTATTATAATAGACTTAATAATAATGAGGATGATGATTTATAATGTTTATAATATTGTCATAAAGCTTCAATAATAATAATAAAAATGTAATATATATATATATATACAGTGCAATGCATAAGTGAATACACCCATGCTAAAGTTGACTAAAAAGAGGAATAAAAAATCATATTTTGGAAATTGAACTTAATGCCTTAATTTAAAAAATTAGGAAAAATCCAACCTTTAAGGACACCAATTTTCTTTGTGAATGAATAATGTATCGTAAATAAATAAATGTTCTTCCTTAAAATACATGGTGCATAAGTGAGTACACCCCTATGTTAAATTCCCATAGAGGCAGGCAGATTTTTATTTTTAAGTATTTTTTTTATTATTTTTTTAGGATACTATGCATCCTGATAAAGTTCCCTTGGCCTTTGGAATTAAAATAGCCCCACATCATCACATAGCATTCACCATACCTAGAGATTGGCATGGGGTACTTTCCATAAGATCATCTCTCAATGCAAATCAAACCAGCTATTAGGCTAACTGAAATAAAATCATGCCATGCCATAAAAATAAAAATCTGCCTGCCTCTATGGGAATTTAACATAGGGGTGTACTCACTTATGCACCATGTATTTTAAGGAAGAACATTTATTTATTTACGATACATTATTCATTCACAAAGAAAATTGGTGTCCTTAGAGGTTGGATTTTTCCTAATTTTTTAAATTAAGGCATTAAGTTCAATTTCCAAAATATGATTTTTTATTCCTCTTTTTAGTCAACTTTAGCATGGGTGTATTCACTTATGCATTGCACTGTATATATATATATATATATATATATATATATATATATATATATATATATATATATATATATATATATTATAATGGATTTAATTATTATTATTGGTGTATGTATAACATTTATTATTATTTAATGTATTTAATATAAATAATTATTATTATTATTGTTATTATTAAAAAATAGATTTTTTTAAAGTGTTTAAGTGTTTTCAACATTGATAATAATCATAATGTTTCTTGAGCATCAAATCATCATATTAGTGATTTCTGAAGGATCATGTGACACTGAAGACTGGAGTAATGATGCTGAAAATTCAGCTTTGATCACAGGAATAAATTACACTTTACTAGATATTCACATAGAAAACAGCTGTTCTACGTTGTAATAATATTTCATAATATTTTTCTGTATTTTTGATCAAATAAATGCAGCTTTGGTGAGCAGAAGAGACTCTTTCAACACATTAAAAACATCTTTGTTCCAGACTTCTGACCGGTAGTTTCAGGGTTTAGAAGTGTCGTTGTGAAGTTTGATGGCAAAGCAGTGTGTGTGTGTGTGTGTGTGGACAGAAGGAGTGTGAGCTGCGGCCGCTCGAGGTTTTTACTGTAATTACAGCACGAGCCGCTGATGAAGAGACACAGTAATTAACACAGAACACATTCCTCTGTGTGATTGAGGAATTCATTAAAGACGAACCGGCCGCCACTCGCTCTCGTCCGTCTGCATTTATTTCATCAACGCTCCGTAAAAACACTCATATTGTAAAACAATTTAAAAGAACTGTTTTCTATTGCACTATATTTTAAACGGTAATTTATTCCTGTGATCAAAGCTCAATTTACAGCATCATTACTCCACTAGTCCAACTGCTGATATAGTTAAATCAAATGACCAGGGGTGGAACAATATATCACGTCACAATATATCGCAATACAAAAATGCAACAATATGTGTGGATAGTTCACCCAAAATAAAAATTACTGTGTGAGAAAAATTCAAGTTTACAGAGTTTTAGTGTCAGTGCTACATTAAACTACTGTATATAATGTTGAATATAATGTATAATAATGCAATGGGGGGATATTTGCCAAATGTCTGATGTTACCAGTAAAAACTGGCCGACATTATTTTAAATATATCTAGTCAGTGTCAGTGAAAGCATATTCATTTAAAATAATTCTGTATTTTCAGCTTCAGAATCATGAATATTGTTATTCTGGTGTCTCTATTGTCCTGTGCTTTGGGTTTCAGCACCAAGTCCAAGACTATTCATTTACACACACAATGTAAAATCAAATTTAGCATTTTACAGTTCATTTTTTGTTAACCTTTTATCATATGTCTTGGAGTATCTGATAGACCTTATTCACAGCAGCGCCATCTTTGATTTTTAATGGGAATGAAAGTGAGGCTGTGAGGGACAGACATGCATCTCTTCAATGGGCTGTACTGTTATTCATAACCTAGTATTACCTTGGATACCCATGCTCTA